>NC_057349.1:89824574-90427907 GCF_016509475.1 Prionailurus bengalensis
AGATTATTCTAGGCAATTACATATTTGTTATGTTTGTAAAAAGCTATACCACTAATGCACGGTGATAAGAATATACATAAATGTCTTGCAAGTAAGATAATACTGTGAAACATCAGGACCAGGGATAAATCAAGGCATACTACTTGACAACTTTACTTCTTTAAAATTACATACATAAATTTATTTTTAAATTGCATTTTTACTTTAAATTAATGACATTATCTACATGTAAAAATTAATTGCATTTCTTAATAGAAGAGGTCATTTCTGGGAGTGTATTTGCATTATTAAGGGAAAGGAACTAATGTATCATTATCATTCTTGTGTTCCTCTGATGAGGTAGTCTCAAGACTGGGAGTGGGTGGTGGAGTGTGTGGTATCATTGCTTGAGTTAAAAGTACCACACTATAGGTTTCATTTCTGTTAGGTAGAATCAGAGTTTTTTGGGTGAATAGGTAGTACCAATCTTGTTATGGAGGACTCTAGAGTGTATACCTGGCACCTTCCCAAAGAAGCTTCCTAGCTGATATGAAACAAAGAATGGGGTGGAATAGGACATGGGGATACAGTGGACAGCACAGGGAATATAGTTAATAATATTGCAACAAGTTTGTATGATGACATATTGTAGCTAGATTTATCACGGTGATCACTTCGAAATGTATACGAGTGTTGAATCACTCCGCTGTATACCTGAAACCAACATAATATCGTATGCCAGCCACACTTCCATAATAATAAAAAATATTGGAGTTTAGAAGATTCTATCAGCAGCAGCTGTGATCTAATGTGAAGTCTCTAAAACAGTTCTTGGACATCTTTGCTGAACAGGGTAAAGGAGTTTGACTTGATGATTCTGTAAATATGGCTGAGATTTCTTCAGTAAGCACAAAAGTTCTGAAGCTATGAGCATCTCTCAATAACATCTATGGCCATGTACTTTTTACTAGAAATGTTCCCACTTTGTAGAAATTGAATCGGAGAGACATTAGGACATCAAAGCAGTCCAGATGGTTGATAAAGTCTGAATGCAGTCTTTTTCACCCTGTAGTGCCATTTTCTGAAACTAGCCCTAACTTAACAGCTGTACATGATCAAAGCAACAGAAGGGAATACTTGACATATTTATAAACAGAAAGAAAATATTTCTGAATGCCCAGGGGCACAAATGAGCATCAGAAAATGAGTGTAATATCGGATATCAGGATAAGAGCTAATGCCAAGCATTTTGTTTGGCATGCTTAACTTATATACATAGTATATTTTATAACGACACAGTAATTTTAATCAGTGGTATGCTCCAAAGGTAATGAGTTCACTTAGATTACATCAGAGGTCAGATGCCCATTTTGATTGTGTATCACTCTCTGGATGGATCTTACTGGTCGTGGTATAATTGGTCAGAGGCCACCACTTTCTCTTATCTCCCTCAGTAGTGTTCAGACTAATTAAGCTATTATTTACCAAATAGGGGGTTCTGAAAAAAAGTCCTTTTTTGTAGATTTCTGTACAGAGGTGGCCAGGGCAATTGTACTTAAATGCAGGAAATAATTTCAATGTATCACAAATGATAAGGATTATTAGCTCGGACTTGAATTGATTTTTGGGGTAGATGAGAAGAAATACTCAGGAGGGAACTAGGACATAAAAGATTTGGAGCAGGTGGAGAAAAGCAAATCAGGCCCAGAGAAACGTGACAAAGAGAGGGTGGTCATGGGCAGAGCACGGAGAGGAAAGAGTAGGAACCATGGACCTGTTGCTAAAATCTTGGTATCAGCACTCCCATGCCTGACTACCTTTTTCTACCTTTCCAGCTTATCTGACTCTAACCATTAATATATATATATATATATATATAAAAATATATAAAATAATTATATACTATATAATATATATAAACTATATATATATTATAAGCTATTATATATATACATATATATGTATATGTGTGTGTGTGTGTATATATATATATATATATATATATATATATATATATAATAGTTTCTCCCATCTATTGATTCTGTGGTATTCTGGTAAATATTTAACAACTGGCTTTCTAATAAAAATAAAAGTACCTACATTTGTATCATTTTCCAATTTCTGTCCTGTAAATACTTCCTCCATGGCCAATTTCAACTACCAACCTGAAGTCACTGAAGACAACCTTGGGAAGAGATGTGGCTCTTGAGCTGATATGAGTTGGTTCTAGCACATTACTGCAAATGACCCGGCCCCCTGGACCTCACTGCCTTCATTACCTGAGTTAAATTTGGAGGGCCATCAATATCATAATTCCTTTGCATGCTTCCACTTCCATGGCACTTTGCATATCCCTCTTTCTTTTTTTTAAAAAAAAATTTTTTTTTTAACATTTATTTATTTTTGAGACAGAGAGAGACAGAGCATGAACGGGGGAGGGTCAGAGAGAGGGAGACACAGAATCCGAAACAGGCTCCGGGCTCTGAGCTGTCAGCACAGAGCCTGACGCGGGGCTCGAACCCACGGACCGTGAGATCATGACCTGAGCCGAAGTCGGCGCTTAACCGACTGAGCCACCCAGGCGCCCCTGCATATCCCTCTTTCTTGAACAAAGCTTATTGGGTTTTGGTTGTTTATGTACCTATTTTCCCATTAGACAATACGTTTTGAAGAATGTGTCTTTTAATCTTTGATATCTCATTGCTTGTTTCATGGCCAAGCATATAGTAATGGCTGAATATATTTTTTTTATGGAATAAACAAATGACTGAAGTATGAAGGTAGCCCAAGAGGGAAATGCAATGCTCCAAAAATGAAAACCTGGCAGTAAGATGCAAACAATATTTTAATTAGAAGAACGAGACAATATGTATATGGGCAAAAGGGGAGGATGGGAGGAGAGGGAGTCCAACTGCCTAAGAGATGGAAGGATGCTCACAAAACTAATTGAAAACATGTTGATAACTTGTAGGAGCATTAAGAACCTGGAAAAAAAAAGGAAGGAAAATTTACATTGTTTGAGGTGGAAAGCATAGTGTTAAAAATGATTAAAAAAATGAGAGGGAAACTTTTGATTTTTAATCTGCCCTCATATTACCTCTTGGTAATTCACAACTTTAAAAGGACTTTGTTGACAGTGTTATCATGATGATTAAGTTTGCAGATGATGTGAAGAGAGGATGGATTGAAAGACAGAATTAAAAATCATTTTAGCATGTTTGCAGAGTGGGCTGATCCAAATAATAAGAAATTTAACATGACCTCTGTAAAGTCTTAGACTTAGGCCTAAGTAGCAAACCACACATGGATAGGAGTAAATAGCAGCTTATGTTTAAAAAAAAAAAGAAAAAAAAAAGAAGGATGAGTTAGCTCTTCAATATAAGCCAATAGTATGATCTGGCAGCCTAAAGTCATTGCAATCTGGAATTATATTTGTAGGTGTTAGTCATTTCTGTTCAGCTAATTCTAGCTTTTGTACTTCATTCTGGCTGTCACATTTCAAGGGACATCACCACTTCATTCTCTTCCATACTGGAAGTTCCCTTATCTCAGAGGCAACCACTAGGAGTAGGTTGGAAAAACCTTTTGACTTTTTTTGTTGCCATTATAAATAAGATCTTTAAAACATTTTCTAATTAGATATTGTTGTATGGGAAAGTTATTGGTTATACAAATTTAAATGTTCTGAAATCTAGCCGTCTTATTGAACTCTTACTATTTCTAATAGTTTCAATTGATTACATTGGATTTTTAAAACATAGAATCATATCATTTGCAAATCATGACAGTTTTGCTCAATCCTTTCAGTATTTATAAAAATGATTTAAAATTTTTTTAATGTTTATTTATTTTTGACAGAGAGAGAGAGACAGAGCATGAGCAGGGGAGGGGCAAAGAGAGAGGGAGACACAGAATCCGAAGCAGGCTCCAGGCTCTGAGCTGTCAGCACAGAGCCCAATGCGGGGCTCGAACTCACAGACCGTGAGATCATGACCTGAGCCAAATTCAGATGTTCAACCGATGAGCCACCCAGGCGCCCCAAAAATGATTTTTAAAAATGTCATTATATTGGTTAGAATCTTCCAAATAGTGTTGAGTGGTGATAGCAGGCATCTTTTAGCCTCTTGACTTGATATATTTCTAACATTTCGTCATTAAGTATGAATTGTGCAGTACATGTGTGTGACTTAAACATTCCCCTCAATATTTAAGTTGTTTCCAACTTTTTAATTTTTATTTTATTTTAAGTTTTTAAAATTATTTTTTTTCAACGTTTATTTATTTTTGGGACAGAGAGAGACACAGCATGAATGGGGGAGGGGCAGAGAGAGAGGGAGACACAGAATCGGAAACAGGCTCCAGGCTCTGAGCCATCAGCCCAGAGCCCGACGCGGGGCTTGAACTCACAGACCGCGAGATCGTGACCTGGCTGAAGCCGGCCGCTTAACCGACTGCGCCATCCAGGCGCCCCTAAAATTATTTTTAACATGTATTCATTTTTGAGAGACAGAGACAGCGCGTGTGTGGGGGAGGGGCAGAGAGAGAGAGAGGGAGGCACAGAATCTGAAGCAGGCTCCAGGCTCTGAGCTGTCAGCACAGAGCTTGACGCAGGGCTTGAACTCAGGAGCTGTGAGATCATGATCTGAGCCAAAGTTGGATGCTTAACTAACTGAGTCACCCAGGTGCCCCACCAACTTTGTAATATTAAAGACAATAAAGAATAAATATTTGTGCTCATATCTTAATACACATGTGCAAGCCTTTTTATAAAACAGATTCCAAATTTCTGTGTCTAAGAGTATGCAAATTTCAAAAGGACTGGTCACGTTGCTGTGGGGGTTATAACCAATGTAATAAAATTTGAAACATTAAAAAAATTCTATCAGTCATCTGTTGCTGCATAATCAACTATCTCCAAATTTCATGGCCTAAAATGATAATTTATGCTTTCCCACAATTGTATCAGTTGGATGGACAGTCTTTCCATTGGTTTTGGGCAGACGGGTGGCTCTATATCAGAAGTTACAGGTAGGACAGGGTGGGTCAGGATGTCTCAGTGTTTGTAGGGTGCTTCTTCACCAGGAGAGAGCATCCACTTCCCTATACTTGGGAAGAGAGGTGGGTTGCCTGAGGGATGAAATACTTTGTATATATATTTTTTTGAGCCTTTAGTAACATACTTTCTTTTTTCATAAACTACCATTCTAGGATGTGCCACACAAAATTCATCACTGATGCAGTCTGTGACCCAAATTATGATCCCAAAGAGACTGGAGATAAAACCTCAAGAAGTGACTGATAGTGTTTTACAAAATGCAAACTGAGCACGGGTGGAATGATTTGACATGTTCTGACTTGTTACTAGCACAAGGGGGAAAAGCTGTAATGATCAGCAAAGATTCATCACCCCTTCCTCCCAAACTCTGCAGCTGTTGGTCATTATGTCTTGGTTGGGTCCTGTGACAGTAAAACTTGAACATTTTTCTCCAGATGGCATCTGTAAGTTTGGGTTGAAGAAAGCTACCTCTTTAAATTCTGCTCAAAGTCAGTGCAATAGTGAAGGGATGCCCAAACCCTCTTGTTACTGTTCGAAATCCTATTGTCCTTCAGAGTTCCACCTGGAAATCAGCTGTTCTCTATTAATTCATTAAGTTACATAATTAACATGTATTTATCAATCATTTACTTTATACCAGGCAAGGGTGTTAAATATGGGGACTATGATGTCAGCAAAAACAAATTTAATCCCTAGTTTATACTTCTGTGGAGGAGATAATTAGCCACTCAAATACATTTTACTTAAGAAAATTATGAAGAGGGGCCAAGGAAGTCTTTTTTAAGGAAGGAACCCTCTGTTGAGCTCTAAAGGAAACTTACGAGTTAACTAGGCAGAGAGAAGAGTGAAGAGGGCCTCAGGCCTGTCGCCAAAGTTCATGGTTGGGGGATGGCAGTGCAAATGTTGAATCCATTTAAGGCTGAAATTAAGTCAGGGTAGCCTTGGTATGGAATGAAGCTGGAGAGACACTGAGGCCTGGGTATGGGAGGCCTTATTGGCTAGGGTAAGTGGTATTGCTTTTATTCTAAAAATAACTGAAAGCTATTCTTAGGCAAGATTAGATGCTTTTGATCTTGCATTGTAATTTTCTTTTAATCATCGTTCTGCTTTTTCTAGAATGTAGGCTCCATCAGGGCAGGTTGTATGCTTTGTTTCATATTGTAACTCAGACACCTGGAACACTGCTAGGCACAAGGGAATTGTTCAACAATTTTGCTGAATCAATGAGTTATTAGCAAGACCTTCTTAGTGAGTGATCTGAAACAGGGAAGATGAGTAAGGCTGCTGAATGTGACTGTCAAAGCAGCTCAGGGATTGGACACCTCTGAGTAAACCAGAAGGCATGATAAAAAGGCTGGGGGTCAACTAAGGGGTTGGGCCGTACAAGGAGATTCAAGTAACACTTTGGGTAGCTCTGACTCTTGGATAAATGAGAGGGTTATTCTGGGAACTTCCTCCAAACTCTATAAAGTTGTAGAAAAGGAGTTTTATCTTTCACCTAGACAAGAATGTACTCTGCCACCTTGTATACTGGGGTTGGGCATCTACCTGAGGCTTGACAGGCCAGGTGGATGGTTAAATCACCACTCCAGGGTAAGAGGCAATCTCCCCCATGTTTTCGACCAGTTTTGAAGTTAGTTAGCTTTGGTTTTGATATGACTGAGGGATATCATTTCAAAACCTTTGTGTGCTCTGCATTGTTTGGCTCTTATTCATCATCTGCACAGGTAATCGTGGGCTCTGTGCATTATGCTTATAAACACAGACATCCTAGCTGTGAGTCCCCCTTGACCAGTTGGACAGTGAATCTTACCAGGTGTCTTCAGTTCAGAAATTGCAGGTGAAGAACTTTTGAAGGTGTGGCTGTCATTCTTCCAGAGAGCTAGGAAAGTTGTGTCCAGACAGAGAACAACAGGCTGGAGTCAGTCTGTGGGAGTCTGTGGACTTAACTACGCCTCTTGTCCAGAAAGTTAGAAATGGCGCGGTGTAAGGTGGGATGTGTACAAGCTTCCTGAGACTGGGAGAAGCCTGCAGATAAGCTTTCCCAGACTGTAGTCACCCGTGGTGCAGTTCTTGGTAGGGGCCCACTTGAAAGGGAGGCCACCCAGAGCCACACTCAGGAGAAATGTATACTAGGCAGGATGCTTTGCCCAAATGTAATAGAAACCCTAAAGCAAAGTGAAGATTAAATATTAAGGACTTTTTTTTTTTTTTAAATCTTTCTTATCATGACATTCAGAAGCAGGCTCCACCTACTGACTGATCAGGCCTCTGACTGCATTTCCTGGTGGTTTTCTTTGCTCTTTCTCCTCTGCATTTGTTCTTAGGGCGACTTTCCTCTTGATTATAAGATATCTGTTAATAGTGAGCCTTTCCAGTTCACACAGCGGGAAAGAGAGGACAATTGGCACCCAATGGAGTAAAAATTCTTCTATTAGTCACATTAAGCCAGCTCAATTTAAAGGCCCATCCAGGACTTTTAATGATTTCCAGGAGAATGTTATGGGTTTTTTTTAAAAATACAAAGATTATTTTATTTGTATTTTAGAGAGAGAGTGTGTGAGAGGGGGTAGAGGGGCAGAAGGAGAGAGAGAGAGAGAGAGAGAGAGAGAGAGAATCTCAAACAGGCTCCATGCTTAGCAGGGAGCCTGACTTGGGGCTTGATCCCACAACCTTGTGATCACCACCATTGCCAAAATCAAGGCTGCTCAAACGACTCTCCATGGGCTTTTAGAAATAAATTTGGATTCTTGAATCAGTAATTAGCAAAAGGAATAGTATTATCATGATTGGATTCGACTGATCCAGATCCATCCTTGGAGCTGGTTCTGCTCTAAGAATAGGTTCTACAGCCCCTGAATTACATGGTTGGCATGGGGAAGAGTGTATATTTGAACAAAACACGGTTCTTTTAGGGAAGAGCAAGAGGCGAACGAATGCTGAAGGAGCAGCTGTAGTAAACACCTGCCATTCATGCTGTCTGAAATCGTTTGCATACACTACCCATTTGGGTTGTTCTCTACTTTGTGAAATTCCTGCTTAGCCAGGGAGAATTAACCTAGCATCCCGTGCTCTGCGGTAAACACTTATAGCTTCCGCCAAGCTAATGCGCCTGTGCGAGATTTGAAAAAAGGTCAAGTCTGTGTGAGATTTGAAAGAGCGGCTGAGTAGTTGCTTTTCTGTAAGGTCAGGGTTGGTTTAGAACCTGGGGAGTTTCAGGATGGAATCTGAAACTGGCCGCCTTGCACGGAGGGCGGGGAGAAGAAAGAGGCGGAGCACTCCAGATTGGTAGGTGACAGTAATAAGCTTCTTACGTAATAAGCAAGGGCACTTATGTAGGAAGCTTATCCCCAGTGCAAGAGGAGTAGGTCTCCGCACCTACTTGCCAGACTCTTAAATGTTTACATAGAGGCCTTAACAACGTTCAGTTGCATTATACCATCTAGGTGATCTCAACAACACATTGCTCTCTCAAGGCCAGGTCCTTGAAAATGATTTCCACTATGAAAACGGGAGGTAGAACATATAGTCTCCATGGAGAAGGAAGGGGGTGGTGAGGAGCTTCTATTGCTCTAGTACCACTTGCAGGTCAACTAGCGGTCATGTCCTGTCTATGGCCTCCTCCAACAGACCGTGTAGAGCCTTTAGTGACTTGTAGCAGCTTTAGAGGAGGTATCTGATCTAAGCTTCATGGGTAACTCAAGGCAAGTGTTGGGAGCAGTGGGGTCTCCCCTGTGGTGGTTGCATATGTGATTGAGAATGATCACATTGCTTCTGGATATTGGACATCAAATCGAATTCCCCGAACCACTTAGAAATTCTGCCAGCACACCAATCATTGTAGTAGATCTCCTGAATGTGAAAACAAACTAGATTCTATGGTCTGTGTTCAACTCATCATGCAACTGTGTGCACAACACCAAAAGGGACTTGTTTCTTTCTTAGCAGTCCTTGTACATTTAGGCAGACACCCCCAAATCAGAGTTTGTCACAACTCTTTCCATAATTAGTTATTAATCAGAACCCCACTCTCTGTGGAAGGAGGCAGTGTCAGAGCTCAGATTGGAGTTTCCAATGGGAAGGAACTTCTTGACCACTTGAAACTCTAGGTGATGAAGTATGTTAGAAATATCTTTGTCTAAAAATAATTAAAATGGAAGCAAAATTGTTAATACAATTCATGACGTACCTGGTGCACTGGGCACAAAATGGGACATTATTTATTTAGCTCTCTCTAATATACCTAAATGTTGATTACATTTCTAGCAAAGAGAAAAACCACCTCAAAAGTTATGCATATGCTTTTCCTAAGTGTATTTGATATATTAAACAAGGCATGAAATTAAACATATATATAAATTGAATGAAAAATTTTAATGTTTAATGAAATGTTAGGGTCTCCAGTTTAAGATGGCAGAGAAACCTTCCTGCCAGCAAACCCAGCAGTTGAAATAATATGTTAGATGCATCAACAGACCAACCAAGCAAACACACCAAAGGTGAAGCCAGCAAATCACTCCAACAGCTAAGATTTTTAGATTTAGCCAACAAAAATATAGTATGTCCACGTAAATTTGAATGTCAGGTAAATGATAATTTTTTTTAGTATAATTATTTCCCAAATATGGCATGGTATCCTGTATTTTTCTGGCAACCCTACCAAAAGCAGCCAAAAGGAGACACAGGCTGGTGGCTGTGAAAAAGGGGGACCAAGGTTTCTGGGAATTAGCAAGTTTCCATGCAGCATCCAACTCCTCTTTGTCAGAACCATCATAGGGAAAAAGATGAACAAAATTTGAGATAATCTCACTAATCATCCTCAGCTTGACAAATGGCAGAAGGGACGGTATAGGCAGCTTGGAAATGAAACAAAATTTCACAGAGGTAGAATCCCTTTCTGACTATCTCCATGACCCCCTACAGAGATGCTAATCACTGGAGTTCACTACCCTGGAACTACTGCTGGCTGGAGAGAAGAATGCCTGGCGCTCCACCAGTGAGTAATAACTTAGCCAAAGAATGAAATAGTCAGAGACCTTGGATAAACCTATTGTCTTGCTGTGAGGAGTGGGGGTAAGTGGGTGGTAGGTGGAAACAGATGAAACAAGGGCAGCCATGCATTTGCTAGTAATAGTTGAAGTTGGGTGATGGGTATATGGAGCTCATTATACTAGTCTCTGTTTTTATATGTATTTTAAAATTTCCATTGTAAAATTTAAAACCTTAGCCAAATATAGGACAACAAACACCCACTGGGAAAAAGATGGATGAAGTGTAAGTAAGGTAATTTCCTGGTGTTAGCTGAATTCAGTACATCTTGCCTACACAAAAATGTTAGACATTTTACTTAAAGTTGCCAAGGTATTCTTGAAAAAAAAGAAAATGATAATTGATCAGGAGATAGAAATGGTGAGAAAAAGTAGGAAGAAGAATAATATAGTGGGGGGGGGGGTTGATAGATACTGTATGATAGTGTAAAATAAGAAGTAGAGGTCTAAGTGTAAAACTGAAAAAGACAAACTATAAACAAACTATAAACTTAAGAAGAAAATAAAAAAATACAACTTTAATGATCGTAACTTTGCTGAATGAGAGTAGATGACAGCCTGATCACCCTTCAGTCAAGTTCCCCATCTACTTTTTTCCCATGGTAAAAGGAAGATTTTCTAATTCTATCATTTCTTCCTCTTTTATTAGATGGCACTCTTCCGTAAAGAAGAATGTCCTTCATCACATAGAGCACATCACATCCATTTACGTTGAAGTGCAGTTCATTCAGGAAAGGCAGGATATGTATTTAATTCTTTCCTTTAGTTGCCAATTTCAGAGTAAGGAGTTTGTGGCTTAGTTACTTCAATGTTGTTTGATAAGAAATCGTTGGTTCCTTCCCTCCTTCTCTCATTGTCTTCTTCCCTCCTTCTGTGTCTCTATCCCTTCCCTTCTTCTTTCTAGTAGACAGACTTTCTCTTTTTTCTTTAGATGCCTATGAACTCATGGATTTTAAACATATTTAATTGGATTGAATCCTTTTTGTGATTCTAATTAGAACCAACCAATGATACAACACTTTTTTAGACCATCAGGGAAATCTGTGGGTTGGGCATTAGAAAATAACAAAGAATTATCAATAATTTTGTTAGGTGTGATAGTGATATTATGTTTATGAAAAAATTCACATTTTAAGAGACATTTATACTGAAGTTTGAATATATATGTGATAGTTGATATTTACCTTAATTACTTCAGCAAGTTTAAAAGGGGAGATAGAGAAGACAATGTGGAAAAATTTCCACAATTTTTAAATATGAGGGAAGGTTATATGGGAGCTTTTTGTGCCATTCTCTCTTGTGTATACTTAGAAGGTTTAATAATACAATTTTTTAGAAGCTTAGATTTAAAAAAAGCATGCCCTCAATCCATGTTATAAACAAAGATCACCATGATATATTAAGGGGGAAAAATAAATCAGTGTACATTAAAAAAAAGGGTATAAATATTTCTTCATGTTTGGGGTGTGGCCAACAAGAAATGAGCTGCTTTAAGTAAAATAAGATAGAGAAGGAAAAATACCACGTGATTTCACTTATATGTGGAGTCTAAAAACAAAACAAATGAAAAAACAAACAAAAACAAATAGACTCTTAAATACAGAGAACAAATTGGTGGGGAGGATGGGAAAAATAGATGAAGGGGGTTAAGAGGTACAAAAGTCTGGGTAGGAAAAACGTAAGTCAGGGAGATAAAAAGTATAGCACAGGGAATAGAGTCAATAGTATTGTAATAACATTGTGTAATGACAGATGGTGACTACACTTCTCAAGGTTAGCACTGAGTAATGTATAGAATTGTTGAATCAATATGCTGTACACCTGAAACTAACATACCATCGTATGTCAATTATACTCCAATAATAGTAATTGGAAAAAAAAAAAAAAAAGGAAACGAGCTGCTTAAAACACCTCTGAGTTGTGGCCATTAGCCTGAAGTTCAGATATCCAGCAGATGGCGCGCTGTGCCCATTTTTTTGTGGTGAAGGATGTGCTGGAGAATTTCTGCTTCCCCTAAGTAGATGCAGACAGACCCTGAGCGTTTTGCAGTGTCAAATATCAACACTGTTTTCAAAATGAGCATCTGCCTTGGAAATGACCCAACTGTCCTTTGGATTTAGACTTTGTCTTTCATTTGTGGCTCAGGTTTTGGGGTCTAATTCTGTAACATGCTTCACCTGAAATTGGGCACAAGTGTGATACAGTGGCAAGAACACTGTGCTGAGCCTCTGCAGCTCTGTACTTGGGTGACTTTTTGGCAAGTTATTTCAGCTCTTAGAGCCTCAGGTTCCTTGTCTGTAGACTAAGGTTGTTGGACCAGTTGATCACTAAGATGCATTTATCTCCTCACATTCTGTGATTCTGTAGTTCTCCTTCCAATTTTCAGCCTTCCCTGGGAGGGGGCATAAAGGGCACCAAAGAGTGTCTTTAATAAAGCCAAGTTGGAAAGAGGATAGTGAGTCAGATGACTTAATAGTAGAGAGAAGGAATAATTAAGAGAGTGGCAGGGGAAGCAACAGAAGGTGGTGCAAAACCTAGAAGTTAGTCTCTGAACTTTAAGCAAACGCAGAGCCAGCTAATGGCTTTATTTAGTGACTGGCAGAGGAGAGATTGAAGACCATTTCTGTGTCTCAGGCTTGTGGCTTTTCCCTACAGCACAAAGCCTCCCGCTCCCCCCACCCCCCCCAGGGAATGCAGGTTTTGTAAACTGAACTAAGGCAGAAGGGACCATGGGACAACACAACTATTGTTTCTACTGCCAGCATCTCTACTCTCCGTAACTCAGAGTCTAGCTTCAACTTTCTCTGAGTCTGTATTCTACTACCAACCCCTCATCCAACCTCTGGGCCCCTCTCCTTCACAGAGTAGCTTAGGTTTAGTTCTCAAGTCCTTTGGTTGAATTTTGTTCCTCCCTTGACTCCCTCTTCTTCTCCTCTCATTGTTGATATGGAACGCCATAATGGGTTAAGCTGGTGTGTGCCAGTTCAGGGAGAGGAGGTTTAGAGGGATTCTTGTGAAACATCGGTAGAGTGTCATGATGACGGTGTGCCCGTGTATGGCGGTGTCTGGTGTCTAGGAACAAGCCAGGTAGCGTCTCAAAAAATTTGAACACTTGTCTACTTATGTTTCACTGATCAGATCAGGTCCCACTTTCTCAACTTCTATGATGTTTATTATCTGAAAAAACCCTTGGTAATTATTTAAAGTATTGTTTATGATCTTTTCATGTTCATGTCTCATGCCCTCTGCTATTCTGCGTATGCCTTGGGGATGGAAGCTGTCTTGTTTATACCTACCACATCGCAGCAGGAAATTTCACTTCCAGGCATAAAAACAAGCATACTCAGATTTACTCACCTCTAAATCCCTTTCAGTGTACTTTTCCGCTTGGGAAAGTCACTTCAAATTCCTGATGACTCCAGGGCTGATTTTGGTTTGACTCTTAAGTCCTTCTTTTTCTCCCCAATTTTCATTGTTTGACTTTGAAGCATTTTGCAGCTTTCCCCGATTTTCCTCATGTGATGATGTTGGGTATAAAAGGAGATGAGACCCACTCATTTCTATTTTGCTACCTGTACCTAGTAGAGTTTGTAGGGTTGAAGTAGAGGGGAAGGTTGGAGAAAGAGGTGGCAGCTGGTGAAAATGAAGTTCCTGAAATCTTTGGGTTTGTCATTTATTTGTCATTCATTTCATTGTTATTCTTTTATGTGCCAGATGAATAAATTAGGATTTAAAAACTGGAGGTAGCACTTTATGATTCTGTGTTTTCTCATTAAATGCGAGGCATATCTACCATTCCTTCATTGTCATTCTTCACTGACAGAAGAGGCCATCCCCTGAGCCATATTCCAGAGAGAGTGAGAGAGTGAGCGCTCAGCACCTTAGTGGGTGGTAGATGGGCAGGGTGATTTGCACTGTTCAGAATGGGTCACAAGGCTGGGCAGGAAAGGAGGTAATTGCCTAGAAGTAGTCTGGGTGGTATTAGATTGTAGTTTCCATGTTTTGATTCTGTGCAGCAAGTTATCTTGAAGAGGAAAGAATGTTGGGGCCATTACTTTTCAGCCTGTTTTCTCTTCCACTCATCAAATATTTGCATAATGATGAAATCCAAGAGTCACTCCTGCTAGCACCTTGGGAAGAGGATGTCTCATATTCATTCCTGAGTCAGTTCTTTAAACTTGAAAATACTGCCGACTTAAGGTTGTATCTGGAGCTGACTTTACTGGTGGTTTTCAAGTCACAGAGGTGGTCACAGAACAGAACAGGATGTCAGAGCACACAGCCACAAAGAAGTTAATTTTGAAATAGAATGCTAAATACACTGTCCTTTACTCACTTATTTTCCCTTGGTACCCTTCCTTCACAGACCCCCTACCTGCTACCATACTGTTCTTCCCCCATCTCTCTCCTCTTTTCTTTGGATCCTTCTATCTCTGGGTCATGACCTGGAACTTCAAAATACTTTTCATTTTGCAAAGCAATTTTATTCTTCTTGTTTCCAGCTTTCAGAAGCTCATCTTCCTGTGGGCAAATGGAGAAGTTAATAAAATGCCGTCTCCCTCAGAGAAAAATCTGAGGGGATAGAAATAGTTGCTGTTGAGCATGGATGTGTCTGTGTGTGTGTGCATGTGTGGGGGTTCCCACTCTGCCAAACTTGCTGTGTATAAGGTCTTGAGATAGATATTTTAGAATAACATTTCCTAAACTTTTTTGAGAGATATGTGGAAACTACAGTAAAGGACATATTTCACTTCACAACTCATGAAGTAAATTTATAAATATATGTGTGCATATATTTACATATATATGCATATATGTGTACATGTATTTTATGTGAAATAATGCCTTTGTTGGAAGGGCTATGTTCTAATATTTTATATTCTATCTATTAAAAAAATGTAGTCCTGGGGCACCTGGGTGGCGCAGTCGGTTAAGCGTCCGACTTCAGCCAGGTCACGATCTCGCAGTCCGTGAGTTCGAGCCCTGCGTCAGGCTCTGGGCTGATGGCTCAGAGCCTGGAGCCTGTTTCTGATTCTGTGTCTCCCTCTCTCTCTGGCCCTCCCCCGTTCATACTCTGTCTCTCTCTGTCCCAAAAATAAATAAACGTTGAAAAAAAAAAATTAAAAAAAAAATGTAGTCCTGACCCTCTCACTTGATTTTGGGACACTTAATGGGTCATTGTCTAAAGTTTGGAAAACATTGCCTTGAGATACACTAAGGTCTGTAAAACTGGGATTTCTGCTCTCAGAGTCTCCACAACAACTACATTATACATTTCCAGCTTCCATGCTATAATTTGGCAGGAATAAACTTCCATATTCTGCTTTAGGCAACTAATCCTAAAAAAGTTGGTACAGCCCTAACCTTAAGTCATGCTACCTGGACTGTCCTCATGAATAACATAAGTCAGCATTTGAAAACTTGAGTGGGAGCTTTTATTCTGAAATTTCTCAAACCAATGCTTAAAAGAATATATGGTTTAGTATAACATGACAGAAAATGTGTAAAGTAGAGGCAATAATGATCTCTCATCATATACTTACTTTGTTAACATTTTGTAGTATTTCACTATAGCCTTTCTGCTTTGCATATCCAAAACAACTTGTTACTGTGGACCTGTTTAAAAAAAAAAAAAGAACTCTGGAAAACTTGTTATTTTTCCTTACACCTCGGGCAAGAATAAGAATCCACACATAGGGACCCCCCCTGTATGTAGAGGAACACACGTGCACTAACACACGCTCACACTCACATACACACACACTCTCACAAAAAGGGGGAGAAAAAAGATTTCATCGCTTGGCTTTAATATTAAATCTCACTTTTCTCACATTTCTTATGTTTTCACACCTATAGTCTGGCTAAGCTGTTTTCTAGACAGTTCTCAGCAGAAAAAATTGTGAAGGTGATAGCTGGATTGTAATGTGTGAAAACGCTCTTAGCACAGATTCGAATATATTTGGGAGGGGTAAGATCATCCTGGATTGTCAGAAAATAAAGACACGTGTTGTAAATATGACTTTCACATACCAGCCTTTGAGAGTATCTTCTATAACTATTACAATGGCTCAGCTATTAAATGGGGGGAAATATTAATGTTATTTCTGAGGATGGTGTAAATCAGAATTAGGTGAAATTTCAAGGCTCTAAAAACTGAGGTCTGAACTGGAGTTTCTCTAGTATTATGTTACAGTCATGTGCCTAGTATTTCTTTTTCTAATGAATAGAACAACTAATGAATGACCTACACTACTATTTTATAGAATATTTGTCACTTTTCATTTAGTTGATATGTGTGTTCTTTGTAATTTGAAGCATTTGTCTTGGTGATCTTTTATACTAGATATGGAGAGGGATTTTGTTTCTGGGGAGTGATGCTCACTGCTTGGAACTCTTGAAGAACAGAAAAGGGGATCGTGATTTTAAGATGCATACCTATGAGTTAAGATTGAAGATGGTAATCACAAGCTGATATAAAAGAAATAATGTTTTTGAAAATTTAAAATGATAAAATTTCCTACTTAAATTATCTTTTTCTTGCTCCCTTCCATTTTTAGTCTAAGCCATGAGGCTTAACCTTCGTGACAGGAGAGGATGGTGCAATACACAAGAAAGCTAGATATTGGCTGATTGAGAGAGCCCTTTGAGGGGCCGGGTTGGAGAGAGAGAGAGAGAGAGAGAGAGAGAGAGAGAGAGAGAGAAAGAGAAGAAATAGAAGTACGTTTTCTTTCTTTCTTTCTTTCTTTCTTTCTTTCTTTCTTTCAATCAATCAATCACCAGGCTTAGAGAACTTGCGCATAGAATTTTAGAACAGTGGTGGAAGAGTAAACAGGAAGATAAGGTGGGAAAGGCTCCTCTCTCTTGGACCCAAGGGACAATGAGAAAGAGACAGAGAAAGCAGACAAGAGAAGGAAGACAACTCTCTGCTCCAAGCTTTCAGCCAGAGTACATATGATGTTTTTAAAAAAATTGAGAGAATACCAAAGTCAGAGGTGATATGCAGAGCTTCTTATTTTGGACCCCATGAAGGGTGCCTGCTACTGATTTGTGACTAACAGAACAGTGTGGCCAGACAGAAAATCTAGTTGAGCTCTTGTCTCCCTCAATTCCCATGTGGTGCAAATGTTAGGTCGAAACTCAAAAAAACCTGTCTTGGCCAACCCACACCCCTGAGGGGTCAAGGTAACCTCACAGTAGAAGCTGAAGGTAGAATACCCAAGCTTGGGGGACATGAAGGGTATACCAGAGACTTAAAATTGTCTCTAGCCATTGAAAGCCAAGAGGAAGGAAGCTAGTATTTTAAAATGTAGTATATTGGGGTGCCTGGGTGGCTCAGTCGGTTAAGCGTCCGACTTCGGCTCAGGTCATGATCTCGCGGTCTGTGAGTTTGAGCCCTGCGTCAGGCTCTGTGTTGACTGCTCAGAGCCTGGAGCCTGTTTCAGATTCTGTGTCTCCCTCTCTCTCTGACCCTCCCCCGTTCATGCTCTGTCTCTCTCTGTCTCAAAAATAAATAAACGTTAAAAAAAATTTAAAATGTAGTATATTAATACGAAGTTTGAGGTATAGTAAGGCCAACAAATTAGGACAGGAGAGCCATTGAAAAGATAGTTTGTTACAGTTTTCAAGAGGAGAGAGCATGCCATGCGATTGGGGGCCACACAGGAAAGCAATGAGGTTGGTCAGGAGGCAGAGGGGAAGAGAACTATGGGCAAGAACATTTATTGTGCTTTATGTGGGAAGGGACAGGCTAAACAGGCTTAGGACTGGCTAGTTTGAGTAATTTCAGCAGGCTCTGGGACATTGGGGCTTTCCCTTGTTGCCTGGGACCTGCCCGTGGGATGATTAGGTCAGGTGTATAGTGGTCCAGAGTGTGAGAACCCAATAAAGGAGAAGGTTGCAGGTGTGGACTCTGGGTTTTATTGTTTATTTTTGAATACCCCCATCCCCAAGCAGAGGATTCCTCTTTAGGAGGAGGGGTTGTGTGGGCAACAAGGTAGTCAGAAGGTCAAGACAAGGTAGCTCAGGCTTATAGTTGGGTGTTCTAGAACAAGATATTTTGGCATATGTGTATAAGGTAGATGTTAAAGCATCAAGTTTACAGAAGCTATAAATGTGATAGGCTAATATACTGAGCCAGCAGTAATATTCCACCAAACCCTAGTGAAGTCAAGAAAGAAAGGCCACAAATTTACAGCTGCAAATACCAACAGTGGATACCGGGAGAATGGTAGAGGATGGTCCAGGTCAACCGTGACCCATATGTATGCCAGACCAGCCATTCCACAGTGGGTCCTGAAAGGGTTTGGAGTTTACTGTGAGGATATGAGGTCCCCTTCACTCTGCCTGCATGAGGTTATTCATCCACTCATTAACTCAACAACTACTTGTCAACCTAGATGTCAACTTGGAGTGGAGTGGTGAATGTAAATAAGAGAAAAGGCAAGGTTAAAATAGACTGAGCGCTTTTACCCAAAATGTGAATGATACCTAATAAAAGATTGTTTTATATATTAGATTGGATGACACATTAACTGAGATTAGACGATACCCCAGTATACTGGGGCTTATGAGAGAGATCATATCCATTCAAAACAATATATACTGTGTTTTTGCTGACTAGTGGAGGCTATTGTGAGTGGATTTTCAGTCCCATTACAATAATTTCAGTCCCATTCTTTCTCCTAACCCCTTTTTATGAAAGTGGCTTATCATGCTGGGAGAGAGTTGGAACCAGAAAAAAAATTGAAATTTGGGACTAGAAAAAGAGGTCTTCTTCTTATTCATAAAGGATCATTTTAGAGCTAGGCAGATGATATTCATACCTCGCTCTCATTGTGTTATGGGGCTCATGGTACCAATGAACTCCTCTAGGGTTCTGTGAGCTTGACTAATACTTGGCCTTCTTTTAAGTAACTTCATGACCCCAAAGGTCCTATATACTGAAAAGAGGCTTGGGGCACTCTCTAAGTTTTTAACTACTTCTCATTAGATTATTAACTCCATTCCAGTTTTCAGGAATCATTAGCTACTTTATTTTTTGGGTTGGCAATATTTTGCACAGATACTGAGATTAAAACATGTTACCTCCTTTCTTAATTACCTGCAACAAATAATGAGTGCTTATTATGGGCTAGGCATTGCATTAGGCACTGAAGATACAAGGGCAAAGAAGGCTTGAACATGTCCTTGAGGAATATAGTGAAGACTAGAGAAAAGGCAATTATCAAACGGTGACAGAGATAACTACTGGATTCTACAGGGTGCATTTTTGGAAACTTGGGAATGACTTTCTGGAGGAAATGCTGTTGAAGCTGAGTCATTGAGGGCCAGAAGGAATTAGCCAGGTGAAGAGTGAACAGAAGAATGTGAAAAGATCTAAGGAGAAAGCATTTAGTTCCTTGGGGGAAGTAAAGGGAGTACCATTAAAACTTGTATTACTGCACTAGTACTGGTATAACCCGGCTTCCATGGGCTATCATATTGCCAAAAATATTTCCCAAATCTTGTGTGTGACTCACCCAGCTGTCTGTAATTTGGCCACTAATAGACCTAGACACATACTTTAGGTTTGAGACATTAAAGAATTTATTTAATATCTCTGAGCTTCTGTTTCTTAAGCTGTAAAGTGAGGCTAATAACTTCTTTGAAGAATTATGAAGATTGAGATAACTGTGGATATCATGCATATTTCTCCTCTTTCTGTACTTCAGACAGTTGATGGAGTTCCTCGGCTTTCATGATATTTTTCCTAATTAGGAGGTACGACTAAATTTTATCCCACTTTTTAACCTTATAACATTTAATGGGAGATTTTTTTTTCTTTTCCTCTATGAACACCAAAGTAAACTTCAAGAGTAGGGACCAAAGGAATGATGATTTTTTTTTTTTCACCAGTGATTCTTAGCAGCTAAGACAAGAGAGTGTTATCTCTGAGGGTTAAGTCATCCAAGGACAGAAGAGCTCCTCTGGAAAAAGACCAGAAATGGCATAACGGGCAGAACTCTGATTTATCACATTGCTAGCATTTCATGACCAAGGGAGACAGTGACAGTTATGACCCTCACCCTCCAAGCTGAGATGAGCCTTCAGAATCCTTCTCAACACTATGTTTTCCAGAGAGAAACTAAGGAAGGAAGGATTTCCTTGGCAGTGGGGAGAAAGAGATTTCGTTTTCTACCCAGAGGTGTCATCTTCATATTGGAGTCAGTTTCTGTGGAACACCAGTTAAGGGGCCTTCTGGGTTGAGTCGCCGTTGGGTTGAGTTCCCACCCTGATCACATCAATACTTGGAGCATTTAAGATGATCATACAGCATGTAATGGGAATTTTTTGTTGTAGTTGTTATTTGTTTATTTTAATTCTGAAGGCTAATTTTTCTGCTGCCTACTAAATCAAAACCTAATTTACAAGTAAAGCTTCAAACAAATGTTAGGAAATTATGACAAGTTATAATGTTGGTACCACATTTCAAATTGTACTTTATTAGAAGAAAATTTCATAAACCAAGATTCCATTTTTCTTTCCTATTAAACTAAATATTCATTAAAGTACCAATATTATGATTGCATTTTTTATTCTTCCATGAGTGATTAGAACAGATGGCAAAGTCTTCACAGCCTGACACAGATTTATAACCTCTAGTTTCAAATGGATGTGGGTCAAAATAATTTAATGATTATTATTCTACTTTTCCTCACCAGGCAACTATCAAGAAATTCTATGAAAGTAATAGAAAATCTTGCTAACTGTTTATAGTCTTCATTTTTAAGTCTTTACAGTCACCCTAAGTTATTATTCCCAAGTTTATACATTGGGAAATGTTCATATGAACAAATCACGAACCTGGGTCACTCGGAGGAAGTGCTGATATTTTTTCTGTTCTTGGTGGAATTCATTATGATTTAATATTTTTATGTATTGGGGACAAGTGTAACATACACTATAGCATTCTAATGATATGCCTTGTACGTTATCATGCTCCCAGAAGTCATGATTTGCCTGATTCTCAGTTTGCCAGGTCTGGGATGTGGCAGAATGCTTTGTAACAGGTGGCCATTAGAACACACATGCTCTGAATGTTGGTCTTATCTGTTCAGTGTCATGGTCAGACTAGGCAACTTGCTGTGGAAGAGATAGTTTCTAGACTAAACATTCATATTAAATAAGATATGTAACTTACCTGGCAAAGCTGAAAATGGGGAAAGCTAGGTTTTATTTTTGAGGAATGTTGGAGCATTTACAAAGTCAACCTCATTAATTTCACCCATCAGTTACAAAGATGTTGATGTACAATGGAGGAATATCTCTGTGTATTTATAGTTAGCATTTATGCTTTCTACTGCACATTAATTATATTCTAATTAGCTTATAACTTTCAGAATAGAAATATTGATATTATTCGATTTTTGCTGATTTTTTTCCCTGAAAGTTACCCTCCCTGTTGTTATAGTATCTTTTTTTCCTTGTTTACCTATAATTGTGAGAATATTTGCATATTTGGCACTTCCTCTTTCTTTCTTTTCTTTTTCTCTTTCAACAGAGATTTATTTAGATAAGTGCCTCTACGTGGGGCTGCAAAGATGAATAAGTTCATGGTCACGGACAGATGTAATGTAAGCCATAAAGTGAAGACTCCTTTTAAAGGGTTAATCTAATGTGCTTCTGGGATTTTCAGTATGGCAGGGCTGTTCTAAGATAAACTCCAAACAAGTGTGGCAGATTATTGTCCCAGGGCCAGATATGTTGCCCTGAGGGTTAGGTGACACTTTCTCCAATTTAATCATGCTTCAGAAGTACAGCTGATAAACTAGCTGCTTGAGTCCTGGTGTGTGCAGAGCAATGGTGGGTAGGTGTCCTCCCACAGAGGGGCAGCAGGCTGCTGCTGGTGAGGGCAGGGCTGCTTGGGAAAGCCCAGCTACAACCATACTGTGATGAAGCAGATCATGCACTAACGGAGGGGGGCAGGATGCCAGAACATTGCTCAATCTCTCCGACCCTTATTTTCTTCATCTCTCAGCAAGATATACTTTTCCTTCATATCACTTATCACAGCTATACACTTAACTGTGTGATATTTAATACTGTTGGTCACTTTCACAAATAAGCTCCAGATGTACAGGGATTGTGTGTGTTTTATTCACCTTATGCAACACAGTTCCTAGCACAGAGCCTTACACAGAGTAGGTGGTCAATAAATATTTACTGAAAGTACAAAAAAATAAACAGTGGAAAGTTAATAACCCAAAAGTTTTTTTAAATGAGGATTAAGAAGTAATAACTATTAAAAAATTGTTTTTAGTGTTTATTTTTGAGAGAGAGCGAGAGTGAGCACGGGTGGGGGAGGGGCAGAGAGCGAGAGGGATGCACAGAATCAGAAGCAGGATCCAGGTTCTGAGCTGTCAGCTCAGAGCCCAGTGTGGGGCTCGAACCCACAAACTGTGAGATCATGACCTGAGCTGAAGTCAGACGCTTATCCAACTGAGCCATCCAGGCACCCCAGGAGTAATAACTATTTTTAAGTGAATGCATGGATGAATATAAAATGCCTAGGTGCTCCCTGACTCAGAGTGGATGCTTAATAAATGGTTATGAGTTTCAGGTTAAATCATGCATGAGTTATTTAAGGGTAAATATATAAATTAAAGACTTTTAAAACTTCTGATTACTTTTTGTCTCATATCATTCAGTGACATATCAATGTCAGATAGGTCAACATTTTTACATGTATTATCGTTAGAACAGTGTTTATCCTAAAATACTAGGGAGACTTTTTAGGGATACTTGGTCTTTGGCAGGTGCAGAAATTATCTGGTATTAGAAGTAGAAATGCTTCTCTTATGAAGACATAGATTGAGGTCAGATATTCTGGAAGTGAATCATTTTACACTTCTAGTTAAACAACTTAAAGCAACGAAAGCCCTGATTCCTATTGTATGACTTAGCAGCAACTGGAAAATCTGTGTTCTAATGGAAATTTGGGGCATCAGCTTCTACTCACCAAATCCCATGCATTTAGACTAAAAAGTAAATTCATAGACAGAACCATCACATAGAACACTGAAGCATTCTCTAACTGGTCTAGCAATTTTCAGTAATAATGATTGCAGAGAAAATTCCACAGAGGGCTGTCGGCTGAGGATTTTCAGCTGTCAGGACTCTCAGCAGCTGGGGAATAAGCCCTTCAATCCATCAGCAGAGTCACTATAGAAGAGTAGGATGGCAAGACCGAGGGTGGCTGACTGGTGTGCCTGGTGGGTGGGTGGTGACTGGCAGTGGCTGGTGGCTGATGATGGGAGGGGCAGACTCAGCTACTAAGTCTCTGCTCAAGCACTCTGTAAGAGAAATTAGAGTACGTATGATTTGGAAAGATGTAGACTCAGGCATCAAGTCTCAAAATAGCCGTCTTCATCTGTACTCACCTTCTTATGAATGTTATCACGTCTCTTTCAGTGAGTGGGCCAGGATGGAGATTGGCCTAAGTCTACACACCCTTTGACCTATCCTTTTCTCTCTAAGTCTCTCTCACAGTTGGTTTCCTTTGTTGTGGCTTCTTTTTCCTCTTGAGTTATAAAGGATTCCGAAGTGATGTTTTCTCTGGTGATTCTGTTTTGCACTCTCCTATTTGGGGCACAGGTATTATTTATTCAGCGACTCTTGATTCTGTCAGAGTCCCAAGAGAAAACCAAAGGCATACTCCAATTAGGATAATTCTGGGAGAGTTTACTTATGAAAGAACTTATTATAAAGGTGTGAGTGAAGTCTAGGGGGACTTCAAGGGGTGGTGGAGGAATATGGGGCTAGTAGAAGTGCCCCTGTAATCTCTCAAGTCTGAAGAAACAGAGGCGGGAGAGGTTACTGGAATCCAGAAAGAGAGAAGGGAATAGATAGAGTAGTGGTGACCTTCTGGGAAGGGCATGGCCAGTCTGAGGCATCCTCACAGGGAAGGAACTCAGGGAATATACACTCTGACATCACTTTCTTACCCCCTCTAGTCTCCTGCCAACAGAACCCAAGGTAAAGCCAAAGGGTACCGTGATCCTTGTTCATCTGCGCATGTTGGGCTCCTAGAACAGATGGCAAGGTGAAAAAAAGGTGGAGGGTAGATTTGGAGGGGAAAATAAGGTATCTGAAAAAATTCCCACATCTATAGTTCTAGCCCAACCCCTTCACTAAAGTTGAAACCCAGGACACTCAAAATACCCTCCTCCAAAAATGAGTCCTGTTTAAAGTCTTCTTGTTTCCATTAATAAAGTTAATTTCTGTAGTTCCTTAGGTTTATAACACCAAAGACTTCTTTGAGGTCAACTCATCTCTTTCATTTAATGCTAAATCTGAGGTCACAAGTTGTGCTATACATGCCTTTGTATCTTCCATAGCAGGGAAAATGTTTGCAAATAGTGTCTTAAGACATATTTGTTGAATTTTCCTGACTTAACTGGCTCAGGGTTTATTGCTAAGTAGAATAACTGTAACCCTAGAGGTTTTTTATGTTTCACTTTATTGTTGCAAGGTTACAAAACCGGCAGTTGCAAAACAAAAAAAGGTGGCCACCGGGTAATAGTATCAGGGATAGCACAGAGGACTCCCACTGAATCAGGATGGAGAGAGGAGAGGAGAAAGTGAACAGGCCTCAGGTACTCAGTAAGTAGCTGGCAAACGAGTTTCTTCTGGCCAGTTACACAAGAGAGAGACTATTTGCTCTTTCAGAATGATTTTTCGTATATTATCTTATACGAATAATTATATAATTATTATAATTAATAATTATTAATTATTTTAATACATTTAAAAATAGAGAACTTTCATGTCTGTGGCCCCAGGACAGTTTTGAGATGTTTAGCTGTCTACTTTTCTTGTGTCTCATCTCTCTTCCTGATGTTCACATTCCCTCAGAACATTCACGCTCCCATCCCCCAGCCAAACCCTCTTTGGTTCAGTATACTGTGCCATAAATTGCTTTCTTCACTGATACAGAGGCATAAATTCAGTGACCAGTTCCAATGGAAGCTTTAGCACACAGATGGGAAAGTTATTTCATGCAGAATTGAATAAAGCCTTAAAAGAACCTTTTAAAAAATTAGTAAGTGTTAATAATTTTAAAAACAGCTTTAGGGGCATCAGGGTGGCTCAGTCAGTTGGGCAACTGACTTCAGCTCAGGTCATGATCTCACTGTTTGTGAGTTCGAGCCACGTGGGGCTCTGTGCTGACAGCTCAGAGCCTGGAGCCTGCTTTGGATTCTGTGTCTCCCCCTCTCTCTCAAAAATAAATAAACATCAAAAGATTTTTTTTATTATTGTTGAATCGTGTTTTATTGTATTGCTGTACCACAGTTTGTTTATGCATGCACCTATTGAAAGACATGCTTGATGCCTTCCAATCTGTTGTGATTATGAATAATGCTACTATAAAGATTTGTGTGTGCAGGTTTTTATTTGGACGTAAGTTTTCAGCTCAGTTGAGTAAACACTTAGGAGTAGTGCTGAATTGTATAATAAAATTATGTTTAGCTTTGTAAAAAATTGCCAACTGTCTTTCAAAATGGCTGTACCACTTCACATTCCCACCAGCAATGATTAAGAATTCCCCTTGTCCCACAGCCTCACCAGAATTTGATATTTGTGACATTTTTGGATTTTAGCTATTCTAATAGGTGTAGTATATTATTATAGTATATCATGTAGTAGCGTATGGTTCTTTTAATTTGCAATTCCCTAATAACATGTGAGGTTGAGCACCTTTCAATATACTTATTTGCTATCTATTTATTTCTTTGGGACATGTCTCTTCAGGTTTTGTCTGTTTTAAAATTAAGGTCGTTTGTCTTCTTATTACTGAGTTTTTATGAGTTTTTTGTGTATTTTAGATACAAGGCATTTATTTATAATTTTTTTTGGCATAGGTTCTTTATGAGGTATGTTTTGTAAATATTGTCTTTCAGTTATGGCTTGAATTTTAGTCTTTTAATAGTGTCTTTCACAGAGCAGAAGTTTTTAATTTTAATCAAGTTCAATTTATTACCATTTTTTAAAATAAATCATGCTTTTGGTGCTGTGCCCAAAAGCTCATTGCCAAACCCAACATCAACCCAAACCCAACCTAGATTGTCTCCTATGTTATCTTCAAGAAGTTTTATAATTTGCATTTTACATTTAGACCTGTGATCACTTTGTGAAAGGTGTAACATCTGTGTCTAGATTTGTCTTTCTACATATGGGAGTATAATTGTTGCAGCATCATTTGTTGAAAGACTGTTCTTTCTTTTTTGAACTGAATTTCCTCCTTTGTCAGATACTAGTTGACTGTATGTGTCTATTTCTGGATTCTCTATTTTGTTCCATTAGTCTGTTTGTCTATTGTTTTGCCAGTCCCATGTTGGCTTGATTATGGCAGCTGGATAGTAAGTTTTGAAGTTGGGTAATACCTCCAACATAGTTCTTTTTCTTAAGTATGTGTTGGTGCTTTTGAGTCTTTTACTTTCCATATAAACTTTAGAATCAGTTTGTTTACATCCACAACATAACTTGCTGGGATTTTGATTGGAATTACATGAATCTATGGATCAAATTGGGAAGAACCGGCATCTTAATATTCACGGAGACTTCCAATCAGCAAACATGGAATATCTCTCCTCATCTTTTATTTATTTCATCAGAATGTTTTAGCTTTCCTCATACAGATCCCACACATATTTTTGTTAGATTTATGTTTAAGTTTTTCATTTCTTTTTTTGGTGCTAATGTAAATGGTGTTCTGTTTTCAATTTTAAGTTAGAATTGTTCAGTGCTGGTGTATAGGAAAGCAGTTGACTTTTGTATATTAACCTTGTATCCTGCAAACTTGCTATAATGGCTCACTAGTTCTAGGAGACTTTCTTTTTGAGTTTATGGGCTATCCTACATAGACCATCATGTCATCTGTGTACAAAGGTAATTTTAGTTTTTCTTTCCCAATCTGTGTACTTTTGTTTTCTTTTCCTGTCTTAATGCATTAGCTAGAACTTCAAGTACTGTTGAATTATCCTTCCTTTGGAGAATTTCATCCCTATTGATAAATGTGGGCTTTGGGATATGAGGACAAATTTATTTCTTGAAAAGTAGGGTAAAAATATTTTGGTTATATTTTTCTGTTTTGAACTAATACTTCTAACAGTTTTTAATTCAAAATAATACAAAATTTATTAAAAAATCAGAAGTGTCTAGTTTGAATTTTCTTGAGCAAGGTAGTATTGTACGCTTAAACACCAATGTGTGCGTGGCATTTGACTAGATTCTGAACTTTGAATTATTTGTATTTCCCATTGGAACATACTGTTTCTCTATGTCTTTCACTCTGTATTCCAGATTTGCAGATTGGCTATAGAGCAAAGGCTTCAACAATAAAGGAATCATTTAATAAGCCATTTTTCTACTGAAGTACATTAACTCATTTATTATCCTTCTTCACTTTTTAGTCCTATGGTACTCCCTGTACCCAAACAAAATCCTCGATGTATGTTTTTTATTTTTATTTATTTTATTTTATTTTTTTAAATTTTTTTTTCAACGTTTATTTATTTTTGGGACAGAGAGAGACAGCGCATGAACGGGGGAGGGTCAGAGAGAGAGGGAGACACAGAATCGGAAACAGGCTCCAGGCTCTGAGCCATCAGCCCAGAGCCTGATGCGGGGCTCGAACTCACGGACCGCGAGATCGTGACCTGGCTGAAGTCGGACGCTTAACCGACTGCGCCACCCAGGCGCCCCACAGTGTATGTTTTTTATAAGGAAAAAGGTAGTCAGATGATGATCATTCAGGCTCATGACTAGAACAGTTAGCATTTAGCAAATGTCACTACCACAGTGCAGTCTAGGGATGATGATGCCTAAACTGAGGCAATGGGAGAGGACGAAGGGGAGTGGATCTGGGTGGCAGGCTCAGGAAGATCAACCCTGAGTGATACGAGGAATAAGAAAGGAGGAAAGATTAGGAACTCTTGGTTTCCAGACTCCATGAGGAGAGAGCTTTGTCTGTCCTGTTCTCTGATGTCTATGTATGTCTAGCATCTACCTGGATAAAAGATTTCTCAGTTTCTGACTGCAATTATCTTAGCTTGAGGGGCAAGAAAATGAAACAAGTGCCAAACTGTTTTGTGGTACAGAAATGAAGCAATTAATCCCAAGACCTGGCAACAAGAATGTTTTAGTTTTCAGTATTACTAAGCTGTTGTATTTTTTTTTTAGTGTCACTAAGCTTTGTCCTTTAGTTTAAATTTTTAGTATTTATGTTATAATTAAATGTTTTAAATTTTAATATTAGTAATTTTTGTTTGCTAACAATGTAAGACAGTTGAGACAATAGTCTTCTGCTTTTAAAATGATTTTTTTAATTTATTTTATTTTAGAGAGAGAGTGGGGGACAGAGGGAGAGGGACAGAGTCTTAAGCAGACTCCCCACTCAGTGCAGAGCCTGATGCGGGGCTTGATCCCATGACTCTGGGATCATGACCTGAGCCAAAATCAAGAGTCGGATGCTCAACTGACTGAGCCACCCAGGCGCCCCTTCTGCTTTCAATAAGCAGATATTAGGGAAAAAAATACAATGAAAAAATAATCTCTCTTCTTTGCTGTAACAGTCTAGAAGAGGTAGACTAATGGGGAGAGATTGTGCTTCTGAGAAATACCAGGGGAGAGGTGTCTCACAAGGATAGACCCCTAAGCCATGAGGTAGCACTGTGGTGTTGGGTATACCCTTTTTGCTTGAGTGATGCTAGAAGACCTAAATGGGTCTTCCATACCTTTGATGCTCCCTTGGATCCTGGGTTGGGTGAGGGGAGAAAGGAAGCAAGGTTTTAGAGGAGTGACTAATACCATATCCTTGAAAAAAAGGGAGGCACACATGTTAGTGTGATCGCATTCTTTATTCACTGCAAATATGAAGGTCTCTATCCTTCTCTTTTTTAAAGTATTTTTTTTTCAACGTTTATTTATTTTTGGGACAGAGAGAGACAGAGCATGAACGGGGGAGGGGCAGAGAGAGAGGGAGACACAGAATCGGAAACAGGCTCCAGGCTCTGAGCCATCAGCCCAGAGCCCGACGCGGGGCTCGAACTCACGGACCGCGAGATCGTGACCTGGCTGAAGTCGGACGCTTAACCGACTGCGCCACCCAGGCGCCCCAAATCCTTCTCTTTTTTAAAGGTTGGTGCCGTGTTCAGTTTAATCAGGCCATGGGGATAAGACAGGGAGAGTGGGGATAGCTGTTTCTCTATCTTTCCATTTTGTTAGCTAGCTCACAGGCATCTAGAACATTCCTCTTAGCTTGCTGAGTGAGTGAATGAATAAAGGGTAAGAAATAAAAAATAAAGGAAGTTGAAGAATCTAGTTTTAAGCAGTTGTGGGAAAATAAGAGAATCACTTTGGGTACAATGAGTTTCATACCCTAATTTTAATTTTTTAACTTGAAAAATGATTTAAGAGTATCATCCATTCAATACCAACTTATCAGTTGTAGTCTTAGCACTGGGCTACACACAGCAGTTGATGGGAGGAATGAAATAAAAGTGCGGTTGGCTGAGATTTCATTTTAGGGAAGTGCCACTTAAAGTGAAAAGTTCTACTAAGACAAATTACATTGCATGTGAACTGTAAAAAGTCTGGATACTTTCTCATTATTATTGCCCCATGAACATTACAGCCACTATAAATATATTACATGAATAATAGAACAACAAAATATTTGTGTGATAATTCTTAACCTTAAAAATGTTGGCACTGAACTTCATGGATTTGAGAGAATATACTAGGCAAAGTCAAAACAACCTATTGTCAAATCAGAGTGAACTTGACAGAAGGGATGTGTGGGGTAGAGGAACCATTAAGATCACTGGTTCTTAACAGTGGTTGCACTTTAGAATCACCTGGGGGAGCTTTGAAAATAGTGATGCCTTGCTTGGCTCACTTCTAGAGATCTTGTCTTAGTTGGTCCTGGCATGGGCCCCAACAGCAGGATCTGCATACAGCTCCATCAACTTCACATCCACAGCCAGGAGGCTAACTGCTGAAAGAAGGAGAGAAGCTGCTGTTTATGGAACATTTAAAGGTTTTCCCTTCTCTCTGTCCTGTCTTGGGATAGTAAAGAAATAAGGTATCTCTTTTTAAAAGATGATTATATAAGAATCACATGGTGATATTCCAAAGTTGAAGCCAAAGTGTCTTTTTGACTTATCAATGATTGTGAATATGATGGTTCATAACTGAATGTGGCATGACAGCAAGTAACATCAGTGAGAAATTACACATGAAGGACTGATTTATAATACAGATGTCCTGTGCAAGGTACAGTTACTGCCTTCCATTGTTTATCATCCTGCTGGAAAAGAATTGAAATTAAAATAAACTCTTTCTAGATTTTCTGAAAGTAAAACTAGATACAATGAAAGATGAAATTTAAAGAAATTATTTTGTTAGTGGCCCTTCTTTGTTGTCCTACGTACAGGTCTGATCTGCCTGTGTGGTAGCCCAGTGCTGGGCCTACTCTAATGGCCTCCAAGGAGGACTGTGTATCATTTAACTGCTACATTTGAGTTCTTGGAGGGCTGAGACTGTGTCTTGTTCATTTTTGAATGCCCCACGATACCTATCAATACTTGTTAACTAAATGTATGTGCACAGAAACATTAATTCTGAATAATTTGCTTCTGAGTTTAAAGTAAAAATCTCCATCTTTCAGTACCTAAAAGGGACTTCCAGAACCATTTTGAACCAGTCACTGTTGTATTGTTTTGCAGTGCTAATATTCTAGGGATGAGGCCATAGTCTTAATGATACAACTATGACTTATCCTCCACTATGGATAAATTTCTTTTAGGAGATGATGGATGGGTGTTTGCTGTCGGAGAGAGGGGAAGAATTGGGAGGGGTGTCAGAGCGGAATATATTTATTAAGATAAATAAACATCAAATTGTATAGGTTCTCAAAACATGCTTTCTGAAAAGGACCTTGCTAGCATTGTTTCTCCATTCATTTTCAGCTTCTTTACTTTAATTTATTGAAAATTTTGTTAGCCAAAATCTGCTTCTACCAGCTGGAAAAACATTGGCTTTATAATGAAGAAAATTTATTGCTAACTGTGCCCTTTGAATTTTATGCATGCTGTTCATTTTGATGTGTAGCATTAGAATTGGTTTTTAGCTTTTATTTGAGTTTGTACTGTTGTATAATTTCTCTTTGTAAAAAAAATTATAATTTTGTCTTCCTTACAAGGCAGCTTTCCTCCCACTAGTGCGTTGTAAGTATTTTGATGTGAGTCCAGGTTTTGTAAATAACTTGTCTGAATAAAAATGTATATTATTAGTTCTGCTTCCTCCTATGTGTAAGTAGTCATTTGTATTCTATACTATCTGTGTACTTTTAACCTAATGTCGAAGAGCAGTGGTTCACAAAAACCAGACTATAACAAAGTTTTCACTGGCTTTCAGTAAAATTTAGCAATGATAGATAATATTGCTTCTTCCCCATAAGGCTAAATTTAGTCAGTTTAAAGGAATATCCCTCATTATTTGATTCTGATTAAGTATCCTTTCTTTCACAAAATAGAGTGACAGGCAAATGGCAGTCATTTTAAAAGTTATTCTTATTTAACAAAATAAAAAGTTGGAAACCCTATGGAAGGTGTGATTTTGTTTGTGTTCTAGGCCATGAGAACCCATGGAAATCACTGTAATAAAAGTGGCAAATACTATTTCTGATCTCCATATTAACAGTTGCAATGTAAAAATTGATTATTTTTTGAAAGAAATGTTTCAACCAAGAATATTAACCTTGGACAAGCTGAAAGAGCTGGTGACAACTCAGTTCTTCCTATGTTCCAGAAATCTCTGCAAAGACTGAGAATTAGACCCTTAAGACCTAAGTCCTGACCTGGGCTGATGGAAAGCCCAGATCCAGGTGGAAACATGCTCAAAATTATCTGGTGCTAGGGAAGCAGAAAAATGGGCTTATACGTGCAACACAGGATCCCTTACTGGGGAAAGATGAGAACCTCCTTGGGGCTGGGGGGTAAAGCAAGTTATTGGTGGTAGAGTGATATCAGAAAAGACAAACTACAACTTTGTGAGCTGAGTCTAGTTTCACATTGGCCCGGGTCCTGGGCTAATGAATTCCTCCATGTGACACTTCTATGGGCAGTCCACTGGCCTTAACAGTAAACAGAACAGTGGTAGGCCCTGACCTGCATTATCCATGGAGAACAATCTCCTGTAGCCCATTCATTTTCCACCATAATTTAATTCCTCCTGGGGGCTGATGGTTAAGTAGGTGAGTAGAAGTATAGAAACATGTCATCAATAAGAAATCATCCAAGCTTTTAAAATTTGCTTTCTGATAAGGACTTTGTTAGCGTTGTTTTTCTTGCTTTGTCTAGATTTTTGGCTAACTCTTAGCACAAAGCTTATGCCCACAGAAGGAACAGACATCTTTCCAAGCACGTGCCAAGACTTTCACCCTTATCAGGCACTCACACAAGCCCACTGTCCCCTGACAACAGTAGTGAGGAGAAATCAAAGGGCAGGCAACCCCTGAGAAAAAGCCCACCAGTTAACTTCTGGTTGGTGTCATTCTGGGGTGGGGATGGCAGGGACATGAATATATTTGGTGTTACTTGTGGTTCCTCCATTCACTTCTCAAATGTTCCCCCTGTGGATACATGTTCCCCCTGTCCCAGAGGACTATGGTTGTCTAGGAAGCCTTTTATATCATAAATACATTTCCCTTTGCCTCCACTTCTAGTGTTCTCTAAGTCAGTTACCCATTATGATACAGACTAATGCATTGATATAAGCATAGTTTCCTTCCTAAGAAGTTGGACACCCATTTGCTTGTGTTAATTCTTGGTAAAGTGAACTCCAGCTGATTGTGTTGAGAACAAAATTCGGCCATGAAGCCCTGTGAGGATCTGACTTTGAACTTTTCCATATTGTAGGGAAAATGCCTTCCCGCACCACACCCATCCCTGCCATAACAGTCAACAGAAGGGTAGCCACTTACACTCCATTGCCAAAAGGAGCTTCCACTACTGCTTCCTCACCTATCTGAGGCAGAGTGAGTGACTTATCTGATTGGTGAGCCTAAGGCAAGAAATGGAAATCATTTCCTTCAAACCTCCTGAGCTCTCTCAAAACTACTGACCTGCATAGAGGGTATATTTGGGCTTTTCCTAGGAATGTGGAAAGTTTACTAGTCAGGTTTTGCTTTTAAAGGGATGGTCTATGGTTGGAAACCAGCTAATGGTGGAGCAGGAAGAATATTTCTGAAGTTGATTCAGGATGCCCATGAAGACCACTGACTTAAAGCCCTATTCTGCAATCAGCTTTACCAAAAGTAAAACTGATGTGTTAATCTCCATATATCTGTCTCTTGGCTCTTATTTCTCAGTCAGTTCCAGACTTGACAAAGAAGTGTTATTTTACTTGGCCTTTAAATCCCAACATAGAATTACTGGGACCTTATGAAGATAAAAAGCTTCTGCACAGCAAAGGAAACAACCAACAAAACTAAAAGGCAACCAATGGAATGGGAAAATATATTTGCAAATGACATATCAGACAAAGGGCTAGTATCCAAAATCTATAAAGAGCTCACCAAACTCCACACCCGAAAAACAAATAACCCAGTGAAGAAATGGGCAGAAAACATGAATAGACACTTCTCTAAAGAAGACATCTGGATGGCCAACAGGCACATGAAAAGATGCTCAACGTCACTCCTTATCAGGGAAATACAAATCAAAACCACACTCAGATATCACCTCACGCCAGTCAGAGTGGCCAAAATGAACACATCAGGAGACTATAGATGCTGGAGAGGATGTGGAGAAACGGGAACCCTCTTGCACTGTTGGTGGGAATGCAAACTGGTGCAGCCACTCTGGAAAACAGTGTGGAGGTTCCTCAGAAAATTAAAAATAGACCTACCCTATGACCCAGCAATAGCACTGCTAGGAATTTACCCAAGGGATACAGGAGTACTGATGCATAGGGGCACTTGTACCCCAATGTTTATAGCAGCACACTCAACAATAGCCAAATTATGGAAAGAGCCTAAATGTCCATCAACTGATGAATGGATAAAGAAATTGTGGTTTATATACACAATGGAGTACTACATGGCAATGAGAAAGAACAAAATATGGCCCTTTGTAGCAACGTGGATGGAACTGGAGAGCGTGATGCTAAGTGAAATAAGCCATACAGAGAAAGACAGATACCATATGGTTTCACTCTTATGTGGATCCTGAGAAACTTAATAGAAACCCATGGGGGAGGGGAAGGAAAAAAAAAGAGGTTAGAGTGGGAGAGAGCCAAAGCATAAGAGACTCTTAAAAACTGAGAACAAACTGAGGGTTGATGGGGGGTGGGAGGGAGGGGGGGGTGGGTGATGGGTATTGAGGAGGGCACCTTTTGGGATGAGCACTGGGTATTGTATGGAAACCAATTTGACAATAAATTTCATATATTGAAAAAAAATAAATAAAAATTTTGTTTATCATTTCAAAAAAAAAAATAAATCCCAACATATACTCCCAAGCAATTTAGCTAGTGACAGGTGCAGAAACCATTGTTATTCATATGGTTCAATTTCCATGTCATCCACATCCTAGAAACCTTATTTAAAAGCTTCTGAACATATATCCTTACCTTTAATGATCCTATGGGGGTCCTGGGTCTGATTTCTGCAGCTGAGCTACTATGTAACCTAGATCAGTATAAATTAATATTGACACCTTTAACCTGAAGACCTAAAGCTGTTTTTAGGGGACCTGGTCCAGGGGACCACAGCTGACCTAGCAGCTTCATTTCTCTGTGAAATCTTCAGACTTTTATGGCCTCCCAGATGAGGTAATATTGGAGTCCAGAGGTCATGGGGTCAGTTTCTGGAGATCTCTCTTCCAAATCTCTACTTATAAATGCATCTGACCTTTGCTTGCCACCTTAATTTTAGCAGAAAAAACCAGAGTACCCTAAATGTGAGTATCTTTGTGAGACTATGCTAAAGTCTGCCCCTATTTCTAATATTCCATCTGACAATAAAGATTTTTGTCTTTGAGACTTTTCCTCTCCAATTCCATTCCTATCTACCATACCCTAGCAGAACTCCATACCAGCCTCAATTCAGGCTACCCTCTACCAAGCAAAGACCCTTAATTGGCCTGTCTCTGATGGATTTATTAATTAGGGTGTGTTTGGAAACCTAATGTTGGTTTTAAGAAATAAGGATTTATTTGTGTTGTATGATAAAATGTTTGGAGATAGTTGGCTCTGCCCATTTTGTACCTTTCTCTGCCCTTCTTTGTACCTTGGTAAGGCTGATCTCTGAGGACTGTGTCACCTAGTGTTATGAGAAAACAGCTATAGTGAGTTGCTGCCTAGGCATTTTACAGCATTACAACTGTGCTTACACCCAGAGTTTGGACGTTAGATAAGGACCTGAGCTTATCCTTCCAATCCCAAGTTCCTGCTTTGCTTTACCTGGGAAGCTTTTTAAAATAACCACTTAGAGTTGAGCCCCCTCAAAATTTAGTGACCTTTGTCCCAACCTCCTTGTAAGTAATAAGTACCTGCCACCCTGCTCTCTGTTTCCTGCTAGGATGGAGAACTGCTCTCCCCATGCTTGTTATGCCCCCACCCTCCCCTGCCCTGTTTCCGGAACTTGCAAGTAATAAATCTTGTGACTTTACCTCCTTTGTGTGAGTGTATTTGGATGCCAAGGAAGCTACCTGCCAACCCTGTGTGAGTGGCTTGTGCCCACTCATTCAGCAGGTCATAATTTGCATATTCTTAATTAAAATACACCAGATCTGACTTCTCAACACATCTGCGTTCTTTTGCCCTTGGACTTCAGGTTGAGTTTGGCTGATGGATGGCAACAGTTGGAAATATCAAGCAAGCAGGACAGAGAAGTTGGGATATTTCTTTTCCTCCCTGCTGAGCCAAGTTGGATTGAAGCTTGGATCTTTTATGTAATAACACAGCTCCTGTGGGCCAGCGCCTCTCCTCTCTCTTCTGGTTCAGGCCTGCTTTGATAACACCTTTTTCTGTTTCCCGTTCAAGCCTTGGATTGTGATGACTTTTCAGTGTTGCTGGGTCCTGGGCTCTCATTATTCCTTTTGGATCTCTTAGTCCTGTCCACACCATTTTAAGAAGCTCCTTTATTAAACTCTGCTTAGCTACTTTCTGAGTGTGCCACCTGTTTCCTACTGGCACTCTAATTGATACAGCATCCAGTGCCACTGATTCAGCAGAATGGAGATATGGGGTTGGCACCATTTTTGTAATTTTTTTGGCCTTTCTTTCGTGTTTGCAATGTAGATGCCACCCCACCTGTCTGTGTGTGAGGGCAAAAAGAAGTGAGGAATGGTGCCAGATGACTGCTGTCCCTTTTAGCAAGAAAAGCAAAAGTCTTTTCCCTTGGCATTATGGTGTCATATCATCAAGGACCCCCTTTAAGATGCCTTTAGGATTTTCTAGGGAGATAAGAAAAGTGGGGAATCAACATTCATAGGGCACCGACTGTGGATTGGGCATTGTGTTAGGTGCTTGACATGTCTCACTGCATCCAGGAGAGGCAGTTAAAGGAAAGTGAAGGGAATAGCTCAAGTTCACTCATTCAGAAACTGGCAGATACAGGATTTCAACATTAGCCCTTCCAGCAGCAATCAAGCCCTTTATTCAAATACAGTCTTATATGGAATGAAAACAAAAAAGATAACAGTTGAGCTCTGCTTATAAGTCAGGGAAGGGATCCGAAATGTTGATTTGCATTTTACCTGATAATTAGTGACAATAAACATCTTTTCTTACATATGTTGGTCATCTGTATGTTTTCTCTAGAGACATGTCTGTTCAACTTCTTAGTCCATTTAAGAAACTGGGTTATTACCATCTATATGCTGCCTATAAGAGACTCATTTTCAACCTAAAGACACATGCAAATTGAAAGTGAAAGGATGGAAAAGCACTTATGCAAATGGAATGAAAAGAAATCTGGGAAAATGATACTCATAGCAGACAAAAAAGTCAAGACTGAAAGAAGACAAACAAGGACACTAGATAATCATAAAAGGAACAATCCAACAAGAAGATATAACAATTATAAATATTTACACACCCAACGTGAGAGCACCTAAATTACATAAAGCAACTATTAACAGACATAAAGAAAAAATTTATGGTAATACAATAATTGTAAGGGACTCTAATACCCCATTTACACCAACGGATAGATCATCCATAAAGAGAATCAACACGGAAACAGTGGCTTTGAGTGACATATTGGATCAGATGAATCTAACAGATATATTCAGAACATTCCATCCAAAAGCAGTGGAATACACATTTCTTTTTCAAGTGCACATGAAACATTCTCCAGAATATATCACATATTGGCCCACAAATCAAGTCTCAACACATTCATAAAGATTGATATCATATCATGCAGTTTTTTTCTGACAACAACTATATGAAACTAGATATGATTCACAAGAAAAAATCTGGAAAGAAAACAAATATGTGGAGGTTAAATAACATATTACTAAACATTGAATGGGTCAACCAAGAAATCAAGAGGCAATCAAAAAATACATAAAGACAAATAAAAATGATCACACAATGGTCCAAAATCTTTGGGATGCAGCAAAAGCTGTTCTATGAAGGAATTATACAGCAAGAAAAATCTCAAACAACCTAACTTTGTATCTAATAAAGCAAGAAAAAGAAGAACAAGCAAAACCCCAAACAAGTAGAATAAATGAAATAGAAAAAAACAATAAAAGAGATCAATGAAACCAGGAGCTGTTTATTTGAAAAGATCAGAAAAATTGATAAGCCTCTAGCCAGAACCATAAAAGAGAGAGAGAGAGAGAGAGAGAGAGAGAGAGAGAGAGAGGAAGAAAACTCAGATAAACAAAATCAGAAACAAAAGAGGAGAAATAACAACCAGTACTATAGAAATACAAAGGATTATAAGAGATTATTGAAAACTATATACTAACAAATTGGACAAACTAGATGAAATGAATAAATTCCTAAAAACATATAACCTCCCAAAACTTAATCAGGAAGAAATAAAAAATTTGAACAGAATGATTACCAGCAGTGAAACTGAATCAGTAGTAAAAAAAACTCCCGACAAACAAAAGTCTGGGACCAGAAGGCTTCACAGGTGGATTCTATTAAACATTTAGAAAGTGTTAATACCCATTCTTTCCAACTATTCAAAAAAATAAAAGAGGAAATAAAGCTTCCAAGTTCATTCTATGAAGTCAGCATTATCCTGATACCAAAACCAGGTTAAAACACTACAAAAAAACAAACTAAACCAACCAACCAACCAAACAAAACCCCCAGAACTATAGACCAATATCTCTGAGGAACATAGATGCAAAAATACTCAGCAAAATATTAGCAAACTGAATCCAACAATATATTGAAAAAACCATTTACCATGACCAAGTGGGATTATTCCTGGGATGCAGGGTGGTTCAACATTTGCAAATCAATCAACATGATACATCACAACAAGAGTAATGTTAAATCATTTCAATAGATGCAAGAAAGAAAAGCATTTGGCAAAGTACAACATCAATTAATGATAAAAACCTCAATAAAGTAGGTTCAGAGGGAGCATCCTTCAACATAATAAAGGTCACATATAAAAAACCCACAGCTAATATACCCAATCATAAAAAACTGAGAACTTTTCCCCTAAGATCAGAAACAAGGCAAGGATGTCCACTCTCACCACTTTTATTCAACACAGTACTGGAAGTCCTAGTCACAGCAATCAGACAAGAAGAAGAAATAAAAGACATACAAACTGAAAAGAAGCAGAATGTTCACTATTTTTCATTTCACTAGCAGATGACATGATCTATTTAGAAAACCCTGAAGACTCCATTCAAAATATTACTAGAACTGATAAATGAATTCAGTAAGTTTTCAGGATAAAAAAATCAATATGCATTTCTAGAAATTAATAATGAAGTAGCTAGAAAGAGAAATTTAGGTGACAATCACATTTACAACTGCACCAAAAGTAATCAAATGTCTAGCAATAAACTTAACCAAAGAGGTGAAAGATCTGTACTCTGAAAACTATAAAACACTGATGAAAGAAAGTGAAGATAACACAAACAAATGGAAAGATATTTCATACTCATGGATTGGGAGAACAAATATTGTTAAAATGTCTATACTACCCAAAGCAATCTACAGATTTAATGCAATCCCTATCAAAATACCAACACCATTTTTCACAGAACTAGAACAAACAACCCTAAAATTTGTATGGAACCACAAGAGACCCTGAATAGCCAAAGCAATCTTGGAAAAAGAACACTGGATGTATCACAATCCCAGATTTCAAGATATACTATAGAGCTGTAGTAATCAAAACAGTATGGTACTGGCACAAAAGTAGATGCATAGATCAATGGAACAGAATAGAGGGCCCAGAAATAAACCCATGATTATAAATATGGTCAATTAATCTTTGACAATAGAGGCAAGAATATGCAATGGGAAAAATGCATTCTCTTCAACAAACTGGAAAGCTATATGTAAAAGAATGAAACAGAACCACTTTCTCACACCATGCACAAAAATAAACTCAAAATGGATTAAGGACCTAAATGTGAGACCCCAAACCATAAAAATCCTATAAGAGAACACAGGAAGTAATTTCTCTGACACTGGCTATAGCAACATTTTCCTAGACATATCTTCTAAGGTAAGGGAAACAAAAGCAAAAATACACTATTGGGACAAAATCAAAATAAGAAGCTTCTGCATAGCAAAGGAAACTCAACAAAACAAAAAGACAACCTCTTGAATAGGAGAAGATATTTGCAAGTGACATATCTGATAAAGGGTAGTATCCAAAATATATAAAGAATTTATAGAGCTGGACACCAAAAAATAATTCAATTTAAAAATGGGTAGAACACATGAACAGACATTTTTCCAAAGAAGACATGCAGATGGTCAACAGACACATGAAAAGATGCTCAACATCATCATTAGCACAGAAATGCAAATCAAAACCACAATGAGCTATCACCTCACACCTGTCAGAATGGCTAAAACCAAAAACAGAAGCAAGTGTTGGTGAGGATGTGGAGGAAAAAACCCTTATGCACTCTTGGTAGGAGTGCAAGCTTGTGCAGCCACTGAGGAAAACAGTATGGATGTTCCTCACAAAATTAAAAATAGAGTTACTATATGATCCAGTAATTCCACTGCTGGGTATTTACCCAAAGAAGGCAAAAAATACTAATTTGAAAAGATATATGCATCCCTATGTTTATTGCAGCATTATTTACAATAACCAAAATATGGAAATAACCCAAGTGTCCATGAATAGATGAATGGATAAAGAAGATTCCACATAGTGGGATATTACGCAGTCATAAGAAAGAATGAAATCTTGCCATTTGCAGCAACATGGATGGATCTAGAGGGTATAGTGCTAAGTGAAATAAGTAAGAGAAAGACAAATACCGTATGGTTTCACTCATATGTGGAATTTAGGAAGCAAAATAAACAATGAAAAAAGAGACAAAAAAATAGACTCTTAACTATAGAGAACTAAGAGATGGTTACCAGAAGGGAGGTGGGTCGGGGTGTGTGGCTGAAATAGGTGAAGAGGTTTACCATGGGGTCCTGGGTAAGTCAGTTGATTAAACCTCCAACTCTTGATTTTGGCTCCGGTCATGATCTCATGGTTAGTGAGATCGAGCCCTGCCATTGGGCTCAGTGTTGATAATGTGGAGCCAGCTTGGGATTCTCTCTCCCTCTCTCTCTGCCCCAACCCCCACTCGCTGTCTCTCTCTAGAAAGAAAAAACAAAAGAGAATACACTTACCATGTTGAGCACTGAGTAATGTATAGAATTGGTGAGTTATTACACACACACACACACACACACACACACACACACTCACACACACATATTTAGGTGAATCACTATTTGTACACCTAAAACTAAAACTAACACTGTATTTTAATTATACTGGAACTAAAAAATAAATAAAAGAGCGGGGAGAGTGGTCATCTTTGCCTTGTTCCTGATCTGAGAAAAATGAAAAGCTCTCACATTTTCACCATTGAGTAAGATGTTAGTTTCAGGCTTGTAAAATATGGCCTTTATTATGTTGAGATAATTTGCTTGTATTCCTACTTTGTTGAGAGTTTTTAATCATGAAAGAGTGTTAAATTTATCAGTTGCTTTTTCTGAATCAATGGAGATGATCATGTGATTTTACCTTTATTCTGTTAATGTGGAGTTTTATGTCAGTTGATTTTCATAGTTGATTAATCTTTGCATCCCAGGGATAAATCCCACTTGGTCGTTGTGTATGATCCTTTTAATGGGCTTTTGAGTTTGTCTCGTTAGTACTTGTTGAGGACTTTTGCATCTATCCTCATCATGGTTACTGACCTGTAGTTTTTGTATTGTGTCTATGTGGCTTTGGTATCAGGTTAATGCTGACCTCATGAAATGAGTTTGGAAGTATTTTCTCCTCTTCATTTTTTGGAAGAGTTTGAGAGGGATTGGTATTAATTCTGTAAGTGCTTTGTAGAATTTACCACTGAAGCCAACTGATTCTGGGATTTACTTTGTTGGGTTTCTTTTTTTCTTTTTCTTTCTTTCTTTCTTTCTTTCTTTTTCTTTTCTTTTTTATTTATTTATTTTTTTTTGACTGATTCAATCTCCTTACTAGTAATTGGTCTGTTCAGACTTTCTATATCTTCATGACTCAGTCTTGGGAGATTTTATGTTTCTAGGAATTTATGCTTTTCTTCTAGGTTATTTGGTTGGTATATAATTGTTCATAGTAGTCTCATCATCCTTTTTTCTCTTGTGATATCAGTTGTAATATCTCCCCTGTCATTTTTTATTTTATTTGAGTCTTCTCTATTTTTTTCTTAGTCAATTTTGTTGATATTTGTACAAAAACAACTCTTGGATTCATTGATTTTTTCTATTTTCTATTCTTTATTTAATTTGTTTCTGTTGTAATTTTATTAACTTCTTTCTTCTGCTATCTTTGAAATTATATCTTTTTTCTAGTTCCTTGAGGTATGAAGTTAGGTCATTTATTTGAGGTCTTTCTTTTTTTTAAATTAGGGCATATGTCACAATGAACTTCCCTCTTAGTACTTCTCTTGCTACATTTCATTAATTTGGTATGCCGTGTTTTTGTTTTCATTTGTATCAAGGTATTTTCTTCTTTTTTTTTTTAAAGTAAAGCTGTGGAATATTGAGTATAAAGTAAGACATTTTAAAAAAGTTTATTTATTTTGAGAGACAGTGTGAGGAAGGGACTGAGAGAGAATCCAAAGTGGTCTCTGTGCTGGCAGCTCAGAGCCTGATGCCGGCTCAAACCCATGAACCATGAGATCATAACCTGAGCTGAAATCAAGAGTCAGAGACAACTGATTGAGCCATCCAGGAGTCCAAATATATTTTCTGGTTTTAAAAATGTTTATTTATTTTAAGAGAGAAAGAGTGAGCTGGGGAGGGGCTGAGAGAGAGGGAGAGAGAGAATCCCAAGCAGGCTCTCTGCTGTTAGCATGGAACTCATGAATTGCAAGATTATGACCTGAGCTGAAATCAAGAATTGGATGCTTAACTGACTGAGCCACCCAGGTGCCCCTGCATCAAGATATTTTCCATTTTCCCTTTTGATTTTTTCTTTGACCTATTGGGTTGACCAAAAGCATGTTGCTTAATTCTCATGTATTGGTGAATTTTTCATTTTTTTCTGTTATTGATTTCAAGTATCATTCCATTGCTGCTGGAAAAGATTCTTGGGGGACAACTAGATGGCTGAGTCAGTTAAGCGTCCAACTCTTGATTTTGGCTCAGGTCATAATGATGTTCTGTAGAATGTTCTGTGGAAAGTCTGTTGTGTCCATTTGTTCTATAGTGTTGCTCAAGTCTGTGGTTTCTTTGTTGATTTTCTGTTCAGTTGTTCTATCCATTATTGAAAGTGAGATATTGAAGTCTCCTACTATTATTATATTGCTGTTTATTTCTCCCTTCAGTTCTGTCAATGTTTGCTTCAAACATTTAGGTGCTCTGAAGTTGAGCGCATATATATTTATAATTGCTGTATCTTCCTGGTAAATTGACTCTTTTATAATTATATATTGTTCTTCTTTGTCTTTTGTAACAGTTTTTGACTTAAAATCTTTATTTTGTCAGATGTAAGTGTATTCACCCCTGCTGTCTTTTTTGTTACCATTTGCCTGGAATATATTTTTCTATCCTTCAGTTTTAACCTGCATGTGTCCTTAAATCTAAAGCCAGTCCCTTATAGAAAATGTATAGTTAGACCTTGTTTTTTAAAAAAATATCTATATAGCCACTCTACGTCTTTTCTTGAAGTTTTAATTTTAATTCCAGTTAGTTAACATACAGTGTTCTATTAGTTCTATTAGTGCACAGTATAGTGAGTTAACAATTTCATATATCACTTAGTGCTCATCACAAGTGCACTCCTTAATCCCCATCACCTATTCCCCCCCATCCTCCATCCACCTCCTCTCGTAACCATCAATCTGTGTGTTTTGATTGTGGAGTTTAATCCACTTACATTTAAAATAATTATTGACATTGAAGGATTTATGCTTGTCATTTTGTTAATTGTTTTCCATTTGTCTTGTAGTTGTTTTTTCTCTCTTTTCCTTTTTTACTGCCTTCCTTTGTGTTTCACTCATTTTTGGTATTGCTATAATTTGATTCCTTTCTCTCTCTTTTTGTGTAACTCTACAAATATTTTCTTTGTGGTTACCATAGACTTTACATAAAATATCTTATAGATACAGCAGTCTATTTTAATCTGATAAAAATGTAACTTCATTTGTATATAATAACTCTCGACTTTTACTTCTCCCTCCTACACTTTATGTTATTGACATCACAATTTAGATCTATTTACATTATGTGTTCATTTACACATTTTAAAATACAGATGTTTTTAATACTTTTGCCTTCTAATTTTATACTAGAGTTATAAGTAATTTATTTACCCACCACTGTTAATGCAGTATGGTATTCTGTATTTGTCTACATGTTCTTTATCAATGAGTTTTATATTTTGTAATGCTATTGTCTTGCTGTTTAATGTCCCTTTACTTCAAGTTGAGAAACTCCCTTTAACATTTTTTTGTAGGTGGATGTAGTGGTGATTAATTTCCTTAACTGTTGTTTACCTGAGAAAGTCTTTATCTCCCTTTCATTTTTTGAAGGGCAGTTTTGCTAGGTATAATCTTGGTTAGCAGGTTTTGTTTGTTTGTTTGTTTTTTCCCAGTACTTTGAATATCATCCTACTCCCTTCTGGACTGAAAGACTTCTGCTGAAAAGTCCTCTGAGAGTCTTATGTAGATTCCTTTGTGTATGGGAAGTTGTTTTTCTTTTGGCCATTTCAAAAATCTCTTTGTCTTGGTACAAACTACTATCTTTTTCTTAGTGGCCTCCTGGAATCTAGAGTATGCTTAGTCCCATAAGTGCTCTGAGACAGGTGATCCTTAGAAAATTGGGAATGTTAGTGTGATACAACTCATTCCTTTCCAATGGAGAAGCAGGAAGCAGTTTTTCTTTCCTCCTGCCTACTTGTGCTGCACTGAGCTGGAGGGTAGGAACTATGGTGAGTGCTTACATGCTAGTTCAAACTGGTGCTTTTGTATGTGCAGTCACTTGGGTCTAGCATATGCTAGGTCCCATCAGTGCTCTGAGATAGGCAAAATAGAAGCCAGTCCCTTGGGCAGTACCCAGAAAAGTTGGGATGTTGGCTGTATGGTCCAACCTTTTCCCTCCTCAGGGAGAAACTGGGAGCTGGACTTCTGATCATGTGCTATGCTGGGAGTGGTTATTATGGCAAGAGGACATCTCTAGTTTTTCTACCAATTTCATTGTGGCTGGTTTTATACTTGTACAGGATGTAGTAACTCATAACCAGTTTCTGGCTTTTTCACAAAAGAAATTCATCCATATATTGTTGAACTGGTGTGTCCAATCAGATAAAGAAGAGTCCAGGGCTTTCTATTCTACCATCTTGCTGATGTCACTTTGCCTCATGTTTTATTTTTTGGGTTGTCTTTGAAGTTTTATTTGACTATATTGATGATTTCCCCCCAGGTATTCTAGTATATATGTAACTGTTTTGCAATTTTTATACTTGTTCTTTGTTTTCTTTGTTGGAGCACCTTCCTCTATTTCTCTGCCTTCTCTGCTTTTAGCTGATGATTTTATATGATTCTTTTTTCTCCCCTTTTAGCCTATCAATTTTACTCCTTAAAAACTATTCTTTTAGGGGCACCTGGGTGGCTCAGTTGGTTGAGCATCTTTTCTTTCTCCTCCTTTGCCTTTCTCCCTTGCTCATGCACACACTCTCTCTAAAATAAAAAAAAAATACCCCTACTGTTTTAGTGGTTGCCCTACAGTTTGGATTATACATTTTCAGTAACTTTAAGTTGACTTTCAAATAACTCCAGACTGTTCATGTGCAGTGCATGTACTTTATAACAGAATATTCCCAATTTCTTCATCCCATGATGTATAACACTGCTTCATTCATCTTGTTTATCCATAAACTCTAATCATTCAAATATAGTTCTTGTTATTACTTTGAACAACTTTTTTTTAAAGTTTATTTTTTATTTTTATTTAAGAGAGAGAGAGTGCGTGCGTGTGTATGCACGCATGAGTTGGGGAGGGGCAGAGAGAGAGGAAGAGAGAGAGAGCCCAACATGGGGCTCGAACTCATAAACTGTGACATCATGACCTGAGCTAAAGTCGGACACTTAATGGACTGAGCCACCCAGGTGCCTCTGAACAAGTATTTATGAACTTAGGAAGGAATAAGAAAAATAAAAATTTATTTTTCCTTCTCTTACTCCTTCTTTGGTACTTTTATTTACGTAAATCTGATTTTCTAAACTATATCACTTTTCTTTTCTCTGAAGAACTTTCAAGATTCTTTTTTCAAGACAGGTCAACTGGCAATAAATTCCTTCAGTTTTATTTATGTAAAGGAGTCTATTTCTCCTTCCTTTCTGAAGGATAAATTTTCTTGATGCAGAATTTTGGTTTTTTTCCCAACAAACATTTTAAGGGTTTTTTTTTTTTTAATTTTGATAATATATCAAACTTACAGAAAAGCTGTAATAATAATACAAAGAAATCTGAACTGCTAATTCTCATTACCTCAAACTGCCAAATGTTAATATTTATTATGTTTGCTTTATACCTATCTATCCACTTAGCTATACATTTGTAAAAAATTTTTGAAGTTGTAGACAGGATGCCCTTTTACTCCTAAATACTTCTGTGTGTATTTTCTTTCTTTTTTTTATATTATATGAAATTTATTGTCAAATTAGTTTCCATACAACACCCAATGCTCATCCCAAAAGATGCCCTCTTCAATGCCCATCACCTCCCCTCCCCTCCCTCCCACCCCCCATCAACCCTCAGTTTGTTCTCAGTTCCCAACAAACATTTTAAATATTTCACTTCACTCTCTTCTTACTTGCATATTTTTTGACAAGAAGTCCTGTGTAATTCTTATCCTGGTTTCTATAAAGTTAAGGTGTTTTTCTCCTATGGATTCTTTTGAGATTTTCTCTTTGCTTTTGATTATGTGCAGTTTGAATATTGTATGCCTAGGCATCGATTTTATGGATATCTATCCTGTATGGTAATCTCTGGGCTTCCTGGATCTGTGATTTGGTATCTGCTTTTAATTTTGGAAAATTCTTAGCCATTGTTACTTCAATATTTCTTCTGCTTCTTCTTCTGTTTCTACTGTTTCTGGTGTTCCCATTATGCATATGTTATACTTTCCTGTAGTTGTCCCACAATTCTTGGATATTCAGTTTCCCCCTTTTCCATCCCTTTTGTCCTTGCATTTCAGTTTGGGAGGTTTCTATTGACATAGATTCAAGATCACTGATTCTTTCCTTGTCTGTGTCTGTACCAATGAGTCCAGCAAAGGCATCTTTTATTTCTGTTATGGTGGATTTCTAGCTTTTCCTTTGATTTGTTCTTAGAGTTTCTAGCTCTCTGCTTAAAATAGCTGTGTGTTCTTGTGTTATACCATTATATCTCTTGGCATTTTATTTTTTTATTTTGAGAGTGAGAGAGTGAGCAAGAGGGAGACAGAGAGAGAATCTTAAGTAGGGCCCACGCCCTGCCATGAGATCGTGACCTGAGCTGAAATCAAGAGTGGGACACTCAATTGACTGAGCCACTCAGGCACACCAATCATAGTTGTTTTAAACTGCTGGTCTGATAATGCCAAAATCTCTGACATATCTGAGTCTGGTTTCGATGTTTGTCTCTTCAGATTATGTTTTTTTCTTGTATTTTCAGACATGCCTTACAATATTTTTTTTGCATTTTACCATGACTTGCATTTTTTGTGTGTGCCATTGAAAATTGGACATGATATATTGGATGATAGGAGCTGAGAGAGGCCTTTAGTGAAAGGCCTTTATCTGGCTAGAAGTTAGGCCATGTTTATTGTTTGCTTTAGCTGTAAGTAGTAGAAGCTTTCGTTTCCTCTAGTGTCCTAGTTTTTGTCTCTTCCTTCTCTTTGGTTTTCCTTAGAGAATCCTTAAATACTGAGCCTTTGCATTTCCTTCTGCTATTACCCATGGTTATTATAAAGAGACTTGGTGTGCCTGGGTGGCTCAGTTGGTTGAGGAACCAACTCTTGATTTTGCCCTAGTTATGATCTCACGCCCCCCGCCTCCCTCCCCAATATGGGGCTCTGCTCTGACAATGCAGAGCCTGCTTGGGATTCTTTGCTCCCTCTCTCTCTGCCCCTCCCTTGCTCCACTTGTGCTTTCTCTCTCTCAAGATAAATAAAACGTTTAAAACAAAAAAGAAGACTGATTGATGTGGTGGTAAGATGTAGGAGGAGGGGAAGCATTCTATATTTCGTTTATTTTTGTTTTAATTTTCATTTTTGAGAGAGAGAGAGAGAGAGAGAGAGAGCGAGCACATGAGCATGGGGGAGGGGCAGAGAGAGAAATAAAACCAAGCAAGCTCCACACTTAGTGTGGAGCCCAGTGTGGGGCTCAGTCTCATGACGATGAGATCATTACCTAAGCTGAAATCAAGAGTTGGATGCTCAGCTGACTGAGCCACCCAGGTGCCCCAGCATTCTGTATTTCTATGATTAGGTCTCAGGTTTTTAGTGGGCCTGTGCCTCTGGGATATGACTAACATGGTATTTTTCACCTTCCTCTACCTTCCTCTGCCTTAGATGATGAGACAGAAAGCCTAGAGGGGGCTAGAGTTGAGTAATTTCCCTTATCCAACTCTGATAAAGCTCTGATGAAATCTTTTCCCTGCAAGGTAGGCCTTTGTTGTGAAGAATGCTCTGGGTTTATTTCAGAATGCTTACTTTTCCACTCCTGGCCAAACATGGGATTTTTCTTTGCTCTTCACCATGGAAACCTGGTGAAACTCGTGGAGATAAAACCTATGGAAGTGTGACTCCTTCCAACATTGGGTCCCTAATAATTTAAAACTCTCAAGCTAGTCTTCTTTTAGCTCCCAGAAATTCATTAAAGTTACCATTTAAGTGTTCAAATGGCTCCTGGCACCAGTGGCTCCTGCCTTCAGTAAGCTAGTCTGTATTTTCTGTATTCACTTCTCTGTCCAGTTTTGGGAGTGGTGGTTTATTTTGTGACTTCGATTCTCTGATCTAAGAAAAGTAATTGATTTTTAAGATTTCAGCTTTTTCCTTGTTGTAAGGGTGGGAGTGATGACTTCTAAGCTCTTTACACATCATAATTGAAAATAGAAATTACAGAATGCCTGGTACTATTATTTTCCATGTGTTCAAGTACATCTGGTAATCCATCCATTATTATTTATTTATTTATTTTTCTAGAGACCTCCTTCCTGGACTCTTCCATTATCCAGACTGAAATAGTCTAAAGCCTACTGCAGTATCATTGTCCAGGTACTGTCTTTACCACTGTCTGGGGATTTCCTTTGCCTTTCTCCTTCATTGAGTGTTTTTTCCTTTTGGCTCCTATATCTTATTTTTTCTTGATTTACCTTGTCAATTTTGGTAAAGTAGATTCTCCAGAATCTTCCTGGGAAATGAGGAATACAAAATACCAAAATGATTTCTCATCTTTTTTTCTCTCCAGTTTGGAATCTGTTGGGATTTTTTCTTGATCTCTGACACAGTGAAAATTCAAGATGATGTGTCTGGTGTAGGTCTTTATTCATGTATTGTACTGGGCGTTTTCAGGCCCTTTCAGTTGGGAAACTCATGTACTTCACTTTTGAGAAATGTTTGGTAACTCTTGATATTTACTTCCCCTTTTTTTATTGGATCTCCTAGATTGATCCTTGGACTCTTATTTTTTTCCATTTTCCATTAAAAATCTCTTTCTTAGAGATTTTTGACTTTTTTCATTCAACAACTCTTTTGAATTTTAGCTGGAACATCATTATTTTAATTTCTAAGAGATATTTCTTATTTGCTGGTATGTTTTTATTTTAATGGTCTATTCTTGTGTAAAAGATGTAATATTTTCACTTTTATCTGAGGATAGTATTTGTAAGTATTTAAAAAGTTGTTTTCTTTTCCTTGTATCGTCTATATTTCCTTTTGGTCACCCCTTTTTTTCTGCTTATTCACATTGTCTTTGTTTTCCATGTTGGAAGATATTCTTGGACATTGCTTTAAAGTGTACCTATGATTTTGTTTTTATTAAGGTATGGTGAGTTCTAACAGAGCAGGAGATGATTACCATTGAAAACATAGTTGATCACTCATAATTTCCAAGAGGAGGGGGCATGCCATGGCATGTAAGGCCACATGAAGAAACACTAGTGTCATCCAGGAGGCATAATGAGTGAGAGGAAAGTGTGGGCAGAAATCTTTATTGTGGCCCTTGGATGTCACATGATCTGGATGTTTAGACACAATAGAGGGAAAGACAACTTGGCATGCTTCAGACTGATGAGTAAAAAATACACTATATATATATTTTTAATGTTTATTTATTTTTGAGAGAGAGACACACAGAGTGCGAGTGGGGGAGGGTCAGAGACAGAGGGAGACACAGAATGTGAAGCAGGCTCCAGGCTGTGAGCTGTCAGCACAGAGCCCGATGCGGGGCTCAAATTCACAAATGGTGATATCAGACCTGAGCTGAACACTTGTCCTGAGTCAGACACTTCTCTGACTGAGCCACCCCAGGCGCCCCATAAGACATACACTATTTAAAGGATTCATTAATTATTGCAGCAAGGCCTACCCTTTCCTGACTAATATGGACCCAATATCTCCAGAAAATAATTGTCTAATTTCCTAAGAAAAATGTGCCTGATTGTCAGCATTTGACTGCAAGAGTGAGTAGGAATGGGTGAGAGATCTTCTCTTGCTGCAAAGGTGACAAAGAGGGTAGAGAAATATGTAATTATTTAATAGAAAGATGTGCATTCCCTCTTTTATTCAGTTTCATGCTTCACCCCACTATCCTCAGTACTTGGACTTTCCCGTGTTTTGTTGGGTTTCCTTCTTTTAGTCATCTCTCTCTGTAAGCACTTAGGTTCTCTCTTTGATTCTCTTTGCCCTTGTGGATTCTACTTTCTCCCCCTTTTACTGACTTTTTGATGCAAGTGCAGAGGAGAGAGACTATAAAAATGCATGCTGCATTAACCACATTTTTCTGGAAGTTTGCTTTCATTTTCAATACTTAGGTTACCATTTTTGGTTTCAGATGGGACTTCTTGCTCTAGATATCATATTTCTGGTGATCTTTGTGGCTATTACTGACCATCATGAAATCTTTCAAGTCTTGGACAAATGCTTGAATGTACATTTCTGTTGCCAATCAGATGTGTTTGTGGGACAGGCTATCTTGTTCAGGGTGATGGCCTACTCAATGAGCCTTATATCACCCAACATCTTCCTGTTAGTCCAGCACCAGTCTTGAGTTCCCTCTATCCCTCGTGGCCCACAAGCCCCTTCTGGTCCATATTGTAGTAAATCTGACATAAAATACTTTCTAAAAATTCCATGTGCATGAATTGCCCTCTGCCTGACATGCCTTGCCCTATTTTATGTGAGCTTTTACTTGCTACCAAGATGAACCCAAGTGGTCTCAGTTGTTTTCAGTTTTTGCTAATGACTTTTCTGCTCTCACCCTTAGATAGAGGTAGAATTCATCTTCTGTGCCCCAAATCACCTTGCATTTATTTCCAGTATGGTAGCCACTGATTGATTAATTTTTACTGGTCTATTTTTGAGGGCAGTGACTTATTTATCTTTGGATCCTAGTGCTTAGAACTGTCCTTGTCACACAATAAGTGCTCAAGACATATTTGTTGAATGTACTCAGGACACATTTTTTTCCATTCTTCGGCTATTTTGGGTAGAGACAAGCCTGAAACATTCAGAACCCAGCTCTTGGTATTTCTCTTGGAGAGTTCTGGAAAAGGAGAAATTGTGACTCTCAATAGAAGCCATTTACTCTCAGCTGGCAAATTTTCCCTAATTAACTAAAATCTCTCAAGCTGAAAGGGAATATATATTCTAACCCCAATATATTCTTCCTAGAGCACATTTCCCCTCCTCCTCCTTCTTTTTTTCTTTTCTTTTTGTTATTCTTTTCTGAATCCTATAAAATAGTATTGTTAAGGTGAGTAAAACAAAGTGAGCCTGATCCTCTCTCTTGTTGGAGAAATGGCTGTGTGTAACACTGGGGTCAATCCTCTGAGCTTTATGTAAGGTAAGGGATTACCCAGTCTCTCCACTAGCATAGAGAATAGTAGATGGCACTTTTTCCCAGAGTAAATACTCCAAATGAGTGCAGAGGGGACGTTGTCTCAGCAGGATGCTAACTGCTTCAGCATACCTGCTATGTCATCTTTGCTTCAGAGAACAATGTCTCATAGTTCAAGCCAGAGGGATTTAATATTGCAGAGATAAACTCAGCTTGCTCTAACCCTGAGTCAAGGTGAAATCAGAATCCTGTGCCTGTCAGCTTGCTTCTTCGGTGTTTAAGAGAATGTCAGTGAATACATTAGAGAGGGCCACTCTTTAAAAAAAAACAAAATAAATCAAAAGAAAGCAAAAAAAAAAAAAAAAAAAACAACCCCTCCTTGAATACTAAATATATTGCAAAAAGAGAAGACTCTATTTTACCTATTCTACTTAATCTTTTTTATCCCTAATTTTTAAATAGCATAAAATGTAAAACACACATGTAAACCCTACTGCTCCTATACTAAGAGCATATGATGACAAATTTATTATAACCATATATACAAAATGCCCTTGAAACTTGAATGGATAACTTTGAGTTTAAAACCTTAAATGAGAAAGTAGATCAGAATAACAGACTTTCTATTAATAATAATACCTAAAAATGGGTCTTAAAATCATGTAAAAAATCTTCTTAGTGTTTTTTTAAAATTTATTTTTTAAATTGAAGTGCAGTTGGCACACAATGTCACATTATTTTCAGGAGTACAATATAGCGATTGGACAACTTTATACATTATGCTATGCTTACTGCAAGTGTAGCTACCATCTGTCACCATTCAATGCTATTACAATACCATTGACTATATTCCCTATGCTTAACCTTTCATTCCCGTGATTTACTCATTCCATATCTGGAAACATATACCTCCCACTTCATTTCACCCATTTTGTCCATCTTCCCGCCCCTTTCCCTGGCAACCATCAGTTTGTTCTCTGTATTTGTGGGTCTGTTTCCATTTATTTGCTTTGTGTTTCAGATTCTATATATAAGTGAAATCATATGGTATTTGTCTTTCTCTGTCTAACCTTTTCACTTATGAGTACTATGGTACTCCTAGGCCCATGTTGTTCCAAATGATAGGATCTCATTCTTTTTTTATGAGTGAGTAATATTCCTCTGTGTGTGTGTGTGTGTGTGTGTGTGTGTGTGTGTGTGTATCTCACACCTTCTTAATCCATTCATCTGTTGATGGACACTTAGTGTGTTTCCATATTTTCACTATTGTAAATAATGCTGCAGTAAATATAGGGGAGCATATATCTTTTTGAATTAGTGGTTTTGGAGTTTTGGCTAAATACTCACAAGTGGCATTACTGGATTGTATAGTTTTTTTTAAATATAATTTATTGTCAAGTTGGCTAACGTACAGTGTATACAGTGTGCTCTTGGTTTTGGGGGTAGATTCCCATGATTCATCACTTACATATGGCACTCAGTGCTCATCCCAACAACTGCCCTCCTCAATGCCCATCATCCATTTTTCCCTCTCCCCGACCCCCCATCAACCCTCAGTTTGTTCTCTGTATTTAAGAGTTTTTTTTTAATGGTTTGCCTCCCTATCTCTCTGTAACTATTTTTTCCCCTTCCCTTCCCCCATGGTCTTCTGTTAAGTTTGTCATGTTCCACATCTGAGTGCAAACATATGATATCTGTCTTTCTCTGACTTATTTCATTTAGCATAATACCCTCCAGTTCCATGCATGTTGCTGCAAATGGCAAGATTTCATTCTTTCTCATTGCCAAGTAACATTCCATTGTATATATAAACCACATCTTCTTTATCCATTCATCAGTTGATGGACATTTAGGCTCTTTCCATAATTTGGCTATTGTTGAAAGTGCTGCTATAAACATTGGGGTACATGTGCCCCTATGTATAACATTTAAAAAAATGTTTTATTTATTTTTGAGACAGCGCAAGTGGGAGAGGGGCAGAGAGAGAGGGACAGAAGATCTGAAATGGGTTCTGTGTTGACAGAATACGAGCTCAGTGTGGGGCTTGAACTTACGAACCGTGAGATGACCTGAGCTGAAATCGGATGCTCAACTGACTGAGCCACCCAGGTGTCCCAAGGATTGTATTGTATTTTATTTTTATGTTTAATTTTTTTGAGGAACTTTCATACTGTTTTCCATAGTGGTTGCACCAGTGTACATCCCCACCAACAGTGCGTGAAGATTCCCTTTTCTTCATTTTCTCACCAACATGTATTATGTCTTGTCTTTTTGCTACTAGTGATTCTGGCAGATGTAAGGTGATATCTTTTCTTTAAAATTTTTAAAAAACTTTTATTTATTTTTGAGCGACAGAGAGAGACAGTCTGTGAGGAGAGGAAGGGCAGAGAGAGAGGGAGGCACAGAATCTGAAGCAGGCTCCAGGCTCTGGGCTGTCAGCATAGAGCCCGACGTGGGGCTCAAACTCACAAACTGAGATCATGACCTGAGCCAAAGTCGGACGCTTAACTGACTGAGCCACCCAGACACCCCAGATGTAAGGTGATATCTTACTGTGGTTTTGATTTGCATTTCTCTGATGGTTATATTCTACTTATTCTTAGTGAATTAAAGTTTTATTTGAAAGAGGAAACATGAATATAGATAGTCACTAAAACAGAATTCACAAATTCAGATGCCTTAGATGACAGACAAGTGACTTAAAGGGGTAAGGCCCAAGGAATAATACTCATAGAAAACTGGTGAATGTGTGTTTCACTTAAAGACAGTCAGTTCAAATTTTTGAAAAGCACCTTGTGGGCTATAGCCCATAGTCTATGAGTTTTGGGTTTTGGAACTAACATGGTGTTATCAAATCAGACATATGATTATGAGGTCTGGTTAAAAGCTAGAATCCCAGAGCTATCCTCAGAACTTCTAAGCTAGAATCTTCAGGAAAAGGTTCTGGGAATCTATCTTTATCTATCTATCTATCTATCTATCTATCTATCTATCTATCATCTATCTCTATATACTATCTCATTTACTACCCAGATGATACTTTTGATTGGGAAATATTGGGATGCTTTGAAATACAATGCATAGCCTGGTGCTTTATAACCAAGTACAAAGTTATCAGATTAGGTAGAGGCTGAATGATGGGCTGACTTGGGATAAGTGTTAAGAGATGGCGGTAAGGTCAGGGTTGTAGATGCTGTGAATACCTTGAAGACAGTCAAGGAGAGTGATTAAGGCTATGGTGAGATGATGCATGTGAGCCAGTGGGTTTGCTGATGTTTCCACTGTCACAGGGACTGGTTTGAGATGTTTGGAACACAATGAGTAGATTTGTTTTGTCCCTATAGGATACATGCTTGGGACATGGAAATGGAGGCTTCTGGTGATAGACCAAGTTATTTTTTGAATGCCTCAGTTGTCATTCATTGCCTTTTTTCTGGATAAAAAGATTCTAGAAGTTGTTTAATTTTTATTTTTCATTTATAAAGGTCATTGTAAATAGATCACTTAATCTGCCAACTTTTGAAGGCAAAATAAAATTCCATCATGAAAAATCGATGGCTTTCTCTGTGCCTTACTGAAATGTCATGTAGGTGTTAAGAGCAAGATTAAAAATGTCCCTACTACAACTTGGCATATCAAAGATAGAACATTTGTCAAGCTATAATCACATGTTACTTTGCTGCAGAAGAATAAAGTAAGCTTATGATAAATGGAAGGGAAATTTAAACAAATGTAGTATGGTAAATAAAAATATTAAAAATACTTGCTTTATAGCTTCCATAGATAAAGTGCATAAATATAGATACTAGCCAATCAGGCTTGAAAAGTTCAACATTTTGTTTTGATAACAATGTAATTATTGGATAGTGGGAATAGACAAAATTGGGGAAGGGTAGAGGCTGAATGATGGGCTGACTTGGGATGAGTGTAAGAGATGGCAGTGAAGTCAGGGATGTATTATTAATAATGACTGATAATACTGTTCATAACAATATGATTATTAATAATGCCACACAGGCATTTATTCATTACAAAAGCTACTGCTATTGGGCACTAAATATATGTCAGCTATTATTCTAGCAAATACCACTTTGGTATTTCTCTCTGTCTCTCTCTCTCTCTTTTTTCTACAGCAACCATCAGGATAGGTCTTGTTATCTTCATTTTGAGAACCGTGAGTCTTAAGGGCAGAGCTAGGGTTTGCAACAGTCAGTCTGATCCCAAAACTCCTATTTTTAACCAACTGACTGCCAAAATCGGCAAGTAACTTATTAATTGTCTACTATGAGTAAGGCACTATGCAGGGTATCAAAGTATAAAATAAGGGCCTAGGAATATGAGTATGAATGATGAATAACAACTCAAAGTGGTATACAAAAGCCATGAAAGCAGTAAAGACAATACATGACAGGAGAAGTCAGTGGAAGGACTTATCACTGAGGAGTTAAGGACAGACTTCATTGATCCATCCTGGAGGGAAATACAGGATTTAGTGGAGTAAATAGGCAAGAGGGGTGAGCGGGACTGTGATGTAGGTTTTGAGGATTAACTTGACTTCAGTGAGATAATAGACTTTTCTTGGAGCAGGTGAGTGGGGAGATACCTGAAGGAGTTTATTCCCACAGCCTCCTTCCTATATCCATATCATGTACTAATGATGATCTAGAAGAACGAAAATGAAAAGAAAGGTTGTGGAAACACAAAATTATAAAGCTTGCATACTTTGCCTCAGCCTTATCAAAAACATATGTTACAGCAGAAATTACTATCCTTAGTTAATAGCTATAAATGAAGAATCTTGGAGAAATGGGCACTGTGGACACAGGTTGGATACATGTGCTTTAGGAAGACAGGCGTGCAGCTGGCCATTACTTATTGTTAGATAAGAACAATATTAGTGAGTGTTTGAATACCTGTCACTAAATAATTTAAATTTGATATTTATTTGTATCCCATCAGTATAAACTTGTAATTCTCTTTAAGACTCTTTGCCTATCAGGAGAAACAGTTTTCTTGAAACAACTAAAAAATTTAAATGGTTCTCTATTGACATATAACCTTTGGACTGGAATGTTTGTTATAAGAAACAACATTTATAAGAACATTGTTATATAAAATTGTATTCATTTAAGGTCGTAAGCTATATTGGGTTTTACCCACCAACTTTGGTATTTATTGATTTACTGTAGAATTATCTGTGGTTTAACTTTGATAGCCCAGATAAAAGCTCTGCAAAAATTTTCTTAAAAATAAGCAAATAGCTGAAGGCATACATTCTCCTTGAAAGCAAATATACAAGTAAAATACAGTTTCTTACAGATTGACTTTTAACCACAACCTAGAATTTGCTGTTGGAGTCTAACAGATTCTGAAGACCTAGGAAGGGTGAATGAATGTGTGGTTTACTGACTGTAGCAGAACATGAGTTTCCTGCACATGGTTACACATTCCTAAGATCTTTCTTTCTCCATGCACTCAAGGCAAAATGTCCTGTGTAGGGACTCAGGTTGTTGTCCTAACTGTTCATCTTATCAATGTGGATAAATCTTTGGATAAACCTTTTTATGACTCTTGTAATATCTTGAAAAGGTTTTTGAGGTCTGATGAAGTTCTAAATGCTATAGTTCTTAGATTCTTTCATTTTCTGGAGACCAGTAGAATATATATGAAGAGTGGTGGTTTGGGGTTTGACAGCAGCCCAATATCTTGAAACTGAGTAGAACTAACTGGCACTTACAGAGAATCAGACGAGGATTCTGACACCATGCTTAACTAATTGCTTTCAAATGTATCTGACAATTCAAAGAAAGGCATTAATTGGTTCTCAAGACTCTTAGCAAAATCTGATTGCTTAGGCAACAATACTGTTAGTTGCTAGTTATTTTAAACCAAGGTACGTAAAAAGATGCCTTTGGATAATGTAGTATTGCCATTTTATCAAACTTAAAAAATTCTTTTTTGGTATTATATTTACCAAACTGAACATTTCATGCTCAACTTAAAACACATTTAGACTTGGTTTCAATAGTTTTAGGGCCCACCTGTGTCTCAGAGATAATTTAATACTATATTTCATTTAATGTTCACTTATATGGTCTGTTTTTGCCATACTTCGTTCTAAATTGATTCAGAAGAATTAATCTTCAAATACTCTTCAATACTCTGCCAGCTAGTCCCTTTGTTAGTTCATTAGATGATACTGGACTGGTAAAAATAAAGTTCATATTTTCTTGAGTGGTTATCCTGGTTATCCTATTGTCAGAATATCAAAACAGACTTTCAGATCAATCTGTTAAATCTTCTTGTGTATAAATGGGCAATATGATAGTCACCTGAGAGTTATAAAACTAAGGAATAATTTATTTGGTTAAAGTCTATTTACTTGTAAAAAGTAAAGTATTTATAAATGTATAAAATATTTACAGTATTTAATTTTATAATATTTATTTGTAAATTAATAAAATGTTAGGAATAAGTGGAGAAACATGAGCAATGAAGGTAAATATGGTCTGTATTAGTTGGGGTTCCATCAGGACAATAGAAAGCCCTGGGTATTTCAAGCAGAGAGTAATCAATGCAGGGAGTTGGTTGATAACCTGTTGGAAGGCTGGAGGAACAAATCAGAAAAAAGTATGTTACCCAGACATCAGGTGCCATCCCCTGCTACTGCCAGTGCAGCTGCTGCTATTGGAACCCTGCTGCTGCTGCTTCCAGAGGCACTTACTACATTAGGAGTTACAAAGAGGTGAGATGTTCTCATTGAGCAGCCAAAGATCCATAGGTGAGATGTGTGCAGAGAGGGAAGAAGAATACTCTGAAGATGGACTGGGGAATGATGGCTCTGTATTTCTTATAGATGAGAAGTAATGAATGTGGTAGACTCACTGATGACTGAGAATAAAGTTTTACAGAAAATTGTTGAATCGAGGACATTGAAGCCCACCTCAAGAATTTGGGGAATTTATTTATTTTGATACTATAATCAGGATGTTCCTTTTCTCCAGCACGGGGTGGTTATATTTCCTTTCGTCACAAAATGTAAGCCTTCTCACATGCCAAAAGTCTAAACTTTCCTTGGAGTTTCTCTTTATAATTCAAAGCATAACTTACTGGTTTATGAATTAGTCCTTGTTATTTATCTGCTGCAGCTGTTCAGGAAAGAAGGAACTCTGACACATCCTGGGACCAACACATCCTTGAAGTCCACAAACCTGACTGGGCAGTTCTGTCACCTGCACCCTTCTGCATCCAACACTCTTTTTCTATGGAATCCTTCTGTCCTGGACTATCCTTTATCTGTTTTATCCTATAGATTGGTCCTGAAAAATGGGCAGACACCACACATCCCTGCTCACACTATGGTAGAATTGAGTCTAGTACATTGGCACCAGAAACAAATGTTATGAAACTGAATCCTTGTTTTCTAACTTTTGGGGGGTGGCTGGGAGGTGTGTCTATGTAGAATGAAGGAATCAACCATTTAAACTGGTTTGATTAATTAATTAAGCCAAATAGCTACTTGTCTATGTTCCCCTTTGCTAAGTTGACCAGAAGTTTAACAGAACTGAGTGATTAATTAAATTAAAAATGACTATTTCAGCACTTCATCATTCTACCCTGTTTGTTATTTGAAATGTATTTTTATTATTACCAGTGAATTACTGTGTACTGGTTTGGAAATAATTTGCTTTGTATGACAAGATCACCACCAGAACTTAGTATTTTTCCAAAGATTTATCCAAGGTAGAAGGACTAGCTTGCAGTACAGGTCACTTATATTTTCTTTATACCCATCACTTAATCAGTCACTTCTAATCAATTCTTCTTCTTTTTTAATGAGAATTTAATTTTAATTTAAAAAAAATTTACATCCAAATTGTTAGCATATATTGCAACATATGATTTCATATAGTTAGCATATAGTGAAACAGTGATTTCAGGAGTAGATTCCTTAGTGCCCCTTACCCATTTAGTGCATCCCCCCTCCCACGACCCCTCCAGTAACCCTCAGTTTGTTCTCCATATTTATGAGTCTCATTTGTTTTGTCCCCCTCCCTGTTTTTATATTATTTTTCTTTCCCTTCCCTTATGTTCATCTGTTTTGTCTCTTAAAGTCCTCATATGAGTGAAGTCATATGATTTTTGTCTTTCTCTGTCTGACTAATTTCACTTAGCATAACACCTTCCAGTCCCATCCACGTAGTTGCAAATGGCAAGATTTCATTCTTTCGGATTGCCGAATAATACTCCATTGCATATATATACCACATCTTCTTTATCCATTCATCCATCGGTGGACATGTGGGCTCTATCCATACTTTGGCTATTGTTAATAGTGCTGCTATACACATGGGGGTGCATGTGTCCCTTCTAAACAGCACACCTGTATCCCATGGATAAATGCCTAGTAGTGCAATTGCTGGGTTGTAGGGTAGTTCTATTTTTAGTTTTTTCAGGAAACTCCATACTGTTTTGCAGAGTGGCTGCACGAGCTTGCATTCCCACCAACAATGCAAAAGAGATCCTCTTTCTCTGCATCCTTGCCAACATTTGTTGTTGCCTGAGTTGTTAATGTTAGCCATTCTGATAGGTGTAAGGTGGTATCTCATTGTGGTTTTGATTTGTATTTCCCTGATGATGAGTGAAGTTGAGTATTTTTTCATGTGTCAGCTGGCCATCTGGATGTCTTCTTTGGAGAAGTGTGTACTCATGTCTTTTGCCCATTTCTTCACTGGATTATTTGTTTTTTTTGGGGTGTTGAGTTTGATAAGTTCTTGATAGATTTTGGATACTAACCCTTTATCTGATATGTCATTTGCAAATATCTTCTCCCATTCTGTTGGTTGCCTTTTAGTTTTGCTGATTGTTTCCTTTGCTGTGCAGAAGCTTTTTATTTTGATGAGGTCCCAGTAATTCATTTTTGCTTTTGTTTCCCTTGCCTCTGGAGACGTATTGAGTAAGAGGTTGTTGCGGCCAAGATCAAAGAGGTTTTTGCCTGCTTTGTCCTCAAGGATTTTGATGGCTTCCTGTCTTACATTGAGGTCTTTCGTCCATTTTGAGTTTACTTTTGTGTATGGTGTAAGAAAGTGGTCCCGCATCATTCTTCTGCATGTCACTGTCCAGTTTTCCCAACACCACTTGCTGAAGAGACTGTCTTTATTTTTTAAAAATTTTTTTTCAACTTTTTAAATTTATTTTTGGGACAGAGAGAGACAGAGCATGAACGGGGGAGGGGCAGAGAGAGAGGGAGACACAGAATCGGAAACAGGCTCCAGGCTCCGAGCCATCAGCCCAGAGCCTGACGCGGGGCTCGAACTCACGGACCACGAGATCGTGACCTGGCTGAAGTCGGACGCTCAACCGACTGTGCCACCCAGGCGCCCCGAGACTGTCTTTATTCCATTGGATATTCTTTCCTGTATTGTCAAAGATTAGTTGGCCATATGTTTGTGGGTCCATTTCTGGGTTCTCTATTCTGTTCCATTGATCTGAGTGTCTGTTCTTGTCCCAGTACCATACTGTCTTGATGATTACAGTCTTGTAGTATAGCTTGAAGTCCGGGATTTTGATGCCTCCTGCTTTGGTTTTCTTTTCCAAGATTGCTTTGGCTATTTGTGGTCTTTTCTGGTTTCATACCAATTTTAGGATTATTTGCTCTAGCTCTGTGAAGAATGCTAGTGTTATTTTGATAGGCATTGCATTGAATATGTAGATTGCTTTGGGTAGTATGGACATTTTAACAACATTTGTTCTTCCTATCCAGGAGCATGGAATCTTTTTCCATTTTTTTGTGTCTTCTTCAATTTCTTTCATAAGCTTTCTATAGTTTTCAGTGTATAGATTTTTCACTTCTTTGGTTAGATTTCTTCCTAGGTATTTTCTGTTTTTTTGTGCAACTGTAAATGGGATCAATTCCTTGATTTCTCTTTCTGTCACTTCATTGTTGGTGTAGAGGAATGCAACCGACTTCTGTGCATTGATTTTATATCCTGCAACTTTGCTGAATTCATGAATCAGTTCTAGCAGTTTTTTGGTGGAATCGTTTGGGTTTTCCATATAGAGTATCATGTCATCTGTGAAGAGTGAAAGTTTGACCTCCTCCTGGCTGATTTGGATGCCTTTTATTTCTTTGTGTGGTCTGATTGCAGAGGCTAAGACTTCCAATACTATGTTGAATAACAGTGGCAAGAGTGGACATCCCTGTCTTTTTCCTGACCTTAGGGGAGGAAAACTCTCAGTTTTTCCTCATTGAGGATGATATTAGCGTTGGGTTGTTCATATATGGCTTTTATGATCCCGAGGTATGCTCCTTCTAACCCTACTTTCTTGAGGGTTTTTATCAAGAAAGGATGTTGTATTTTGTCAAATGCTTTCTCTGCATCTATTGAGAGGATCATATGGTTCTTGTCCTTTCTTTTATTGATATGCTGAATCACGTTAATTGTTTTGTGGATATTGAACAAGCCCTGCATCCCAGGTATAAATCCCACTTGGTGGTGGTGAATAATTTTTTTAGTGTATTGTTGGATGCGGTTGGCTAATATCTTGTTGAGGATTTTTGCATCCATGTTCATCAGGGAAATTGGTCTGTAGTTCTCCTTTTTAGTGTGGTCTCTGTCTGGTTTTGGAATCAAGGTAATGCTGGCTGCATAGAAAGTTTGGAAGTTTTCCTTCCATTTCTATTTTTTGGAACAGTTTCAAGAGAATAGGTGTTAACTCTTCCTTCAATGTTTTGTAGAATTCCCCTGGAAAGCATTCTGGCCCTGGACTCCTGTTTTTTGGCAGATTTTTGATTACTAATTCTATTTCCTTACTGGTTATGGGACTGTTCAAATTTTCTATTTCTTCCTGTTTCAGTTTTGGTAGTGTATATGTTTGTAGGAATTTGTCCATTTCTTCCAGATTGCCCATTTTATTGGCATATAATAAATTTAGAATTTATTATAAATATTTATTTAATTAGCATATAATAAATTTATTGGCATTTTATTGGCTCATAATATTCTCTTACTATTGTTTTTATTTTGGTTGTGTTGGTTGTGATCTCTCCTCTTTCATTCTTGATTTTATTTATTTGGGTCCTTTCCTTTTTCTTTTTGATCAAACTGGATAGCGGCTTATCAATTTTGTTAATTCTTTCAAAGAACCAGCTTCTGGTTTCATTGATCTGTTCTACTGTTTTTTTTTTTTTTTTTGTTTCAATAGCATTAATTTCTGCTCTAATCTTTATTATTTCCTGTCTTCTGCTGTTTTTGGGTATTATTTGCTGTTCTTTTTCCAGCTCCTTAAGGTGTAAGGTTAGGTTGTATATCTGAGATATACAACCTTCTTTTTTTCTTCCTTCTTTTTTTTTTTTTTTCAACGTTTTTTGTTTAGTTTTGGGACAGAGAGAGACAGAGCATGAACGGGGGAGGGGCAGAGAGAGAGGGAGACACAGAATCGGAAACAGGCTCCAGGCTCCGAGCCATCAGCCCAGAGCCTGACGTGGGGCTCGTACTCACGGACTGCGAGATCGTGACCTGGCTGAAGTCGGACGCTTAACCGACTGCGCCACCCAGGCGCCCCTCTTTCTTCCTTCTTTACAAAGGCCTGGATTGCTATATACTTTCCTCTTATGACTGCCTTTGCTGCATCCCAGAGGTTTTGGGTTGTGGTGCTATCATTTTTATTGACTTCCATATACTTTTTAATTTCCTCTTTAACTGCTTGGTTAGCCCATTCATTCTTTAGTATGATGTTCTTCAGTCTCCAAGTATTTGTTACCTTTCCAAATTTTTTCTTGTGGTTGATTTCAAGTTTCATAGCGCTGTGGTCTGAAAATATGCACGATATGATCTCGATCTTTTTGTACTTACTTAGGGCTTATTTGTGTCCTAGTATATGTTCTATTCTGGAGAACGTTCCATGTGCACTGGAGAAGAATGTATATTCTGCTGCTTTAGGATGAAATGTTCTGAATATATCTGTTAAGTCCATCTGGTCCAATGTGTCATTCAAAGCCATTGTTTCCTTGTTGATTTTTTGATTAGATGGTCATTCCATTGCTGTGAGTGGGGTGTTGAAGTCTCCTACTATTATAGTATTACTATCGATGGGTTTCTTTATGTTTGTGATTAATTGATTGATATATTTGGGTTCTCCCACATTTGGCACATAAATGTTTACAATTTTTAGGTCTTCTTTGTGGATAGACCCCTTGATTATGATATAATGCCCTTCTGCATCTCTTGATACAGTCTTTATTTTAAAGTCTAGATTGTCTGATATAAGTATGGCTACTCTGGCTTTCTTTTGTTGACCATTAGCATGATAGATGGTTCTCCATTCCCTTACTTTCAATCTGAAGGTGCCTTTAGGTCTGAAGTGGGTCTCTTGTAAACAGCATATTGATGGATCTTGTTTTCTTATCCATTCTATTACCCTATGTCTTTTGATTGGAGCATTGAGTCCATTAATGTTTAGAGTGAGTACTGAAAGATATGAATTTATTGCCATTATGATGCTTGTAGAGTTGGAGTTTCTGGTGGAGCTCTCTGGTCTTTTCTAATCTTTGTTGCTTTTGGTGTTTGTTTGTTTTTATTTATTTATATTTTCATCTTTTCTCCCCTCAGAGAGTCCCCCTTAAAATTTCTTGCAGGGCTGGTTTAGTGGTCACAAACTCATTTAATTTTTGTTTGTCTGGGAAACTTTTGACCTCTCCTTCTATTTTGAATGGCAGCCTTGCTGGATAAAGAATTCTTGGCTGCATATTTTTCTGATTCAGCACATTGAATATGTCCTGCCACTCCTTTCTGGCCGCTAAGTTTCTGTGGATAGGTCTGCTGCAAAACTGATCTGTCTTCCCTTGTAGTTTAGGGACTTTTTTTCCCTTGCTGCTTTCATGATTCTCTCCTTGCCTGAGTATTTTGTGAATTTGACTATGATATGCCTTGTTGATGGTCGGTTTTTGTTGAATCTAATGGGCATCCTCTATGCTTCCTGAATTTTGATGTCTGTGTCTTTCCCCAGGTTAGGAAAGTTTTCTGCTATGATTTGCTCACATAACCCTTCTACCCCTATTTCTCTCTCTTCCTTTTCTGGGACCCCTATGATTCTGATGTTGTTCCTTTTTAATGAGTTACTGATTTCTCTAATTCTTAAATTGTGCTTTTTGCCTTAATCTCCCTCTTTTTTCCTGCTTCATTATTCTCCATAAGTTTGTCCTCTATATCGCAGATTCTCTGTTCTGCCTCATCTATCCTTGCCGCCATGGCATTCATCTGTGATTGCAGCTCAGTTATAGCATTTCATCCTGACTAGTTTTTACTTCTTTTGACTCTGCAGAAAGGGATTCTAGGCTATTTTTGACTCCAGCTAGTATTCTTATTATCATGATTCTAAATTCTGGTTCAGACACCTGCTTGTATCTGTGTTGGTTAAATCCCTGGCTGTTGCTTCTTCATGCTCTTTCTTTTGGGGTGAATTCCTTTGTTTTGTCACTTTGGAGGAAGAAAAGGAATTAATGAGGTAGAAAAATTAAAATTAAAAAAGTCAAAATTAAAAAAACTATTAAATTAAAAAATTAAAAACACACAGACACAAAAAATCGAATAAATGATGCTAGATCCTAGGTGTGTTTTGGTCTGGGTGTTGAAAGTGGTTTGATAGATTAGAGAAAAAAGGGGAAAAAAGGGAATCATTTTAGAATTTTAAAAAATGAATACACTGATGTCGACTAAAATGAAATGATGGAAGAAATAGAATTTGAAAATAATTATACAAAAGTAAAGAATATAGTAGAAAAAACTAAAAAATATTTTTAATAAAAATTAAAAATAAAAATGAATTTTTTCTCTTTCTGTATTCATGAAAAAGAAAGGAAATGAAAAAGAGAAAAAAGAAAAAAAGGAAATAGTTTGAAAATTTGAAAAAGTGAATACACTGTAGTAGAGAAATAAAATGATGGAAGTAAAATAGAATTTGAAAAAATTTGCATAAACGTAAAAAATATAGTAAAAAATTAAAGGAAAATATTTGTAATAAAAATTGAAAATAAAAATGAAGTTTTTCTGTATTCAAGAAAAAGAAAAGAACTGAAAAAAGAAAAAAAGAAAATTGAATGGATGGACTTGCTAACAGATTGAAATATGACTGAAATTACTTTGTTTTCCCCTAGAAGTCAGACTATGAAGTGCTTTATAGTCCATAAACTAAGCAGGCGGTGAGACTTGTGTTCTTGAAGAGTGAGGTTGGCCCAGTTGAGCGGGGCTTAGTGTTACGGCTCCGTTTTCCATTAGATGGTGCTACTAGCCTACTGAGGTGGATTGTTGTGGTGCTTGTAGGTGCGTATGCATATGCGCGGGAGTGGTGAAAATGGTGTCACCCAGCTACCCAGTGTCTAGTATCGGAACTCTGTTCTCCCCATTCAGCAATTGTGCATCTGTCCTCTGTCTTCTGCTTTTGCCCACTCCCTGCTTTTTCACTCTCTGTGACCAGGCCCCAGGCAGTACCTCTCTCCCAAGTTTTGTCTCAGATGTGACTGTTTTCCCCAGCCCCTTACTTCTGAAGGACTGTGGCTTTGACCCGTTCCAACCCTCTGTGGGAGGGTCTCACCAAGCAATGGCTGAATGCCAGATGCACTCAGGAACGCTTGCGGGACCCTGCTGTTGCTGGTGCCCCGATGCTGCAGCCAGGTCCCAGCCTGCCCCAGAAAAAGTTTGCGAGATAGTGTAGCAGCAGCATTTCAGGGATTATGGAAAATTACAACACACATCTGGCATTAGGCTTCACCCTTAACGACCTTGTTCCAGCACCAGCGAATGTGGCTGTTCTCTGGGGTCTGCTGAGCCCAGGTTGCCTCACAGCCTCTACCAAATGTCCTTCCAGCAGTGGAACCGCTTCTCCCCGTATGGCCCGAGAACCTCCTCAACTCCACTCTGCTCCTGGTGATTCGCCCTTCCCACCAGAGCACTGACAGGTATAGAGCTGTGGAGTTGCAGACTCTGTGCTCCCCTTGTTTACAGTCTTAATGGAATTTAAACCCTCTCCTTTCTCCTTTCTCCCTTTTTAGTTTAGTCCGTGTGGCTGTTTCCAATATTCCACTTTCTCTCCAGCTACTTTCGGGGAGGGGTGCTTTTCCCGTATTTACACCCCCCCACCTGGCCCTGTTTCCATCTGTCTCCGCCGGCAAAAGTGGCTCCCTCCCTGCCAGGCTTCTTGCTCCCCAAGTTCACCTCTGCACCACGTACCTGATGAATTCTGTGGTTCAGGTGTGCAGATTGTTGTGTTAGTCCTCAAATCAGTCTTCTAGGTGTGCAGGATGGTTTAGTGTTGGTCTGGCTGTATATCATGGATGCGAGACAGACAAAAACTTCCATGCTGTTCCGCCATCTTGCTCAGTATCTCTAATCAACTCTTCTAAGTCCAATATTCTTCCAGTATTTGTCCTTCATAATGTTTCTGTCTTCCCCCTACTTTTGCTTGGCTTTACTTTTGCTTCAATTGGGTGTCTACAGTGCCTATCTATGAACACTTAGTTCTATTCCGCATCATTTTAGTGGTAGAGGAACAGGACTTAGGGTCTACCATTATAGAAAATAGGAACTATCATATTATCATGACTCCCAATCAAGAGCTTGTGTGTGTGTGTGTGTGTGTGTGTGTGTGTGTGTGTGTGCCATTAGTGGGGTTGGTTGTAGCCTTGAAGATCTCTTGCAGTTGAGGGAAAAATAGAAACATGCTGAGTGTGTTCAATTCTGTTCTCTAAGCATACCACCATATAGTCAAATGATCACAAAACTTTTTTACCCCCTACTAAGTCTCTTGAAAATTGTCAGAGTGCCTGAATAATCTAATGAAAAATTCTAGCTGCATTTGGACCAGTACACAAGATGGAGTTTATTGTAGTTGATGAATCTCACAGTCCATGAAGTTAGTAATTTACCATGAAACTCCAAATTAAATGCATGGCCATTATGCATTGGGATTTATTGTTGAAAAGCAGTGTGGTATAAACAAAGAAGATAATCAAGAAGAGGGGCTTGCAGGGTTGGCAGAGATCTCTTTACTGGAGGTGGACAGGCAGAGGTAAGGTGGGAAGTGGGTTTGGCTAATATCAGAGACTCAATCAGGCAAATCTGGGATGGTGATCTAGGAGCTTGGATTCCCAGCTGTGGTTTAGGCAAGCATTTGGCATCTTGTGTCTAAGCCAAAGAAGCAAGAGGAGCATGGCAATGGAGAATATGTATGCATGCCCTGGTTTTATCTGTGAGAATTTTACATGAACAATTCACACTGTAGATAGTCAATTTATAGATAATTGGGACTTGGCTGTTGAGAGAAGCAAGTTAAGAAGCATGCTGTATACATGGTATTTTATGCTTCCTGTGTCTGTGCTTTGACCTGATCTAAATTGTTGTCATCAGAAATAAATTATAATTGGGGCACTTGGGTGGCTTAGTCAGTTAAGCATCTGACTGTTGATTTCTGCTCAGGTCATGGTCTCATGGTTCGTGAGATCTAGCCCCATGTCTGGGTCTGTGCTGACAGTGTGGAGCCTGCTTGGGGTTCTCTTTCCACTTTCTCTGCCCCTAGCCTGCTTGCATGCACGTGCACTCTCTTTCTCTCTCTCAAAATAAGTAAACATTAAAAAAATTACCATGGCTATTTCACTCTTAGTCACAACTCAGAAATCTTACTCTGCGTTCTTGAAAGATCTTTGGTTTGGCAAATAAAAATTGGCAGCTACTATCTGTAGAAATCCATTCCTTTAAGGTAAAGTTGACAGCACTATTTAATTAAGTCTGATTCTTCCACACAGGAGAGTTGTGAAGATGAAGCCATTAAAAAAAAACCTCTTTAATAGCATATGGTAGAAACAACTTTTAAGAAAAATATTATCATGTCTAGATTTTCACCAAAATAGATTTCACCAATCTATCATTTATTGATCTCTATTCTCTAATCTATAGAAGAATGTCTTTCAAATATATTTTATTTTGACCTAGAATAAGAAATACATTTTATATCACACACTAGTTCATGTATGTGGACATGCAACATACACATGAATACACAACTCAATTAAGGGGGGAAAGAGAAAAAACAGCTGGTCGAGAGCCACTAACCTGGTTTCATGGCTCTCTGGTTGTGACCTGCACCTTGAAAAGCACTGTTAGTAGTATCTTATATAAATAGACAAGCATTAAAAAAGCTATATGCCAAAACCCATCATAAAAATAACTTAAAGCAGAGCACAAGACTCAAAAGAGTGTTTTAACTAGAGCAGAATTCTTTTCTTTAGAGATCTAGATGTGGTGATGAAAGTCCATAACATGTTACCTTTGAGTTCATCCTAATTGAGCACTGCCTTCCCCATAGGTTTCGGATTGAACTTTCTTTATTGCCCTGAGTGATGTAGAAATTAACAGGCTAATTCCAGTATCTAGTCTATGTGCTTTTTTTTGGTAAATAATAAAATTTTTTTTAGAAAATAAGTATTTAAAGATGCTGAAGTTATTTCATATGTGTTTTTGCATCCATATGCACATTTTTACTAAAAGATAATGGCACATTCAGTTCTACACGCTCCTTACATTGTTATAGGAATCTAGATGGCAGGATTTTTTTTCTAAGTCACAGTCTGGTGTTGGGCAATCCCCAGAGACATTTGCCCATGTTGGCATTGGGAATTTCTCCAAGTCAAAATCTACAATATCTCTGCTCATTTGCTTAGCTTTGTCAAAATAACTGGCCAGTTTTGTGGAAATAGACCGACCTTATACTTTAATGTTTGCCTACACAGAAAACTAACTACCATATATGTTTCCCCAAGTTAGGAAGTCTAAACACCAATATAGCTTATACTTTACTATATTCTTTTTATAACTTAAATTCTGTCTTCATTTTTAAGGAACACTCTGTATTCAAAATCTCACACTTTTTCAGCAAGAAATCTGTACAGAGCAGTGACATATTGTTTTGATTATGTCTCAGCTTATCCATTTAAGAAGGCTGAGAAGTTGTTTCAGCAGATTTCCTGCAGATAACCTGTGTTCCTGGTTACCTGTGCTCCATTGTTTCAGGAAGATAAATGGAAAACTTAGATCTTCATGAAATAAGGCCTGGAGGGAGAAATTCTGCAATAAACTGTCTAAAAAAAGCAAAGAGCTTCCCATTCCTAGAAATCATTAATCATAAATTTGGTGACTGCTGTTGGAGATATTTTGGAGAGATGATGAGGTAGGATTGTAAGGCTCATAGGTTTATATGGTCTTATCCAATTGGGAGGTTTTTATGATTTTAAATTATGTGAAAAGATTGACATGTTAGACCATAGGGTCCATTGAATTTTCAATGACATACACATGGGCTGGTACCCATGTAATGCTGGCACCCAGTGTTTTACATTATCATTAGTTAGGTTTGGGTTCAGCATGATGGCATCTTCAGAAAAGCTCGTGCTAAATTTATTCTTCAACCTAAAAACTTCAGTTGCTGTTCTTCAGTCTATTCTTCTTTTTGTGGGATGTCAAACTCTGGATTTGAAGAAAAGTTGTTTAAGTTTAAACGTTGGGGATAGTGTCAAATGTGAAAATTCTTTGAAGAACATCTTATGATTCTTATGAACCATTTTGGAATCACAGATCTGTTCAGACCCTACCCAGAAAAGTGCACACTGAATTTTATAGGCTCAGGTGATTCACCCCAGAGTAAGAATACTTGTAAGGAAATATGTATACTTTCCAAAGTCTCACATTTTCACTTCTTAGGGACTGCCTGAACACACCAATTACTCCTCAAGTCATTCTCACAAGGCTCTGAATCTCTGTCTGCAAATTAAATACCTTAACAGAAGTAATAAATACCCTCTCCCATCCAACAAGAACTATGTTTACACTGAAAATCATCTCAGAATTGAAAAGGAGTTCATAAAGCCGTAAAAACAATGGAGGAAATCACAAAATAAGCCAGTGGATGACTATCTAAAAATCAAAGACTGTTCATCAAAGAACACTATAAACAAGATTAAAAGGAAATGAGAAATTGGGGGAAAATAATTGCAATAAGCATCTAGTATACTTTTTAGCTTTTGGAAATTAAAACAAAGGTTAAAAACCAATGTAACGAATGGTAAGAGTGTGGGAAAATACCATTCTTTCTACAGCAGTTATTAAGTGATTACAGTATGGCAGACATGGAGGATTTTGGTACAGGAAAACACCCCTGTCCTCCGGGGGCTTAATTCCCAGTAAATGAAATACAAATAACCAGTTAAGGTTTGAAAAATGCCTAACTTCACCTCATCATCAAAGAAATATGCAAAATTATTGAGAAACAACTTTGGCCTGTCATTTATCAGAGACAAATAGTAATAATGCCGAGGGTTATTGAGGAGATGGGGAACAAATGCTCTTATCCATTCCAGGTAGGGAGTTCCACGGTGGTAGCTTTGTGGAAAGTATTTTTGCAGCATATATTAAAAGTTTTAAAAACTGGGTACTCTTTGATCTATTTCTTTCTCTTCTATAAACATGTTCTGAAAAAGTAGTTAAAAACTCAGACAAATACCTATATTCAAAGTCCACCACCGCAGTATTAGTTATAACCTCAAAAAGACTGGGAGTAATCTACATTTAAAACATTTAAAAATGTATACCATGGCCCAATATGTGTTAAAATAATGTATATGCTTAGGAAAAAACAATATATAAAATACTGTGATTTTCATTTTATTTTTTATTTCTAAATTTTCTATATATATTATTTTTCTAATAAAATATTATTATGATAAAATATTAGCAATAATTATCTCAGCCTGCTGAATTTGGGATGATTTTTATTTTCTTCTAAAAAATTACATATTTGCTTCCCAAATTCTCTATATTAAGCATTTAAAAAAAAATTTTTTTTTTCAACGTTTATTTATTTTGGGGACAGAGAGAGACAGAGCATGAACGGGGGAGGGGCAGAGAGAGAGAGGGAGACACAGAATCGGAAACAGGCTCCAGGCTCTGAGCCATCAGCCCAGAGCCTGACGCGGGGCTCGAACTCACAGACCGCGAGATCATGACCTGGCTGAAGTCGGACGCTTAACCGACTGCGCCACCCAGGCGCCCCTATATTAAGCATTTTTATATTCTTTATAAATTCAGAGAAGAAATAAGCATTATTTAAAAACATATCTTGAAAGCAAGAATATATTCAAATGCCCATCAAATTATAATAATTCTATGGAAGCAAGGATGAACTTATTCAGGTAGAAAAGACACTGGGTACAACCAGATGTCTTTAGAACCTGTAGTTATTTGCTTGATAACATTTATGGGATTTTGATTCATTTGAAAAGAAGATAGAATTGAGTATTATTCTTTGAACTTTCAAATATTCTTAAAATGTACTACAATTTTTTGAAGTTTAGAAATTAGTTTACAGAGGTCCAAGTTTTACAGTAAGCACTTGCAACATTTATCAAATATTGTTCTCATAGATTCATAGTAAGATATTTGAAACCACATTAAATCTTTTTGTCTCATTTATTTATATTTTTTCACATTAAATCTTTATTTTTTTTTCAGGAATAGAATTTAGTAATTCACCACTTACATATAACACCCAGTGCTCATCCCAACACGTGCCCTCCTTAATGCCCATTGGCCATTTAGCCCATCCCTGCCACCCAACACCCCGTCAGCAACCCTCAGTTTATATATATATATATATATATATATATATATATATATATATAACTGTTTATATATATAACTATATAACTATATAACTATATATATATAGTCATATATATATAGTCATATATATAATCATATATATATATTCATATATATAAAATCTTCTTTATTCACATTAAATCTTAAGAAATGCAAATCAGATGCCTTTTAGAAAACCCTGCTAAAACCTAAGTAAAGGCAAAATGTCTGCAAGCATTTTAATACACAAGTGATATGCCAGTGCTTTATTGCTACATTCAAAGTAAAAAAAAATGAAAAGGAGAAGTTTAAAGAGATTTGTAAGGTATCTCAATCACAAGTCTTTTCGTGGTTTATATGAGAAATCTTCCTATATGTTAACATTTAGATATATATCTTTCCATGCCAATATATGACTATGGGTTTAAATATATGTGTATATATGTGTGTATGCATATATTTATACCCATAGTCATATATGGGCATGGCAACTTCAAAAAAAATATATATATATATACACAACGCATACACACAGACACCCCAACATCCCTTCAAAGTATTCTTTATCTTCTTTCCTTTCTGATTTATTTATTCACTCAGTTGTTACCTGGACACCTGTTATGTGATAGCTACTGAGGTTTCACCAGTACTAAGATGAGTTAGATTTTTTCTGGTTGGAGGAGCTTACAAGTGTAGTGGGTAAGACAAGTACATAAATGCTATTACTGGTTATGCTACATATAATAGAGGACACCACAGAGTAGTATGTAAGTACCAACAAAGAAATGATTAATTTGGCTTACTTTGGGAGTAGGAGTGTAAAGAAATGACATTTACATTGGGTCTGAAGAACAAGAGTTTCTTAGGTGGAGAGCAAAAGGGTATTCTAGGTAGCAGGAATGGCACATAAAAAAGCCTGGATAAGTGAATGTATACCCTATGTATATGACCAAATTTTAAGGTAAGTAGAGGGGAATGACCATTAGGGTTCAATTGTGACGGGCTTTGTAGACCAGGCTATATTTAAGTCTCAATCACAGTCACCTGGGACATGACCATTATCAAGCCCTTCAGGGTTAAGGGTCATTTTGTCATCTGTCTGATCCAGTTATCCGAGAAGCTTCCATTTGGGAATGCAAATAAGGCCTCCTCTGTGCAGAAAGCAATCCTCCATTCCTGCTGAGGAAGTGCTTTACCCAAACTTACTTATCTTTTCAGGTATACATTCTTTAGAAACAAATAGTAAACAACACCCACAGTGCTTTCACGAGACCTTCTCATTTGCAATGACCCAGGAAACCCAGCTTTGTTAATAAGCAGTGAACACCTACTCAGGCTGGCAACTGGGTCAAAATGTTAATTACTCTCCAATAGCCACATTTTTTTTCTCTCTTCATTTGCTTTTTCACCTCCTCAGAGACTTTAATCAAGTTTGAATTTTCCTTACTGCTGAGACTAGTGTAGTGTTAAAAATAAGTTAGCCCTTTGCCTGTCTCCTGGGCACCTATAATCTCAGGCGTCATTAGATTCTCTCCCTTTCCAAGTTAATTATATTCAGTGTGAGCTTGAATTTTCAAATCCATCTGGTTTCTCCATCTCTGGAGATAGTTTATTTATATCTACTATTTTAAATAGAAAAGAGATGGAACAACAGTTTCCTCATAGTCTAAGCATTTTGAGTTTGATGCAACAGCCATTTCCTTTAGAATAAAATCAATGGGGAAGAATTTATTTCACAGCATCTCTGTGTCTAAGCACTGATAAAAAACTCTCCAGTAGGACTAAGGTTTGTCTCTGTTATTGTCTCCTCTAGGCACTCATCACAATTTATAATTATATATGTATTTCTGTGTTCACATTTGTGATGCTAACCAGACCATAAACTCTGTAAGGGCAGGAAAATGTTTTGTTCATCAATCCATAACTGAAACTTAATATACTATATGGAATATGCTAGATGCTCAATAAATCTTTATAGAATAAAGGAAGAAAGGAAGGAATCAAGGTTCATAATAGTTGTAATACTTTAGAGGCTTACAACTTTTTTTAATCACCAAGGCCATTTTATTTATTTATTTATTTATTTATTTATTTTTACATTTATTTATTTATTTTTGAGACAGAGAGAGACAGACACAAGTGGGGGATGGGCAGAGAGAGAAGGACACACAGAATCCGAAGCAGGCTCTAGGCTCTGAGCTGCCAGCACAGAGCCCGACGCGGGGCTCGAACTCACGAACCGCGAGATCATGATCTGAGCTGAAGTCGGACACTCAACCGACTGAGCCACCCAGGCGCCCCATCCAAGGCCATTTTATTAATTTTTACCTTCATGGATGCTATTTCAGTTACCTATTGCTGTGGAACAAATTGCCCCAAAGCTTATGGCTTAAATAACAATTTTTAATTTTTCCCAATTCCCAGTTGGTTGGGTGGTTCCTCTGTTGCTTTTACCTGGGTCACTCAAGTGACTGAATGCTGGACAGTCAGCTGGACTGTAAGGTCCAAGATGGTCTCAGCCACATCTGGGAGTTGGTGTTGGCTACCAGCTGGAGTGCCTCAGTTCTCTTCCACATAGTTTCTCATCCTCTGGTAGGCTAGACTGGCTTTATAACATGGTGTCTTACGGCAGGGTTCGAGAGGGCACAGGTAGATGCTGCAAGTGCTCGTGAGGGCCTACACTTTGGAACTTACACAATGTCACTTCTGCTAGTCTGTTGGTCAAAGGCAGTCACAAGATCAACCTAGCTTAAAGGGATGGAGAAATAGACTGTACTTCTCAACAGGAGAGGTTGTAAAATGTGGTTCATGTGTTTTTCAATTTCTAGAGTATTTAAAAGTGATGATGATAATGAAGATGATGATGGTATTAAAAGTACTAAATATTTACACTAACTAGTGTTCTAAGTGCGCTGTTTACGGCTCACACACAAAAAAGTGTGAATTAGGTGATATGATCATTCTCAGTTTATAGATGGGGAACTGAGCGTTAGAACAGTTAAAGAACTTGCTCAAAGTATTACAGCTAGTAAGCAGAAATTTAGGGATGCAAACACAGGTTGATTAACTTTATAGCCTGTAGTTCCCCCCCTACACCTTCCCTTTCCCTTTCTCTGAACTCTTAATGAAATAATTAATCCCTGCTGTCTGTGTTATGTCTTTCCATGTCAACACCAATCCTGATTTAAGTAACCAGAGATGATTGTTTTCAGTGGATTGCTAATAAACGATAGAGTTGAATAAATAAGTTGATGTGTTAGCTACTACTGTTAGCACTGTTAGCTACTACTGGTAGCCTGATTTTCATAATTGCTAAAAGAATGGGTTCAGCCTTTTTTATTTTTAAAATTGATTTAAGAACAGACAGGCAGAAACTCTATTTAATGAATACAGATTGCAGCTGGTCCTCCTCCTGGGTTATCATTTCAGCTGGTAAATTTCCCATAGGCTAGAAATCTCAAAACAATTCCTCTTCTTCAGTCTGCATAACCAACTTTATTTTTGGAAAGTTTCTCCTGTCTGTCTCCTCCTTTGTATTTCCATTGGACATAACTCCTTGCAGCTCAAAATGGGGTCTGTGCACTAGCAATATTGGCTCAACTGGGAACTTATTAGATATGCAGAATCTCAGACTGCACCTAGAACTGCTAAATCAGAATCCACATTTTTAAAAAAGAGAGAAGGCAAATAAAATTAGAAATGAAAGAGGTGAGGTGCCTAGGGGGCTCAGTTGGTTGAGTGTCCTCTTGATTTTGGCTCAGGTCATGATTCCGAGTAATGATCTCAGGTCGTGGGATCAAGCCCCACATTGGGCTCCATGCTGAGCCTGCTTGGGATTCTCTCTCTCTCTCCCTCTGCCCCTCTCTCCTGCTCAAGCTCTCTCTCTCTCTCTCTAAAATAAAAAATGAAAAAAAAAATTTAGAAATGCAAGGAGACGTTACAAATGATATCACAAAAATACAAAGAATCATAAGAACAATGAACATGAACAATCATATGCGAACAAATTAGGTAACCTAAAAGAAATTGCTAGAAACATGCAACCTATCAAGACTGAATCAAGAGAAATATAAAGCCTAAACAGACCATTGATGAGTAAAGAGACCGAGTCAATAAACAAAACAAAAAACAAACAAGCAAAAAATTCCTAACAAGGAAAAGCCCAGAACCAAATGGCTTTACTGGTGAATTCCACCAAACATTCAAAGAAGAATTAATATCAATCATCCTTAAAAACAGAAGAGGAGAGAATATTTCCAAACTTATTTTATGAGGCCAGTATCCTCAGATACCAAAGATACAATAAGAAAAGTACAGGCCAATATTTCTAATAAAATTAGATGCAAAAGTCCTCAATAAAATTCTAACAAACTGAATTTAACAGCACATTAAAAGGATCATGTACCATGATCAAATGGGATTTATCCCTGGGATTCAAGGATGACTCAACACATATAAATTGATTGATTTGATATACTAAATTAACAGAATGAAAGATAAAAACCACAGGATCATTCCAATAGATACAGAAAAAGCATCTGATAATATTCAACATCCATTCAAAATAAAAACTCTAAACAAAATAGGTTTATAAGGAACTTACTGCAACACACTGAAGCCCATATATGAAAGGCTGTCAGCTAACATCATACTCAATGGTGAAAAACTAAAAGCTTTTCTTTTGAGATTTAGTAAGAGGCAAGGATGCCCACTCTTGTCACTTCTATTCAACATACTACTTAAAGTCCTAGCCAGAGTAATTAGACAAGAAAATGAAATAAAAAAACACCAAATTGGAAAGGAAGAAGGAAAATTAATCACTATTTGCAGATGACATGATAATATATATATATATATATATATATATATATATGCAGAAAACCCTGACTAAGCAAAAAATTGTTACAACTAATAAATAAATTCAGTAAAGTTGCAGAATATAAAATCAACATACAAAAATCAGTGGCATTTCTATACACTAAGAATAAGCCATCTGAAAAGGAAATTAATAAAATGATCTCATTTGCAATACCAACTAAAGGAATAAAATAGGAATACATTTAATCAAAGAGGTAAAGGGCTTATGCACTGAAAATATAAAATATGGATAAGTGATATTAAAGAAAACACAGATAAATAGAAATATATCCTTCATACATGGATTGGAAATAATATTGCTAAAATGTCCATACTACCCAAAGTGATCTATACATTCAGTTCAATCTCTATCAAAATCCCAATGGAATTCTTTTCAGAAATAGAAAAAAGAACTCTAAAATTCACCTGGAAATAAAAATGACCCCAAATAGCCAAGGAAACATTGAGCAAGAAGAACAAAGCTGGAGGCATCATACATCCTGATTTCAAAATATATTTAAAAAGCTACAGTAATTAAAACAGTGCAGTACTTGCATAAAACAGACATGCAAACCAATGAAATGGGATATAGAAAGTCCAGAAATAAATCCATGCACTTTTGGCCAACTGATCTTTGACAAGGGTGCCACAAACGCACAATGAAGAAACAATAGTCTCTTTAATAGTGTTGGAAAAACTGAATATCCACATGCAGAAGGAAATTGGACTCATCCCACACCATGTAAAAAGTGAGATAATTGGTACAAAATCAACTCAGTATGGATTATGGGCTTAATGTAAGATCTGACATGTAAAACTACAAGAGGAAAACATAAGGAAAAATCTTCTTGACTTTGGTCTTGGAATTGATTTCATGGATATGACACCAAATACACAGGTAACCAAAACAAAAATAGACAAGTGGGATTGCATCAAAGTAAAAAGCTCCTGCACAGCAAGGGAAACAATAAATGGAGTGAATAAAGATCTTATAGGATGGGAGGAGGTATTTTCAAACCATAAATCTTATGAGGGGTTAATATCTAAAATATATAAGGAACTCAATCAAACAACTCAATAGCACAAAAACAAATAACCTAATTAAAATTGGGGCAAAGGATCTGAATAGACATTTCTCTGAAGAAGATACACAAATGGACAACAGGTGGGGAAAAAGCTGCTCAACTTCACCAGTCATCAGGGAAATGCAAATTGAAACCACAATGAGATACCACTTCATATCTGTTAGAATACCTATCATCACAGAGACAAAAGATAAGCGTTGGCAAGGATGTGGAGAAAGAGAGCCTTTGTGAGAATGTAAATCAGTGTAGCCATTATGGAAAATGGTATGGTGGTTCTTCAAAAAATTAAAAATAGGGCTAGCGTGTGATTTAGTGATCCCACGTCTTTTAAGAAAATTTTATTTAATATTTATTTCTGAGAGAGAGAGAGAGAGAGAGAAAGAGACAGAGAGAGAGACAGAGCATGAGTGGAGGAGGGGTAGAGAGAGAAGGAACACAGAATCCCAGGCAGGCTCCGGGATCTGAGCTGTCAGTACAGAACCTGGCATGGGGCTTGAACTCATGAATGGTGAGATAATTACCTGAGCCAAAGTCGGATGCTCAACCAACTGAGTCACCTAGGCGCCCCAGTGATCTCACTTCTGAGTATATGTCCAAAATAAATGAAATACTATCTTGAAGAGATATATGCACTTGCATGTTTATTGCAGCATTATTCCCAATAGTCAATACAGAAACAACCTAAATGTCCATCAACAGATGTATGGATAAAGAAAATGTGATACACACAGATCACACACACACACACACACGCACACACACACACACACACACACACACACACACACTATTCAGCCTTTAAAAAGAAGAAAATCCTTTCATTTGCGATAGCGTAGATGAACTTGGAGGACGTTATGCCAACTGAAATAAGCCAGACACAGAAGGATACATACTGCATGGTCTCATTTATGTAGAACTTAAAATAGTCAAATGCATAGAAGCAATGAATGACATGGTGATTGCCAGGGGCCAGGAGGAAGGGTGAATGGGGAAGATGTTGGTCAGAGTACAAAGTTTCAAGGTGAGTAAGTTCTGGAGATCTAATGTACAGTATGCTGATTATATTAACAATACTGTGTTGTATACCTGAAGCTTTCTAAGTGGGTAGATCTTAAGTGTTCTCACCAATAAATAAATAAATAAATAAATAAATAAATAAATAAATAAAATGAGTATGTTAATTAACTTGATTGTGGTAATCATTTCACAATGTATACATATATCAAAACATCAAGTTGTACACCTTAAAAAATACTATCCCTATTCGTCAGTTATACTTTAATATAGCTGAAAAAAGATCCTCTTTTATTCAGTTTAGAAAGCTCTTATACTGTTCTTCCTTTCTGATTGTATACTCTAATAAACTGTTGCCTGCTGCTCATTTTATTTTGTGCCCACCTCTTCATTCTTTGAAGTGGGAATACAACAAATCCTAGGTATTAAGGTTAAAAAAAATCCTGCAACATACAATTTATTTCAAAATTATTTGTATATTTTTTTCTCAATCCTGTGTGTGAAAAAAAGTAAAACATTTTGTGAGGTATTTAGTTAATTTTGATCCTTCTATATGATTCATTTATGTATTTGGATTTAGGCATTTATTAGTAGGGAGGAAGTCAGTTGGTAGAGACTTGTTTCATTGAATAATAGAGATGGGTACATTTAATTTTAGAAGAAAATGCAACGATGAGTTGTCAGTATATTTTTTCCTCAATTCAGTGATGTGCACTTTATCCACATGTTAGTTTTTAAACTAATAACTAGGATGTGCCTTACTATTAATATGAATATTTAATGTTGTATTTTTGGTTCCCAAAGGAAGTTATTACATTAATTGTGCATTTTTTAAATGTTTAATTTTGAAAGAGAGAGACAGCATGACCAGAGGAGGGGGAGAGAGAAAGAGACACAGAATCTGAAGCAGGCTCCAGGCTCTGAGCTGTCAGCACAGAGCCTGATGTGAGGCTTGAACCCACAAACTATGAGATCATGACCTGAGCTGAAGTCAGATGCTTAACCAACTGAGCCATCCAGATGCCTCTAAATTCATTGTGCATTTTACCATCAATTGTACTTTAGAATTGAGAAATCACTGGAGATTGTTTTCTGGTTCACCTAAGTAGGTAGAATTGATCTATAGGAAACACAGGAGACAATGGATTTTCAATTCTTGAGACTGGGTAATGTTTTAGGCATTAAATTTTATTTTTTCCCCCCAGTGGAGCCCAGAATAATGTCTTGGAGATATTGTTATGTAAATGTATGTTAAATAATGAATATACAAACATCAAAAACCAAGATACCAATTTAGCATAGGTTTTTGGATGGACATTGCTGTATTTGAGCTAATTACTGAAAGGGCAAATGAAACAATACTATCTCTATGGGCGTGAAGTCATAAAGGATTCATAGCTATAGGATTGTTCCTAGCCTTAGGCAAAGGAGGAGGCTATCTGTACAATGAACTAAATTTTTGGTGTAGAGAGCTGTCAACAAAACCTGGGGATAGTAAAAAAAAATATATTGTTAATTTCTATATTTTGCTTTGGGCTTGTTCCATAGAACTCTGTGAATAAAGGGATGACTGGGTGCCTCAGTTGGTTAAATTTCTGACTTTGGCTCAGATCATGATCTCAGGGTGCGAGAGCCCCACATTGGGCTCCCTGCTGTCAGCACAGAGCCCACTTTAGATCTTCTGTCGACCTCTCTCTCTGCTCCTCCCCCCTCACCTCCTCACTCTCTCTCCCGCTCTCTCTCTCAAAAATATTTAAAAAAAAGAACTCTGTTAAATAAATGGAAAATTAATCTCTGCCATCCTGACAAAGAAGTCAAAGCAAATTATGAAGAATCAGCTATTTTTTTTCTAACTACAACTTTTAAAACATATGATCTTGATTTATTCACTGAACTCTCAGGAATTTGGTATAGCCATTAAGTGTTAACTTTAATTTTCTTACTAGCAGTTTTTTACTGTCCCCACAAGGGAGGGAAGTTTGGTGGCAAGAACTCAGGGCTGGTTTCTAGCAGCCCATTGGGGTTGGGTCTCTGGACACACTGGACTGTGTTAAAAATAACTTGGTCTTTCTGGGGATTATTTTTCTCATCTGTAACATCTGATAATCTCTAAGGCATCTTTCAAGTCCAGATTCCATGACCCCTGTGACATCATAACCCATGAAAAACAGTAATATCTAGACTTCAGGTGCCTAGATTTCTGAGAATCTGGTATGATGGGTGCCTTTTAATTATTAGCCATATTTAGGGTACATTTTACTACTTCTGAGCTCTTTATGCTTTGTTCGTGAGAAACTATATTAAGGAAATATGAAATCCTTAGGAATACGTACCTATTGGGATGAGCACTGGGTGTTGTATGGAAACCAATTTGACAATAAATTTCATATAAAAAATACAAGCTGTAGGCTAGAAGTAAATTAATATTCAAGCATTCACTGATTTATATTAATTGGTCAAAATTTAAATGAGGTACCTAAAATTGAATAAGCATAGAGGAGGGATGCAGTTATGATTGTAAGTAATAACAAATACCCAAGTATTAATTAGATATGGGAAACTGATCATTATGTTGTCTTGAAAATAAACATGTATACATATCATGGGCAAAAAATACAAGACAGAGAATCTCTGTCAAACAACCTTAGCAAATTTGTGTGTGTGTGTGTGTGTGTGTGTGTGTGTGTGTTTACTTATACATAGAAAAAGTATGTAAAGCACAAAAATGAATTTAATAGTCATCCTTTTTATTTTGTACTTTGCTTAAATGCTAAAGTTCTTTACAACTCTTAATAAATGTAAATTAAAAGAAATCACTGACCAATTTACATATTGGAATTATTTGATATCTATTGGAAATGCTATTAGAAAAATGTATGTTGGTTTAAAATAATTTTAAACTTTAAAATCATAATATATTTTGTAATAAAAAAGATGATGGAGATAAACTCTTCAACTATTTTTCAATTACCAAATGACAACATCTGTTGATGACCCATGGTTTTGGGTCTTCAGATGTCAGGGTTACTCACTGAACCCTGACTGTTGCACCATAGGAACGTGAGAATAAAGGCCCCTGGAATTGTAGCCATGATACAGCTTTTTCTGAAGTTGTAAAGGAGCATCTAGGCTCTGGGTGTAGCTCTGCAGAGCTCAATTACAGAACTAAAATGCCTCAATGTGACCTATATGTATCACGTTGTTTATGTGAACTTTCATCGAGATATGCGTTTATATATTCCCTTGTTTCAAAATGGTCTCTAAAAGATCTAGAACCAAATACATTGGGTTAAAAGTCATATGTCTTGACAATTGAGATACAAAAATGGAAATCAGATTGTTAAAAAAGTTGGTCTCTGTGACTCTTTCATGTAAAGGGTTGAGTAAAAGTGAGTTTAAGACATTCATGGAGCAAGTGATTCTATGAATTTAGATGAAGTGGGTGGGTTTATAGATTTCATCCACAAATAAAATAGCAGTGTTTACCTTTGTTGAGAATACAGGCTTTAAAATCATTTCTTTCTTTTCTTTCTGTACAAAATGCATGTTTTATACAAACCCAAAGAAGAAAAGGTAGCTATAATGAACATTTACATATTTAAGGGCTAATTACTTTTGTACTCTTGAGCAAACATATACTGTAACCTAAAGAGAATGTATCTGAGTGTATGCCTCACATCCTGAAGAATACTATTATTGAAACGCATGTACTGCTTTCTGTAATTCATAAGCATGAGAACAAAGCTAAATGCAAAAGAATATTCTTAAACCATCAACTAATTTCTTAATCAGTTCTTTTCTTATGGCACTGTAGGAGAAAGCAAATCCTCCCCCCTCCCAAATAATTGACACTCTCCAGTATGATAGTACAGGTTGCCAGGGTGTGCTTTAAAAGTACAGAAACAGGCAGACCTGGATTTTAGCCCAGCTGTTATGAAGCTGCTCAACATCAAGCCTATCATTTAACCTTTCTGAGCCTAAGTAAATTGGGTTGATACTTACCTCATGGGTTTGTTACATGTAACCTTACATATTGCATATGTTCAATACATGGTAACTGTTATGCTAACAGATGGAGCTGATTATTGAAGGCATTAGATTGAATCATATGAAATTTTGTAGATAAAAAATGGCCAAATTTAAGACTTCATGATAAGGTTTTCCCCTCCTAGGAATCTCAAGAGCACTATTGCTGTGAAGCCAAAGTATGGATGGCAAGGCCAGATTCCTTGGTGAATTTTCAGTCAATAGTCATGGCCCTTTTATCAGTGACTAGTTTATAATAAGCTGAAGTAACACCCATAACCATGGAGCTCAGGGATCTTAGACTATCCCTTTCTATACTCCCAACATAAACAAATATTTTACATCTTACTAAAGTTAGCATTTTAAACTCATTGCATTTGAATGGTTACACTTCCATTCCATGCTACTGAGAGTCACAAATACACAGGAAGGATGGACATAAGCACACTGTTTCACCTGCTCTTTCTAATAATACCAATAACATAGACAAGCCTATCTAGACTTTTGGTGATACGTGTGCTCTCCTAAAAGCTGGATTTCAAGGTATTTTCTATATTGTTGATTTCCTTCTCAGTCACTCTCCTTTGCACTTGAGGCAGGCGTTTCCGGAAATTTCCACTCAGCACGATGTAGAGAAAAGGATTAATGCTGCTGCTGGCATAGCTGAAACAGATGGAGAGATAATAACCCACATGGAAAGCCAGTGTGGGCTGCTCCATCTGTAAGTTCACCAGTTGTATCACGTGATAGGGGGCAGCACTTAAGATAAAGACTGCCACCAGCACCAGCACCATCTTTGTCAGCTTCATCACTCGTTGCTTTGGAACACTGGGATTATAACTACAAAGGAAGCATTAGGATAGACAGAACATAAACAACCATAGAAATTGTGGGGCAATGATTTCCTAGAGCTTTCATTAACAGAGATGCCATGCAGTTACCATGAGCCCCCTGATGTGTTGTGATGAGAAGAACTGATCTTTCCCCAAAACACATAACTACAGTCTAATTGTGATACAATATCAGGCAAGTCCAGATTGGGAACATTCTATGGGATACCTGACCAGTACTCCTTAATACCCTCGAGGTCATGAAAAACAAGGAAAGAGCAGGAAACTCTCATAGACTAGAGGAGACTGGGGACACATGACAACTAAATGCAATGTGGTATTCTGCATTGAATCCTGGACCAGAAAGAGGCTTTAATGGAAAAACTGGAGAAATCCAATTAAGGGTAGAGTTTAGTTAGTAGTAATGTACCAATGCCATTTTCTTTGCTTGGACAAATGCATCATGGCAGGGTAGTATATTCATGGAGGAACGAAGTGAGGACTGTATAGGAACTCTATACTATTTATGGAACTTTTCTATTAATTTAAAATTATTCCATGGGGCGCCTGGGTGGCGCAGTTGGTTGAGCATCCGACTTCAGCCAGGTCACGATCTCGCGGTCCGGGAGTTCGAGCCCTGCGTCAGGCTCTGGGCTGATGGCTCAGAGCCTGGAGCTTGTTTTCGATTCTGTGTCTCCCTCTCTCTCTGCCCCTCCCCCGTTCATGCTCTGTCTCTCTCTGTCCCAAAAATAAATAAACGTTGAAAAAAAATTAAAAAAAAATTATTCCAGATAAAATTTGAAATTTCCCAAGTTTTATCATGTTATATTTAGATATTTAATAGAAATGTCCCAGGGATGTAGTTGAAGCAGATGAAAAAGCCCAGGGAATGATTAAAAAAAAAAAAGCACGGCAACTGAAAATCTTTGTAAGATAATGATTCTTCTGCAGCTTATCTGAGTAGGCACCATCATTCCTCTAATTATTTGCATTTTGAGGGGTAATTGGACAGTATGAGATTTGTTTCATAAGATGCTCTTTGCATTTCTGAGGAAAGTGCTGGGAACAAAGTGATCTGTTTTGGAGAATGGTCTTAAAAGGGCTCAAGCATCCTCTCCAACTGTCAGTGTCTTAATACTCCCTCCATGTGATTCCATTTCAACTGTCTTCCCAGCTCAGCTGCCTGTGATACATCTAGAAGCTAAGTTACTTTTCCATAACTGTGGCTGCTTCCCTTTCCCATTCTAAATGGGAATGCAACATTACCAGAGAATTTCAGGAAGCTAAGTGGGAAAAAATGTCATGGGTCAATAAAACACCTAAACCTTTGGCACCAGAGTTTGCCACAGATTTTGACTCATGGTTAAATTGATCGCCTATTTGACTTCCAGGGAAGATGGTGGGTTAGGAGAATCCTAAACTCATCTCATCTCACAGATGCAACTAGATAACACCCATATCTCAGTTGTAAATAACCCAGAAAATGACCCAAAACCTGGCAGAACAGACTCTACATAGTTAATCATAGAGAAGAGGCCACATCAAAAATGGCAGGAAGGGCAAAGGTGTGGTCAGGAGCAAAACTGACATGTAAGGCTGTCCACAGGAGGGCAGGAAGCTGCAAGCATGAAGAAGGCAGAAGAGCAGAGCCTACACTAGACATCCTAGGCAGGGGGGATCTGAACTGGGAAGACGAATCTCCACAACATTTGGATTTAAAAACAGAGGGGCTTAACTTCACAAGTTTTTACAATCAGTGAGGCTTAATACCTGGAACTTTAAAAATCAGCAGGCTCATCTCTGGGAGAGTTAAAGGGTAGAAGGAAACTGAGTTCCCACCCGTAAAGAGACAACACAACCACAGTCCCTTGTAGATACAGCACAGAAGCAGCAGTTTGAAAAATATCTGTGATTTATTTATTAATCTCAGAACATGTACTGGAGGGGCAGAAATCATTAGGAGACTTATCCAAGAATAAAAGAGCATGGACACCTGGGGAACCAGCATGAACACTCTCTACCTAGCTTGCTAAAAGTGTACCCCACCCCCACGTTCTCCTGCAGACCTGCCTCCTCCAATATGCCTTTGGCTGGAACCCATCCAAAGCACTGCCACAAGCTTGGCAGTGTGTAAGCAGCCCTGACAGTGGCCAGCGTCACTCCAAAATGACTCCTGTCTGGGGTGCCCGAGTGGCTCAGTCGGTTAAGTGTCTGACTTCGGTTCAGGTCATGGTCTTGTGGTTCGTGAGTTCTAGCCCAGTATCAGGCTCTGTGCTGACAGCTTAAAGCCTGGAGCCAGCTTTGGATTCTGTGTCTCTTTCTTTCTCTGTCCCTTGACCCCTCACACTCTGTCTCTCTGTCTTCAAAAAAAAAACATTAAAAAATAAAACAAAAACAAAAACAAAGTGACTCTGTCCTGGAGAGAGAAGAAGATAACCACACACAGAAGTTTCACTGTGGCTCCAGCAGTGGACTGGGGGCAGACATCTGGTCTGACTATAGTCCCTGACCACCAATGAAAGCTTCTCGGGAGATAACACAGGGAGAGTCCCCTGTAGTTTGATGTTATTGCATCTCTGGCAGATGCATGGTCTGACCCAACTCAAGCCCACAATAGCCCCATACTGATCCATTAACAATACAGGACCCAACTCTGCCCACCACCGACAGAGAGCCATTGCAAATGACTGGACTGAAGTCAAATGCAGTTCAGCCATAATAGTAGGGCACATGCAACACACATAGGAGACACCCGTGAAGCAGCAGATTCTGATGAACAGAGAACATTGCACTGCAGGGCACTATAGAACCCCTTCTTCATTAGGACATCACTTTCAAAAGCAGGAGATGTAGCTGATTTCCCCAACACATAGAAATAGACATAGAGTGCTAGACAAGATGAGAATCAGAGGAATAGATCTCAAATGAAAGAACAGGACAAAATCACAGCAAGAGAGACAAATGAAATGGAGATAAGCAATATGCCTGATAGAGAATTTAAAGTAATGGTTATAAAGATACTCACTGGACTTGAGAAATTACTGAAATTAAAAAAAAACAGTAGAGGGAATTAATAGCAGAATGAAGATATTTGTGCTACCAAAGTGAGTATAAAATAGTAGAATAGAGGAAACAGAATAATGGATCAGTGATCAGGAAGATGGAATAATAGAAAGCAATCAAGCTTAATAGGAGAGAGAGAGAGAAAAAGAATAATAATGAGGGAACTCAACGACACAGTCAAGCATGCAAATAACGTTTGTATTAACAGGGATCACAGAAAGAGAAGAGAGAGAAATGGGGGAAGAAAATTTATTTAAGAGACAATAGCTGAAAATTTCTCTAATCTGAGGAAGGAAACAGACATCCAGACATAGGAGGCACAGAGAACTCCCAACAAAATCAACCCAAGGAGATCCACACCAAGACACATAATGATTAAAATGGTAAAAACAGTGATAAAGAGAGAATTTTAAAAGCAGCAAGAGAAAAGAAAACATACATATAAGGAAAGTGCCATAAGGCTATCAGTTGATTTTTTAGCAGAAACCTTGCAGGCAAGAAAGGAGTGGCATGATATATCCAAAGTGCTGAAAGAAAAAGCCCCTGCAACCAAGAATGTTCTGTCCAGTGAGGCTATCATTCAGAGTAGAAGGAGAGATAAAGAATATCTCGAACAAAAGTTAAAGAAATTCATCACCTGTAAACCAACCTCATAAGAAATATTAAAGGGGATTCTTTGAGTGTAAAGGAAAAACCGAAAGTAGGAATAAGAAAAGTAGAAAGCAGAAAGGCAGAAAAAATAAGTATATCTATAAAAACCAGCCCAGGGATTCACAAAATAAAAGAATGTAAATTATAACACCATATACGTAAAATACTGGGGAGGTGGGGGTAAAAATTTAGTGCTTTTAGAATGGGTTCAAACTTAAGTGACCATCAACTTAATATAGACTGCTATATGCATAAGATGTTATATATAAACTGATGATAACCACAAATCAAAGACCCGTAATAGATGTGCAAAATTTAAAAAAGAAAGGAATCCAAGTACATCATTAAAGAAAGCCATCAAACCATGAGAGAAGAGAGCAAGAGAAGAAAGGAACAAAGAAGTACAAAAACAACCATAAAATTAGAAAATGACAGTAAGTACATACCTATCAATAATTACTTTGGATGTAAGTGGACTAAATGCTCCAATCAAAGATAGGGTGACTGAATGGATAAATAAGTAACACCCATCTATATGTTGCATAGAAGAGACTCATTTCATTTCTACAGACACATGCAGATTGAAAGTGAAGGGATGGAAAAACATTTACCTTGCAAATGAAACTACAAAGAAAGCTGGGGTAGCATTATTTATATCAGACAAAATAGACTTTAAAACAAAGACTGTAACTAGACACAAACAAGGACATTACATAATCATAAAGGGAACAATCCAATAAGATATAACAATTGTTAATATTTATGCACCCAACATAAAGCACCCAAATACATAAAGCAACTATTAACAGGCATAAAGGAAGTAATTGATTGGAATACACTGATAGGGGACTTACATCAATGGGTAGATCAGATAGAAAATCAACAAGGAAATAGTGGCTTTGAATGACATACTGGACCAGATGGATCTAAGATATATTCAGAACATTCCATTTTAAAAGAGTGGAAAACACATTCTTTTCAAGTGCACATGGAACATTCTCCAGAATAGGCCATAAAACAAGTTTCAACAAATTCAAAAAGATCAAAGTCATATCATACATCTTTTTCTAACCATATACTTATGAAACTAGAAATCAACCATAAGAAAAAACCTGGAAAGAGCTCAAATACATGGAGGTTAAATAACATGCTACTAAATAATGAGTGGGTCAATCAAGAAATCAAACAGGAAATAAAAAAATGTGGACACAAATAAAAATGATAACACAGTCGTCCCAAATCTTTGGGATACTAGGGCACTCAGCCAGTTAAGCATCTGTCTTTTGGTTTTGGCCCCAGGTCATGATCTCACAGTTTGTGATGATCACAGTTTGTGATCTCACAGTTTGTGAGCCCCATATCAGGCCCCAAGCTGACAGTGAAAGAGCCTGCTTGGGATTCTCTCCCTCTCTCTCTGTCTCTATCCCACTTTCTCTTTCTCTCTCTGTCTCTCAAACAAGTAAACATTTTTTTTTTAAGGGGGAAAAAAAACCCCAAGACTTTTAAATATAGAGAACAAACTGTTGGTTGCCAGAGAGGATGTGGGTGGGGGGATGGGTGAAATAGGATTAAGAGGGGGTGATGTGTGGGAGATCTAGTGATCTTGTCTTTCCAAAATACAGTAATCTATTCTAAAGACAAAATTTAATATTGTCTTAAAATCCAACATGTTATGTGTTCACTGACTTACTTAACTTGATATAGACAGTTTCAAGTAGAAAATAATTTAGATTTATTCATACAGTTTTACTGACAACTATTTTTAAAGTTTCTTCCCAAGTCTATTGTCTTAAGGTAAATCTTTGGTTTTATTCATTCCTAATTAATCTTGTCCTAAATATTCAAGTATTAATGAGATTCTTTTCCTCCAAATTAAAAAATTAAGCACAAAATTAGAAAGTTATACACGGCATCTAGGATATTTACATATGTACACAACTCTTCAAAGTGTACAAACGAAACATTTAAGTAACGTTGATAACAAATATAAAAATATTCTTTTAATAGTATATTGAGTTCTGTTTAGATTTTTATGAAACTATAACATTAGTATTGCAAGATTTATCACTGGGAGGTCCTCAAATAGCTGCTTCAGAACATATCTTATTTCAGAAAATGCCTCATATAAACGTTAATGCCCGTATGTCTAAATGTGGTATGTTTCAAGTGATTGTTGTTTAAATTTCTGTTGTGGATGTCTTAGGATCTCTGAATTGTTCTTTCAACAAATAAAACAAAATAGGGTAAATACTTACCATCTGGCATCCTTATTCTGTTGGTACATCTCCCAAGTATAGCATAAAATTAAAATATAGCATACCAAAATCAAAGGCAGAGGGAAAAAAAAAAGTTGTTATTGTCAAATAAAGTGTATACCTGTAAAATGAGAGAGAGAGAAGACACGGCTGTTACATTCACATTGCCAGGAACTGGCTTTTACAGTTTATGAGGCATGATTTTCTAATTTCTTAGGGCTCAGGATAAAAGTCTTTGGGGGAAAAGTTAAGGATCTTGGCTGCTTTTATGTAGAGAAGTCTTGCTCTTCATTATTTGCCAACAATGGTGCTCATCTGTTCTCTAGCCAAGCCCAGCACTACTGAGTACAAACAGGTGAGAATACATATTATTACCATTATCTTTAGTGTTATCTACAATATGGAACAGCAAGTAGCATTTATTATATAGTATATGCTGATCTGAGTACTTGACATATTTTAATCCATTGAATCTGTTCAATGCCTGATTACAATTGCCATTAGTATTCTCCTGTTACAGAAGAGCAAACTAAGGCACAGAGGGGTTAAGTGGCTTGCCTGAGGGTATCCAGCTAGTAAGTAGGAGAGGTGGGATTTGAATCCACAAGAGAGTTGAGTTGCACAGCCCACTATTGTAATCAAGACCCCGATGGCCTCTCAAAGGGCCTGTTGTGAAATGAGCCAGTCTTTTCCTTGAGATCCCCTGGGGAAAATTCTCAGGTAAGCCAATTCCATTTTTGCATGGATTCCAGTTATCCTCCTGCCTGGAAGAAGCTTGGTGTTGGTGAATGAAGGCAGCCCACACTGGGTGGGTGTGCACAGGGTGCCGCAGGGAGAGCACCTGGGAGCAGAGGGACACTGAAAGCCACACATTGGTTCCAGTCTCAGTTCACCATAAGAACTTAATTCTGGGGAGTAACAACAGAGGCTAGAACCTCAGGATTGCCCTTATGATAACCAACCAAAACCAGCAGATGCAGCTGCTGGTGCAAAATAATCATTATTATTTCTTTGACACAGGCTGAGTCCTCTAGACATCTCAGGTTGTGCTGCTCTGTTAGACAGGTTGGGGTTCATATTAATAATCTGTCAGCCACCAGTGATTAAATATCATTTCACCTTTAGATTGGCAGATGGTTTTTGTCTGTGAGTGCTGCCAGTGCTGGTGGGAGAAAATAATGAATTAACAATCACTCCTACTGATGTTCTGGTCCTCTGGAGATTTTTGTTACTGGATTTGTAGCCTTGCAAGGGCCTCTACCTCCATCCCTCTTGGGCTGTGAGTACATGATGCAGAAATGACTCACCTATTTGACAAGTGGTAGATGGGAAAAAGGAATCTTCCAAATTGACTGGAGATAATGTATGTGAAAAGCACCTAGCACAATACATAGCCTGTAGTAGGCGGTCAAAAAATTTTAGTCATAGACTCCAAGGATGTATTCAAAATTTCGAACAAAAATTTTTGACTTAATTTTTCTTTTCAAATTAAAATGTGAGAAATAATCTGTATTGGCTGCCTTGTTAGTTACCCAGAGCTGCTGTAACAAATGACTGGGTAGCTTAAAGCAACAGAAAGTTATTGTCTCAGTTGTGGAGGTAGAAGTTAAGGGGCACCTGGGTGGCTCAGTCAATTAAGTGTCCAACTCTTCATTTTAGCTCATGGCATGATCTCACGGTTGTGAGATCAAACCTTAAGTTGGGGTCTGCTGAGCATAGAGCCTGCTTGGGATTCTCTTTTTTCCTCTCTCCCCAACTCTCTCTCTCTCTCTTTCTCTCAAAAAAAAAAAGTATGAAATTAAGATGTTGGCAGGGTTGGTTTTTTTTTTTTTTTGGAGGCTCTGAGGAAGAATCTATGCCATGCCTCTCTGGTAGTTTCTGGCAATCCTTGGTGTTATTTCCCTTGTAGACACATCACTCCAATCCCTGCCTCTGTCTTCACAGGCTCTCTCCTCTCTGTGCCTCTTCAAACCTCACTCTCCTTCTGAGGACACCAATCACTGGATTTAAGGCACACTTGAATCCAGTATGACCTCATTTAACTTGATGATATCTGCAAAGACCCTATTTCTAAATAAGGTCACATTCATAGGTACTAAGAATTAGGACTTGAATATATCTTTTGGGAGGGAGGGCAAACTTAAACCAAACTCCAGTGGCACACTGTTAAGGTTGGAATCTTGGTAACGCCTAGACCCTTTTGGAAATTTTGCCCCTCCCTTGATTTTTGCATTCCTGCTGTGTCCGGTTGCCATGGATCTTTAAAATCCATATTTAAATATACTTGTGTCCACTGAGGCTACATAATTAAACTCCAAATCTTTTTCTAAAGGTTACCCTCTCCTTAAAATCAGGCTACCAACTTGATTGTGGAAAGCAGAAAGCGAAGCGGGGAGACTGCCCCTTAGAGGATCCCCAAGGACACTGTGTGCAGCTGCCCACGTGTTGACAAGGAGGATGAAGCACTTCACAACTTAATTCAACTCTATTTTTCTTAAGTTTTAACAACTTACCGGAGTACATCGTCAGGGGATGTTAAATCAAAAGCACAACTCTCCACGCCGTCTTTAAATTTGATGACCTTCGAGTAGACCCAGACAGGCAATGCCAGAATAAAGGAAGCTGCCCAAAGGCCCAAATTGATGCGGATGGTCTTGTACCTCGTTCTCCAACTTGTAAGTCGAAATGGTTGGACGAGAGCCAAGTACCTGCAAAGCCAGTTAAGAAGGGTTTGGGAACAATCAATAAAACGCTGAGCTGCCAGGATGAAAGGTTCATGACAAGAGTAAATTATTAGTATTATTATCTTCCCTGAAGCACACCTCTATCAGGGTAAAAGAAAGTTCTATTTTTTAAGAGCTGGCTGGTACCTGTAGAGAAAACAACTCTTGACCCTGCAAGTCTGAATAAACCACTCACTGAAATAGCTGTCACTTCCCCGAACACACTGATAATGGTAAAATTCTGCCCTGTGCAAACTCTGTCTTTACAAAAGTGCTTCCCATGTAGGCTGGGTTCTGGAAAACTTTGCTTCTGAGCAGGGATTTCCTCCAGGAGAGAGGGGCCTTCTTCCCAGTAGGATTTACTGACATGGAGGCAGGAAGGAGGCAAGTGCACTGGCTGGTAGGAGAGTCCCCAGGCAGGATGAGGTTCTGGCCCATGGGGACAGACATTCTGCCCAGATGACTTTCCAGTGGGGGCCCCAGGCTCTTGGAAAGCAGTCCACAGGAATCACAGTGAGGATAAACCAACATGACTAGTGCAACAATGCAGATATCCAGCAATTTAGGCTGCAGGCCAAAGAGGGGAAATGGGCTAATTTCATGGGGAAGGGGTTTTTCTTTCTTTTCTTTTTTCCCCCCATTTTTAATTCAGAAAAAAAGCATAATCATTAATGAAGCTTGAAGTCCTGACATATTAAATATATTTGGTTCTCAAGCAAGTCCAAGAATGTTTTAGAGCCAACTGAAAGCTAAAAGGTGAGAAACAGCCTAGACCCAGAAGGAAGGTTATCTGTGAAAGCACAGTTTTGCTGGAGGTGGGGGTGTTGGAAGGCAGTATCCATACACATCAAATAAATGTAAAATATGTTTTGGTGGTTATTTAATTTTTGTAGAGCTACTTAAGATTTCTAAAAATAAAAAAAATTGCTTGTCCCCTGTTCTTTCAATTTTGCATGAGAGGCAGAACGTTTTAAGGGACACTTAGTTAAGGGACCCCTTGGCATTCAGGGAGACGTTTGTGGCCCAGGGTACCCCAGCTGCTCCTCTCCTGCACATTGCACCTTCATTACCTGTGGCTGAGGAGAGAAGGACCCCTCCCTCCCTTGTGTACAACCACGAGGTAGTGATTGTACAGCAGCCCAACCATCATTTTGTCTGGGATGAAAGGATAATAGAGTCATGGCATCAATAGATAAGGGAATCTTCTCTGGTTATATCTTCACCCCAACACCCTCCTTCTCCCACCTGAAAACCCCTCACTGGTTTTCCATCTCCTTTCAGATAAAATTCAGAATTCTTACCATTATTTGCCAAGTCTTTCTTCACCTGGCCCTGCCTGTCACTCAGGCTGCAGCTTGTTCCAGTCTCACTATGGCCTTCATTTAAGCTCTCTCCCCTTTCAAGGCCAGGTGCATGCTGTCTTACTTGCCTGGCAGAATCTCCCTCTGTTTCCTCTTGCTTTTCCTTTGAGTCTCCATTTAATAGTCTGTGTGTCTCGGAGCGCCTGGGCGGCTCAGTCGGTTGAGTGTCTGTCTTCGGCTCAGGTCGTGGTCTCATGGTCTGTGGGTCTGTGGGTTTGAGCCCACATTGGGCTCTGTGTTGACAGCTCAGAGCCTGGAGCCTGCTTCAGATTTTGTCTCCCTCTCTCTCTGCCTCTCCTCAGCTTGTGTTCTTTCTCTCTCTCAATAATAAAGAAATAAACTTAAAATATTATTTAAAAAAAATACTCTGTGTGTCTCAGAGAAGCCTCCCTTGACTACTTACTCTATACAAGGGCCCATGACTATAAATGCAGATGGTGGGTGAACTCTGCTTTTCTTTCCTAGTATGTATCACTGTGTGGAAATACACATTTGCTGTGTGACTCTTCACTTAATGTCTGTCTACATCTTGGGAATGGAAGCCCCAGGAAAGCAGGAACCTTGACTATTAGTTTAATGCTCTTGTATCATTTGTATCCAGCATAGTTCCTGACCTATGGTCATACTCAATAAATATTTGTTGAATGGGGGATTTGGCTCCTACTTACTGACTTTTGATGTTCTAGAGAATATATTTATAAAAGTAGCCATCTATGAGAGTTTAGGCAGCTTTCATCTGGAGGTATATACATTTAATATTTTGGATGTTTACAAAATTTTTTTGGTATTGATTTTTTAATGTATCTCTCTTTTTTTAAATGAAATTTACTGTCACATTGGTTTCCATGAAACACCCAGTGCTCATCCCAACAGGTGCCCTCCTCAATGCCCATCACCCACTTTTCCCTCCCTCCCAACTTCCATCAACTCTCAGTTTATTCTCAGTTTTTAAGAGTCTCTTATGGTTTGCCTCCCTCCCTCTCTGTAACTTTTTTTCCCCCTTTCCCTCCCCTATGGTCTTCTGTTAAGTTTCTCAGGATCCACATAAGAGTGAAAACATATGGTATCTTTCTTTCTCTGTATGACTTGTTTCACTTAGCATAACACTCTCCATTTCCATCCATGTTGCTACAAAAGGCCATATTTCATTCTTTCTCATTGCCAAGTAGTATTCCACTGTGTATATAAACCACAATTTCTTTATCCATTCATCAGTTGACAGACATTTTAGGCTCTTTCCATAACTTGGCTAATTGTTGAAAGTGCTGCTATAAACATTGGGGTAGAGGTGCCCCTATGCATCAGCACTCCTGTAACCCTTGGGTAAATTCCTAGCAGGGCTTTGCTGGGTCATAGGGTAGATCTATTTTTAATTTTTTGAGGAACCTCCACACTGTTTTCCAGAGTGGCTGCACCAGTTTGCATTCCCACCAACAGTGCAAGAGTGTTCCTGTTTCTCCACATCCTCGCCAGCATCTGTAGTCTCCTGATTTGTTCATTTTAGCCACTCTGACTGGTGTGAGGTGGTATCTCAGTGTGGTTTTGATTTGTATTTCCCCGATGAGGAGTGACGCTGAGCATCTTTTCATGTTCCTCTTGGCTATCTGGATGTCTTCTTTAGAGAAGTGTCTATTCATGTCTTCTGCCCATTTCTTCACTGGATTATTTGTTTTTTGAGTGTGGATTTTGGTGAGTTCTTTACAGATTTTTGGTACTAGTCCTTTGTCCGATATGTCATTTGCAAATATCTTTTCCCATTCCGTTGGTTGCCTTTTAATTTTGTTGATTGTTTCCTTTGCCGTGCAGAAGTTTTTTATCTTCATGAGGTCCCAATAGTTTATTTTTGCTTTTAATTCCCTTGCCTTTGGGGATGTGTCGAGTGAGAAATTGCTGTGGCTGAGGTCAGAGAGGCTTTTCCTGCTTTCTCTTCTAGGGTTTTGATGGTTTCCTGTCTCACATTCAGGTCCTTTATCCATTTTGAGTTTATTTTTGTGAATGGTGTAAGAAAGTGGTCTAGTTTCATCTGCATGTTGCTGTCCAGTTCTCCCAGCACCATTTGTTAAAGAGCCGGTCTTTTTTCCATTGGATATTCTTTCCTGCTTTGTCAAAGATTAGTTGGCCATATTTTTGTGGGTCCAATTCTGGAGTCTCTATTCTATTCCATTGGTCTATGTGTCTGTTTTTGTGCCAGTACCATGCTGTCTTGATGATTACAGCTTTGTAGTAGAGGCTAACGTCTGGGATTGTGATGCCTCCCACTTTGGTCTTCCTTCTTCAATATTACTTTGGCTATTCGGGGTCTTTTGTGGTTCCATAAAAATTTTAGGATTGCTTGTTATAGCTTTGAGAAGAATGCTGGTGCAATTTTGATTGAGATTGCATTGAATGTGTAGATAGCTTTGGGTAGTATTGACATTTTAACAATATCCCTGATGAATATGGATGCAAAAATTCTCAATAAGATACTAACAAATCAAATTCAACACCATATAAAAAGAATTATTCACCATGACCAAGTGGGATTCATTCCTGGGCTGCAAGGCTGGTTCAATATTCACAAATCAATCAATGTGATACATCACATTACTAAAAGAAAAGATAAGAATCACATGATCCTGTCAATCGATGCAGAAAAAGCATTTGACAAAATTCAGCATTCTTTCTTAATAGAAACCCTCAAGAAAGTTGGGATAGAAGGAACATACTTAAACATCCTAAAAGGCATTTATGAAAAGCCCACAGCTAATATCATCCTCAATGGTGAAAAACAGAGCTTTTTCCCTGAGATCAGGAACACGACAGGGATGTCCACTCTCACCGCTGTTGTTTCACAGAATGTTGGAAGTTCTAGCATCAGCAATCAGACAACAAAAGGAAATCAAAGTCATCAAAATTGGCAAAGATGAAGTCAAGCTTTCACTTTTTGAAGATGACATGATATTATACATGGAAAACCAGATAGAGTCCACCAAAAGTCTGCTAGAATTGATACATGAATTCAGCAGTCACAGGATACAAAATTAATGTACAGAAATCAGTTGCATTCTTATATACTAATAATGAAGCAACAGAAAGACAAATAAAGAAACTGATCCCATTCACAATTGCACCAAGAATCATAAAATACCTAGGAATAAACCTAACCAAAGATGTAAAAGATCTGTATGCTGAAAACTATAGAAAGTTTATGAAGGAAATTGAAGAAGATATAAAGAAATGGAAAAAAATTCTGTGCTCATGGATTGGAAGAATAAATATGGGTATTGTTTGGAGGTAGAAACCTACTATTGAAATATTCCACACACCTGTAGTTATTATTAATCAGAGAAAGAAGGAGAGAAATTATCAAATGCATTTGAAATTTCTGACCTGTTAAATTGGCAATACTTGAATGGCTTAAATGTTCCCTGCTTGCATGTGCATATGTATGTGCTTTCTCTCTCTCTCAAAAAATAAATAAACATTTAAAATGACTTAAATGTGTAAGTGATAAGGCTTACTCTTGGCACTGACATGGCCAATGCCATGGTTATGGCCTTGCAAAGAAAACTCCATTTCTGTTTTACAAAATCTCAGATTTTGTTGAAGTTTTATGCATTTAGTACAGTTGGAACCATAAGAAATGCCAAGAAGGAAAAGGTTCAGTTTTACAGACTCTTAATTTCTCTCTGGCCATGTAATCTCTAGAGTGAGGACAGAGAGAAGGATAAGTATTCAAGTGCCTTAATTCTAAAATAAAATTTTAGCACACTGTGTCCATTAAACTAAAAAAGTGACATTAAGGGGTGCCTGGGTGGCTCGGTCAGTTTAGTGTCAACTCTTGGTTTTGGCTTAGGTCATGATCTCATGGACGTGAAATTGAGCCCCATGTTGGGCTCTGTGCTGAGCGTGGAGCCTGCTTGGGATTGTCTTTCTCTCTCTCTCTCTGCCCCTCACCACTTGCTCTCTCTCTCTCTCACTCTCTAAGTAAACATTAAAAGAAGAATGAAAAAATTAAAAAGTGACATTCATATATATGACACACATGCACATGTACACATACACTCACAGAAAAGAACCGGTGAACATTAGGGAATGTATGCAGTTGGTCTGTTCCAGTGCAGACCACGTCCATTCACTTTATTTGCAGTAAGAGGTTTACAGAAGAGGTACAATTTCCTTTCTTTAAAGAAAAAGCCAAAAACTCTCCTGCCTTCAGGGTACAGGGTATGAATAAGCTTTTATTATCTCTGAGAATGGGATTATGATTGGGAATACCTGTGCTTATGACTGGTAATACCTGTGCTTTAGATTGCTTTCTTTCAGTGGGTCTGTCCTCTGCTGAGCCCTCACCCTGCGTTGGAACACCGGCCAAGCTCACCAGGCTTTACCTAAGACATTGTCAGCAATGGCTGGCATCAGATGAACCAAACAGACCTACATTGATTTTTAAATGTGCTGTTAATTATAAATTGAGAAGCACAGTCTATATTTTGAGAATTCTTTTGCAGAAAAGCAGTAGGATATAAAAAATGCATTAAACATCACCATCATTATTCATGTCTGAATAATGATCCACTGAATGATTTCTATGAACCTCACTATTCCTTTGTTTTTTCATTTGAAAAACTGATCATCATGTCCTCACCCCAAAGACACACATGGAGTGGAAAAAGAGGCAGAGCTCAGGAAGAGGTCCTGGAAGAACCCAGGGAAATTTAACATAGCACTCAAGACTGACAGTCATTCATTTGTCAGTATTTTTTGAGCACCTATATGCCAGGCACTGTCACATAGACACTTGGGATTTATTAGTGATCAAAGACCCTGACTTCATGGAATTTACATTTGAGGGGTAGGGGAAACTGAATAATAAACAGTACACACACACATCCAAACAAAAAGCAAATTATACTATATAATATATTGGAAACAAAGGAGAAAGAAAAAGTAGATCAGAGCAAGAGGGGGTCAAGTATGCTGGGTTGGGGTTGGTATGGGAAGAAGATGGATGGAGATTTTAAGTGAGTTGTTCTCTGAGACCATTCCCGTTTTGCATGTTACTGTATCTTTAGGGCTTGTTTCTATTTGGGGAATGTTGCTAAGACCTAGTCTGGAGGTCCTTGCATCTAGATAATGCAGGGACATCCTAGCTTGCCTGCTTCCTGACGAGGTCAGATGATAAAGTTGTTGTGAGCCATCTGCCATCTCTAGAGACAGCTTGGAACTGGGCTCCACCACTCCCTGGCTCCATAAGTACCTCACCATCACTGTCATCTCCTCGAATAACATTAGCTTAATGGTTGGTGAATATGGCTATGGTACATTCCAGGTCACAGTCTAATGCATTTCTAATGATGTTAATTAAATATCAGCATTTGTGTTAACTCATATAATGATGAGTGTAAAAGATGTAAAATATGGTCTTCCTGGTACCGCAATGTCTCTTCATAGCTATCCAGGAGCCCAAATTTATTTCCCAGATTCCTTCAAACTGCCAGGTGATAACAAGAGTCTGTGAGACATTGAACATACCAAAAATAGCCCTGGACAGAGAGTAAGGAGACATACTTCAGTTCTCAGTTCTGCCATTGACTTCCTGTGTGCCTTCAGAACATACCCTCACTTCTTGGGGCCTCAGTTTCCTTAATGCAAGAATGATGGGGGGCACTCATTCTTGTTTCTAACATTTCATGATTTCAAGATATCTTTATCTTGCAGTGAATTAGAAATAATACTGAAGTAAAGAATGAATAGGAAAAAGATTTTAGTGTTTTAAAATTTCCATTAAAAATATAATTCTATGAAAGTTGGAAAAAATATTCTGAAGTCCTACAATGAAACAAGCAAAGTAAGAGGAACTTTGCTGTTACAAACCAGCAGATGTTGCTTAAACTGGGATAAACATGGGAAAGCACAAGCACTTCTGAATTATGTTAAGCCATTTCAGAGTTTCATCACTTACCTGTCCACACTCATTACAGTCATGATGGAAGTACAGGCAAACTGGTTGCAAGTATCCAGGGATGTGATAATGGTGCAGAGAGGCCCCCCAAACACCCACTCTCCTCCCCGTGCCCACTGATGAATAAGAAAAGGCATTCCAATGATGTGGACCAGATCAGCCACAGCCAGGTTGCAGATATAAATGTCAGGAATAGTTTTTTTCCTGGACCTGAAAGAAAAGCAGGGAAACTGAGGATTGATATTGAAATTATGCACCTTGTTCAATTTATGCCACCTTTTACAAATTTTTAATTGTCTAAATGAATTTTAAAAGAAATTAAAGGAAAACCTACACAAATTCATGTATGAATGTCTAGTCTTGTGTGCACTTAAACATTTTGAACTATATACCTGATAACTTTCTGTGGTGGCTTAAAGATATGTCCACAAATTCTTTGATACTGCTTTCAAAAGATGGAGCCTAATTATCTCCTTTTGAGTGTGGTTAAACTTAGTAACCAACTGTTCACAAATGGAATATGGTGGAAATGATAATGTGTAACATAAGAGCATACAGGCATTATAGGCCTTCTCCTTGCTCTCTCTTGGATCACTTTCTGGGGTAGCCAGCTACCATCTTGGGAGGATACTCAAGCAACTCTGGAGAGATCCACATGGAGAGGAACTGAGGCCCCCTGCCTACAACCAGCATCAGTCTTCCAGGTATGTGAGTAGGCTACTTTGGAAGTAGATGCTTCAGCTCCCACCAAGATGACTGTTGCCTTGGAGAACAGCTAACTGCAACTTTATGAGAAACCCTGAGCCAGAGCCACCCAGCTAAGCTGCTTCTGGATTCTTGACCCTTGAAACTGTGTGGGATAATAAATGTTGATTGTTTCAAACCACTAAGTTTTGGGGGGTAATTTCTACATAGAAACAAATTATACCAGTTCCAAGCTCCATCAGGCAAAAGGCTTACTCCTTACTTATCCCTGCCACCAAAAACAGCTGAACAGGGAAAATAAGTGGTTTGCATTATACAATGCATTTTTCCCCACTGAAGCTTAAGTCATATACTAACAGATCATTGTTAAAAAGTTTCAACCATTACTTAGAAATATTCCAATAATATCTAACCCAATAGCAAAGACTATAAATTAAGATCATGAAATCCAGACAGTGTGGAGAAGAAATCTGAAGAGTAAATTGTTAGAGGGCATGGAGAATAATCTCATGACCCCTGCTGGGGGAGTGCATTCAATGCTGTCTAGATGTGGCTCTCTTCTCTGTAGGCAAAAGACTTTTCTAAGGGCAGAAATTTAAATTTAAAATTTAGTTGATTCCATGGGACACCTGGGTGGCTCAGTCAGTTAAGGCTCTGACTCTTGATTTTGGCTCAGGTCATGATCTCACAGTTCATGAGATGGAGCTCCATATCGGACTCCAAGCTGATGGCGCAAGAGCCTGCTTGGGATTCTCTCTCCCTCTCTCTGCCCCTCCCATATGTGTGTGCATTCTCTTGCTCTCAAAATAAATAAAATAAACATTGAAAAAATTCATTTGGTCCCTATCTTCAAGGCGTTAGGACATTCAGTAATAAAAAGGTAACATCTTTATTTGGGAGATGCTATTCATTACTTCAACGAAGATTTTATTGAGCACCAATTATGTATCAGGCATCATATTGTGCTCTGGGGCTGCAAAGATAAATAATCTATAAACTCTAACATCAAGGAGCTTGTAGTCTAGATGTGTATAAATAAAGATCACTGCAGTGTGGTGAGAGAAAGCTAGAGCAAGCGCAAGGAGCACACAAAAGGGGCCCCTGCACCCTCCCCTGGAGACAGTCAAAGCAGATTTCTTGGCAGAAGTGGCATCTGAACTGAGGACAAATAAGACTGTACAGAGCACATAAAAATTAGCCCTAAGATTATGCCACAATTGCTAGTTCACTCTGAATACACGGCTTTGCTCTGTGGTTTGGAAGCTAATGTGTGTCTTTATTATCCATGAGCTGAAAATTCTACAGCCTGTGAACTTTATTTCTAAGCCATAAAATCCTTGTGTGAAACAAATCAGAGAGGATGCTTTCTCCATATCCTGGCAAGCACACACTGTGTGGGAAGTTACTGCCATCGAATACTTACACAGCTACTTACATGGTGACTCATGTCAGAAAGATCCAGAATGAGAAGAGATTTGAGGAAAAGATGATGTCAACCAAAAGATCAGCTAAGTGACTGTCTTTGGTCTCTCATCCTCTGTCCTCACCAGGCCACTGGCAGTGGGAGATGGGGAGGGGACAGGGAAGGAGAATAGCTCCCAGAGGTCAGGTAGAAAGAGTTCCACATTAAAAAAACAAAAAACAAAGCAAAACACCATAAAATCCCCCATAAATTTTAGCCTATAAACAGATGTTATTTCCACTTGAATTAGGATATAAACTCTAAGTGGTTGCTTAGGGTCTAATTGCAGCAATTAGATTCACAGCCCTTGCTCTTCTCTAGACAGGTACCCATCATCAACTGATAATGAATTATGTTAGTACCATTGTGGAGGACAGTACAAGCCATTAAGTGGCAATTAAAATGAATTAAATAAAGTGTTTCTAGGTGATATTCTGTATAGAAAAGGAGAATTCTGAAGCAAATGATGATCTGGGCAAAAGATGATAGATAGGGCAATAAAAATAACACATTATATTTATCATTGCTTTCTGCGGTAAGAGTGACAGCATAGAAATTTTAAAAAAATTAAGGAGAAATTGTAAAATTTCTACCTATACAACTTGCATTCTTTTTTTTAGGTCTAATTCATCTCCAGATTCTCTGTTGCCAGACTTCATTAAATTTCTGTCATGACTCAAACATTTAAAATAAAAAATGTAGACTAGTGATCCTTTTAGCTAACATGTTTTCCATATGGTTAACATGGCCGTATCTAATGCTCACTAATTTGGAGAATGATAAAATAAATTATGGTATTGCACAGTGCCTTACAATAAATTATGTAGTTGTTACAAATCATAGTTTGTGAGAATATTTAATCAAAAGGGAAACATACTGATTAAGTAAAAAAGTCCCAATTATGTATATAGCATACATTTATTTAACATTTAAATAATTTATTTCAACATTTGTTTAGAAATATGCTGGAATCATGCCAAGTGATTACAATGATTATCTACTGGATAATAGTAGTATAACTATTATTTGTGTTTAAACAATAGTATGACTGTTAATAACATGTTTACATTTTATGGTCATAAATAACAACATATGCTATGGATTAAATAAAACACATAACACCACACATGTGGGAGGCTGCTTTGCTGATCAACTTGCTTTCAAATCCTTTTCCCACTCTTCTCCAGCCTTGTTCCTAGGTGTCCTAGCCAACTGGCTTTTGGTTGGTTTTGGCCAGTAGGAAGCACTGTTGGAGGGAAATTGGAGGGTGGGAGGAGAGGAGGGGTCAAGGTATTTTCTTATCCTTTTAAGCTATTGGCATCTCTGGCAGTGGATGCACATCTTCCATGGCCCCATCTTCCTCCTATAGCCTCAATTCCATTATCCCAGATCCCTTTATGGCTACAGCTCCCACGAGGCAGTCTAGATTCCTGGGGTCTATAAAACTACCTATTTTCTTTTCTCCATCCAGCTCAGGACTGGGAGAAGGGTGGTGGTGTTAGGGTGGGAGATGGTGGTAGGACATGGTAGAAGCTTCCTGATTTTTAAAAATTTTATTTATTTTATTTTTAAATGTTTATTTATTTTGAGAGAGAGTAAGCTAGCAGGGGAAGGGCAGAGAGAAAGAGAGAGAGAGAGAGAAAGAGAGAGAGAGAGAGAGAGAGAGAGAGAGAGAGAGAGAAAGAGAGAGAGAGAATCCAAGCAGGTTCCATGCTGTCAGTGCAGAGCCTGACTCAGGGCTTGATTCCAGGACCCTGGGATCATGAGCTAAGCCGAAATCAAGAGTTGGATGCTCAACTGACTGAGCCACCCAGGTATCCCCCAAAGCTTCCTGCTTTTGTGTATCTTCGGATTGATGTCTGACATTTAACTCTAGTTGAATTAAATCCCACTTGTGGAAAAACCCCAATGGATTAGTAGTGATTTTGTGAAGCACTGTGATGAGAAGAATTCTGAATCTTTGCACAGTCACTACTTACAGGACAGATCTGTGCACAGATTAGAGATGACTGGTATGGATGGGAGAGTTTGGAATGGGAGAGTAGAATGACATACTTGCCAATGCTGCTCTAGATACATAGTGGGATACAGTTGAAAGAGAACCTAACTGGCAATTCCATTTTCATTTCTATGCCCTCCTTATGTCCTAGGAAAAGACATTCAACCCCTTTAGTTCCAGAGTTTTCTTGGCTCATTGGACCATTGCAATGAGGCTCTTCCAACAACTTTCCACGTTGGGTGAACAGATGTGGCTGAAAGGTTCTATAGCATCTGAAATATAGGATATGTGTGCAGCAAGAGTATGGTTAACTCCAACAAGAACTTACATATGGCTGACACTCTGAGAATGGCTGAGGGCTGGGTCAGAGGGAACCAGTAGTTATGATTTAAGCTGGGTAGAAAAAATGAAGGGGTCTTATTCTAACTTTTTAATCTTCCTGTCTGTTTTAGCAACTGGTATTCCACCATTAGATCATTTGTGTTCCTGGGGCACCTGGGTGGCTCAGTGGGTTGAGCGTCAGACTTTGGCTCAGGTCATGATCTCCTGTGAGTTTGAACCCTACATTGGGCTCACTGCTGTCATTGTAGAGCCTGCTTTGGATCCTCTGTCCCCCTTCTCTCTCTGCCCCTTCCCCACTCATGTGCATGTGCTCTTGCTCTCTCTCAAAAATAAATAAACATTAAAAAAAGAGTATTAGATTCTTAATATTGCTTCAGGTTAATGTACTGACCCTCTTGTAATCTCTGTATAAAATGTAGATACCACTGGGAGGGCTAAAAGTAAGGTGTTTCAGAATTCATGGTTTAGTGTGAATTCATTGACTTGACAGTGTCAGGGAATGACAGAACAAGGACTTTTTATTTATCAGGAAACAGGGCATCCCTTGGAGAGTCTCTGTCAGTAGACTGTCAGTCGACAGGTGAAAGATGTGTTCAGGAGGTGGGGGTAGGGATCTGATGGAGAAGAACATCCTCCCCTTTATGGAAGTAGCTTCCCAGGGCCCACTATGACTGTGGAGCAGAGTTGTGTAATGGGATTGAGTTCACTAGTCTCCCACTGAAGAATAAAAGTGGGAAATGATTGTGTTATAATTGGCCCAGTTTCCCTCCTACATTTTCTAATCTGGCTTTCTTTTGACCTGCTGTGAATTTAAAGTGTGACCAACTAATAATGATCTGGCTTCACTACTTTATAGTCACCTTCCTAATGCACAATTTGCTTCTTACTCTTTAAAATGGCCACATAGAACCTCTTATTCTGGAAAATCCATATTTCTTAAACTTATTTTTTTTCTTATATGTTTTTAGTCTTCCTTTGGCAAAGTCAGAAGTTAGTTCATTTCTTGTTTCCTAGTATCGCTAATGATCTTACTGACTTTCAGTTCTGTTCATCCTCTTCTGATACAAATATTCATCATAAATGGAACTTCTCCTTATTTTTAGTGTAATCTTAATATTTTAATTAAGCCACCCATCTGTTAAGAAGGTAACAAATAAAAGATCATGGCAAGGCATGATGAAAATATTAATACAAATTGCCTTAAAATTTTTAGAGAGCAATTTTCCAAAAACAAAGTGTTAGATAAATTCCAAGCCAAAAAAAAATTAAAATTAATTTACTTTCAAATGATTTTTGAAAGACTAATACATTTTTGGACAGCAATTTACAAAGAAAAATATTAAAGTCCTAGTAATAAAAATTAAAATTAAGTTGCTCCCAAATTTTTTTTGAAAGATTAAAAGATTCATCTTAAAAGCTCCATTAACGTATCTTCTCACATATTATCTATAAAATGGTAATGATAAGAAGAAAGGACAGATTTTTCACAACCATTGCAAATAAATTGGTCAGTATGATGGCTCAGGTTTTCTTTTTTTTTCCAGTTAAATGACTACTTGCTTTATGTTGAGAATCTGTTTCCAGGAATTATAGCTCAAGTACTGACTTTTAGAAGAGTTCACATTCCACATTTATTCTTTTTTCCAGCTTTGTCTCCAGCTAAGTAGATAAGATCAGGCCATTGTCTATTGGTGTAATTAGAGGGGAACCAAGAATTTTTTCCAGCCCCAAATATCTCTTCAACAGCTTGTCACAGGGCCTGAAATCTAACACTGAAGAGTCTCTGCATATAAAAATTGCCTGTAAAAAATGCAACCATTTCTGTAGGGCCAACACATGATAACTTGATTTCTCACCAGTGGGGCTCTATGGATGTGAGACATCCTATATGTATCTCCGGGAGAGGACAGTAAAGATCCTGAGGGGTATGAGGGAAGATGGAAGGAGAAGTGGGCAGGAGCAACAGGCAAACAGGGGAGAGCGAGAAACATTCCCGTTTCTGACTATAAACTCTCTACTTGGCACTATTGCTTCCTTGATGCTTCCGGAGAATATCTGATTACTTCTGTTTTCCTTCCTGGAACTTAATATTTGAAGCATCTTTTTTTTTTTTCACTTGATTGTTTTTAATGTCTTGTATTATTTTTCAAATTATTTTATGTGTTTAAATCTTAGCTTTTCTACTAGTCTTTGAACTTTTTAGAGTCAGACGCTACCGCATTTCTTTGGTATTTGTATAACACTTAGTGCTGGGTTTCCAATAGGTATTAGCAATATGTATTGAGTTGAACTACTTACGGCACTTAAAAAATTATTTTAAAATGCTTGATGTTCACAAATGGCTTTACAGGACACAATAAGAAATGCTTGAATTCATTAAGAGTAGAATTCTAATATACCAAATAAATCTTCAATTATGGATGGTGTAAATACCGTTGATGTGCTACACTTAACTGCAGAGATAATGACAATAAAAATTTGAGAGGTGCCTGGGTGGCTCCATTGGTAAACATCTGACCCTTGATTTCGGCTCAGGTCATGATCTTGCAGTTCATGAGTTCAAGCCCTGTGTCAGGCTCCACACTGCTGACAGTGCCAAACCTGCTTGGGATTCTCTCTGTCTCCCTCTCTCTCTGTCCCTTCTCTACTTGCACTCTCTCTCTCGCTCTCTCTCTCTCTCAAAATAAGTAAATAAAGTTAAAAAAAAAGGCAATCATTAAAAAAAAATTGCAAGTGGGCTGGCTGATAGGAAGCCACCTGGGGAATGTGACCAGTTATGAACTTTCTCCGGAATAGTGAAAGTCATCTGCATCACCATCCTCTGGGTTGCTTTTGCTCTTAATTGATTCTGTGAAAATTCTTCTATGTACATAGTAAATCCAACCATCTTTCTAGTTTTGATGACTTGTTTATATGTTTTCATTTATTTTTTAATATTTATTCATTTTTGAAAGAGAGACAGAGCGTGAGCAGGGGAGGGGCAGAGAGAGAGGAAGATAGAATCCACAGCAGACTCCAGGCTTTGAGCTGTCAGCACAGAGCCCAGTGGGGCTCAAACTCACAAGCCTCGAGATCATGACCTGAGCTGAAGTTGGATGCTCAACTGACTGAGCCACCCAGCAGCCCCTTTTTGTTTTTATTTTTATATATATTTATAGCACCCGAGTTGGGGAGAGGGGCAGAGGGAGAGAGAGAGAGAATCTTAAACAGGTCCACACTCAGCATGGAGCCTGACACGGCGCTCCATTCATGGCCCTGGGAACATGGCCTGAGCCAAAATCAAGAGTCAGATGCTCAACTAACTGAGCCACCCAGGCTCCTCTGTTTGTTTTTATTAATGTGGAGAAAATAACCTAGAATTTGGAATCTGAGTTCATGGGAATTCTGAATCTTGGGATCTGAGTTCAGTGCCAGGACTGTCACTGACTGTGTGATGCTGGGCAAGTTATTTTCTCTCCTAAGTCTCTGCCTAAATGGGTATAGTAATTGTACTGCTATTTTGGATTAAGTGGGTTTACAACTGTGCTTTGTAAGTGTAATATGCTACACAAAAGATTGGTGTAATTTGTGTTAATATGCTGAAAACACTATTATTAAGTGGTACTCTCAAAAGTGTTTTCTTATATAGAAACATGGACAATTTTTTTTATGATGGTTATAAGCATGATTGGAGACCAGGATAATTACATTTAACATCTTATATTGATTAAAAGAAGTAAAACTTAAATGTGAAAATAATCAGGATAGCAAAAATATCAAGTAGTGATGGGGCTCTGAATCCTTGTGTCAAAACCCATAGGAAATAAGTAACCTATTCCTATTTTCCAGGCTGAACCTTATGCCCTGGGTTTGAGAGGAACAAGGAAATTACCTGAAGGAGGTGGGAGATGAGAAGCAAAGGCAGGAGGTACTAGGGAGCAGATGTCTCTCAGTTTGGCTTACATGGGGGTAGTCTACACTGAAGGGAAGAGCCTACCATCTATGACTGCCTGAATCTTTGGGTGATCAGGGAGAGTATCTCTCTTGCTTAAATGAGTGAAAAAGAGTCTCTTTCATCAACCGACCAGGGCAACTTGTTAGGATAACTCTTATTGCCAGAAAATAGAATGGTTGCATTGAAGTTTTATTCCATGCCTGGGCTCCACCTCTAGAGATTCTGAGTTAGTCTAGGATGAAACTATGTATTGAAGTTTTTTTTTTAAGTTCATTTATTTTGAGAGAGGGAGGGAATGAGGGAGAGAGAGAGAGAGAGAGACAGAGAGAGAGAGAGAGAGAGAGAGAGAGAGAGAGAGAGAGAAAGAGAGGGAGAATGAGCAGGGGAGGGTCAGAGAGAGAGAAATCCCAAGCAGGCTCCATGATGTCAGCATGGAGCCCGACATGGGGATTGAACCCATGAACCAGGAGATCATGATCTGAGCTGAAACCAAGAGTCAGATGCTTAACTGACTGAGGCACCCAGGCACCCCTCTATTAAGATTTTTGAAAGCTCCTCAGGTGATCTGATATGGTGCTAAGATTGAGAAAATTCCCTAACCCAGCAGGAAGCATTGGCTTAGGCCTTTTCATTTTGAGTTTTACAACTCAGATGTTACTTAATACATGATGAAAATATCTGTAGAATCCTGTTTAATTATCTTAACCAAATATTTCCAAACCGATTTCATTAAGAAAAATCCTATAGAGGGAAAGAGATTCATTTAGGGAGTATAGCATGTGCCTAAATTACAGAAAAGAATAAGAAGATCTTACCTTATTATAGTGAATACAATGAGGATGTTGCCAACCAGCCCCAGTGAACAGATAACCCCAATCATAGAAGGGAGGATAATTGTATCCACAATGCTGAGGGTTTGATAAGCAGTCTCTTTATTGCAGGATTTGTTCAAAAGTTCAGCAGAGGTGTTCCAACAGGATGAGTAAAGTGAATTCATTGTTCATGAATTTCCAGTGGTTAAACCTATGAAGGAATAGGACGTGATTTATTTAATGAATTGTTGAGGCAGTTCCGTGAACACAGCTTTTCTTTCACTTAATTTAAAAAAATTTATTGGGGCCTTGTTTGCAACAAGAATTGATGCACCATAAGATTTCAGGTGAATATTACTACTCCCTGTCCATAATGGCCTCACAGATTACCAGAGGGGATATGTAAATAGGAAATTACAGAACAGTGTACTGTGATAGTATGCATATGTTATCATGCCTTATTGTGGTGCATTCTTTGAACATTGCTGATATTTACTCAGTATTCCCTGGTACTGGTTGTTTACAGCTGGTATCTGTTCTTATTGGTCTGTGTATCTACTCGTATTGGCTAGAACCCCTGCAATACTTAAGTTGTTAAATACATCGTCGCTGCAATAAAGTGCATGGGGAACACCAACTCTGATTATTTATGAATGGAATGCAATAAGACTTCCTGAGATGATTCTTGGACTATCTGAAAGGATGAATAAGAGTTAGCTCAGTAAGGGACAATGTAGGAAGGGAAAGTACTGTAGCCAGTAGGGGATGATGTCTCAAGTCTGAGAGTTTCAAGTGTTGGTGAGGATTTGGAGCCCAGAAAAAACCCCTGCTGGTGGGAGTGTAAATTGATATACCACTGTGGAACACGGGGAGGCATTATTTATTACAGTTGAATAGAATACATATTATCCCATGACCCACAGACTTCCCCCCAAGATGGGATATACCTAGAGATACACGCTTATATGTACCAGGATGAGTGCTCCTGAGTGTTCACAGAAATGTTTATTTTAAATGTCTTAAGCTGAAAATAGTCAAAATGCCCATTAACAATGGGATGGATAAATCAATTGTGATATAGTCATACAACGAAATGCTTCACAATACTAGATCACAAGTACACAGAGTAACATGGATGAATCTAATGACTTAAGGTTAGGCAAAAGCAACACTTCATACAGTATGACTACATTTACACGGAATTTAAAAACACAGGCAAAACTAATCTATATTATTAGGGATAGATTTAATCATGGTAAAAATAGAAAGAAAAGCAAAAGAGTGATAAGTGGAAAAGTCAGAAGATGGGAGGCTTTTATGTATGGTTCTGCCAGTTATATTAACAGTAAAAATTTTAAAAATGCAGTCCAATATCTAATCATATGGTTTGAAGACAATTATCCAAATCTCTGTTCTTTCTTCTTTAGTAATTCTTACCTTATGCTTAATTTTCCTACTTTGGTTCTGTTCTCTTTTATTTTTCATCCACTTATTTCAAACATTAAAAATCAGCTAATATAAATGTTAAATTTGATTGTGATTCTGTTATGCTGAAATTCGATGTCAAAATATATGCAAAAATCTTGCAAAAGAGCCATTTTCAGGCAAAACAGTTATATATGACTGGCTGAACTCATTGAATAATCTCATACAGAGAAACATATTCACAGTCAGGCACCTTGTGTTGTTTTAAAAACAACAAATGTGGCTATTTGAAAAAGCCAAGATGACTAATTTATTTCAGTTTTAATTCTGTTATTTAGATCATGAAAAACCAATGCTTAATATTTTGGGGGATACACAAAAATAGTGTTTAATAGGTAAAAATGAACTTTTATGACAATTGCTTTTTAAGCATTTCCACAAGGTCAATAAGGAAAATATGGATTACATATTCAGAATAATAGGTTTGGGCACATATATGCATTTTTGGAAATGATGATTTAAGTTTAAGACATAGGTAAACATTTTTCAATGAATTATGTATAGCAATATCTGTTACCTCCCAAATCATTTATGTATTTAAATATCTCTTCTCCAAATATAATCTATAGGTATATGACTCCCTAAGTTTTAGTCAACAGTCATGCTAATAAGTATGTTTCTAAGGCTAATGGCTTTATGTCTAAGATTGGGAGTATAATAGATAAGGCTAAATATTATTATTTTTTTTAACGTTTAACAAAAAAAAAATTTTGCTAAGTCAGAAGGCTCGCCTGTGATTGACAATTCCTAGGCTATTAAAGTTTTAACCCAAATCTCTTCAGCTCCACCTTTCCATCTCCCTATACCTTTTCCTTTATTCATCTCCTGGCTCTTGAATTCTCTGAAGAAGATAGGAACTTAAGAGAGTGGGAAAAGGAGTTATCTGTAAAAGAATACGATGTGTGGAAAGAACCCTGAAAGTAAACTGTAACCTTTAATCTAAAACCTTTGTTCATGTCGTTACAAACCAGACACAAGGTAAGAACCCTGTGACCTTGGCAGTTACTGCGATTAAAACCTTTATTGAGCATCTCCTGTAAATGTTGCAATTTAAAGTAAAGGCAAATGGGTGTATTTGTAAAAATTCTATACAATTGAAATTTTATGAATCCTTTGGTCATATTTATAAGAAGTTTCTTGCTTTACTAATTCGCCTAATTTCCAATTTGAGAAATTCATCCATTGAATAATAAATTCCTATCAATGAAAATAACCTTCTTGTCCTTTACCTTGTCTTGTTAGCTGTGGCAGGTAGCTGCCTTCCTTCCCTCTAGGTATGTGAACATGAAAAAAGCTAAACATGAAAAGCTACTGTTAACAATATTTTGTGCTTCATAAGGCTTAGAAAATACCATAATCTTATCTTTCTCATTCTTATTTCTTATTCTTACACCTTAGTAGACACTGCTTGTTAGTTAAATATACAGAAACAAAATATTAATTCACTGATCATTGATAAATATTAGCTATTAGAAATTTTAAGCATTATTTATTTAAATTATGTTCGTATTTTAAATATTGTTAATATTTACATAGAAAGTTTTTTTACAATCTTTCATACAAAGAATCTCTCAATTCTTTTCTTTTCTTTTTTTTAATGTTTATTTTTTATTTTTATTTTTATTTTTTTTATTTTTTTATTTTTTTTTCTGAAATTTATTGACAAATTGGTTTCCATACAACACCCAGTGCTCATCCCAAAAGGTGCCCTCCTCAATACCCATCACCCACCCTCTCCTCCCTCCCACCCCCCATCAACCCTCAGTTTGTTCTCAGTTTTTAACAGTCTCTTATGCTTTGGCTCTCTCCCACTCTAACCTCTTTTTTTTTTTTCCTTCCCCTCCCCCATGGGTTCCTGTTAAGTTTCTAAGGATCCACATAAGAGTGAAACCATATGGTATCTGTCTTTCTCTGTATGGCTTATTTCACTTAACATCACACTCTCCAGTTCCATCCACGTTGCTACAAAAGGCCATATTTCATTTTTTCTCATTGCCACGTAATATTCCATTGTGTATATAAACCACAATTTCTTTATCCATTCATCAGTTGATGGACATTTAGGCTCTTTCCATAATTTGGCTATTGTTGAGAGTGCTGCTATGAACATTGGTGTACAAGTGGCCCTATGCATCAGTGCTCCTGTATCCCTTGGATAAATTCCTAGCAGTGCTATTGCTGGGTCATAGGGTAGGTCTATTTTTAATTTTCTGAGGAACCTCCACACTGCTTTCCAGAGCGGCTGCACCAATTTGCATTCCCACCAACAGTGCAAGAGGGTTCCCGTTTCTCCACATCCTCTCCAGCATCTATCGTCTCCTGATTTGTTCATTTTGGCCACTCTGACTGGCGTGAGGTGATATCTGAGTGTGGTTTTGATTTGTATTTCCCTGATAAGGAGCGACGCTGAACATCTTTTCATGTGCCTGTTGGCCATCCGGATGTCTTCTTTAGAGAAGTGTCTATTCATGTTTTCTGCCCATTTCTTCACTGGGTTATTTGTTTTTTGGGTGTGGAGTTTGGTGAGCTCTTTATAGATTTTGGATACTAGCCCTTTGTCCGATATGTCATTTGCGAATATCTTTTCCCATTCCGTTGGTTGCCTTTGAGTTTTGTTGGTTGTTTCCTTGGCTGTGCAGAAGCTTTTTATCTTCATAAGGTCCCAGTAATTCACTTTTGCTTTTAATTCCTTTGCCTTTGGGGATGTGTCGAGTAAGAGATTGCTACGGCTGAGGTCAGAGAGGTCTTTTCCTGCTTTCTCCTCTAAGGTTTTGATGGTTTCCTGTCTCACATTTAGGTCCTTTATCCATTTTGAGTTTATTTTTGTGAATGGTGTGAGAAAGTGGTCTAGTTTCAACCTTCTGCATGTTGCTGTCCAGTTCTCCCAGCACCATTTGTTAAAGAGGCTGTCTTTTTTCCATTGGATGTTCTTTCCTGCTTTGTCAAAGATGAGTTGGCCATACGTTTGTGGGTCTAGTTCTGGGGTTTCTATTCTATTCCATTGGTCTATGTGTCTGTTTTGGTGCCAATACCATGCTGTCTTGATGATGACAGCTTTGTAGTAGAGGCTAAAGTCTGGGATTGTGATGCCTCCTGCTTTGGTCTTCTTCTTCAAAATTCCTTGGGCTATTCGGGGCCTTTTGTGGTTCCATATGAATTTTAGGATTGCTTGTTCTAGTTTCGAGAAGAATGCTGGTGCAATTTTGATTGGGATTGCATTGAATGTGTAGATAGCTTTGGGTAGTATTGACATTTTGACAATATTTATTTTTCCAATCCATGAGCAGGGAATGTCTTTCCATTTCTTTAAATCTTCTTCAATTTCCTTCAGAAGCTTTCTATAGTTTTCAGCATACAGATCCTTTACATCTTTGGTTAGATTTATTCCTAGGTATTTTATGCTTCTTGGTGCAATTGTGAATGGGATCAGTTTCTTTATTTGTCTTTCTGTTGCTTCATTGTTAGTGTATAAGAATGCAACTGATTTCTGTACATTGATTTGGTATCCTGCAACTTTGCTGAATTCCTGTATCAGTTCTAGCAGACTTTTGGTGGAGTCTATCGGATTTTCCATGTATAATATCATGTCATCTGCAAAAAGCGAAAGCTTGACTTCATCTTTGCCAATTTTGATGCCTTTGATTTCCTTTTGTTGTCTGATTGCTGATGCTAGAACTTCCAGCACTATGTTAAACAGCAGCGGTGAGAGTGGGCATCCTTGTCGTGTTCCTGATCTCAGGGAAAAAGCTTTCAGTTTTTCCCCGTTGAGGATGATGTTAGCTGTGGGCTTTTCATAAATGGCTTTTATGATCTTTGTATGTTCCTTCTATCCCGACTTTCTCAAGGGTTTTTATTAAGAAAGGGTGCTGGATTTTGTCGAAGGCCTTTTCTGCATCGATTGACAGGATCATATGGTTCTTCTCTCTTTTTTTGTTAATGTGATGTATCACGTTGATTGATTTGCGAATGTTGAACCAGCCCTGCATCCCAGGAATGAATCCCACTTGATCATGGTGAATAATTCTTTTTATATGCCGTTGAATTCGATTTGCTAGTATCTTATTGAGAATTTTTGCATCCATATTCATCAGGGATATTGGCCTGTAGTTCTCTTTTTTTACTGGGTCTCTGTCTGGTTTAGGAATCAAAGTAATACTGGCTTCATAGAATGAGTCTGGAAGTTTTCCTTCCCTTTCTATTTCTTGGAATAGCTTGAGAAGGATAGGTATTATCTCTGCTTTAAACGTCTGGTAGAACTCCCCTGGGAAGCCATCTGGTCCTGGACTCTTATTTGTTGGGAGATTTTTGATAACCGATTCAATTTCTTCACTGGTTATGGGTCTGTTCAAGCTTTCTATTTCCTCCTGATTGAGTTTTGGAAGCGTGTGGGTGTTCAGGAATTTGTCCATTTCTTCCAGGTTGTCCAATTTGTTGGCATATAAGTTTTCATAGTATTCCCTGATAATTGTTTGTATCTCTGAGAGATTGGTGGTAATAATTCCATTTTCATTCATGATTTTATCTATTTGGGTCATCTCCCTTTTCTTTTTGAGAAGCCTGGCTAGAGGTTTGTCAATTTTGTTTATTTTTTCAAAAAACCAACTCTTGGTTTCGTTGATCTGCTCTACAGTTTTTTTAGTTTCTATATTGTTTATTTCTGCTCTGATCTTTATTATTTCTCTTCTTCTGCTGGGCTTAGGCTGCCTTTGCTGTTCTGCTTCTAGTTCCTTTAGGTGTGCTGTTAGATTTTGTATTTGGGATTTTTCTTGTTTCTTGAGATAGGCCTGGATGGCAATGTATTTTCCTCTCAGGACTGCCTTTGCTGCGTCCCAAAGCGTTTGGATTGTTGTATTTTCATTTTCGTTTGTTTCCATATATTTTTTAATTTCTTCTCTAATTACCTGGTTGACCCACTCATTCGTTAGTAGGGTGTTCTTTAACCTCCATGCTTTTGGAGGTTTTCCAGACTTTTTTCTGTGGTTGATTTCAAGCTTCATAGCATTGTGGTCTGAAAGTAAGCATGGTATAATTTCAATTCTTGTAAACTTATGAAGGGCTGTTTTGTGACCCAGTATATGATCTATCTTGGAGAATGTTCCATGTGCACTCGAGAAGAAAGTATATTCTGTTGCTTTGGGATGCAGCGTTCTAAATATATCTGTCAAGTCCATCTGATCCAATGTCTCATTCAGGGTCCTTGTTTCTTTATTGACCGTGTGTCTAGATGATCTATCCATTTCTGTAAGTGGTGTATTAAAGTCCCCTGCAATTACCACATTCTTATCAATAAGGTTGCTTATGTTTATGAGTAATTGTTTTATATATTTGGGGGCTCCGGTATTCGGTGCATAGACATTTGTAATTGTTAGCTCTTCCTGATGGATAGACCCTGTAACTATTATATAATATCCTTCTTCATCTCTTGTTACAGCCTTTAATTTAAAGTCTAGTTTGTCTGATATAAGTATGGCTACTCCAGCTTTCTTTTGGCTTCCAGTCGCATGATAAATAGTTCTCCATCCCCTCACTCTCAATCTAAAGGTGTCCTCAGGTCTAAAATGAGTCTCTTGTAGACAGCAAATAGATGGGTCTTGTTTTTTTATCCATTCTGATACCCTATGTCTTTTGGTTGGCGCATTTAATCCATTTACATTCAGTGTTATTATAGAAAGATACGGGTTTAGAGTCATTGTGATGTCTGTATGTTTTATGCTTGTAGTGATGTCTCTGGGACTTTGTCTCACAGGGTCCCCCTTAGGATCTCTTGTAGGGCTGGTTTAGTGGTGACAAATTCCTTCAGTTTTTGTTTGTTTGGGAAGACCTTTATCTCTCCTTCTATTCTAAATGACAGACTTGCTGGATAAAGGATTCTTGGCTGCATATTTTTTCTGTCTAGCACCCTGAAAATCTCGTGCCAATTCTTTCTGGCCTGCCAAGTTTCAAAAGAGAGATCAGTCACGAGTCTTATAGGTCTCCCTTTATATGTGAGGGCACGTTTACCCCTTGCTGCTTTCAGAATTTTCTCTTTATCCTTGTATTTTGCCAGTTTCACTATGATATGTCGTGCAGAAGATCGATTCAAATTACGTCTGAAGGGCGTTCTCTGTGCCTCTTGGATTTCAATGCCTTTTTCCTTCCCCAGTTCAGGGAAGTTCTCAGCTATTATTTCTTCAAGTACCCCTTCAGCACCTTTCCCTCTCTCTTCCTCATCTGGGATACCAATTATGCATATATTATTTCTTTTTAGTGTATCACTTAATTCTCTAATTTTCCCCTCATACTCCTGGATTTTTTTTATCTCTCTTTTTCTCAGCTTCCTCTTTTTCCATAACTTTATCTTCTAGTTCACCTATTCTCTCCTCTGCCTCTTCAAGCCGAGCTGTGGTGGTTTCCATTTTGTTATGCATTTCGTTTAAAGCGTTTTTCAGCTCCTCGTGACTGTTCCTTAGTCCCTTGATCTCTGTAGCAAGAGATTCTCTGCTGTCCTGTATACTGTTTTCAAGCCCAGCGATTAATTTTATGACTATTATTCTAAATTCACTTTCTGTTATATTATTTAAATCCTTTTTGATCAGCTCATTATCTATTGTTATTTCCTGGAGATTCTTCTGAGGGGAATTCTTCCGCTTGGTCATTTTGGATAGTCCCTGGCGTGGTGAGGACCTGCAGGGCACTTCCCCTGTGCTGTGGTGTATAACTGGAGTTGGTGGGCGGGGCCGCAGTCAGACCTGATGTCTGCCCCCAGCCCACTGCTGGGGCCACAGTCAGACTGGTGTGTGCCTTCTCTTCCCCTCTCCTAGGGGTGGGATTCACTGTGGGGTGGTGTGGCTCGTCTGGGCTACTTGCACCCTGCCAGGCTTGTGATGCTGGGGATCTGGCGTATTAGCTGGGGTGGGTAGGCAAGGTGCTCGGGGGCAGGAGGGGCAGGCTTAGATCGCTTCTCCTTAGGTGCTCCACTTCAGGAGGGGCCCTGTGGCAGCGGGAGGGAGTCAGATCCGCTGCCGGAGGTTTGGCTCTGCCGAAGCGCAGAGTTGGGTGTTTGCGCGGAGCGCGCAAGTTCCCTGGCAGGAACCGGTTCCCTTTGGGATTTCGGCTGGGGGATGGGAGGGGGAGATGGCGCTGGCGAGCGCCTTTGTTCCCCACCAAACTGAGCTCTGTTGTCAGGGGGCTCAGCAGCTCTCCCTCCCTTTGTCCTCCAGCCTTCCCGCTTTCCGAGCAGAGCTGTTAATTTATGACCTCCCAGACGCTAAGTCGCGCTTGCTGTCGGAACACAGTCCGCCCGGCCCCTCCGCTTTTGCAAGCCAGACTCGGGGGCTCTGCTTGGCCGGCGAGCCGCCCCTCCGCCCAGGCTCCCTCCCGCCAGTCCGTGGAGCGCGCACCGCCTCGCCGCCCTTCCTACCCTCTTCTGTGGGCCTCTCGTCTGCTTTTGGCTCCGGCGACTCTGTTCTGATAATCCTCTGGCGGTTTTCTGGGTTATTTAGGCAGGTGTAGATGGAATCTAAGTGATCAGCAGGATGTGTGGTGAGCCCAGCGTCCTCCCAAGCCGCCATCTTGCCGCAACTCCCTCTTATTTATTTTTAAAAAATTTTTAACATTTATTCATTTTTGAAAGGCAGAGAGAGACAGAGCGCGAACAGGGGAGGGCAGAGAGAGGGGGAGACACAGAATCTGAAGCAGACTCCAGCCTCCAAGCTGTCAACACAGAGCCTGACATGGGGCTCGAACCCACAAACCATGAGACCATAACGTAAGCTGGAGTTAGATGCTTAACTGATTGTGCCACCCAGGTGCCCAAGAATCTCTCAATTCTTAGGTAACATTTCATTATATCTAAGCGCCATTTTCATCCAGGACAACTCCCTCTAATGGTTATAATGAGAATCAGTGCTTTCTCTGACTTACTTCACTTAGCATAAAACTTTCTAGGTCTATCCATGTTGTAAATGGCAGGATTTCATTCTTTATCTAATATTCTATTGTACATGTATACATGTTCTTTATCCATTCATCAGTTGGTGGACATTTGGGCTCTTTCCATAATTTGGCTATTGTAGATAATGCTTTTATAAACATTGGGGTGCATTTCACTCATATATGGAATTTAATAAACAAAACAATCATAGGGGGAAAAAAGAGAGGCAAATCAAGAAGCTGACTCTTAACTATAGAGAATAAACTGATGGTTACCAGAGGGGAGGTGGGTGAGGGGATGGGTGAAATAGGAATGGGGATTCAGTAGGGCACTTGTCATGATGAGCACTGGGTATTGTATATGTAAGTGTTGAGTCACTAAATTGTGCACGTGAAACTAACATTGCACTGTATGTTAACTAACTGGAATTTAAATAAAAATTAAAAAAAAGAAAACCAGTGTTAAATAAGATTAAATTAATAAATACTCCTTTGCAGAAAACTATCTACATTATCTCTATCAACCCTCATGGTACTTCTGGGGTGAACCCATCCACCCAGGTATTACATGAAAGTACTTCCCCCTTGAATTTTCTAGGCATAAAACTATTTTTCATTTACTAAATTGCAAGTTTTGATGCTTATTTGAAATATAACTCCAGAAAACTGATCCTAAATAGTTGAAGACATCTTTTTGTAGGAAGATTTTCTTCTTAAGAAAAAAAAAAGAAAATTTATGCTTGTGAGGTTGGTGTTGAGAGAAGACTGACAGTGTCAGTTTAATGTATTCTGATTCACATTGTTCATCTATATACACTGACATCTTCATACATACACAATTTATTCATGATGGGTAGGACAAGCAAATGGAGGAATGAATATAAAGGAAATTAGATGTTTTTTTTTAAAGAAAAAGAGTGTTAAGAAGTCTGAAAAGTGATAAGAAAACGTACATGGCAAAGAAGAGCATGATGTAGAGAATAAATCAAAAGAACAGATGATGAGTTCACTTACATTGCAGCAATATTTCACACAAGTTTGATTATTTAAAAAAAAATCCTAACATAATAATCCTCAACTATTTTTCAATGAACATAATCATGTTGATGGGATTAAGAGGATCTAATGAGCCAGCTTTATGGCTACTTGTCTCATTAATACTTTCAAGTTAAATATCAGGAAAAAATTATATGGGGAAAAATCCTGCTGCTAATACCTAGCAAAATTAATAAGGATGTTTCAATAGCCATAAAGCACAAAATGTAACACTTACACTTACCTGCTATACTCCTGCTCCATACCCCCCACACTGATGAGTAAGAAATACACTATATATGTATTTTTAATGTTTATTTATTTTTGAGAGAGAGACACACAGAGTGCTAGTGGGGGAGGGTCAGAAAGGGAGGGAGACACAGAATCTGAAACAGGCTTCAGGCTCTGAGCTGTCACCACAGAGCCTGATGCGGGGCTCGAACTCACAGACTGCAAGATCATGACCTGAGCCGAAGTCAAACGCTTAACTGATGGAGCCACCCAGGTGCCCCTCCAGTTAATCTTTAATCTATAGTGAGCACCTTTAGAAACTGTTAAAAGGTAAACTGAGGCACATTAAAATTTTTTTCAAGAGTTTGAATGAACATCAATTGAAATCAAGTAACACCAAACTGAAAGTGGTTGGGAGTGCCCCATCGACAGGGACAAGGGGAAAAGTTTTTATAGAGAAGGTGCAGAAGCAACACAAGAAAATTATTTGATTGGCTTAGCTTACACTTGTCCTATTTGGGAAAGCCTAGTTGGCTGTTTGTGCCTGGTTGTTCTTAAGTGTTATTTTTCTCCGATTCAAGGGCATAGACTTCAGCATAGGGTTTCATTTGCTTACATAGGGTACCAAAGCATTAGGGGCACTTCGGTCTAATGGCCTCCTTGTTTAATTACTTGAACAAAACATAGTACCAGTTTTAGCTCAAAACACTTCAGACCGTAAAGAGAAGCAGAAGAAAGGGGATCACTCCCATGACCCCGTCTCTATCTGTTGACTAGACAGCAGCTACAATGACCTGATCTAACCATGGCAAACCAGGCTTCGTCACCATTTACAGCTAGAAAGAAAACCTTTTAGGGATTACTCTCACTTGTCAGCTTCCCATATATCTCTAAGTGACAAAGGAAGCTGGAGAGAAGGGACTAACAGAGTTTATCCTAATGAATATACCATGAGTTGGTGTTGATGATGAAAAATTATGGTCAGATAGGCTGAGGGTGTGTTTTAAACATACCTGCCTCTATATTTCTGCCTCTCATCTACTTTGAATAAGTAGAGCTGAACACTGTAATCAGCGTAGCCTAAACAACTGAACTTTATGTTCAAAGTTGAATGATACAAAGGCATTTCACTTTTTATCTCAAACATTCATGCCATCTTTCATCTGAATTCTTTTTCTAAGTAACCAGAGAGAAGCTTCTCTTCATTGGAATGATGAAGGAATTGGATCTCACATCTAGTGGTCTGACAGTCAGGAGCAGATGCAGATTTGTGGGTCCATTAGCTTATACAGTGGGGAGGGGTGCTCTTTAAGAAAAAAACAAGCCACAAATACAAATTTCAGTGCAAATGTTTCTTTAGAATGAGAAAAGACACGACACATTACAAATGTTAAAAAGCTAAAAATACCCTAAACACAAAATCCAGGAAAATAACATAATATTTTATTAATTGCCTAACAAGTACTTTTCTCCTACATGTTTTGGTTGCATAATCTTTAATTATCTCTTCAAATGACAACACATATTAAATATCATCTGTGTCACAGTTCGAAATCTATAGCCTTAGGAAACTATGTGATTTTGCATAAGCCTCAACTTTTTATGTCTGAGTTTTTTTTAAGTTTATTTATTTACTTAAAGAGAGAGAGACCTAGTGTGAGTTGGGGGGGGGACAGAGAGAGAGAGAGAGAGAGAGAGAGAGAGAGAGAGAGAGAGAAGGAGAGAGAGAGAATCCCAAGCAGGCTTTGCACCGTCAGCACAGCGCCTGATGCAAGGCTCGAACCCACAAAACCACGAGATCATGACCTGAAACGAAATTGAGAGTTGGATGCTAAACCAATTTAGCCACCCCAGCACCCCTGTCTGATGTTTTTTTTCAGCCTAAGGAAAAACCAGTTATCATCTGGTGGGCACCAACTGTGCACGGATTTGGGGCATCTCTGGTTGGCCTCGGGGCTCTAGGAGATGCAGCCACTAATGGTGGTGACTGGCGTGTGGGAGGCTGGCTTCTAGAGGTGCTGCTCGTGTAGCCCAGCTGCTCCACAGCTCAGTCCTTCAAACCAGCACCTGCTCATGCTTTTGTTCCAAAACACTACCCCAGGTGTGGCTGCTACAAGCCAGCCAAGGCTTTCATCTTTCATGAAGCATCACCTGTAACTCTTTGACAGCACTCCCCACCTACCTCATGTTTACCGATGCCCCTACCTGACCTCCAGCTGCCTTCAAGCTCCTGGGTCCTACCTGAGCTCACTTTCTGGCAGCTTCTTTTGCACCGGCACCTTTCAGTCTCTGCATCTGGACTGCTCAAGCCTGGCCAAGGTAAGGAGTGCTGGCTGGGATCCAAGGCCTGCTGCTCAAATTTGTTTTACCTTTAATTTAAGGGATTTGCTTTCTTTGCTAGTGTTCTCGCCTCATACACTTGTTGGCCCCTTGCCACACACATTTCTTTGTCAGCTACTCACATATTCCATATCAAAAGCGATCTTAGGCTTATAGAGACCATAATGCTAATCATTTACTGACTTACTGATTTGAAGTTTAATTTCACTTTTATTATGGAGTTACATTTAGTGAACTTGGTTTGATGTAAGTAAATGCTTAACTTTTGATAAGTGATTAAGGTCTGGGATGCATTCTGACATGTTATCCCACTCATTCATGAATCACTCTCCAAATGTGTGAATAAAAATTAGTCTTCCTCTGCTCAAGCATTATCTAACATTTTAATTAGCACGTTCACAATCTCCTTTGACCTTGAACTATATTAGCTGGAAGGGAATGTTCTTTGCAGATTTCAAAACAGGTTAGAAAGTCCAGACTCTTACATTCTAGCCCTTCGTTTTATAAACTCTTTAGATTCTTTGGAAAACTCCAGTTTATCATTTTGCCAGAGAAGATTTTCTTTTCTTTTCTTTTTTTTTAAACAATTGTTGGAAATACATTTTGAAGGAAATTTACTCTTTGCTTAGGAAGAACAGAGTATCTATGACATTGTTGGCAGTTGTGGCGTGGGATCAGCCAGAATAGGGCTCTGTCAATACTTTCATGGGACCTAGTTTTGCTTTCATGAGCCCCTTCCTCCATAAAAACTTAAAATTATACCTTATAATTGTATTGGTATAAATACAAATATAATCCAGTTTGGATTCTATTTATTTTTCCCTTTTGAATTTATAAGAAATAAAAACATTTTCATTGGCCTGTAAAAGTTTTGTAGGCCCTGGGCATTGTGGCTTCTGTGCCTAATGGATGAGTCATTTCTACTTATCTTTATATTTAAAAAAAATACAACAAAGTATTGACTTAGAAACTCAAAATGTCATGCTATTCCCTCAGCTTTGAATGAAGACGACTCACTTAAAAGCAAGGCTATAACCAGTCCATGGAGCCACCATGAAGCTTACTAGATGATGAGTGTAATTTATAATGCTAACATTCAGTCTTGGGCCATATCATAGGTTTATTTCTGGAAATAAATATAAACTGAATGTAAACACTTCTAATATGTGGTGAACTCAATAATTAGAGCCAAAAATTGAGTGGGCAGGGAAAAAAACACACTCTGAGAATCAACTTCAGCAGATTCCAGTGTTATGTGACAAAGGTATGGAGATTTGTGAAGGACGAAAGAGCAATGGGACAGCCTGTCTGATGAGCCACAACCAAAGGCAACGTTTCAGCAGCCTCAGGAAGATGACCCTCCACCTAGTTGCTTGATGATGCTGGAAACTAATTTAACTGAGAATGCAGACTTTCAAATCCATAGTTAAAATATTGCTTATAATGTGAAAACTCCTGAGAAAATGAAGTATTGTACTAAATGCATGATGCAGAATTAAAGATCGCCACCTGAACTTTCTCTGAAAGCAGGTTGTGTTGAGGGGAAATGTTCTGGTTTTGCCTAGCTTTTAGAATCTAGAAGAGGCTATGGGAGCTCAAGATGGTTCGTTAGAAGCATAGGTCATCCACTGGCCTTCCCTGAAGGAAGAAGATAGCGTGGTGGGGGTGGGATGGGGAAGATACAAAGGGGGAAAAGTACCCTTCTTCACAACTGATACTATAATCAGAGTAAGAGGGCAGTGGACTTTCTAAAGCAGTGTTAGGGAGTCCTGGTCTTTTGATGTTGGTTGGAGTGTAGACTGGGATAGGACTGTGGAGACGAGAAGGTGCCATGACTAAAATTAGGCCAAGAGAACCAGCAGGGCTCCTGGTACAATTGTGCAGGTTGTGCACAGCTCAAGGGTGCCACATCTAAGGGAGGGCGGTTTATTTATTTGTAGACATCATAAGTTTGTGTATTTATTAAAACAGTTTTCTGGCTTATGGTAGTAGAGTACTTTGTTTTAATTAAATTGGCATATTTTGTCCATTTTCTGACAGATGGGAAGAAGAGAGTCTCTAAATTGCAGAAAGGCACATTTTGTTTAGTATCCTTGTACCCCTTCAGGAAGTTCCTTAGCTTGAAAAAATTCCTGCATTTTGTTCTCATTGAGGACAGGAGTCCTGTTTTGTTTTGTTCCCCGCCCCCATGATTTTTTTCCTATCACATAATATAGGAGCACAGTTTACCGACGAAATTGAACTTTCCCCAAGCTTTGTGCAGTGGCAGTATTGTAGCCAATGAGGTCTATCCGAGGCGTGATTATTGCTAATTGAAATTGAACTTTCCCAAGAACCATTGTAGTCATCAGCCAAATGTGACTGTTGAGCATTTGAAATATGGCTTGTTTGGATGGAGATACACTGTATGTGTAAAACACGCTGGATTTTTAAGACAAAGTGTGAAAAATATAAAATAGTTCCTCAATGACAAGTTTATATTGAAAATACATGGGAATGATAATTTTTAATATAATGGGTTAAATGAAATATATTAAAATTAATTTCACCTGTTTATTTTTAGTTTTTAAATGTGCCTACTAGAGGGGCACCTGGGTGGCTCAGTCCGTTGAGCATCAGACTCTTGATTTCCGCTTAGGTTGTGAACCCAGTGCACTGGGATCAAGCCCCATGTTGGCTCTGTGCTAGGCGTGGAGACTGCTTGAGATTCTCTGTCTCGCTCTCTCGCCCTCTTGCTCTCTCACTCTTGCTCTCTTACCCCCCCTTACCTCCTGTGTGTGTACTTGTGTGCTCTGTTTCTCTAAAAAATAAAAAGATTGTTAAATGTGGCTACAAGAAACTTAAGTTACATATGTGGCTTGCGTTGGTGGCTCATGTTTCTGCTGTACAGAGCTCTGCCTTAGAAGGCTGACTAGAAAAAAAATCCTTGGTAATAATTTATACAATAATCATTTACATTATCTCCAATTTAGTACCCTTTAGTTAATAGTTTTCTGATCCACTTCATATTATTTTTAAGAGTTACATGAGGCATAATCTTAAACAGGGTTAAAGAAGAACATTTCTGAAAAATGTATGTTTCTTCATGGCAAAGATGTTAAGTTGAAAAGGAAAAAAAATCATTTTTTTTATGGCTTGGCACTTTGCCCAGATAATTACAAGCTTTTATTTGGAGAAGAGTGTTGTTTGTTCCTGAAAATCTGCTAGCGTTATTTAGGTAGCCTCATATGAACATAGTGACTCATGTTTGGTATAAGATTTTTGTTTAATTTGATCGCTTCAATTTATATACTGATTATGGTTTTACAGTTGTATTATTTTGTAATAGTTTGTTTTGTAGTTTATCTATAAGATGAGAAAGTAAGCATTGTAAAAGCATACTAGCCAGCTTTACTCAACCAACTAGGGATCTTTGCTCAATAGTAGCTTCTAGATATGTGACTTTTCCTCAGCACCACTGCTTTTCCTAAGGGCATGAGTGAGATGGACCAAAGGAACGTCAATATACTCCATTGAATCTGGACTGGTCTCATGCTAAGTAGAGATAACCTTGCCTGGGAGTATCTGGTTGCCAGGCCAGGCCAGGCCAGGTCAGGCTGAGATTGAAGCTGCTTTTGTGTGGAAGTTTGTGTGTGTGTGTGTGTGTGTGTGTGTGTGTGTGTGTGTGTGTGTATGTGTGTGTGTGTGTGTGTGAGAGAGAGAGAGAGAGAGAGAGAGAGAGAGAGAGAGAGAGAGAGGAACTGGATGAGGAAAACAGAAGAGAGGGAGAGGGAGAGAGGGAGAGAAAGAGAACTTTCTGATATAATCTTTCTAAGGACTATCTATTAGCACCAATAAAACATCATCTATATTGGGACTTTCAGGATTGAATCAAACCCTGGCTTGTCCTAAAAATTGGGAGTGAGGTGTGTAGCAGAAATGACAATGTAGAAGAATTCTTTATTGTGTCAGTATTCAGTGTTCCACATATAGGTACTGCTCACCTAACACTAATTTCCAAAACATCAAAGAAAAGATAGGTTCATTCAGATGGTACAATCCCAGAAGGGATGCATGAAATATTTAGTATTCGTTTCTGCTTTAGGTTTTAGGATAAAAAGTTATTACGTATTTGAGTAGATGTTAAGATGGGGTTGTGAATTTAACAAAAGAAACCCTTAGATAATTTACACTTCTTTCATTGTGGTTTATATACACAATGGAGTACTACGTGGAAATGAGAAAGAATGAAATACGGCCCTTTGTAGCAACTTGGATGGAACTGGAGAGTGTTATGCTAAGTGAAATAAGCCACACAGAGAAAGACAGATACCATATGTTTTCACTCTTATGTGGATCCTGAGAAACTTAACAGGAACCCATGGGGGAGGGGAAGGAAAAAAAAAGGTTAGAGTGGGAGAGAGCCAAACCATAAGAGACTCTTAAAAACTGAGAACAAACTGAGGGTTGATGGGGGGTGGGAGGGAAGGGAGGGTAGGTGATGGGCATTGAAGAGGGCATCTTTTGGGACGAGCACTGGGTGTTGTATGGAAACCAATTTGACAATAAATTTCATATATTAAAAAAAATTTACACTTCTTTCAAATAGGTCAAGTGCTCATAGAAGAAGAGACATTTTAGTCTGACAATCGGAAATCTACTACAGTAAAAACAAGGGTCTTCCTAACTGCTGATCCTTACTTGGTCATCAAAGATAATGCTTCATCTGCTTGTTTATTTTTATTATTGTTATTATTTTTAATTTCAAAAGTACAGACTTCCCTAAGCTGTGGTCCAAATAAAAAGGTAGCAGTTCATATATCTATCACTCATTATTCTATATTGAAGGCAGAAAACAAAGATATTTTATTTAACAATAAAATAATAACCATGAGCACCTAACCTCCCCATCTCAGGCACCTGAGCCCTCATCCTGGAAAGAAAAAAAAAGTTGCTTGTTGCTAAAAATCTGCTAGCATTATTTAAGTAGATTCATATGAACATAGTGGTTGTTGTTGTTGTTGTTGTTGTTTAGCACACACTTGATTTTCATCCCCGCTTTTTAAGACTTGGACCCTACTCTCTCTAGAGTGAGTTGAATGGTGCCCCCTGATAAGGGGTGTTTATGGGAAAGAATTCCTGATATGAACCTAGTCACAGCCTAGGAAACATTTCTGTAGCCTGAAGCCACTGACCTATTAAAATAATTTCATAAAGGATAAGAGGATTTAGAGTCTTGTGTCATGATTAAAAGTTCTGGAGCCTGAATGCCTGAGACTGAACCTGACTCTGACACTATCTGTGACCTTGGACAGGTCATTTTACTTTTCTATGCCTCAGAATTTTCATCTGTAAGTTGGGGAATAATAATAGTACCTACCTCATAAGGGTTGTTTCGAGAATTGAGTGAAATAATGCATTTAAAGCCCCATGCCAGATGTAGAGTAAGTGCTCATGAATATTAACTATAATTTAATTCTTCTCACTGCTTTATGCCCAAGTCTTTAAAGTATTTGTGCAGAAAATGAAATTGACAACTATTTGTTTCTTTAATATATTTCCGTAACATGTTCTTAATCTGCTGCATTTCCAATGATGTGAAGATATCTGTTGTCATAGTGGCCCCCTCTTTTCTCCAAACTTTGGGGTTCTGCCTTCCTTTTGCTGTCACCATCACTGCCTCCTCTCTTACTCAGTCACACTTGCCCCTACACAAGTACACTGTGTTGCTTTAAGATTTCAGAGGGCAAAAAGGGACTAGTCAATTAAATAAGCATCTCCTGCCCCATCACCATCTTCTGTAATTCCTTCTTCTGTGTATCTAGGAAATTGCTGGGGAATGACATTTAGGAGGTTTGATAGTTGTTTTATTTACTAGAGTTGAGATGAAATTGATTGGTATTTTTCTGCTAAACACTCGCCTGCAGAGGTAAGAGTTTCAAGAACAAAGAAGAGGGTGGCCATAAAGAAAAGATGTTTTAATGCTGGGTGTTAGCCTGTGACTGGAGTGGTTTTCCTCAAAACTGTGGTCTGGCCTCTGGAAAAATCCTTGTCCTCGATGGGACCTGGCCAGTGGCTGGGGGTATAAGACTGGGGATGCTGGGACTGAATCCAGGTTCTGCCCTGCCAGGAGTGAGAACATGGGCAAATTACTTAACTCCTTTTAATTTTAGATTCCTACCTGTTCAATGAGAATAATACAGCCCATCTTATCAGATTGTTTTGAGAAAATGAGATGTACAGATGAAGCACCTGGCATACAGTAACCGTGAAATAAGTGCTGGTTCTTGCTGTTGTTACTATTAATTCTCTACCTATGCCTTTGCTCATGTTCTCTCTGCATGAATGTACCTTTTCCTCCTGGATGATGTGGAGGACTCTTCTTTTTAGGAATGGCTCACCTTCTTGGAGAACTATCCTCTGATTTTTTTTCCAGTGCTGTGAGTCTCACCTGCCTCCATGCTGTCAGGTTTTGTACGTGCTCATGATTTTTAGTGCTGTGTTCACATGTCCCCCCCCCCCCAAACTGTAAGTTACTGTAAACACATGGCATATGTTCAACATCCACCCTTTACTGAATTAACAGTTTCTCTCTCCAACCCTTATTCCTCCTGACCACTTCCCATATACCTTGCATCTATTTTCATATTCTGGACTCTTAATTTCATGGCCCCTGAGACCCCTAGCTCCCCGCCCATCTTTGTGTTCTATTCAGATGGGCCTTCTTTGGGTTCTCTTTCTCATAGCCCCACTGCTTCCTTCAGTTAGGGCAGCTTCCTCGGAGCCACCTCAGCAGAATCCCTCCTCAGTCTTTCATAGTCCATGTCAAGGCTGCCTCCTAAGTTAAGTCTTAGTTTCTGACTCACCCCAACTCATCTTTCTTCAACTGTACTCAGGATGGCTGTCTAGAAATGTAACAGTACCAATGCATATTACAAATGTGACATCTCAAAAGGTGCTTTGTGGTGACAGTGGTCCTTCTCAAGGTGTATGTAGCATTATGTAGATGTTAGCAACCCTGCTTGGTAAAAGGATTTCTCTCGCTCCTGGGTCCTCATGCTTAGATGTTGTTCATAGAGGATGTCATGAGTAGAGAATTATGTCTCAAAGCACCATCTGAGCCAGCAGAATATGCATGGCACCCATCCTTCCTGTAATTAGGACCCTCTCCTCTTTTATTACACAGCTGTGTCTGCTACTCTGTACTTCTAGAAGCAAGCCTTCTCCTGGTTGTTCCAAAAAGAGAATTTGAGATCCTCGTTCTAGCTTTTGCGTCATCACTCCAATGAAACCATGCTTGTCAGGCTTACATGATCTGATGGTTGGCTAAATACAGTGAATTCTTATTTTAGTTGAGTTCCAGGCAATAGCTAGCATCATTGCATAGTTCCTCCTTAAAACAATTTTTGCTCTTGACTTTCTTAATATCACTTAGTTCTCTTTTTACTGGCTGAATGTCCTGCTCAGTCTCCTTTGCTGGTTTCTCTTTGCTTGCCAGTCCTTGAATTGTTGACACTCCCTAATGTTGGGTCCTAAGCCACTACCTCTTAGCCCTCCTCATCCCCTGCAAGGTCTTATCTCTTCCTGATGTCAGTGACTGTGTGCGTTTGTGTCTGTGTTGCTGCCCAAATGATAATCATGGTGTTGATGAAGATGATATGTACTGAGTTCTTATTATATGCACTTTAAGGATTTCGTTTGCATGAAGTCATTTAATCATCACAGTAAGACTATGAGGTAGAATGATTATTAATCCTGTTTTACAGGTAAGTGCAGAGTTAGGAGCTGACCAAACCGTCTGGCCTTGGATCATGCGCTGTTATTCAGTACCCTGCACTGCCTCTTTCAGTTTTACGCTTCTGTCCTTATTCCAGAATATCACTCTTGGATTTCACCCAGGCACCTCAAATAAGTAATATATATTAAGAACTAAACTTACCATCCTGCACGTACTGCTCCTGCTCTTGTGTCCCCTATGTCAAGGATGGCACCAATTCCCCCCATTTGGCCGAGCTGCACAGCCGGCCTTCTCTTTGCCTTCATTCTCACCTGCTCTTTAATCAGACAGCAGATTCTCTCCATTCTCTTCCTTTCCCCAGATCCAACCATGTTTTTCTAGCTTCATTGCTACTACCTTGATTGATGCTACTTTCGTCTATGTCACTGTAATAGCTTCATAACTGATCTCCCTGCTTCTTGTCTTGCTCCCTCTGCAGCCGGTACTAAACAGATGATACGCTTTGCTTAAATACCCTTCAGTGCCTCCACGCTGACTGCAGGCCAGAGACTTACCACCTCAGTGTGGCTACATGACACACATGTGCTTCTCTCTTCTGCCTCAGCGTGTGCACCTGTTCCTCACACAGTGTTTGTGCAGTTCCTGGAGCCTTCCACAAACGGCTTCATCTTTGTCTCTTGACACTCTCCCTTCCCTTTGCCTTTAAGTATCTGGCCTCTCCTCTTTACTCCGTTTTGGTCCACATATTATACTCTTAGTTTTTAGCTTTGTACATTTTTAGTGTTTTTATACTTTGGATTCTCATTTTTTTTTAATTTTTTTTTTCAACGTTTATTTATTTTTGGGACAGAGAGAGACAGAGCATGAACGGTGGAGGAGCAGAGAGGGAGGGAGACACAGAATCGGAAACAGGCTCCAGGCTCTGAGCCATCAGCCCAGAGCCCGACGCGGGGCTCAAACTCACGGACCGCGAGATCGTGACCTGGCTGAAGTCGGACGCTTAACCGACTGCGCCACCCAGGCGCCCCCTTTGGATTCTCATTTTGTCCCACTTGAGTATATTACCCTTTGACTCACATGTATCACATGTGAAACCTCCCATTTTCTCTCCCCCTTCCTCTTCCAATTTTTGATAGGTGTGCAATTAAAAATTTTCAGGCCATACAGTGTGCCATTCTAATCCTTATACTCAACTTTAGGATTGGTTCTACAGTTTAACACATTCTGGGCCTCCTGCCATTCCTTTGCTGTAGGTGAGGAATTTGCCAAGAGCCCTACAAAAAGTAGATGGCAGGGCTAGTATTTAAACCAAAGTTTGACACAAATTTTTGTGTTTTTTTTTCCTACTACATCCCACTTCTTTTGAAAAGAGAAACATATATTTAAAAGATAAACAGGGGTGCTTGGGTGGCTCAATTGGTTAAGCGTCCAACATCAGCTCAGGTCATGATCTTGTGGTTCCTGAGTTCGATCCCCGTGTTGGGCTCTGTGCTGGCAACTAGGAGCCTGGAGCCTTCTTCAGATTCTGTTTCTCCCTCTTTCTCTGCCCCTCCCGTGCTCACACTCTGTCTCTCTCAAAAAATAAGCACACAATAAAAAAATAAAGGATAAACTATACTGAAAGCAAAAGAGATCAACATAGTACATGGGAAAAGTAAGCAAAAATATAAACAGATAAAAAAGAAACATGATAAAATAGAAATAGATATATGAAAGAGATTAAAATTCACTTCACTGGCATAAAACATGTAAAAATAAAAATTATTACAAATTATATGTGGGTACACATGATTATATATATATATATATATTTTGATAAGATATTCACAAGCCAATAATAAAGTAAAATCAAATCAAACAAGAGATTAATAAGCCTAGAGAGGGTTAATATTTTTAAAGGCATTAAAATAGGTTAAAAATCATTAGAGGTAATCTACATTCCTTGAACAAAGGCAGCTATAGACTCTAGCCAAGTATTTAACCTATTTTATCTCATTTGACATCAGGTTCTAGGTCCTTTCCATCTTTCTCCCCTGCAGCCCCCTCATCAGGTGAGCTTTTCTCCAAGGCTGGTCCCTTCAGGGATACAAGAAGGAGGCAGCATCTCCAAACACCATATCCTCACATAACCACAAAGACCAGAAAAGAAACCATGTCTTTTTTGTGGACATGTTGGTGAATGTGCAGTCCTTTCCAAGCAACCTCTCCTGCAGACTTCCCCACAAGTATCAATGGCTGGAAATGTGCCATTTGCTCATTGATAAACTCATACACAGTAAGAGGAGTCCAATTACAGTGATTGGTCTAAAATAATCTAGACTTCCCTCTGTCCACCCTGGGTCTAGGGATGGACATAAACTCACCAGAAGCACACAGCCATGCAAACCCAATGCAAGGAGAAGAGCATAATCAACCAACAGCATTTGTCATAGGTAGAAACACTAGAAAGACTTTCCCCTTTCCTTTTGACCTGTCTGCCTCTCATTTTTGACTCTCAAGTACCAGTGAGGATCAGGATGGGCTGGGTGAAGACATACAACTTCATGTTTTTTTTTGTTTTGTTTTTTTTTTGCTTGCAACAGCTGATTGGGGCACAAGTTCCTATTATTAGGTCTATAATTCTATAATTTTTTAATATAATGAATGACATACTGATTTGTTTCCAAGAATGGCCATAATAAATATTTACCCATGACTAATGTGAAATTCTTTTTTTAATGTTTATTTATCTTGGGAGGGAGGGAGAGAGAGAGAGAGAGAGAGAGCGAGCGAGCGAGCGCGGGCTTGCATGAGCATGTGGGGGAGGGGCAGAGAGAGAGGGAGACAGAGAATCCCAAGTAGGCTCTGTGCTGTCAGCACAAAAGCTGACATGGGGCTGAAAGTGATGAACTGTGAGATCACAACCTGAGCCGAAATCAAGAGTTGGATACTCAACCAACTGGGCCACCCAGGCACCCCTAATGTGAAATTATCAAGGTATTTATGAGTCAGTGAAGAGACCAAGCTTAGTATCTGCATGATCTAAATGGATATTTACAAATACACATATGTGTAGTCATATCTACAAACATACCTATGACTCCAGTGAGAAAAAATAAATATAAGGTACATGTTAAAAACAAGCATTTCCAATGGCTGAAGAGGGTCCAATATCGTATGTACAGAAATATACCCCAAATTTAAAATTACTGCCTAGATTTTCATGAAAACGAACACAGAGAAGTAAAGTGTCAATTATAATAATAAGCAAATGTATAGAATATGTATAATGTGCCAGATATTGTACTTAGCTCCTTACATATATTATCTTACTTAATTCTTATAGTCACATTCATGGCAGATACTACTATTACCTTCATTTTGCAAATGGGACTACTGACACTAAGAGGACAAGGACATTACTCAGTTCACCCTGATAATGAGTGGTAGGGCCAAAAATTAAACCTATTTCTGTTGGCTTCCAAAGCTGTGTGGTTGGTCTTTGACGTCTACTGAAAAGATGGTGAACAATAGACACACTTCCCCTGAAATGTTCCCTTCTTGTTAGGAGCCCAAACTGCTCCCAAGAGCCTCTGGGACACTGGGTTAATAGCTTATCATGATCATTGCTGCTTGAAAAGAATCAAGAAACACTTTGAGAAAATTACACATATCTCCTATAGAAGCTCTATATAAAGAACAAACTGTATAAATTCCCTTCTAGATTTTGAAAATATAAAATATTTTAGGTAAAATTTATACAATGAAATGCTTTAGTAGTAAATAATTTTATGCCATTTTCTATTTGAAAAGATGTTGTTTTCATATGTGTTCTATGAAATAATCTCCACCAAAGAGTGCAGCCTTTCTTTTAAATTTATGAATAATTTTGTTGGAGGAAAATATTCACCTGGACTTTAAAAAGAGCTTCAATACATGAATTTATTTTAAAAAATTAAGATTAAAAGGCATTTTTATGCCAGTTTATTTGCAAGTTCATAGGCTTAAAAAACCCCAAACTACCATCTTAATGAACTTGAGTGATCAGAGGATTGTAAAATGAGTAGCTCAACTTTTTTTTTTTTTAATTTTTTTTTTCAACGTTTATTTTTTTTTGGGACAGAGAGAGACAGAGCATGAACGGGGGAGGGGCAGAGAGAGAGAGGGAGACACAGAATCGGAAACAGACTCCAGGCTCTGAGCCATCAGCCCAGAGCCTGACACGGGGCTGGAACTCACGGACCGCGAGATCGTGACCTGGCTGAAGTCGGACGCTTAACTGACTGCGCCACTCAGGCGCCCCGTAGCTCAACCTTTTTAGAAGGCTTGGGACATCAGGTACATTTAGGACAAAGTGGGAACTAGTTGATGAGACTTCCTGTATTTGATGGCTTTGCAACCCAATAGTACTCACATTACATGCTTTAAAATTATGGCAATGAGCTGCTAAATGTATGTGACTAGAGTTCACATACTCTAAGCAAAAGCTTTGCCAGTGTTTTACATGCTTTATATAAATCCCTAAGGATAAAACTTCTTAGGAAGCATGATTTCCATCTAGGTCTCTCAGAATGTTAGAGTCACAAAATAAACACACTATCATATGTGTAAATTTATTGTAATGGATGATCATGCCAAATATTTGGATTCGTGAGCAATTCTCTTAGACTTGAATATATAGATCACCAGCATTTTTCACAGAACTAGAACAAATAATCCTAAAATTTGTCTAGAACCACAAAAAACCCTGAATAGCCAAAGCAAACTTGAAATAGAAAAGCAAAGTTGGAAACATCACAATACCAGACTTCAAGTTATATTACAAAGCTGTAACAATCAAAACAGTATGGTACTGGCACAAAGATGGACACAGATCAAAGGAACCAAATAGAAAGCCCAGAAATGAACCCACAACTACATGGTCAATTAACCTTTGATGAAACAGGAAGGAATATCCAGTGGGAAAAAGACAGTCTCTTCAACAAATTGTGTTGGGAAAACTGGACAGCAACATGCAAAATAATGAAACTGGGCCACTTGATTACACCATACACAAAAATAAATTCAAAATGGATTAAAGACCTAAGTGTGATACATGAAACCATAAAAATCCTAGAAGAGCACACAGGCACAGTAACTTCTGTGTTACACAGTAACTTCTTTGACATTGGCCATAGAAACTTCTTTCTAGATATGTCTTCTGATGCAAGAGAAACAAAAGCAAAAATAAACTATTGGGACTTCATCAAAATAAAAAATAAAGAATCAATAATACTAAAAAGCAACCTATGAATGGGAGATGATATTTGCAAATGACATATCTGATAAAGGGTTAGTATCCAAAATATATAAAGAACTTATAAAACTCAACACTCAAAAAATGAATAATCCAATTAAAAAGTGGGCAGAAGAGGTGAATAGATGTTTCTCCAAGTAAGATATACAGATGGCTGGCAGACACATAAAAAATGCTCAACATCACTCATCACCAGGGAAATGCAAATGAAAGCTACCATGAGATATGACCTTATACCTGTCAGAATGCCTAAAATCAAAAATGCAATAGACAACAGATATTGGTGAACTCTCCCTCCATTACTAGGAATGCAGACTGGCATAGCCACTCTGGACAACAGTATGGAGTTTCCTCAAAAGTTAAAAATAGAACTACCCTACCATCCAGCAGTCACACTTCTAGCTATTTACCCAAGGAATACAAAAATACTAATTCAAAGGGATAAAAGTAGCCTGATGTTTATAGAAGCATTATTTACAATAGCTAAATTATGGAAACAGTCCAACTGCCCATCAATAGATGAATGAATGAAGAAGAAGTGGTGTATATGTATACAATAGAATATTGCTCAGCCATAACAAAGAATGAAATCTTGCCATTTGCCATGACATGGATGGAACTACAGCATATTATGCTAAGTGAAATAAGTCAGTCAGAGAAAGACAAATACCATATGGTTTTGCTCATGTGGAATTTAAGAAGCAAAACAAATGAGCAAAGGGGGGGGCGGGAAGAGAGGGCAAACCAAGGAACAGACTCTGAACTCCAGAAAACAAACTGATGCTTCCCAGAGGGGAGGTTGGGGGGGGGGATGGGGGAGATATGTGATGGGGATGAAGAGCACACTTGTCTTGATGAGCACTGAGTAATATGCACAATTGTTGAATCACTGTACTCTACACCCTTCACTAATATTACACTGTGTGTTAACTAACTGGAATTTAAATGAAAACATAAAAAATACTTGAGTATAGAGAGAGTTAAGAATTTTATTATTTTAATGAAATAAAATGTACCAAAGTTACTTTGATGTGTACTTAACGCAATACACAATTGTTACTGTGCTGCATGGTAATTAGCTGCAAGTCATAAGAAATTTTAAAATGACTGTCATTTTGCCAGCATGAATTTTTTGTCAGCACTAATTTTACACAGTCAAATCTAGTTTCTAAAAGCTTCTCTATGATCATACAATTTTCCCTGGATAAGAATCATTCTCTCCCTTCTTCTCTGTCTCCTTTTGCTTTTTCTACTGCCCTTTCCTAAGGTGAAGGGTCCCCCAGTTCTGACCCCCAATTCAGCATTCCCACTCATCATTCCCTCCCCCTTCCCATCCTCATCCAGGGATCCAGCTGCTTGGAAATGCCAGGCCCTGGATTCTGCAGATCTTGAAGCTGTGCCTCGTTTGGGCCCTTAAATGTACATCTCCTGCTTTATTATAGGGATCTTTATGACATCCCCATATTTTGGTGTGGGACAGAAAGAAGAAACCTCTCACGGGGTGAGAACGTGGTACAACAGGGAGAGAGAGGGTATGTGCCAACGCATTTGACAGTTTGGGGCAAGAGGAATGAGCACAGTGATGGAGATAAAGGATGGGGGAAGGGAGGTGAGTAGAGCAGCCTCTGGGGTCCACTACCTCTGTGAGAGACCCTGTGTCCATACATGTCCCTGGGGCATAACTCTTCCTCTTGGAGAAAGCTGGGAGATGCATAAGCCAGGAGAACAGAGCCACTTGGGTTTTTCTCACCAGCCCTCACATGCTCACCTTTCTGGAGGAATCAGGCAGATTAGGGCCCAGTTTAGTCCTATCACTTCCTACCTGTGTAACTCCCACTAGTCACCACCCTCTCCAAACCTCATTTTTTCCCAATGATGGTTTCCCCATTGGTGAAACAGGGATACTCTCTATCTTACACAGTTCTTGTGAAGATTTAATGAAATGAAGTATCCAGACATTGTTTAACACAAAGTTGGCTCTTGACAAAAGTTCTTTTCTTTTTTCCTCCCCTGAAGTACTAAGAAGGCTTCCCACCCTGTCCCATCGTGATCTTTCACCATCTCCAGCTTTCCTCAGTTTTCCCCACCTATATGTATAACATTTCACTTCTGAGGATCAGAATGTTAAAAATAAGTGTGCAAAGCTTTGGGGGTGAGTACGTATGAGACAGAAGATAAGTGACAGCCTCTGGTTCCTTCCCTGTGGGCTGCAGAAGGGAGTGTTACAGTGCTGGAGAGGCTGTCATGGTGAAAGGTAGGGTGTCTTCAGGGCACAGGACCATTTTCCATCTTCTGTCCTTTGTGGAGTGGGTGCCGTGGATGCCGTCCTTCCCAAGGCACCTATGGCCTCTGCCCCATCCATGAGATCTAATGTGCTTCCAAAAGTCCTGTCTAGGGAAAGCCTTGTGTCCTACCCTATGACTAACATAGTAGGCTGGGGAGTTTGGGGTGTCTGAGAGGACCATTGCTGCACCTTATGCATTTAGCTCATCACTTGTGTTAAGTGCTATAGGCTCACTTCTTGATTGAGCCTGTACTCAGCACTATACTGCAGTAGACCTCCCCAAATCCATTTCTGGTGTTTGGGAAAAGCCGAGCTGATACTAAAAATGAAATCTGTTCTGTCATAGCCTCTTGGACCTACAGAACTATTCCTGGCTTCTCTTTAAACTGCCTGGTGGTTTACCTTCCCAACTTGATCTTTGTTTAACAACCTACATTAACATTCTAGAAACATTAGGTGGCCTGTGTGTCGATGGTACTTTATTCCCTAGGCTAGAAAAACTCTTTTCTTGGAATGAGATTGCTCTGGGCAGTTTAACAACCAGTGCCAGGCTAAGAGTCAAACAATATTGCCTTTGTAATTATCTTGTCATGGCATGAGACAATAGATGAGGGCATGTCTGCTCTGCAAAAGGCCGTTTCAATTGTGACATTTAAACAGATGTCATGATCCAAATGAAATACAAATAATGGGTTACCAACCCAACCCAGTCATAACCAGCCAGTCAGCGCCCCCCTCCCCACATCTCTACCCACTATATTATACTAACAAACATATTTAGGTAGAAAACACCCCACCCCCAAATCTATGCTGGGCTAAATTCAGTGAAATTTCTGTGCATACCTCAAGTGAAAACAATTTCATGTTTATGTCAGATTCTTTACTAGTAGTTTCAGGGGCATTTTAATAAGATTCCACTACACATGAAGATACCAGACTTTGGGGCAAAACCTTATTAAGAAGCATAAGAAAGCACATAGCTCTCTCAATTGCTAAAGAAAGAACTTTCAGAAAGAATTTCTCAACGGCTCTAAGAAGCCCCAGGCTGATGTGCAAAAGTCCACGCTACCTCCTTCCCTCTCACCCCAGTTCCCTGATAACTGGGAGGCCATCAGAGGAGTTCAGATGACCCTGCATGCCTCATGTGACCAATGAGTAATATAAAGTTAACCAAGTGAGGCGGGGACTTCACAGAAGGCTGCCCAAAGGGGCGAGTGAACATGGACACAGAGGGAGAGAGGGAGATCTACCAAGGGTGTGGAATTGTACTTGGCTTTTCTAGTTCAGAAAAGGCATGCCTGAACTCCTGGTTAGGAAAACAACCCAGTGATCAATTCCTCACCGTCGCCACTCTATTCCATCCTTTTTACTGCCAGAAAGGCAGGTGCACAAATTCCTTGCACTCCATCCCTCTGAGCTGAGTCTGACGCTTCCCTGAAAGCCATACTGCATTTCTTTTCCCATTTTTGTTTCCATTTTCTTTACCGAGTATGAAACTAGTCGCCGCCCTCCCCCTCTGTCCCGCAGATGCCTCCGTAGAAGCACACTCTGTACCTTCCGCGGAGAGAAGATGCTCACAGAGATCCGACACCTGTAGGTGAACCCTCCCCTTGGGAGGAGCAGTGGGTGGGTGGAGCCGGCAGGGACCGCCCCCCACCCCCGACGCAGACGGCTGCACCCTGGGCGCTCCCAGTTTCCGCACCTGTGCCTTCGAGCTCCGGCCAGCTGAAACGTCACCTGAGTGCTCACTGTCCTCCCCATGGAGTGACAAGCCGTCAAGCGGCCCGAGTGCCCTTCTGTGCGGGACTGGAGACCTCGCAGACAAGTCCTTGATGCAAAGCCGCCAGCAGCCAGCGGTCCAGCTGGGGGAAGGTGGGGAGGAGTGGGAGGGAGCGCGGTCTAAGACAGGTCTGGAGCCAAACCCACCTCTACTTCCAAACGGCGTGTCAGGAGAAAAACAGCCGCAGCCCCAAACGGGGGTTTCCTTTACCACTTAATGCCATTTTATTCAATCAGCACCTTTACTGAGCACCTTTGGTGTGCCTTGAGAGCTTATAGGAGCTTGGGAGGCCCTAACAAAGTTAAAACGCCTCTGCTCTTCACGGAGCTGTTGTTGTTTCTAGTGACCGGTAATCACATAGGTTCCTGTGAACATTTGTAGGTGTTTTCAGCTAAGGAGTGAAAGAATAGAATTCTGACTTTCTTTGTATTTCAACAATGTTTATTGATGTCCCAAAGATTCAGAGGGAAGGAGGGAGAAGAAACCTACAATATCACCAAGGAGCTAGTTTCTTTTCAGGAACTTTGGCTTAGCCTGATTAAATCTGGTATCCCCCAAACTGTAAACCCAACCCAACAAAGCTGCTTGATAGTAACCAGGAACATCATGCTTTCCTATTGATCAAATCTGACCAGTTGCTACTTAGCAAATAAGGTGACATTTATACAGCTGGACCTGGATCACTTCTTCCCCAAGAGAGTCACACAGGGTCATGAAGAGAGAGCCCTGATTCTGTCCCAGCCTTATCATTGACTATTAGGCATATGACCTTGGGCAGATTTGTTAATGTCGTCAATCCTCAGTTGCCCCTTGGGTAGAATGAGGGTTGTAAGTACCTCCCTCCTAGGCATGCTGGGAGGCTTCATTGTGATGGCAAATGCAAAGTACTTAAACCATGCCTGGCAGGTAGTAAGTGTTGAATAAATAGTCCCAATGATAATTAATGGTGATTACAGCACCTTTCTGAATCCCCCTTCCTTCTATAACCTGAGTGGTGAGTGTGCAGTGGTGAATGTCATGTATTTACATTTTAGAAAAATTAAGAAACCTTGAAAGATTAAAAAATTCAACAGACCAGCATTTTTAAAAGCAAGTATGGAGTCATTGATCATAAAGTTTAGAACTGGAAGTTACCTTAGTATTTATGCAAAAAGATACTGCCTCTAAATGAGTGTGTGCTATAAAATCTTTTGCACAAAAGCCGAGAGGATGAGTATGGGAAATGAAATTTAAAGAGAACTTAAAGGGAGTGCAGGGTGGGAGACTTCGCAGCCAAGATCCTAGAAGGGTGTGTGATTATTAGCAAATGTGATACCTGAGATTTTATCACAGCACCTTTGAGGAAAGAGGAAAAAAAATCCCACCCCACCTGTCTCTTAGTCTGATTCTTACCTGTTATGGAAACTTCCACTACAATGCCCTTGTCTCAAAGCCTTTACTATTTCTCTGTTAATATAACAACACAGTCTACTGAGTTCATACATCTTATGTGTTCTCCAGATTAAATTCTTGAAGCTTTTAACATTATTATCCCAGACCAGATTTTCAGTCTTTTCCAAGTAAATTCAAGGGGGAGCTTGTCTTGCCGTTCTTACCTTGGAGGCATCCATTTAAAGAAGGCAGGGCTCTCTGCAGTAATAATTTTTGCCACTTCAATCCTTTGTTCCAGTGACTGAGAATGATGACAACAGTCAAATCCTATCTACTTGTGTACACGCTACAGGAGGGCTGAATAAATCTCTTTTTGTTGTTGCCATATTGTAAAAGTGAAGAAACCAGTTTTTGTGTTCCTAACTCCAGCATGTTGCATTGTGTGTCACCTAGGCATAGGTAGTGGAAAGGCCTGTGCTAGAGATCACTATTCAGGAAAATGTCACCAGATGAGATCGAATTGCATCCTTGTCTGTGTTTGACAGTTTTCATAGACATTGAGGGAGGATATGTTGCCTCCTCTCCTATTGTGGTGGCACTTTTATATATACTTTAAAAAGTGTCATCACATGCTTATAACAACTTTGGAAGATGTATAGGATGATTTTAATCCAATTTCAATGATACAAAGCTGAGGTCAGAGTGGGGATAAACAACAGGCAGTGGGGTAGAGGCATAATCCAGGAACAGAATCCCATCCAGTTCTTACCCTAAATCATGAGTTCTTTCGAAGATGTCACCTGCTTTAGGGAGCACCAGGGGAGCTAGAATTCAGAGTTAAAGCCCAATCTCTGAAACATCTGTGCCCTTTTCTCTCAGCTGGAAACTGGACTGGGGGGAGGGCAAGGGTGAGACAAGCTACTTCCGTGTTACTGGTGTGTGGGGGGGAAGCTTCTGCTGGCCTGGTTTTTCTCACACTGGACACAGATTTCTGACTGTGCTTATCAGATAAACTTTCGTCTCGTTCAAGAATTTTTGGTAGGGTTCATTGATTCTGGTCTTATAAAAGCAACAAAAGGAATGAATGAGATGACTGACCATACCTGCTGATGTGAACGAGGTCTGTTGTGGTCCACATACGTGCACAGATGTGGCAAGGGCATGCCCTGTGGGTGGCAAGGGCATGCAGTGCATCCTGGTGTCTATTCTTCCTCATTAAGGGAATGTTCAGGGATGTCTCTGTACCGACCTGCCATGGCTTTCTTCTGAGGACCCTGGCCGGGACTGGGATGTCACTTCTCTCCATAATCCACTTGCTGTCAGCTTGGTCTTTGGCTCTACACTTATTCAAAGCACAGGCTCTGAGAGCTGAGTTCTCATCATTCACTCCCAGAGAAGGATCTGCCTCCTTCCAAGAAACTTAATGGTATTCTGGCTGAGGCTAGGGAGAAGTGCTGTCTTCCCAAACTGAACTCACTGTGCTCACATTCACTCCAGAGGTTGAATCCTCTTTTTTTTTTTAATGTTTATTCATTTTTGAGAGAAAGATAGAGAAAGCATGAGCAGGGGAGGGGAAGAGAGAGAGAGGGGGACAGAGGATATGAAGTGGGATCTGTGCTGACAGCAGCAAACCCTATGCAAGACTCAAACTCACAAACCATGAGATCATGACCCAAAGTCGGATGCTCAACTGATTGAGCCACCCAGGCACCCCTAGAGGTTGAATTCTTAGTGAGCTATGACAGTAAGAAGGATCTTAAAGTCCCATTAACAGGAAGACTCTTCCTTTGCTAAGAATCTAGTAGTGGATGCTCGTATAGATTCTGATGTTTTAAAACTCCCAGACTGCTGCACCTCCGGATGTTACCATTTTATGTAATTTTGTACCTACTAACATGACCATTGCATAAACACCAATGACATATGGTGATGTTTCTGGAAGTGTGTTCCATATAAAACTAATGCCATTACATGATCTATAAACAAAGGGTTTTATGGTTGTGATAGATTGAGTTATTGGTCCCAGGTCTTTTACCCCTCTCTGGATCCACTTCATCTTAATGCCTCATCATGGAGAGAACAGATTTCATCACGCCTTTACTTTTGGCCTGGCCATGTTACTTGCTTTGTCCAGTTGATTTTGGATTAGAGACAGTGTAACAGTTCTCAGACTGGAACTTAAGAGATACGGCCTGAGAACATGTTCTGGCTAACCCGCTAGGGTGTGGAGCACCCAGATCCACAAATGTGTAGCTTGAAGCAGAGCTGTTTTGGCCAAACTGTAGATCTGTGAGAGTAAATGATTGTTTTAACCTACTGAATTTGGGATGGTTTGCCATCCAGAATTACTGCGGCAATAGGTAACTGATGTAGTGGTCAGAAGGGCTTGGGACACAATGTGTGCTATATAACTCCTCACTCCCTTTTTAAGAGTCATAATACACATTGACATATTAAAGACTCTGAGAAGGACTGCAGTAATGATCACTCCCCAAACTCATTTCATTTCTGTACCTTTGTATCATAAAAATATCCTTTAGAATATACACCTTAAAATTTTTTAAAATTATTAAGGGTAATCTATATAAATCCTAAACTTGCTATTAAGAAACCTGAAATGAACTCTTAGAACAATTGTTAATGATCTTCAAGCCTTACCAATCAATTAGAGTCTCTAAAATTTTGCTTATTAGTAAGTTCCCATTTACCTTGTCATGGCTGCTGAATTTCACATCAATGACTTGTATGGCTCCAAATTTCTAAATGATTAAAAGCTATTTTCCACTGCTGTTGCCAGCCATATTTCAGAATGATTTTATAATCAGTATAAGAACATTTATTTTTAAATAAATGACCAATGAGTTAAATTGATCAATTTTAATTACTTCCATTTGTGTTTTTCCCCCCAAACCATATATCTAATATTTACTATTAAAGTTACTATTAAAGCTATGTTTGAGTCAAAAATGAGAATGAGTTACCTGAAATACTGGTTAATCCCTGTTTCTTCTCATTTTTGAGACATGTGGAGCATGTATAGGAGAGGTCTTTTTTAAGCCTAGCCACAATGCCAAGCACCAAAGAAAACACAGGGTTTCAGGAAACATGAAAGTAACAACTCCCTTTTTATTTATTTCAGTAACTATGTGCCATTGTCAATATCTGTTTGTATTTTTTAAGAGGCTTTGGCATAAGTATTCATTTCAAACACTCACAAGTGCTTATGTTCAAAACTTACCATTGGCAGTGAGGTACATGCAATGATTTATACTTTATTTTATTCCAACTTTTTGAAGAATGGTCATAGATTTTCAAGTATGCTATTTTAGAAACCATAAATCACTATGACTTAGAATGTTTTAAACAAAGCGAAAAGTCAGTTGACCTTTTATGCCTTTTCCTTCTCTAAGGTGAACTTCTTTCTTTACTATATTTGCCCATGGCTGGTTGGTCTATAGTAAGGTGTTATATAAACTGAAGTGTGTTAGTAAAGCTTCATTATTCTTCTTTAGACATTTAAGTGGTACTTTTTAAGGGCATGCTTAAAGACACCCATATCCAATGATAAAATGATCAGAGACTTGAAGAACTTAGTCTATAAGGGTAGAAAGACAAGTGATGAACTTGACCATATTCTGTTCAATAATCTCTCAATCATATCTTGTGTGCAGCTGGAAATTCCTGGGAAATACTCTTAGGGATAGGCTAATGATAAAATGGGGATTTCACATCTTGAAGTGATTATAATTTGCTGCTTAAGGGGATTATAATTAGTGACTTAACCTTAATTTGCTTTTCTTGGGATTTTGTGGTATAATAAAGTTGCGTCAATATGAACTTTTGGAAATTTTTGAATAGAAAATTGCAAAAGTTGATCAAGCAGCCAGTTAGGTAGCTACACATCAGCTAACCTGCCATTCACCCACACAACCAACCCACTCATCTGCTATGTAGCTGACCAGCCAACCAGTCAACCAACCAACTAATTAGCTAATTAGCCAACTGACCAGCTAACCAACTAGTTGGAAATCAACCAACCAGCCAAGCAACTAACTAGAAAATCAACCAAGCAGCCAAACAGCAATTCAGCTAACAAGCCAACCCATCTACCACACACCAGTAATTATTCTAGGCACTGGGGGTACAGAGATGAATAAGATATCATCCCTGCCAATGAAGGTAGATATTTATAATCTTATTGAAAAATAAACAATAATTACAGAACAGCGTGAGATGGAGGTATGATATGCATTTCCAGACAGAAGTAAAACGTGTTAATTCGGTATTCTTGAAAGAGGTCTACTGTAATGAGTTTGCTCATTTTAGGGATCAGAATTTTGACTGGTTAGTGAGGTAGAGAATACTCAGCCACACTTTTGTCATTTGAAAAAACATAAGAGGTACTTTAATTTGAGTTTCAAAAAGGACAACCACAAAGACTCACTGTGAATCACTGCCTTTAATCTTTGGAATGATAACCACATACTGTCACTAATCAGTTACCCTAAACATAGCTGTACAAGACAAACCACATACAATATAGAAAGAGGGGGTAGATATTAATATACAACTCTATCCTCAAGAAATTGTGAAAAACTCTGACCAGCAAGTTTAAAGCAAACTGACCCTGGTCTAATCCAGTTGATATTTCTCCTGTTGCATCAGGTTCAATAACCCTGTGCCAGGTCTCCAGCCTTCCTGGGCTGAGATAGAAATGCCAGGACCTCATTTTCAGTCTCAGCTAATTCACTTGTTCAAGTTTCACTTCGAGTCCAGAGTTTATGGGGATAATTGACTTCCAAAATGCTCTAAGAAGTGCATACTACTTACTACTCAACTTCCTATATATTTCAGTTTGCTTGGGACAATTCCAGTCAATGCCTTTGTTCTAGTGTGATCATTAATAGTGTCTAATGGCAGTGTGGTGAGTGTCTGGGACAGCTACCTATGTGTCCTACTTATCCTATGGGGAAGGGATGGTAGTGTTAGCCTTCAAGATTAGGTGTATGTAAACTAGAAACAGAGAAGAAATTTGGATACCATGGTACTTCCTGTAGAGCATCTTTAGTATATTCCTTGGGGGCAGTAGCTTAGAATTCTAAGGTTTTACCATTTCATAACCCCTTCACATGAGCTTCATGAACACACATACACACAAATGCACACACACAAACACGCACACACACATTCTCTGAGAGTACAGAAGAAGTATGACTAACTGTGTGGGAGGGCTCTTCAAAGACTCAGCAGTGGTGGTTTGAGTTTGGTTTTGGAAGATGAGCAGAGAAGCAGGTAGAAAAATCATATCATTCCACAGTACAAATGTATGCAAGATGGCCATTTGGTTGTATGTTACTGCTTATGAGTTATAAACATGCAAATTTACAACTGGTTATATATAAATCTACTAGCAGACATGTGCTCATTGGAAAAGTTAGGAGTCCAGATATACAAAAGGATCTTTGGCAAAGGGACCTACCTTAGTAAGTCCATTACCAGCAGGAGCAACCCTACTTCATCCAGCTTTGGTTAGAAAATTGGAGCGATTATTTTGCATGTGCTCCATTGAGTGATACCTCTGCAGTCTTTGGTTAATGATTTTATCCTTAAAAAGATCCAATTCTTTAAACATTTTTTTTAATGTTCATTTACTTTTGAAAGAGAGACATTGCAAGTAGGGGAGGGACAGAGAGAGAGGAAGACACAGAATCCAAAGCAGACTCCAGGCTCTGAGCTGAAAGTACAGAGTCTGATGCAGGGCTCACACTCATGAACTGTGAAATCATGACCTGAGCCAAAGTCAGATGCTTAACCGACTGAACTACCCAGGTGTCCTAGAAAGATCCAATTCTTAATTCCATTGCTGTAATCTATACTGAGTTCATTTTTAGGAGAAATTATGAAATGTTTAAAAGCTCACCTTTTTATATTTATTGCATTTATATTTTCAAATTGTTTTAATAATTTATAAATACTTTTCATTTTACTAACACAGATACTCAGAAAGTGATTTAACTTATCCCAGTTTTAGTAAAGAGTCACAGAAATCCAAAGCGGAGATTGAGGAGAATTCACTGGCTTACTATTTGTTTCTCAATTCTGGCAAATTTCATCTCTCTTTGTTTCAAAGGTATAAGGTATCCTTGTGTACCGAGCAAAAATAACTACACCAAACAGTAAAAGAGACATGAGGTATTTGACAAATTCCGGATTACAAAACATGTTTATAGCAGAATTGACATTAAAATTTAGAGGAACATTTCATACCAGTCTTACTAAATATAATTTTTAAAAAATTAGAGGGACAACATGGTAAGGAAGACAGATCTGGGTATGAGTCTAAGTATGAATTGGAATCAAGTCTAAGGACTCATTTTATAAATTTTATGCTGTGTGGAAAGTCATTCAGTGTTTCTGAGTTTCAACTTCATCATGGATAAAATAGAATAAACTTGCGTTACCCACTCTACAAGGTAAGCAAATGTTAAATATAACTTACTATTAATATAGATTAAATATAAGAACATACTTTATCAAGTGGTAGTTGAGGTGTTTGCCTTTAAGTCTATTTGGAGGTATTGTACTTGTGGAAATAACAAATATATCTACCTGCAAGGTTGAGCTTCTTAGTCTGGCTCTATTTCCTTTAGCAACTACACTCCCTCTTTGCAGACTAAATCAAACAAGTTCAGGTCAACAAGAATTAATAAAAGAAATCTGTCAGGGTTAGTAATGGGGGTGAGGGGGGCAGAGGGTACTAGTCAATGGGCACTTCAAAGATGCTAGTCTTTGTAAATTTTCTACCACTGGTTCCCGCTCTTGCCAGTGCCTGAGCTTATTGTTGGGCATAAAGATAAATATGACATAGTTCCTGGACTGAAGAGCTCATAATCCAGTGAGGGGACAGACACATACATAGATTAGTTTCAATATAATGCTATGAATAGTATAATAAAAAGACAGTCACAGAGGAATGTGTAGACCCTTAGGTAAGTCTGACTCTCATAAGGTTTAAAGAGATATTTTAGGCATAAAGGATACTGTGTGTATCAGAAAGCCTCTGTAAGGACCATTATGGTAGAATTTGTGGGATTTACAAATGGATCAGAGGTATTTGCTTGTAGCATAGGGATACAAGCACAGGTTTTATTGTAGAACAGACATGTGCCTAAAACCTCATTATGTCAGTTACTTGCTCTACAGTATTTCTGAGCCTCAGCTTCTTTATCTGTGACACAGGGGTATTAATACCTAGCTCAGCCCACTGGAATATAAACTCTGCGAGGACGAGGACTTGGTCCTCTTTTGTTGATTATCTCCATCATTCAGAACTCAGCAAACACTTACCTGTCCTCAATAATTAATTGTTGAATCTGTTGAATAAATGAAGGTAGTTATTTAGCTTCCTGTCTCCACTTGTGCCCTAGTTCTTCCAAAAGCCACAGTTAAATCAAGGAGAGATTGGAGAGGGTCCACTGGTTTACTGTGTGCTTCTCAGTTCTGACTTGCTTCATCTTTGTCTTCCAAATGGCCACTTCAAAGGTACACAGTGTCCTTATGTATTGAGTACAAATAGCTTCATTCTACAGGAGAAGGTGAAAGGTGGAAGAGCAGGCTGTGTTCATGACACTTGTGAATACCCATGTCGTCTGCCATCTTGCAGTGCCCATCCGCACTGAGACATCTGCAAGCATCTGAAGATGCAGCTCTGTCTATAAAGATGGTATCAGCATTCTTACTTTTTCTGTTTTTCAATATTTTAGAGTTTTTTCACACATGTACAAGTTTTCTGAAAATAGCCTTTTCCCAAATTGTCAAACAGAAAATTGTAAACGTGCTGGAATAGATCCTGTATCAGGCTACCCCTTTAATGCAATTCTCACTTGATGGGTTGACATATTTCTCATTTCACTGGAAAGCTGTCACACAAGAATTTCCCTAGAGAGTTGGTGGACCTCCACAACTTGGAAGCTGGGTCTTGGAAAGACAAATACCTCACGGATGATTCTAACACCAAGTGTAGTTCTCACAACTGGGCACGTGGTGGCAGTGCCAACTAAGTGCCAACCTAATAGGTCAGGGTACACACCAATGTGCTACCCCTAACTTCTTTTTTATCCATTCAAAGTTTAGGACCTATAAGAGGTGTCCAGTCAATCTAATGGGTTAGGGTAAACTTTGCTAATTGAAAACAAGGCTGTAGTGAACATCTTAATAAGTTTCCTACTCTAGTTTATGACATTATTAGGATAGGCCCATAGTTAGGTGACCCCCCTGGAAAGGTGAAAAATGAACATTTCTGCAGTGTCCTAGGGTCATCTTACCTCCATGCCACATTAGTCACACACTTTCTGGACCATATCCCAGAACAAGTTATAACCCTGAACTTCTCTACCTCTGAAATGTGAAACTACTCTCTGATCACAAACACCTACTGTCTCCTTTTCACTGTTACTACAAAGGCAGTGTTCTATCCAGATCACAGTCTCTTGAGTTCTTCTCATTACTCCTTGATCCAATCCAGCAAGCAACCCTTCCCTCCATTAGCCATTGTCCTTTTTGATACCCCTGAAGGTTGCAGATCCACACCACCACCCCCATGCCAATTCCTATCTTTTCTATATTTTCCAGCATCCTTAGCTTGGGGTGACTATAGGACTAAGTTGTCACCAATGAACATGACTGCAAGTGATTTCTTCAATTCTACCTCTCTTTTAAAAAGAAAATACCTTGGGGCACTTGGGTGGCTCAGTCAGTTAAGCATCTGACTTCGGTTTAGGTCATGATCTCACAGTTTGTGAGTTCCAGCCCTGCATCAGGCTCTGTGCTGACAGCTCAGGGCCTGGAGCCTGCTTCAGATTCTGTGTCTCCTCCTCTTTCTGCCCCTCCCATGCTCACGATCTGTCTCTCTCTCTCTGTCTCTCAATAATGAATAAATGTTAAAAAAATTAAAAAAATTAAAAGAAAAAAGAAAAAGAAAATACCTTGCTCTAGACTTCCCCTTCTCTCTTCCCCATGAGGTAGAACACAGATGAACCAGCTAACCAACTTTGACTACACAGATGGGGGTGTGATGTAGAAAATCAGGTCCATGAATAAATTCCTGGATCCAAGTCTTCTGGTCAACTTGGACTTTTCATCTTGTGACTATGAAGTGAGAGAGAAATAAACTTCTATTTTATTTAAGCCACTGTGAGTTGAGGTCTTTTTGTCATAGCTGCTTAACTTAAAAAAAATTTTTTTTAACGTTTATTTATTTATTTATTTATTTATTTATTTATTTTCAACGTTTATTTATTTTTGGGACAGAGAATGAACGGGGGAGGGGCAGAGAGAGAGGGAGACACAGAATGGGAAACAGGCTCCAGGCTCTGAGCCATCAGCCCAGAGCCTGACCCGGGGCTTGAACTCACGGACCGCGAGATCGTGACCTGGCTGAAGTCGGACGCTTAACCGACTGCGCCACCCAGGCGCCCCAACGTTTATTTATTTTTGAGACAGAGACAGAGCATGAATGGGGGAGGGTCAGAGAGAGAGGGAGACACAGAATCCGAAACAGGCTCCAGGCTCTGAGCGGTCAGCACAGAGCCCGACGTGGGGCTCGAACTCACGGACTGCGAGATCATGACCTGAGCCAAAGTCGGAGGCTTAACCGACTGAGCCACCCAGGCGCCCCAGCTTAACTTTTACTAATATAGGACCTACCTGGAGGAACCCCATGCCTGGATCAACCCAATTCTCTACATCCTCCATGTTTACAGGTTGAGAGCTTCCTGAGATAAGCAGAATACACTGATTATGTCCATTACACAGAAACAATGGCTTTTCTCTTCACTTGGGCTCTCACACTGCCTGATGGTCTTTTTTCACACCCTTAGTTGGCTCTCCTATTCTCCTTGGTAGCTTTTTAAACTGTTCCCTAAAACTATCTCCTGATTTACAGAGAAAATAAAAAAGATCAGGAAGTAACTCCTTCAACTTCCTACTCCAGTCAATATAACTACTTGCTGCTGACCTTTTTTACCTCCTATCATAATGTAATCTCTTCCTTTCCCTTCCCTATGCCTCATCCTTCCACATGTCCTGGGCCTCAAGTCCTTCTATCTTCATGGGGACTGGATTAAGATCCTTTTTTTTCTTTAATGTTGATTAAAAAGAAGAGAAAAAGAGAGAGTGTGTGCATGTGAGGGAGGGGCAGATTGAAAGGGAGAGAGAGGATCTCAAGCAGGCTTCATGGTGTCAGTGCAGAGCCTGATTTGGGGCTTGATCATGACTGTGAGATCATGACCTGAGCCAAAATCAAGAGTTGGACACTTAGCCGACTGAGCTACTCAGGCACCCCTCTATTTACTGTTTCTAATCAAAATTTGAATGTTATTTCCCATTTCATATTTTTATTTTTTTAAGTTTACTTATTTATTTTGAGAGAGAGAGAGAAAAGAAAAAAAAGAGAGAATGTGAGTGGGGGAGGGGCAGACAGAGAGGGAGAGACAGAATACCAAGCAGGTTCCACACTGTCAGCGTAGAGCCTGACTCAGGGCTCACACTCACAAATCGTGAGATCATGACTTGAGCCAAAATCAAGAATCAGCCGTTTAACCTACTGAGCCACCCAGGCACCCCTCATTTCCTGTTTTTAAACCACAACTTAAAACTTTGCTTTGATCCCCTCAAGCTAATGCCCTATCTTTTTGCTTTTATAGTCATGCTTCTTAAAAGTCTTATTTACACTAAAAGTGTATATTTTCTATGTATTTGTCTATATACTGATTTTTTGGAGAATCTTATTTAGAAGCAAAAATCTGTGAACTGGATGCAGGCTTTCTTTTGAATAACTGCAGCTCAATAAATGGTTCTAGAGCTGACTTTTTGGATACTATATTCACAAGTAGTTTGATGATACAGATTTATAGCTGATTTTATATACACACATATTTTTTTGAGCATAAACAAATGGAGAAAAAGAGACAAAATATTTCTTACAAAGGAATTCCAAATAATGTATGTAAGTACCAGGCTCCTTCCTAGGAAATAGAGCTTGATTCCATCTTCCTTTTTTTTTTTTTTTTTAAGTAATCTCTATGCCTAACATGGGGCTTCAACTCACAATCTTGAGATCAAGAGCTGCATAATCTACTGACTGAGCCAGACATGTGCCCCCAATTCTGTCCTCCTTGAGTGTGGACTGCATCTAGTGACTCATATCCAAAGAATAATATATGGAAAGGAAAAAAAAATTAGTAACTTTATAGCAGAGAAATCTGGTAAACACCACCTTAAGCAAGTGATCAGTATTAACACCAGTAGTGATAAGTCATGTTGATATCACATGCACTCTGATATATGTGTTTAAAAAGGCATTGTCTTTGATATTCTTCCCTAAAACCCATAATCCCAGTGTAATCATAAGAAAAACATCAGTGAACCCAAACTGAGGAACATTTTATGAAATATCTTGTGACTACTCAAAATGGTCAAGGTCATCAAAACCAAAGATAGGCTGAGACACTTATAGACCAGCAACAATTAAGGAGACATAACGATTAAATGTAATGTAGTAATCTAGATGAGATCCTGGACAGAGAAAGGGCATTAGGGAAAAACTAATGAAATCTGAATAAAATATGGAGTTTATTTCATATTGTTATGGAATAAATGTTTGTTTCCCCAAAGTCCATATGTTGAAACCCTAACTGCAACATGATGGCATTTGGAGGTGAGACTTTGGGTAGTAATCAGGTTATGAAAGTGGAGCCCTTATGAATGGGATTAGTGTTCTTATTAGAAGAGGCCAGAAGACTAGCCAACTCTTTCTGCCATGTGAGGATACAAAGGGAAGTGAGTTCTCACCAGAACCCAATTATACTGGCACCCTGAAATCAGACTTGTAGCCTCCAGAACTACGAGAAATTAATGTTTGATGTTAAGGTACCCAGTCTGTGTTCATATGTTAACAGCAGTCCAAACTAAGACAGTAACGGGCCAATGTAATTTCTTAGTTGTGACAAAATATACACTATAGTTATGCAAGATGTTAGTGATAGGAGAAATTGGGTGAAGGGTATATAGGAGCTACTTCACTACTTTTGCAATTTTCTATAAATCTAAAATTATTCTAAAAGAGAAAGTTCATTTAAAAAATCTATAACATGGAAGGCATTGAAATTCAATTCTACTAAACCACAGAGGAACTGAAGAAACTATAGAGAACTCAAATAGTATGTACAGGTGCAAAATTTTGAAATTTATAGTTCAGCTTTTAATATCTTGACTTAAGGAAAGAATATATGGATGGAACGACTATTTTTAATTGGATAAATTTATATCATCAAATGGAACTGAAAGATATTGAGAAAGCTTAGATTTTGCAATGTTTGTATATTTGGCAAAATATTCAAAATAATAATAAATAGAAACTTTTTTGACAAGTTTTTTCTCTTGCAGAAATTATCAATGAAATGTACTCTTTTTAAAAATATGTTTATTATCTTGAGAGAGAGAGCGTACATGCAAGAGGGGGAGGGGCAGAGAGAGGGACAGAGAGAATCACAAGCAGGCTCCATGCTGTCAGTGCAGAGCCTGATGTAGGGCTTGAACTCATGAACCATGAGATCATGACCTGAAGTGATATCAAGAGTTAGATGCTTAACCAACTGAGCCATCCAGGAACACTGGGATGTACTCTGAATGGAGGCAAAATCAGTACCTGTTACAATATTTGGAGTAAACTATTTGTGTATTTTGAGCAGAAAAATAGGAATTGGGAATATTCTCTATGATTAGCTCTGAATTTACCAGGTATACTTCAGGACTTATGGAGAGAGTATTTTATTAGAGAAAATTATAAACATGTGTCAGTTTCAGGTGTCAACAACTTCAAATGTGTTAACAACCAAAGTAAAATTCTAAAGATTATAATTGATGAATAAGCTAAGGATAATATCATATTAAAAATACATTCTTAAATAAACACTGAAAAAATAAAAATAAGTAAAAGAGGGGGCCTGGGTGGCTCAGTCAGTTAAGCATACGACTTTGGCTCAGGTCATGATCTTGTGGTTCTTTAGTTTGAACCCCACATCAGGTTCTGTGCTGACAGCTCAGAGCCTGGAGCCTACTTCAGATTCTGTCTCCCTCTCTCTCTGCCCTTCCCCCACTCATGCTCTCTCTCTCTCTCTCTCTCTCTCTCTCTCTCTCTCTCTCTCTTTCTCAAAAACAAATAAACATTGAAAAAGAAATAAATAAAAATACATTCTTGGGGTGCATGGGTGGCTCAGTTGGTGAAGTATCCAACCTCAGCTCAGGTCATGATCTCATAGTTCATGAGTTTGAGCCCCACATTGGGCACCCTCCTGTCACTAAGGAGCCTGCTTCAGCTCCTCTGTCCCTCTTTCTGTGTACCTCCCCTGCTTGCTCTCTCTCTCTCTCTCTCTCTCTCTCTCAAAAAATACAGAAACTTAAAAAAAATAAATAAAAAATACATTCTTCAGGGAAATACTAGTGACATATTAAGACAGAGGTACCTAAGCAAATGATGAAACACATGAGTATATACTCCAAATAGCTGTTCTCTTTATTTCATTTTCAAAGCATTCAGATAGTAAATGTAACAAAGTTTTTTAAAAAAAATTATAGAATTTACAGAATTCACTGAGTAAATTCTTCAAAAAAAATTTTTTTTAATGTTTATTCACCCTTGAGAGACAGGGGCAAGCACGAGTTGGGGAGTGGCAGAGAGAGAGACAGAGAGAGAGACACACACAGAATCTGAAGCAGGATCCAGGCTCTGAGCTGTCAGCACAGAGCCTGACGCAGGGCTTGAACTCACGAACTATGAGATCATGACCTGAGCCGAAGTCGGACGCTTAACCGACTGGGCCACCCAGGTGGCCCAACTGTGAGTAAATTCTATGGTCACTCAACACACAGATCTTTCTGAGCAGCCCGCAGGCAGACACTGGCTCCTTGTTCATTCTTGTATCTCGAGCAGGCAACATGGGGATATATAGTACATGCTTGTTGAGTGGGTAAATGAATGAATGAACATTTTTGGCCTGTGAAATATTCAGTGGTGTTGCCAATAATGAAAGGTAAGCGGTAGCAAAGCTTGACATCAACACTTTTCCTGTTTGCAGTATATGGACATTTAATACCTGGGTAAACCCTGTTCCGGTGCTCCTGGTAGAGACCCAGACAACTGGGTGGAGCACCTCCTTTTTCACATATACTCCCTCCTGGAATCTCTCTCTCTTCATTTTTTTTTATTTTGAAGTTTTTAAAATCTATAAAAAAGTTGAAAGTCTAATATAATGAACACACATGTTTTTCCACCTAAGAAAATTAATAATACCCTATTGTGGAAAATACACTTACATTTCCCAATTGTTTCCACAATGTCTTATTGTATGGCCTCCCCCCCCCCCCAGTCTTGTATCTAATAATACTTCATGAATTGCATTTGTCTGTGTGCCTTTTACCTCTTTTAATCTAGAACAGTCCACTGCCTTCTTTTGTTCATGTTTTACATCATTGACTTTTTAAGAGTCTTAGAGAATGTTCTATATTCTGGATTTGTCTACTGTTAAGTTTTTAAAATGTTGTAAAGTGAATTAAGAACATGTGGCTAAGGTCTATTTTATTAGAGGATATTTTAGAGAACTGGGCTTTTAGGCATAAATGCCAGTCACAATGTGAAGAGATTTCATCTAACATACAGGACAGGTCTCCTACCCATATAGTCAAGGAAAAAAAAAACTCAGTTATTTCACTGGAGAAGTAATCATTTATAATTTGTTGATAATTTATTCTTTTCAAAAATATCAGGTAAAATTCCCAGTAATTTTGGAAGCACAATAGATTTGAAAAGAAATTTTTTACAAGTTATACATATAAAGCACTTTGCAGCAAACATTATACTGTCAGCACATTTGGAATAAAATGGCACGTCACCACGTGCTAATTATGATTTGTGTGAATAAATAGTCAAATATGGGGATAAAGAAGTATTTTAAATTTCATTCAGTTTTCCTGCATGATATCATCTTTTGGTCACTCTTGGTCACTGCATTTTTTTGGGGGGGGGAAGAAGGCAGAAAATAGAGAGGCATAGGCATCCATCCAAATCAATTCTCCTTTCATTTGAGCAGACTGACTTGTATTGAATCAGTGAATAGCATTTATTTGGTTTTACTGCACTGGGTGCCAAGAAAAGATGAGAATATAGCAAATATGGATCCTGCTTTGGAGACATTATTTTCTAATAGTGTAAATAAGGGAAGCACACTGATGGAAATTTTTCCATTTAACACATTTTGAAATACACACACACACACATATATAAATATATATATACACACACACATAGACACACGCACGCACGCACACACATATACACATACTGTCTTTTGGGGATATTAAATTTTATTTTAAGTGCATCATTATCTGTGGCCTTAAATCAATCATCTTTCAGCATCTTGTGTAGAAGATGGTAGGTGCTCCATAAGTGCCTTTTCCCCGAATGAACTCAAATTTGTTCCATGCGTATTGCTATTTTCAAATTGCTGTCACACATGGTCTGGGTGAATTTCATCTGCATTGAAATTTGGAGGATGCTCTTGACAGATGACAGTGTGGGGCCCTGCAGGGTGAGAAGAGAGCAGTGCCAGCCCTGTGGAGAATAACATGACCTTAAATCTGCCCTTGAAAGACAGCGGGAGTGTGTGGCTCACACAGCCTCCCCAGCACCTCCGCACAGGGCAGTGGGTCCTGGGATGTACACGGGAGAAAACAATAACTACATTAGCATTCAGAGCCATCCACCTCCAAGTGCTGCCTTCTCCAGTGTCATCTGCAGATGGGAAAGCTGGGGATCTTTAGAGGGTTTTTATGATAATTATAATGCCACTTATATGCTCATCCTTCTCTATAATATTGCTCATGAAACAACTACCTAACCCATTCCGCTGTTGTTAGAGGATGGAAAAAATAAAAATAACCCAATTTCTTTGTTTGCATGGAAGTCTCCCTAGTAGCATACATTTACCTGCATTTAGAAAATATGTATCATTTTTGGCACCAAATAGGATTGGATCAGTCCCTTCACCTCTCTGAGATTTAGTTTCTTCATAAGCAGAGAAAGAATAAAAAGTCACTCTGTTTATCTCTCACAATTGCTGAAAGATCCATTGGGAGAAGGAATGTATATGGAAAAGCTACAACATATATTATTAATACTTTTACATTCCCCCCTCCCATATGTACATGACCATGTGCAGGCATGGAGATTATGGTAATCAAGAGTGTCCATATTCAAGCAGAGACTGCTGTGGAGAGTTGGGGTGAGCAGAACAGAGTGGTGGGGTGATGAAGGATGATAGTATATTTGTGGGAATGGGAAGATCTCTCAAGAAAGTCTTGGGACCTTTCTTTAAAGTCAGGAAAGAAGATTGTGCTGATGGCTTCTGAGAGGCACCTTCTCCCTCTCTCTCCATCTGTCAAAGCTCAGCTTAGCATTTCCCCACCTGAGTCTGTGGTGGGCATCCCTGCCCAGAAAGACATCATGGTGTGGTGCAAAGACTAGGAATCCAGACAACAAAAACCAGGCCTAGAGTCCTGACTCTTACCCTAATTTGGTATATGACCATGTCCACAGTACTGAATACTTCAGAGTCTCATTTTTCTTATTCATGTGACAATCTTAGCATTGTTGTGACCATTATGTAACACAGAAGGTGTGAAGCAGCACATAGTGGCCTTTCAGAAATTGTAGTCTCCTTCACTCCAAATCTCCAGCCCACATAACCTGGATTTCTTCATTTTGAGAATGGGGATAATACTTACCTTTGAATTAATGAGGCAATATATGTAAGTCCTAACACAAAGCCTGGCACATGCAACTGTAATGAGTTCATTCAGGATCCAACTCTTCTGATCATCTTTGCCTGGAGACAAACTAGGAGAAGAAGCTGGAGCAGTGCTTTCTAACCTGTTTTTCATACTTAAACATTTACTGCATGACCCCCTCCCCCCCACCCAGTCCTAATCTAGCTATGAGTCCTCTTGACTCTATCTTCAGAATCTATTCACTTCCAGGCATCTGGGTGGCTCAGTGGGTTCAGTGTCAGACTTCAGCTCAGGTTATGATCTCAGAGCTTATGAGTTCAAGCCCCCACGTTGGGCTCTCTACTGTCAGCACAGACCCCACTTCAGATCTTCTGTGTCCCTCTCTCTCTGCCCCTCCCCTGCTTGCTGTCTCTCTCTCTCAAAAATAAATAAACATTCAAAAAAAGATAATCTAGCCACCTCTTTTCATGTTTGGACCATCTAGGACAAATCCAATCAGCCCCTGACATCTATCTGGCCAAAAGACTGGTTCAAAATGGTCCAACTAGTATAAAACTTAGGGCATTTGTCAAATAGTTGATGAAGGCATCCTGTTCTTTCCTCCCGGATGTGGAGGAGATAGCATGAGGTAGCATGCAGACTGGTGGCCAGCTTGCACAGCCAGCCCGAGGATGAAGCTACCACAGTAGGAAGCAGAGCTATCAGAATCTCAGAGAAATGGAGAAAAATCCATGCCTAAAGCCCTTTCTTCTTCTGAACTTTTCAGCAACATGAACTAACCCATGCTCTCTAAGCTATTTTTGGGTCTCTTACAAAGATTCCTAATAGCTACATTCTTTATACTCTAAACAGAGTGATATTTTCAAACAGAAATCAGACCATGTCATGGTCTTTTCTTCTTGTCCAGCTTCTTGGTCTTTTATTCTTCATTAGGTTGAGTGTGGCTGGTGTGATCTCAGATGCATAGAATATAATCTGAATGGTGTCCCTGGGATTTTCTAAGGCCCAGGCCCAAGTCTGATTCTGCCTTATATCTGGTTGGTTCTTACTCCTGGACTGGAAGTGTCTTCTTTGCCCAGCCACTGGCTAGAATTTGGACCCTAACTGCCAAATCTTCAGACCATTAGGAGCCATGAGACTGCCACAAGCTTGTCTTAGCACAGCTACTGCTTCAGAAAGCTTACAGTACAGCTACTGCCTTAATGCTTTGCTCAGCCTACTAGATGGGCACCACTTAGACTCTGTCATCTGCCTTGAGAAAGTCAGAAGGTGCCACCCATTGGACCCATCACACCAAATATACATAAGAGCTTCTTACACTCCCTCCTCCTTCCATCTTTTCAGGTAGTTTCTCTTCTCTTTCTTGAGCCTGTGATGGAGGATTCAGAATGGCTTGTGGCTGATCTCACTTCAACTCTAGGGAATTCTTGACCATTTTCCTCTAGGACATTCTTGACCATTCTCCTCTGGGGTATGTTGTCGTAAAAGGAGACAAAGAATAAAGAACCAGGCAGCATAGGAAAGTGGACTATTAAGTGAAGGAACACTTTAGTTGTAAAAAGAGGCACATATAAGATTTAAGACAGCTACATTTTCCATAAACCATGACAATAAAGGAAAGCCAAATAATGTGACTGTTTAGCTGTATCTCTCTTTCAACCTCCTGGACTTTCTTTTTGTTGTTACTCACACATGGAGTTGAGGCAGACCAGAAATTAATGGGAACAGGTTTAATGGAGTAGTCTTTAGTTCAGCTCTCTTATACCACAGAGGATTTATACTATAACTTGTAGTTGAGAAACCTGGGAGAGGAGGGCTTGTAATCGTCAGATGAAATGTCATTGGGAAATGCTATTTCCTAATGCCATGCAGAAGAAAGTAGATTGGGAATCTAGAATCTCAAATGCTCAGATCTTGCCTTTAGAATGGAGCTGAAAAATACCTCTTAGTCTGGATCTTCCTTTTAATACTCCTGCCATTTATTTTGATTTCTAAAAGAATTGAAGTGAAAGCCTTTGTGTACCAGACTTTAGTACTATTATTTAGATTAATCAAAGTTGTAGGTAACAAGCTAGAAAAAGCACTTTGAATCTCTCAACTCTCCCTGTTACTCATACATGATTGGAAAAGGACCTCACCATTGTAGGAGGCCTGGGCTGAGAGTCCCACAATCCACGTCCTGGATGACTGGCACCAGAGCCTTGTTTCCCTGAACCTCAGTTTACACATCTGTGAAACAAAAGATAGCTGAAAATCCTTCAACTGTTTCTGTGACTCCTAACTTCATTTGGGGCTCTGTTTGGGAGTAAATTCAGAAACAAGGTGGTGGTGTCAGTGGTTACTTTTCAAAAAAGACCAAATGTGAAAGGACATTCAGTCTGAAACTCTGTTTCTATTCATATTGAGGTTTTAAAAGTCAGGTTAGTCCATAGAATACTGATGATTGGATTTCTCTGATGAGCTCAGATTTGATGATGGCAGTAGGCAATATAGAATACTTTCTCTTTATTAAGGAATCTCCTAGACTTAAAACTTCCCATTTATGAAATTCCACAGATATGAAGAAAGTTTCCTACCAGAGCAGAGGTGTATCAGCTCTGCCCAACAGGTGGGATTAGTGGATGCTTGTATTTTTTGAACAAAAAGTCTTAGGAATAACCTTTGAGACTTTAAACCATTCATAAATGTCTGGTGCCAGTTCAATCTTGTCTCAGGTCACATTGCACAAATACATCTAAATTGGACCTGGATACCATAAAATGCTGTGGGAATGTCTGAGGGCTTATCAATGGGATTTTTATTAATATGACAATATCATTCTTTTACATTTTAATTTTCAGGAAGAGTAGATTCCTACCTCATTTTGGTGTGGGGGAAAAAGTTAATATATCATTAAAAAGATGATTTAAAATATCCTGGGTACTTATTTTTATAACCAAAAAATATCCAACCAAGAGAATTTGTGAAATATGCATCCATATAATGAGGATTCTGAAACTTAGGAGAATTTTTAAAAATCCATAATTATTTTTCAGTCAAGCAAAGAGGTCCTGAGTCTTTTTTGTGAAGGGCTGGTTGTGTCCTAATGTGTTCTCAAAGGTCTTCCTGATCTACTCACCTATTACTCTGTTAGAAGGCGCCCTTGAATAAAGAGTAGAAACCCAAGATGGCAGTCAGCACTGTGGAAAAACATCCAGAAATGTTCACACCATTTTATATGATGGCAAATGAATGTTTCTGTTGGAAATTCTTCATTGATGACGTTACAGTTCAGGTCTGGGGCACAACGAATAGTGTGATTTCTTTGGGAAGACATGAGACAGGTAAGGAAAGGGGAGGGGCAGGCCAGCCTGCAGTGAGGGAGTGGATGAGAGGGATGGAGGGAGAACTCCCTTGGTCCTACAGGGCAGTGGAGTGGGGTTCCTCTGTGCTGAGCTAAAATAATATGAAATGGGAAAAGAGTGGCCCCAAAGGGCCATCACTGCCCTAGATAATCTGAATTAATTATGTTACTGTTTCTTAAAACCTATTTGTATCAGAAACATGCATTGACTCCAATATACTGTAGACTCAAGAAGGGCATCCTGGTAATACCAGTGGCTGGTGACAGAGAAAGAGCCGCTGTGGGAATGGAGGAACTAAGGGGATGGATCAGAATCAGAGCCAAATATCAACTGTGGAGGTTGGAGAGTGTCCACATGGCCCCCAGCCACTCTGTGGTCACACTATCTGTCTGTGGTCTGGAGGGGCTGTGCTGAAGTTACAGGCCACCTAATGTATTCTAGGCACTATGGGCAGTTTTACCAATTTAACCCATAACAATCAGATATGTGGTTTTAGCTTTAATAGTGTAATTTAATTATTTATGGAAGAGACTGTTAGTATCAATCACAATGTCGACAAGTTATTTTTACTAATGGCTTTTTGAGATCTGAAACATTTATCACATAGAAATCATTTAGGCAGAGCTACTTGCATATTAAAAAACTACATTTAAACCATTTGAGAAGAGTTGGGTACATTTGAAGAGTCTTCATATATGCTGAGGATAAAAATTTATATTCACAGAATAATGCTTTATAGATGAATCACAGTTTCAGAAAAGCACATAGTAAAAAGCTCAATATTCATTAAGGTACCTTTTCATATTTTTTCCAGAAAGTGTCTTGAGTTTATACATCATCATAATAGAAATATTCTCAGAGCACCTGGGTGGCTCAGTTGGTTAAGCATCCAAATCTTGATCTTGGCTCAGGTCGTGATCTCACGGTCCATGGCATCCAGCCCCATGTCAGGCTCTGTGCTGGCAGTGCGGAGCCTGCTTGGGATTCTATCTCTCTCCCACTCTCTCTGCCCCTTTCCTACTCAAACTCTCTCTCTCTCTCTCAAAATAAATAAATAAAACATTAAAAAAATAGAAATATTCTCAAAGTTACCCACTCCCCTTCCTTAAGTATTAAAGCATTATTTTCTAGCATCCTAAAAAACCAGCATGTTATACATGTTACACATTTCTACCTATTGCTTTGATAAATTTCTGCACATTGTCTAATTCTGCATATTACTTTATGACAGAAACTTTTGTATCTCCTTTCAGTTTAGTTAGCAGATACCAATTGCATACACAGAAACAGCAAGGGCAGCATATCTACTACAGAGGTAGGATGTGGGCGTGGAAACTCTGAGGCCAGGCTGACTGGAAACCATCTTGGCTCCACTCATGAACCATTTATCAACTGGGAGGCGAGTCCAGCTGGGGTGAGGTGTGTGCCATGCCATAAATGTCCGTGGGAAACCAAGACACATGGGAGGCTCTTGCATCTTTTGTGAAAAGTTTAATGAGACGTTAACAGTGAACATGGCAAATAGAAGCCAGATAGGATCAATTTAAAATTGGAATTGTTATCATGACTAGATTAGAGAAGAAGAATATTAATTCTGATGGCTGCAAAAAAAAATGCCCTACTATAAAAAAATAGGATGGATATATGATTAGTTATCATAGAGTTAAGTTAAAAAATGTTAAAAGAAATTAGTTAAAAAAATGTTCTCCGTGTTATTTGAAAAAAAGCATAGTGAAGCAGATATCACTGAGCACTGACTAACTTCTGTCCTTAAGAGACCTGATTTGATGAACTGGGTTGCAAAAAGCAGTGCTTCCCCAACCCTGGAGTTCTGGTCTCCCTTGCATGCTTCTGAATTTATTTCCAATGTGGGATGGAATTCGGGTGAGCTCCTTTCTGAAGGGAAAATCTGCATATATCATGGAAAACTGAAACCTTCTGGAGGGATTAACTGCTCATGGACAGTAATTGACTCCAGTAGTGGGTAATGCACTGTGGAGAGGTTGGTGAGTGAGGTATTGGGCTAGGATTTTGAAAATCCTCTATTCGACAATAGTATTGAAGGGAGGGAAGAGGAGGATAGGAAGGGGACAAACAGAGGCATGAGCCCATTCAGCAGGGAGAGGGGATGTGCCAGCTCAGATCTCTGGAGACTGGGAAGTCCTTGGAGAGGCTCTGGGAGTAGGGGGGACAGATGGAGTGTGGAAGCAGAACATATGTCATGTGTCCAGAGTGCCTGGTTTGCTCCAGTGAGGAGGAAACTCTTGTAGCATTTTGGTTATAGATGCAGTTCTGATATCCATACAGCACATCCTATGTTTACTGAAAAGAACAGGTAGTTAAGTATCGGTAAGAACCAGTGTTTGCATAAACATCTTTTATTCTTGAATATCATATTATCATTAAACACAGGTGGAATTTACCAGGGACAGAACACATATGAATTTTCTAAGTCCAAGAACACACTGGAATCTTAGGGAAGAGAAGATACATGGGATGTTTCAATTGCTGGTGAACTGACATTGTTTTGAAGCTGTTCTTTGCTTACAGTTGTAGCAAGCAACTCTAACAGTCTTGAAAGAGACTATGAGAGTTCTAATTTTTACTTGTGGTGGAAGCAGGCATCCAAAACCAATGGTATCTTACCTGCGAGATAAATGAAAGTGGCATTGCTATGGTGAAGGTTGTGCTCAAAGCACCAGGACCCGGAGACACAGTTTCAGAATTCCGACACATTGCCCTTGTTATTTCCACTGGGTTTAGAAATACAATTTAATGGAACATTTAAAAATATTGGGAATGGGTAAGCATAATTTTCTTGTACTTATCAAGTCACATTTGATATTTATATAAAAATGAAATTAAATAATAATGGTTACTGGTACTTGTTTTCTGTATTTTTAAATACAAGTGGGAATATTAATTGTATTATATTTTGAATATATGAAACTTGAAAGACTGTTGATAGTTTTTTTAAATAATTTTTTAAAATTAATTTATTTATTTTGAGAGAGAGAGAGAGTGAGGGTGCATTGGGGAGGGGTGGAGAGAGAGAGGGAGACAGAATCCCAAGCAGGCTCCATGCTGTCAGCACAGAGCCCGACACGGGGCTCAATGTCACAAACTGTGAGATCATGACCTGAGCCAAAATCAAGAGTCAGATGCTTAACCAGTTGAGACACCCAGTCACCCTGATAATTATTTTTTTGACAAACTTTTAAACCAAAAATAAAACTGCTTTAAATGAGTGTTTAACAGTAGCAAGGACTTCTACCTCTGACCAAGATGAGGTAACAGCGGCTAGATTTACTGTCACACCTTAAACAACTAAAAAGCTGGGAAAAAATATGAAACAATAGTTTTGAAGACAATGGACATCAAATAATGAACAGTAATCATAAGGAGACAGGAAACAACCGGGGCATGATTTCCCCTGTCTCCTCCAGGAGACAGTTTCCAGGCTACCGTCTGGGCCAGGGGGACCCAAGTGGAACCTGGCAGCATCTCTGAGTCAAGGAGATGGAGCTGGGACTCCGGGGAGGCCAAGGTGACTAGTGTTTGCAGGGTACTGGAGAGCTGCAGAGGGCCCTTTCTAACCATCTGCTGAGGACTGATCAGCACAAAGCTATGAGGAAACCACTCAAGGCTGGGGAAAGAAACACCTGAAAGGAATCAAGGACATAACCCTTGGAGGTTACACAGGGCCACGAATAATTCCTTTTCCCACCAGCCAGAGTAAAAAACTTCAAAAATCAGAGGATATTGGGTAAAGTACTCAGGAAGGTTTTTTCCTCACTAGGGGGCAAAACTGGAGCTAAATTAAAAGCTGTTCTGGTCTTCCTTAATGAAGAGGAAAAGCAAGGTCTGAATGGGTAGAACTGTTTGCAAGTAAATGAGTCACATCCCAGAAAAAACTCAGGAATACTTATAGGAATATAAGAATGTTCAGCACCCAACAAGGTAAAATTCACAATTGCTGGCATCCAACTAAAAATTATCAGCATGCGGAGAAGTAGTGGTATACATTTTTTAATATATAACACAGTTTTAGGTGAATAATCAATATAAAACCAAACCAGACTTGACACAGATGTTAGAATTAGCCAACAAACACGTTCAGCACTTAAGTATTTATATTCCATGTGTTTAAAATGTTAAGTACAACATACAAGATATAAAAAAAGACCCAAATCAAATGCCTAGAGATGAAAATTTGTCTAAGATGAAAATATACTAAATAATTTAATAATTATTAATAATTTAAAAATCTTTGTGGCCTATCAATCAAAATGGAATTACTGATCACAAACATTTATAAGAAATATTCAAGGGGCGCCTGGGTGGCTCAGTCGGTTAAGCGTCCGACTTCAGCTCAGGTCATGATCTCACAGTTCATGAGTTCAAGCCCCGCATTGGGCTCTGTGCTGACAGCTCAGATCCTGGAGTGGGCTTTGGATTCTGTGTCTCCTTCTATCTCTGTCCCTCCCTGACTTGTACTCTGTCTCTTGCTGTCTCTCAAAAATAAATAAATGTAAAAAAAGAAATTAAAAAAAAAAGAAATATTCACCTCACCCCATCAAAGGTGTCAAAACAATGCACATTGGGAAGGCCATCCAGTTATTTTAGGTCCCAATCAGAACTAGATTTTGGCAGGTGTGAACTGGAGGCTGAATTACAATTGGCACTCCTTCTAAATGATATCTTTTTTTAGTATTGGTTGGCTTTGCATTGGTTTACTGAAGGAAGGAAAAATTGATTTTAATTAGTTAAAGTTATGTATCTCTTTATGTTTAAAATGTAAGATTCATTAGGTCAGTGAATATAAAACATATTTCACATATAGTCACTTTATGTAAATATGTCCCTTAAATGTATATTTTAAGATATATATTTTGAGTAGTATTTCTTCTCAGTATTTCAGTTACTCATAACTGGATGGTGTTAATCACACAGTTTCTGAAGATAAAGGCTACTCTGCTGGATATGCTACATTTCCTCTTCCATTTCCACACACCACTCTTCACCTTGCTCTTTGCTCCACGAGGCTGTTGGCCTGCATTCATGGGTTCCTTTGTCCTCTGGCTTCCCAATAGATTCAGACAATTGGAAATATCAGCTGGTGATGGGAGGCCAAGAGGAAAGATTTGGGGTGTGTATTTCCCTAGGTCCCTCCCTGCTGGATTGCTGCTGGATGGGCTTCATCTCTCCCTGGAAACTACTCTCTTCCATTGCCCTTGTAGGTCTAGGAATGCTGAGGGCTCACTGAAAGGCACCATCCCCTTGTTGGCTCTGCTGGACCCTGCTCACAACTTTGTAGACACCCCATCTATTAAGCTCTACCAGTTTAAGTGTGCCATCTTTCTGAACTCTGACATAATGTCTTCTGTGGCCTCAGTTATAAAGTCATTTTCAAATCCCATTCATGTCTAAAACTTATTTTCTCTGGCTTTCATGTATGTAATTTTTTTTCTATATTTCTGTAGCTCTGGATCTGTGCAGTTTGTGTGTGTGTGTGAAAACCAGAAAACTTCCACCAAAGGGTAGTGAAAGTTTTAAAATTTAGTGTATACAATAAACTACAATAAATTTCCAGTAAATAGTTTTATATAATATATTATTTGGTTTCATAATTTTAATTAACTGCAGCTATTGACTTCAACCAATGTCACACTGAGTATTGAGAGTCCTAAAGTTGGTGTCGTAGTTTTGTGTGTAGCCTATGTGTTGCCCAATTTCAGCAGAGAAATTTTAGTGCCACTTCCCCTGCTCTTAACTCAAGATGCTAGCCAATTTACAACTGGTCTGTTTTACATTAAGTAGGGGCATGAAGAAATTAGGTTATGTGGTGTCACCTTTTTAATTTATTCCCCCAATGTTTTAGCTTCCCTCGAAGACCACCCCTTAATCTAGCTCTGGCATAGCATTCTTCCTCTTGTTCAAAACAAATATAAGATTAAGCAATTCATGCCAATTATGATGGCTATTAAAACCAAACCATAAAATGACAAGTGTTGGCAAAGATGTAGAGAAATTGGAATGCTTTTGAATCGTTGGTGGGAATATAAAATAGTACAGCTGCTGTGGAAATCTTTATAGTTATTCATCAAAGAATAAACATAAACTATGATATGATCCAGGAATTTCATTTCTGGAAAGAAGTGGAAGCAGAAAGTTGAATATTTATTTGTACATCTGGCATTATTACACATTGTACATCCATCGGCGTTATTCACAGTAGCCAAAAGGTGGAAACAACCCAAGGGTACATTATTGCATGAATGGATAAACAAAATGTGGTATATCCACATAATGGAATATTATTTAGCCTTAAAAAGGAAGGACATTTTGATATATACTACAACACCAATGAACCCTGAAGACATTATGCTAAGTGAATAACCCAGTCACAAAAAGAACAATATAGTATGATTCTACTTTGAGGTACCTAGCATAGTCAAATTCATAGAGGCAGGAAGCAAAATTGTGGTTGTCAGGGGCTGGGGGAAGGAGGAATGGGGAGTTAGTGTTTAACGGAGACAGAGTTTTGGTTGGAGGAAATGAAAAAGTTCTGGAGATGGATGGTGTTGATAGCTGCAGAACAGTGCAAATGCACTTAATGTCACTGAACTTGACACTTAAAAATGGTTAAAATGATATATTTTATGCTATATGTATTTTACACAATAAAAAACAAAACTATAGTTAAGTGGGGAGAGCTGTCAATATTAGGAAAAAGAAGCCTAATAAATAGACTAATAAACCTATACCACCTCAAAATGCAGGAATTTCAGTATTTCTTTAAAAATATCAATTATCTCTGGGTAAAGAAAGGCCACCACCAATTGTATATCTTATATCTAGAAACGCCTTTGAGTTTTAAAAACAGATTTAAAAATTATGTGCCACAAATTTTATTAAAGAATTGGAGAATTTTCCACCCAATTCTTTATGTTGACTTTTACTTTCTAAAAAGCACATGATCTTCCTATTAAAAAAAAAAAAAAAAATATATATATATATATATATATATATAATATGTGATAAAACCAACTATGTTAACTAGGCACAACTTTGTGATCTTGGAAAGAAAATGTTAGTTCAGAGGAAAAACATTAGCATTTCCTTTCTTTCTTGCAATGACAGGAACATCCATTTCCTTAGTAATTGCTCTCCAGCATGCTGCCTCATTTCAGAGCCCGTTTGCTTTGTGGGCCGCTCCTGTCCAGGAGCAATGTTTATTCCCTACACTTTCTTGTGATGAATCTTTTCTATAGGTGAATTTTGTGACATCCTCTGTAAAAGTTCAGAAGTGGAAAATTGTTTCTATGTTTCTGTTTTGTAAGAGCCAAAACTCAAACAGAAACATAGAAGAACATATTATTAGTGTTTCCACTAAACAGGTTTCTTTATTCCCTTTGTACATACAAGTTTTCATATTCTACAAATTCATTAGGTATTGAATTTGATTAGCTTTTAGCTAGAAAATATAAGACATGTATTAAAATGAAGAATCAGGAATATAATTACCTGCTTTCTTCTGATGCCCAGATTTCCGTCTTCTTATGCAACGTCTTTATTTTTTTGTCCCACCTAACCTTTGACAGTGTCCTTCACCCAGGATGCTCTTTTCTACCTGGGACCAGGTCCTGGATCCCCACTTATGTGGACATTGGTATCTGACTATGAAAGTAGGGTCATGGGAAGTTATCCAGACCATGGTACGCAGGAAAGAAATTGGAAAACAGAACCTATTTATTGTAGTCATGTAGAGATAGAGCGTTGGATTACTGAAATTTTTAGACATATTTGATTTAAAAATTGGATTTAAGAACAAATCAAGTGTAGTAAATGGAGAAAAAGTAAAAATTGGCTCCAAACTTTTCATTTAAATGACATGGAAAATGGTATCTTTTACTGAGAAACATGAGGAATTTGAGGAGAATGAGAAGGGGAGTTCAATTGGGCACATGTACTATGGGAGTGAGAAGTGGGTGTTCCAATGGAGTTATCATGCAAATAGAAATGGGCTCTAGGCTGGGTACATGTTCAGGGCTGGAGAGATGGAACTAGAAGCACTAATAAACAGGCTGGTGTTGGAGCTTTGTGTAAAAGTGAACTCTCCAAGGGAGAATATCAGAGAAAAGCAAAGGACTGGTAATACCTTAAAGTTAGCAGTTGGGAGTAAGTGTCTACAGTGAAATCTAGAGAAGTAGTAAGGTACCAATATGATATATGATAATGGTTGATTCAGAGAGAATGATCATTTGCCAGATTTATCCCCAGATGGAAAGTATAGGCATCACAGGGCCTGGGATTTGGGTCTGTTTTTATTCACTTCCATATCCCTGACCTTAGAATGCTGGCCTATGCCTGGTTGCTTCTCAATATATATTTCTCTATTGGATGAAAAAAAAAAGGATAGAGGGAAGATGATTAGATTTTGTATAAAATTCAATACCAGTCATCTTGGTAGAGCAGCTGAGCTAGAAGCCATATTTCAGAGAATGTAGGAGGAAATAGATACCAAAAAGGGGAAAAAGCAGGAATAGACCATCTGATAGATGTGTGGAGAACATAGAGCCTTGATTTCCTCTCAGTGTGGTTCAGGTGTAGTACACTTAAACTAGAGTTCTTGAGGCAGCAAAAGGATCCCCCAGCAACACAACTGTCCCTGTTACTTTTCCTTTTTTATTATGTAACACATGTTCAGAAAAAAAAATGCATAAGCCACAGTTGTAAAGCTCAACAAATTTTCACACACTGAACACAGTTGTGACTGGAACCCAGATCAGGACCTAGCATGCTACCAGCGTTCCGAAATTCCCTCACTGTGTCCTCTTCTAGTCAAAATCCCCCAAGACCAATCACTGTCCTGACTTTGAACACCAAAATTAGTTTTCCTTATTTTAATCTGTATCTAAAAGGAATCACACAGTAAAGCATGCTTTTATATTGACTTCTTGTGCTCAAAATTATACTTGTAAGATTCATCCATGTTGTTGCTTGAAGTTATAGTTTACTATCATCTTTGTATTTGCATTTGAGTATTTGTAGTATTCCCTCACGTGAACAAAACACATTCCGTTTATCTATTCTATTGCTGGTGAGCATATGGGTGGTTTCCAGTTTGGGGCTATTATGGATAAAACACTATAAATATTCTTATTCATGTTTTTGATAAATATCTGTACTTATTTTGGGTGAGTACAATAACTAACACCCTATTCTTAAAGATCCTGGGAATCTGTCACTAGCTGACTCTCTCTGGCTTCCTGTTTCCCTGGACCCTCAATTCTATCTCCCTTTACATCATTCATGTCTCCATGCCATTAGTTTCTTCACTTCTCCCACTCAGTATGCCCCAGAAACTCAATTCCCACTATCTAATATGCCAAACAATTTAGCTATTGCCATGAACATACCTTTGTATAGACAAGACAATAGGTTCATGCCTCTGGGCGATGGACTTATTATTAGAATATATAATTTTCAAAGAAAACTTTCATTTAAAGACATAAGTAGCTTTTGGTGAAATTTGAAAGATATAAATAAACATTTCATAACATCTTTTAAAAATAGAAAATGAAGAAAACATGAAAGTAGCTTGGTTTTTCTGTATATTTGGAATACTTTTTCAGCCATGCTAAATTCTTCCTTAGGAGTATCTATCATTTGGGGACTGGATCTCTGTTGTCTGGTCTTCTTAGTGCCATCTTCTTTCTCATTTGCATTTTCCTTTCCTTTTTATCCTTCTTTATCTCACTCAGATCTCTTTTAATTTCACCATATTTTCTTTTTAACTTACGGGATTGCTATTTTGTCTGTATGTTCTTTTTTTCATGACTTTCTTATCCTGCCCCAGAGAAATCATAACATTTTATACTTTATTGATAATTCCTAATTAATAATCTTAAAAAAAAACTTCTAGTTACTGTGTTTACTTATTTTGAAAAGTATACTTCTACTCTAAACTTTCAGGGTGATCTTCCATTTCTCTTCCATTCTCTTCCAATGCTACTCCGCATTTTCAGGGTTCCATGTTTTTTTTTTCTTTTCATTTACCCGCTCTGAATAATATGAGGTCTCTCTAATCTTGATGTTTGCCAATAGGCCAGGTGAACGGATTTCATTTCCCCTGGCTCCGTGACTATTTGGGCATTGGTAAAAATACCCTCAGATCTTCAATTGGAAGACAGGTTGATGTTATAAAGCTTGTCTTCAAATTCCCACCCTCTAGTGGCCATTTCTTTAGGGTGACTCTTTGAATTTAGTGGTATTTTTCCCTGAGCAGGGCATTATAGTTTTCCTTCTTAGTATATGCTGTTGCCAGTCTCTTCCTGTTTCTGTTTGCTGTTGTTATGACTCTAACAAGTCAAATGCTGGATCTATCACATGGTGATGTATCATTGCTACCTCTCTTTACCTCTCATTTCTAAGTGTGTTGGTTTCTAGAAATTACAGTTTCTAAAGAGAAGTAGAAAAATAGGCACTGGGAGGGGGAGTTGTTTTCAACAGTATCCTGTTCTGAAGGATAGCTGCTGAGTTTCCTGCTGCTTTGGCCTCTGGGTCTCTGTGAGGGAGTAGAAAATTATGAGGGTATAAACTTTCCCTTTTCTTTTTTTCAGCTTGGTAGATATGTTCCATTTGTGGCAGCAAAATATGCATGAGATACCACATGGGATTCTGAAGTCCACTCCATTGATGATGTAGTTGGTAGAAAATCCTGTCATTTCCTGGCAATAAGGTGGCTTTGAGTCATGATTTTCTGTTATGACTTGTGATCCTTTTCTGCCTTTTTATGGGTTCATTAATGAGAAATTGAAAGAGAGCAAATTGGAAATGGAAAGCTATGTCCTATCATTTTGAGTTATGAAATTGCCATGAATATTTTAGTTGACCAACCCGAATAGATAGAAAATCCGTGACTTGGAAGTACTCAGTGACTTAGTTGGTCACAAAATCAGAAATAAGAAGAGTATAATATGCAGCCCCAACTCACAGGATAATTTGTAAAAGAAATAACTAAAATAAACTCAATTATGAAGAAGAGTTGACTGTCATATAGGTCAGGCAGGCCCTTACTTTTCTTTGCCTAATGTCCTATCAGCCTCTTGTCATATTCATTTTCATTAACACTTATATCAGAGGGCAGAAAGAGGTGACATTTCAATCTGTCAACTTCACTGTTCATTAGCAACTCATGTAAAGGGCGGTAAAGGGGAGGATCAAAGGCTAAATTGGGGTTACAAGTTTTCTGTGACTCTCACTTACCCTGGTGTGCCGTTAGCACAGATAATAAAGAGGAAGCTGTGTTAAGGTATTTATAATTCCACAGAAGGAATGCATGGTGAAAATCTAAAGTGTTGAGAACCTAGATGTGGTAATCCTATCTGAGAGGGATGGGAGCTATAGGCATGCATAGGAGTTAATATGACTCTGTACAATGTTGAATACCGATGAGCATGATTAATGGTCTTTGTATGGTTGAGAAAAAAAGGATATGCAAGTACATGGCATTTAAAACCCACACCAAATGGGGCTGAAAGAGGATGGAGATGTCAGCTTTCAGTATATGCTCAATTCACCTGTGGAAGGAGTCTGTATGGATCTATGTGGGGACATATTCGAGGAAATTAGAAATATTTACGAACAATACTTTCAAATCACTAGAATATACTCTTAATCATTTTCCCCACTTTTTTAGTAGTTCTTATAAAATAGAAATCCTAAAGATACAGTGCACAGAATTTAAATTTAACTTTGGAATGATATTGCCCTTGATACATTATGCATCTTTCATCTAGCACTATTTGGTAATTTTGGTCTTTTCAAAAATTATCAATGTGAGAATAAAATTATGGGCAATGCAATGATCAAATTAAATAATTTGAGTGAAATGACTAAGTAATCAGTAGTGCGCTGTATGAACAAGCAGTAATAAGAATAATTAAGCAATAATAAATTCCTCAACTATCATGTGTTATTATTGTCAGGGTTTATATATAAAGTACAGACATTTTATCTACTCCTTTCCCTTCCATAAGAGCATTTTAAAATAAATTTACATTTGCATTATTTGCAGAACACTTTCAAAATGAAATGCTGACGGGGCACTTGGGTGGCTCCGGCGGTTAAGTGTCCGACTTTGGCTCAGGTCATGATCTCATGGTCCATGGATTCGAGCCCCACGTCGGGCTCTGTGCTAACAGCTCAGAGCCCGGAGCCTGCTTTGGATTCTGTGTCTCCCTCTCTCTCTGCCTCTGCCCTGCTCTCTCTCTTTCTCTCTCTCTCTCAAAAGCAAATAAACATTAAAAAAATTTAAAAAAAGAAAATCAATTAATATTTTAAAATATTAATATTCCTATTTTATTACAGGCAATGTTGGGGATACAGATGTGATCCTGTTTCCTGCCCTCAAGTATTCATAATAGCATTGAGGAATTATAAAATCTTATACAGAGATATGAAAGAAAAAATATGGTATCAAACACAATGTAACAGTATTTCAAATAAGAACCAGAGTAGCTCTTGGAACTTGATAATGGGCTTTGAAGGATGGGCAAGACTTGTAGTTTGGCTATAAAAGCAGTTTTCCCTTTAACAATTTGAAGTCTTACCTCATGAGATGATCTGCCATTTTTTAAAATTTAAATTCAAGTTAGTTAGCCTACAGTGTAGTCTTGGTTTTAGGAGTAGAACCTAGTGATTCATCTCTTACACACGACACTCAGTGCTCATCCCCCAAAGTGCCCTCCTTAATGTCAATCACCCCTCTAGCCCATCCCCTGCCACCTCCCCTCCTGTAACCCTCAGTTTGTTCTCTCTGTTTAAGAGTCTCTTATGGTTTGCCTCTTTTTTTTCAATATTATTTTTCCTTCCCTTCCCCTATGTTCACCTGTTGTGTTTCTTAAATTCCACGTATGAGTGAAATCATATGATATTTGTCTTTCTCTGACTGACTTCCTTCGCTTAGCTTAATACCCTCTGGTTCCATTCACCTTATTGCAAATGGCAAGATTTCATTCTTGTTCGTCGTCAAGTAGTATCCCAGCAAATGATCTGCTATTTTTAAGGCACCATTCCTACTGACTTCATTAGATCCTTTTTTGAGCTCAAGGGGGTCTCAGTGGAAGGCAGCAGACATAGTAGTTAAAGAGCTCAGTGTCTGGAGGTGGCCTGGAGGACAAGTCACTTCTGCTTTCTGAGGTTCTATTTCTTCTTCCAGTAAAACTTCTGCTGTACAATGGTGCTATCATCTCTTCCTGGATTTTTAAAATACTTTTCTCACTGATCTCCCTCCTTTTATCCTTGTCCCCTTATGCTCAATTCCCAACTCTGCAGTTGGAATGATCTTTTAAAATCCTAACATATCCTAGTTTTGTTGAAAACCTTCCAAAGTTACCTATTTCACTTGGAGTCCAAGTTGAAATCCTTACACTGGCTAAAGAGGTCCCCCTTATTCCTATGACCTCCTCTACTCTTTCTACACTTTGCACATTCTACAGCAGACACTTCAGCCCCTTTGCTGTTCTAGAACATGCCAGGCATGCTATCTTAGAATATTTTTATGGGCTGTTCTCTCTTCCTTATATGTTCTTCCCCCAGATATCAATAGGGTTAACTTCCTCATTTTCTTGATGCATTTGCTTAAATGTTACTTTTTCAATGTAAATTATCTTGATTACCATACTTAAAATTGCAAAGGCTCCTGTTCTTGCTTATCGTGTCCTATTCTTTTTGTTTCCATAGTGGTCATCTTCTAACATATTCTATAATTCGATAATTTTTTAATTTATTATTATTATTTAAAAAAATTTAATATTTATTTATTTTTGAGAGAGAGAGAGAGAGAGAGAGAGAGAGAGAGAGAGAGAGAGAGAAACAGAGTGTGAGCTGGGGAAGGGGCAGAGAGAGGGAGACACAGAATCCGAAGCAGGCTCCAGGCTCTGAGCTGTCAGCACAGAGCTTGATGCAGGGCTCAAATTCACAAACTGTGAGATCATGACCTGAGCCGAAGTTGGATGCTTTACCAACTGAGCCACCCAGGTGTCCCTGTAATTTGATAATTTTTAAAAACGTTTATTTATTTTTGAGAGAGAGAGAGGGAGAGACATGGAGTGTGAGCAGGAGCCAGGGAGAGGCAGAGAGAGAGGGAAAGATACAGAACTTGAAGTGGGCTCTAGGCTCCATGCTGTCAGCACAGAGCCTGACACGGGGCTTGAACTCACGAACTGTGAGATCATGACCTGAGCTGAAGTTGGAAGCCTAACCAACTGAGCCACCCAGGTGCCCGTATAATTTGCTAATTTATTATGGTAATTGTTTAATGTCTCTCTCCCATCAGTAGGATATATTTTGTTCACTGTTATATCCAAAGCACTTAGGATATTTCTGGAATATCCTAAGCATTTGATAAGTATTTGTTGAATTGTATATAAACACAGTGTCTGGAACATAACCACACATTCCATAAGTGTTAGCTATTATTATTACTAATCCAACCAGGAGAATATCAGAACCTCACTAGAATGTGGCTCTATGCAGACAGAGTGTTGCTTTTTGTTTTTGTTTTTACCCAAGCACTTGGAAGAGTGCCTGACACACAACTTGTGCCCAATAAACATTTGAAGAGCAAAAGGAATAAAGGAACAAAGGAGATAATATGAGTATGGCTCATCAGCTGTGCAGAAAAAGACTCTCTTAGTAAACCAGAGGGTTCCTACTGAGTAGTTCATAAATTCTGGTGGAAGGGCTATGCCTGAGGGCAGAGGAAGAGTGATAGTCAAGGATGGATCCATAGGATGTCAAGGATGTTCTGGAAGAGGATCAGCTTAAAAGAGAGTATCTAAATGGAAGTGTTCCATATGTGTTTGATAACATGAGAATAAAATTCAGGTAAGACATCAGGGATGAAGAAAAGAATTGGAGGTCATTTTTTAAAAGGCAAAACTTGAAGCCTTAAAAAAGAATGAAGAATGGAAAGAAGTGAGAAAATGAATCACTTAAAAATTACCTGGGGTTTGAAGATGCTTGATGATTCAACAATTGAGTAGACCTTTATATGGGACAGGATAGAAAGTAAGACCTAATTACTGTTTGTCCTTAGAACAGTGCCTTGCACACAGTAAGGTTAAAAATTATATTGAATGAATATGAATACTGGGAGGAAATAAGATTCTGTCTAATGAGGTAAAAAAGTATAATTATAAACTAAGAGTGGAATGATTTCAAGTAATAAAGGTATATTTACTAAGATGAAATCCAATTAAATCAAGTAAGTTCATGATAACATTATAAAAATAACATGCAAAAATACAAGTCCAAATGGATATATTCTTCAAAAATTTGTATTGTTTTTAGATTTCCTTAAAATATGAATGCATTTCCTTAAAATATGAATGCAATTAAGTACTTATGGTTTGTATATTTGTATTTCCTTAATATTTATATTTTCTACATCAGCAAATAGAAGATCATCTGAAGGCTAAGACCATACCTTTTGTTTAATTTGCATTTTCTCAAAGGGCCTAGAGTTAGGACCAACTAGACTAATGTGTTAGCAAGAAAAAAAAAAAGATACTGCCTACGAACTCTCTTCATGAGTATAAAATGTGTCATTTTTTCAGTTGACATGACATTTATACATTAAATTTCATGAGCCAATATATTTGGCGCAAAATAGTAATTTTAATTGTGCTTGCCTCAATTTATTATTGGTTATAAAATGCTGAAAATTGTCTATCATACAAAAGAAATAAATGGTGTTTGTGCTTACCACATTGCTTTCTGATTCAAGTCTGCTTCAGTGGGTGCCTTCCAAACCTATTTTGAGCTTTATGCATAATTAATTCAAGAAAGTGATATTTAAAACTGTTCACAGGTGGCTAGACCTTCTGATGTCAGTCACCATCAGAGTATGGTTGGAGAAAGGAGCGGTTGGTAGGAAATTAAAACCAAGGTTGAAATACAGTTATTTAAAACCTTTAAAATAAGGGCATTTTATATTAGGCATATTAAACTATAGATTTTTATTGAGAGTCTAGTATCTCAATTAAGTTAGAGCAGAATCCTCCCAAGTTTTAGCAGATCTAAATCAAAAAGCCTGGGTTTTTAAATACCATGATTAGTTATAGTAAATGTCTTTGCATCAGCTCTTGAACATAGATTATCCAATATTGTAAAAAGTTTATTTTTTAAAAAAAATGTCAGTGATTCACTTGGAATCTACATATAAAATCATAAAGTTAAGAACTTTGACAAGTCATGTCCATACCCCAATTACTCCTCTACTCCCCTCCCAATCCTTTCAGCATGATGAATATCTATACTATGTTTAACCATCTCTCAAAATTGGCCTCTTATGGGGCATCTGGGTGGCTTAGTCAATTAAGCCTTAGACTCTTGATTTTAGCTGAGGTCATGAGATCGAGCCCCACTGAGCATGGAGACTGCTTGGGATTCTCTCTCTCCCTTTCCCTGTGCCCCTCCCCTTCTTGTTCATGCTCTCTCTCTCAATAAATAAATCAACTTAAAAAAAAAAGAGTGACCTATTATAGATTCTCTGAGAAATTGTATTTCAATGTTTAACTATTATCACTGTGAAATAATGCTTCTGTACTTAGTGTAAGCTAAGCTCATCTTCCATTACACATATAAACACATTCACATATTCCCCAAATAAAATCTAAAGGGATTTTATTTTTAAATAAAATATATTTTAAAATAAAATTATTTATTCAATGACCATCTTGCCCCATTGGGGATTTTAGGACTTAAAAGCCCAGGAGCTATCTGAGTTTGAGGGGACACATGACATATCTAGTCGATCTTAGATTTCTAATTATCATAGGGAGGCTACCTCCACTGGGAAGTAAAATAACTGATCCCACTCCACAAGGATAAGTAATTGTTTCCTATTACCCATTTTCCCCTTTCCCTTTGTAACATAACTTTGAAGAATGTGGTCAGCTAAAAAAAGGCTGTATTTCCCAAACTCTCTTTTATTTTTTTTAAGTTTATTTATTTTGAGAGAGAGTGAGAGAGTACATATGTGCATAAGCAGGGGAGGGTCAGAGAGAGGAAGAGAGAATCCCAGTCAGGCTCTTCACCGTCAGTGTGGAGCCCAGCTCATGTGGCTTGAGCTCATGAACTGTGAGATCATGACCTGAGCCAAAATCAAGAGTTGGAGGATTAACTGACTGAGCCACCCAGGCACCCTCCTGGTATTTTCTTTTTAAATAGGAATGGGTATTATACCATAACTTGGATTCAGTCCATCATATCCTTTGTGGCTTTCATTATTGTTCATTTTTATCTAGAAAGTAATTGTGACTTATTGACTGTATAGCACTCAAGAGAACTCTTTGAATCTAGTTCTCTTAATGGATAGTTATATCTCTACCAATAGGTTGGAGCTAAAAACAACAACAACAAAATGACACTTTAAGCAAGACTATTTTTATTTTGAAAGGACAATTTTTCCCTGTACCCTATAGATACCTTCCCTAGGGAAGGTAGAAGTAAAAAACTTTACTTTCAAAGTAAAGGAGACTTTGAAAAGTGAATCTGGATAATTTTACCATCAACAAACAGTAAGCTGTTCTTAAATTTAACTCCTTATATTGTTAGATAACAACTTATTATCCTTAAAACAACAACCTTTCTTTACTATTAGTAGTTGTTATTCTAAAGCATAAAAAGTACAAGTGAGGGTTGGAAAATTATACAGTGAACACATTTTATTTGATTTTTTTCTCAAGACTGTAAGTTGAAAAAATATGAGAAGGAAAAATTCACAAGTATAATTTTTTAAGCATTAACAAATATGTTTTTCTCAGGGTGCTTAGGTGGCTCTGTTGGTAAAGCCTTCCAACTCTTGGTTTCAGCTCAGGTCATGATCTCACAGTTCATGAGATCAAGTCCCACATCAAGCTCTGTGCTGACAGTGCAGGACCTGCTTGGGATTCTCTCTCTCTCTCCCCTTCCTCTGCATGTGCTCTCTCTCTTTCTCTCTCAAAATAAATACATAAACTTAAAAAAAGATGTATGTTTGTCTTGTGGGAACTTTCTAGATATTTATTTGATGAATACAAACAGAAATATTAAGATTTAATCATAACAGTGTATTTACCTACCAACTTCAAAAGGAGAAAACATACTAAAAATCATGTGCCAACATTTTATCTTTTGCTTAATAATCTGAAAACATTTCTTAGTGATTAGTGACTTAGAAAAAAATTTTGGTAAAGCTTTTTTTAAGCTTATTTATTTTGAGACAGCATGCGCACATGCATGCAGGGGAGGGGCAGAAAGAGGAAAGAGAGGGAGAGAGAGAATCCCACTAGGCTCCGTGCTGTCAGCACAGAGCCTGATGTGAGGCTCGAACTCACGAATCATGAGATTATGACCTGAGCTGAAATCAAGAATCAGGCACTTAACCGACTGAGCCACACAGGTGCCCCCAAATCCTCATAAGACTTTTAAAGAAACTCTCATCACTAATATTTTTAATAGCACAAAGAATAATATTCACTGGGAAACAGCACACCTCTGACTCTGGGTAAAAAGACAGTTCAGAAGTACTGCTTATCAACCCAGCTAGAGGGGCCCTGCTGTAGGTCCTGCCCTTTTGAGGACTTATAGTTTGCACACATTATAACACAAACATGCTTTTTTTTTTTTTTTTTTACATTCTGTAAGTTTTTGGAAAGTTAAACATTTGGGAATTATGGTTGGTGCCCCCCAAAGTTTGTAGAGGAAATGAGGAGGAGGCAGTTAAAAAGGTTTCTGGACTTCCTGTGGGAAGCCAGGGAAAGAGCAGCTGCTTTGGTTCCAGCTGGCCCTCCACACCATGGTAGAGCAGGCTCCCAGGACAGCGTGTGCTTCCTCCCCTTTACAGTGTGGCATAGTTTGTGGCATGGGACTAGAGCTACTTGGAATTCTGAGTCAGAAAAATGAGATGGGTAAGGGGTAGTTGTTCTTTCCACTTCCTGGGGACCTGACCCAGTTCTGATAAGTCCAGGCACCACCCTGCCCTGCACTTCTGCCCTGCCTTGCTTAGCAGCTCCTCTGGTTTGCAATAGGCAAAGTTGATCTGGGACAGGAAATGCTCCTTCAGCTTCTGTGTAATGAGAGCAATCCCTCGAGAGCATAGGTGGAAACAGGGTCCAGGCTGTGGGTATAGTTTAATTTATAACTTCAAACTATTTAGAAATATGGCATTTGGCCCTTCATCTTCCTGGGCCCTACAATGTTAGAGATGGATCTGTTCAGATGAGTGAAATGCTAACTATAAAAATATTTTAGGAGTACCTTTATCAAATTATGTTACTTATTTTTCTTCTTATGTATGCATGAAAACCATAGCTGCTTGTAAAAATCTATGCTTGAAAAGTGCGTAAGGGTTTTTTCAATAAGTCTAAAATCCCCAATCTTAAGAAAGCATCACAGTTTAGTATCAACGTTTGTTTCTTTCTCAGTGGGATATAAGTATTGATGTGTCTTACAATTGATAGCATCTTTAGTTCAATGATATATGGTAGATCACTGGCCTCAAGTTGTTCATGTCCAGTGCAATGCCACAGGTGGAGACCATGGTGGTCTTATGGCTGCAAAGTCCCCATAAGTGAGATCAAGTCACTGCTGAAGTATCCTTTTTAGGTGAATGACTCTTCCCTGGTGTTCTGTGTCATTAGAAGAACAAAGTGGGAAAATGACCTGTCTGTGAACTAGCAGCTCTTAGTGGATGAGCCACTCAGGCGTGCCTGGGAGAGTCTGGACATTTGAATGCATCTTGTGGAGGTCTAAATATATCAAGAAAATGTCCCATGCTAGTCAGCACCTGAAAGAAACTATTAATTTTTAATTATAAAGTTATTCCATAAGGGATTGTCAATTTATTTTATTTTAAATTTATTTTTAAATGTTTTATTATCCATTTCTGAGAGGGAGGAAGGGAGGGAGAGAGAGAGAGAGAGAGAGAGAGGCAGAACATTAGTGGGGGAGGGGCAGAGAGAGAGAGAGAGGGGAGACACAGATTTTGAAGCAGGCTCCAGGCTGCCAGCTGTCAGCATGGACTCGAACCCACAAACCATGAGATCATGACCTGAGCCAAAGTTGAATGCTTAACCAACTGAGCCACCCAGGCACTCTGGGAGTGTCAATTTATTATACACAACATAATTCACATGCTTTTTAATTCATTTATGACCTGTATCCAGGGACCCCTGATGCTTGGAAGAGGTGACAAGCAGCCCAGCATGTTTGCATGAGGGATCACGGGGCTGAGTTTGGGAGATTCAGTCTTTGGAGGACTTCAGGGTATCAAATGATTGCACAATAGCTGTTTAGGAGCCACATTTAGGCTTATAATGCTGTGACTGGGGAAAAGAAATACATTACTAAATGGTTGAACCTCTCTAGACCTTAAAAAGTACAAACTTCTGAATAGATTTACTTCTGTTTTATTCCATCCCTGTTTTGGGGAATGAGTGATAGATTTGAGTAAATCCAGATGTGATAGATTTGAGTAAAGCCAGATTTTTCTTTTTCCTTTTTCCTTTTCTGCCACAAAACTCACTGGGTAACTGACTTTTTTAGTAGATTCATATTGGTGTTTCCAGATAGAATATTGCATGGGACATACTTATACTAAAGATTATTTGTTGTTTATCTCAAATTTAACTGTCTTTATTTTTATTTGCCAAATTTGGCGGTTCTGATTTTTGTGTATCCTGTGAAAATACTCACATTTGCTACATGTATGTATTTTAAGAGGAATAACATTTCTGGATTTGTAGACTTCTGCTAAATCAATAATTAATATATATTATTATTATTATATATATTAAAAATATATAATAATATATAATTATCACCCAGTTATAAATTTATAAGGTTGATTCTTGGTGCTTTGGGGCCCAAATATTCTCTAATTTTGGCATGTCAAGAGCAGATCATCTTCTTCTTTTTTAAAATTTTAGAGATAGAGCATGAGCAGGGAAGAGGGGCAGAGGGAGAGAGAGAGAATCTTAAGCAGGCCCCATGCTCAGCAAGGAGCCCCACGTGGGGCTCTATCCCATGACCCTGGGATCATGATCTAAGCTGAAATCAAGGGTTGGAAGTTCAACTGACTGAACCATCCAGGTGCCCCAAGAGCAGATCATTTCTTTTTTTGAACAGTCAGAGCTGTTTATGTAATGTTATCCTTGGTAGTTACTATCTGGCAGAGTAGCACTCTTTTTTTTGAAGTCAGAAGACCTATATTTCCCAATTTTTTATTATAATTCTGGATTATAATTACTAAATTTTCTTCTTTCCTTAGAAGTCAAATCGAGAATGAGAAAAATCTGAGATTTTGAATCCTGTACTATTGCTATACTTTACTGAGCCCCAAATTAGGTTATTGGTCTACTGTATGTGTAGTTGGCCTTAGTAATTGGATATACATTAACATCTTCTGAGGAGAATTACCAGAGAGACAGTGCTTGAATAAAACATTAGATTTCTTAAACTACATAAGCTGAGTACTATTGGGGGATGCTTGCTTGGCTCATTTCACTTTCATTTTATGTGATGAGTGACTACAGAGCCAAATATGGATATTAAAATATGATGAGATGTGTGTGTGTGTGTGTGTGTGTGTGTGTGTTTGTGCGCACGCACGTGTGTGTACTAGAGGGAGAGCATGTAGAGTGAGAAAGAGAAATAAGAAGCTGCAGGCATCCAGTCCTGATTCTTAGAAATAAGGATTGAAGTAGCACACAGATAAACAACTTGTGAGTAACCCTAACAGGTGTCAAAGTGGATACTTAAGCGATGCCTTGTAGAGGGCAGAACAAATAAAGAGACAGGTGGTGTATCTGGTACTCTATCAACCAGAGATTTGAATTAACTCGCATGTCTGCACATATTCTACTCAGCAGCAACTGACATTTTTAATGATGACCCTGAGGCACAGTAAATGCTGTGTGAATTATCAAAGAACAATGAAATGTTAGTGCAATTCAGGTGGTAAGTACATTTTATTATATATTCTTCTATTCAAATTGACCATTTACGTAGAGTGCATACATTTTTCTTTTCATCAGAGTAGTTAACTGTACTTTCGGACCACATCAGATGACACAAAGGTCATTGTAGAAATTTAGCATACATTGGCTGATTACCTACAGTGTGATAGGCTTTTGGCAAACAATGATGAATAAAATTTTATCTCTTTAAAAATTCACAATTATGGGAGATATAGATTCCCATGGCTTTTTATAAAAATGCAATAAGACCCTAGTAGGCATACACATACAATCACAATCATAGTTTTAAAGGTGAATGATAACCCCTGGGGAGTCAGAGAATTGTCACTGAGGAGGTGACATTTGAATTCCACATTGAAGGATGAGCAAGATTTCTCCAGCTAAGCAGAAATTGTACTGTCATTTCCCAGAAAGAGGATTTTATGTACTTTGTTCCTCCCTTTCTCTCTCCTCTATCATTTCCAGGACTTCTAGTAGATACGTTCAATATCAGAGGATGGAGTCTGATGCAGTTAGGAAGAAGCACTGAGTACCCTGGGGCCCTGTCTTTGATTATCATTTGTGTGTTAGAGTGGACGCTGCAGTAATGTGAAGATCTGTGATCTCAGGTTGAAGAGGAAGACCCAGGAACTAAACAAGGGTTCCCAGAGATATCATGGTGGTCTACAGTATTATTGGCTTAGTTATATAATCTATTTTCACTATTTTATCTGATATATATTGTATTTTTTTAAGTTTATTTATTTTGGGGATGCCTGGGTGGCTCAGTCAGTTTAAGCATCTGACTTAGGCTCAGTTCATGATCTCACTGTTCCTGTGTTTGAGGCCTGTGTCTGGCTCTGTGTTGACAGCTTGGAGCCTGGAGCCTGCTTCAGATTTTGTGTCCCTCTCTCTCTGCCCCTCTCCTGCTTGTGCTCTGTCTCTCTCTCTCTCTCAAAAATAAATAAACATTAAAAAATAAAAATAAAATAAAGTTTATTTATTTTTGAGAGGCAGAGAAAGAGTAAGAGCGGGGGAGGGGCAGAGAGAGAGGGAGACACAGGAAACAAAGCAGGCTCCAGACTCTGAGCTGTCAGCACAGAGCCCAACGTGGGGCTTGAACCCACGAACAGTGTGAGACCTGAGCCGAAGTTAGACGCTTAACTGATTGAGCCACCCAGGCGCCCCAGTTTTCACTATTTTAAAGTAAAGTTATGGTAGATTTCCCTTGGTATTACCAAATCTTGTGTTATATGGACAGAACATCTAACGGAGCAGAGCTGCTCTGTTAGTGAGAAGGTCACAAATGGCTCAAGCCTGATTTCTTGTCAAATCCTTGTCCATATAGCCTGCTTGTTAATAAATGGTTAATTATTGTTTGGACAGCTGTTATTCTGCTTGATCCCAGACAGTGGTTATGAAGCATTGCTGTGTTCCAGCTGCATTTCCAGTCGGGCAGGGGAGCCCATGCAGAGTGCAGGCAGCCTCTTCAGTCAGTTACAAGTCAGGATAATTCAGGCCCCACAGCAGAGTTTGAGTGTGTCATCATTAATCACACAAAGATTTGTCAATTTTCCCTTCAAGTCTGACTGTATAGGTGCAGAGAAACAGTTTAATTGATTTATATTTATCAATTATGCTTGTCATGTAAATGGTATAGTGAAAAAGACACTGGTTTGGGTATCTGTGCCTGGATTCTGGTGTTATCTCTGCTACTCACTGGCTGTTACCTTGGAGAATTCATTTAGCCTTTCTGGGCTTCATTTTCTCTTACCAATGGACTAAGCAACCTATATAGTTTTTTTTTTTCCAGTTCTCATGTGCTAGGACTCTTAAAGGGCATTTTTCAGACATTGATATACACAAGCAAATTTGTTCATGGTCTTTCATTTTAAAAAGAGCATTAATCCCACTCTTGAAAAAACCGAGTATCTCAGAGTATGAGCCTAAAACATTACATTAATGTGCTTTTTTGTTTTTGAGAAGCACATAATTAAATAAATTTGGGAGCATTAGGAAAGAAACACCAAAATCTATCTCTACATTTCCCTCTACCCCAGACATGAGTGAAAAAGCACTAATCAGTTCTGTTACCCCCAGTAATTAATTGAGGCTGAAGACTTTGGTATATATGATGATGACTCTCAAACACAGTCCTTAGTCTATTGCCATAGATCTACTTGGTTCATTCTCCAACATTTCCCATGTGAAGATTTATTTTCTTTTTTTCTTTCCTTTTTAAAAAAATTTTTTGGAGAGAGAGTGCAAGCAGAGTAGAGGGGCAGAGGGAAAGAGAGACAATCTTAAGCGAGTTCCATGCTCAGTATGGAGCCCAACATGGGGTTCAGTCCCACAACCCTGGGATCATGACCTGAGCCAACATTCTGAGTCCAGAGCTCAACTGACAGAGCCACCCAGACCCCGGCCTTCGTACTGTTGTTGTTGTTGTTTGTTTTTTGTTTGTTTGTTTTGTTTGATTGATTTTCATATTTAACATGCACACACACTGAAAGCTTCTCTTGCTTGACATTTAATCAGTTTTCTAAATAGTTGTCCTAAAGTTGATTAAGCTTATGAACAATTAAATTTATTTTATTAAAAAATTTTAAAAATATTTATTCATCTTAGAGAGAGAGAATGTGAGCAGAGAGAGAGAATCTGAAATAGGCTCCAGGCTCTGAGCTATCAGTGCAGAGCCCAACACAGGGCTCGAACCCACAAGTCTGTGATCATGACCTGAACCGAAGTCGGACGCTCATCCATCTGAGCCACCCAGGCACCCCTAAGCAATTAAATTTATTAAATGGAGCTACCAAATAAGAGAATTTAGCCCTAATAATAGCACCAAAGAAAAATGGTCAAAATTAGACTTAATGGTTTATTTTTCTTTTAATGACATAACAGAGATTCATGTATACATGATTGTTCATCACAGTAGTATTTAAAATGCTCAAACTGTAGACTTTCTAAATGTTCAAGAAGTTAAAAAATACTTGGTATGAAAAAAAATTGGTATGTAATTGGTATGTATACACTAACATCCACTTATTGTGTATATTACAGAATATTACATAACTGTAAAAGGAATGAGAATTTGCATGTGCTCACATGGAAGGAAAAAATCAAATAGGAAAAAAAACTAGTTGCAGAACTATAATTTCATGGTATTGATACTTATCAAAGAATTAACAGTGGTTACCTCTTGAAACTAAGCATATGAGTCCTGGGAGGGAACCCAGAGGGATCTCTCACTTTTTATATTACATACTTTTGTGTTGCTTAAATTTCTAATGATCAATGTACATTACTTTTTATATTAAAACAAAAAGCCCTTATAGTAACATTTGGTATTACCTTATAAATATCTGAAATTCAAAAGCATTTTGGTAATATTAATTCTTTAAATATGTAGCTATTATTAATTCTTGCAATACTTGTGCAATTGCATCCTCTATTCAGGAACAGAACAGAAAACCGATAAAAATTAATTTTTCCCAGAGCCACAGACTAGCCTATAAAAGGCTTCTGGCCAAGTATACTTTTCCTTTGTGTCCATTCTCTCCTTTATCAAGATCTCTGAAAGCTGGATTCTCATGTTACTTTCCCTTAATAAATGCTATGTTATATTACTATATACCAGCTTCAAAAGTAAGTTATTAAGTCCTTTATTTATTCTTTTCCCAGTTCCTCAAATAATTCAGGGCATCACTGACCTTATCTATTATCCTTATCTATAGACTTAGTATTTCCCTTTGTCCATCCAATGCCTAATGGCAGCATAATCTTTCCCATCCTCTGTTATCCTAATTGTATACTTTGCCCCCTCAGGAACCCTTTTAGTTACCTACCACCCAGGTTGGAGGAACTGGTTATTATTTTATGCAGCCCAATAATGTTGGAATCAGAGTTGTTTCTACTGATGGTATGAACTGTTTAAATTAAGATCAAACATCTGCACTTATAAAACACTCTTTCTACAATGGCTGATCTTTTTTTTTTTCTTGAGAGAGAGAGAGAGAGAGAGAGAGAGAGAGAAAGAGAGAAAGAAAGAGAGATTGCAACTGAGGGAGCGAGAAGGAGAGAGAGAGAATCCCACCAGGGGCAGAGAGAGAGAGAGAGAGAAGCAGGGCTCTTGTTTTCACTCGAAGTGGGTCTCGAGCTCGCCAAGTGCGGGACTAGAGTTCACAAGCTGGGAAATCATGACCTGAGCCAAAGTCAGATGCTTAACTGATTGAGCCCTCTACAGTAAGTGTTCTTTTCCTGAAAGTGTTGTCTGTCACTTCTGTCATTTACAGTTCACTGAATGTTAGCCCTACCAGTGAAATCTCATGCAACCTATGTTCATTGTCTAAAAGAATCCTATGACTTGTAGAGATGGTATGCGGCAAAATATTTGAATGAGTCATTTCTATATTGTGATTCAATGTTGTTTTTCTTTGAATGTTTTTGTAATCCAATTGCAGGTGATGTTTTTCCCAGTGTTCCTGTTGGTGGGATCAATTTTCCTTTCATTTGAAGGAAGGGTTACAGATATCTGAGAGCAGAGAGGTGTGTAATGCCAGAAAGTCCAAAGGAGATTGGACAGGTGTTTGAGAAATATCAACTTGGCAATGAGTGTTAGCTAGACCTGGAATTTCATATTTCAAGAGTTGGATTTTACTGGTATTATGGAGTTACACAGGCATGAAATCCAGGCTCTGCCTTTTACTGGCTGTGTAATATGCAACAATTCACACAACTGTCTGAGTGTGAAGAAAGTAATATCCATTTCAGTAGTTTGTTGGGCAAATTAAACAGGAAAACTTGTGAAAACACCTAGCACAGTGCCTAACCTGCAGAGGCAGGTACTCAATATGTTCATCCCTCCTTTTTATCCAGCCAAAAGAATTGAAACAAATAGAGCTCATAACCTTCATGTGAAGCATAAGGGTAGAAATATTCAACACAACTGGGGCTTCCATCCAGTTAAAGAATCTCTGACAAGGGTGAAAGCAGATATTTGCTGTTATTATCAAAGTAATTATAGGTCATGATGAGATTGCACTGGCTTTACTCAGTGAAGCTCAGGTATCATAAGAAAAAAAAACATTTTCATTCATGCCTTAGTGAAACGTTTGAGGAGATTTTGTGACAAGGAAATTGAGTTCTACATATTAACAATAGACCAAATAAAAGGAAGTAGGATTAATGTAGGGAAGATTTTGATTAGAAATAAAAAAAAATCAGTGAATGAATAGCAACGACCCTTAGAAGTTTAAAAAGGCAGGGAGTTCTGAGTACTTCAGGAGTTTTGTGATAAGCTTCCTGATTTATGAGTCTTTGATTGCATTTTTATTGCTACTTAATAGTCATCGATGTCCATGATCACAACATTTGAAGGTTAATTAATTTCTTAATATGTTTAGATCCAGCAGTCCTTCCATTCCTGTGCCTTCTTCATTAAGTAACTATGACATGTAGATGCAAAGTGTTTCTTATTTGAATTAGACATTTTAACAGAAGTTTAATAAAGGAGAAAATTCTTATCTGCTCCTTCCACACTGCAGGTGCTGAAATGATAAGTTCAAGCACCATACTATGCAATGCCATGCACGTATGATGGAGTATATCACAATGCATACTGATAGAGGGGTCTTTGTGTTTAATTTTAAAATACAAATCAAGGCCTAAGGCTTCCTTCCAACTTAACCAGTCTTGATCATTCCATGTAACTGTCCTCTATTCAACAACTTAGACGTGGGAAAACTGTAAACGCTATTATTTAAAACTAAGATTGAATCATGAGGAAACAAATGTTCCCAAGAATATTTTAGGTCTGGAATTCTAAACTTAGCAGTGCATTTGCACTTTGATAGCCCTGTTGTTGTTTAGCTTGGTTTGTTACATGAATTATATGCACTTTTTAAATCCCCACATGATTTCAACAAAAAGTTTTCAAATTACTCAGATTTGGGTACAATTTATAACTTCCCTAAATGTATCTTGGATCAGAGAGTCAAATTAGTTAAAAATTATTTCATATACATATATATATATATACACACACACACACCACACAGAAATATATATATCCTTAAAAACATTTTTTTTTTAATGTTTTTTTTTTTTTTTTTTTGAGAGAGAGAGAGAGACAGAGTGTGAGCCGGGGAGGGGCAAAGAGAGACAGGGACACAGAATCTGACGCAGGCTCCAGGCTCTGAGTGGTCAGTACAGAGCCCGATGTAGGGCTTGAACTCAGGAACTGTGAGATCATTACCTGAGCCAAAGTCAGACACTTAACCAACTGAGCCACCCAGGGACCCCACAAATAATATCCTTTAATGAGTCTAGTATATTAAAAGCAATGTTTTAGTATTATAACTGGATTCTTTATTTTTTTAAAAAATATTTTAAGTCTTTTTATTTATTTTTGAGAGAGAGAGAGAGAGAGAAAGAGAGAGAGAGAGAGAGAGAGAGAGAGAGAGAGAGAGAGAGAGAGAAAGTGGGGGAGGGGCAGAGAGGGAGGGAGACACAGAATCCGAAGCAGGCTCCAGGCTCTGAGATGTCAGCACACAGTCTGACATGGGGCTCAAACTCACAAACTGTGAGATCATGACCTGAGCTGAAGTCAGATGCTTAAATGACTGAGCCACACAGGTGCCCCAAGTTCTTTATCTTTTTATTACACGAGTACTACAGGAATTGATTCTTATTATAAAATATTCAAACAACATAGGATATTTAGAAAAAATGAGAATACTTCCCTTTGCTAACTTTTCTTCCCATTTTCTCTCCCTTCCCAAGAAGTACCTAATGCCAAATATTTGGTATAGTTTTTCCCTGTTCCTTTCCTATGCATTTACATGCACATATACTAACACATTTGTTTTTAAAGAAATGATATCATACTTTAGATGTTATCCTTTACCTTGTTTATTTTTACCTAACAGTGTATTTTGAAGAGCTTTTAATGTCAGTACAAAAAATTTTAGCTTGTTCTTTTTGATGACTCCATAATAATAATAATTTATTTAATCATTCTTTTATTGATAGAGGTTTAACTTTCCCTCTTCCTTGCTTTTCACTATGACACTGAATATCTCTGTACATATATCTTAGTATATATGGGTGGTTATTATTGTGGGATAATTTTCTAGAAGTGTAGCTCCTGGGTCAAAGGATATGAACATATTCAAGACTGAAGTATTCTGAGAAATTGGATTCACTGAAATCTCCTGATTGAGTTCTTGAGTGCAGATTGTTGACATTTACTGCTGCTATCAGCATGCATTACTCTCCCTAATGGAGTGGATTATATGTGTCTGTGATGAAAGTTTAGCATGCTTAGTATCTTTAGAACTCGGGGACTTGTAATCCGAACCACTCAACTCTTAGGCTAGGTGGACAACCAAATGGAAAGAGTGGTGTTGTGAACATTAATGTGACAAATAGTACTGTTCACTGACTCAAACTCTTGTATCTTTCTGAGATTTCTCAGAAAATCAGTTGTTAATTTCAATTTTTATTCATGTCTAAATACTTGTGCCATAATACTCAGGCCTATTATCATCATCATTATTATTTTACTTTTAATAATATATTTCTATTACAAACACATTTCATTTATTTGTGATTCTTATTCAATAGTTATTTGGGGCTTCAAACTGTAGCCGAGGCTGGGTTGGGAAATACACGTATACAAAAATTGAGTTATATGTTGGCAGAAGATTCCATAATCTTTTTTAACTTTAAGAAATCCTATGAGAAGGACCTTTGGTTGGGAGGTATTAATTATCTTATTGCCCTTAATTTTCCTCTGTCGACGTATCAATATTAAACAAATACTTCAGAAGTTTAGCATATCTGTACAGACCTGAGTTGACTAGGGATTATAGTTCCGTATCAAATTCACCCTGTCATTAGGGATACTTTGATAAGTTAGTTCAACTACTTAGCTTTTAACATTAATGAAGGAAAAGATTTTAGAATTCACCCTGAGCCTGAATGACTTGCCTTGCTCTAAACCATTGCCATGAACTCAACCCCATGCCAGATCAACCAGTTCACAAATGATGACTTTGCACAAATGGATCCTCACTTGAAATACTTTATTCTATAAAGACAAAGGGCAGCATTGCAGGTAGACATCCCTAAGTTTAAATCCCAGTTCTGGGGCGCCTGGGTGGCGCAGTCGGTTAAGTGTCCGACTTCAGCCAGGTCATGATCTCGCGGTCCGGGAGTTTGAGCCCCGCGTCAGGCTCTGGGCTGATGGCTCAGAGCCTGGAGCCTGTTTCCGATTCTGTGTCTCCCTCTCTCTCTGCCCCTCCCCCGTTCATGCTCTGTCTCTCTCTGTCCCAAAAATAAATAAACGTTGAAAAAAAAAAATTTAAATCCCAGTTCTACTTCCTACAAGCTGTGTGATCTTACTTACAGTTACTTAACCTCTCTGAGATTCGGTTTTCACATTTGTTAAACTAGACTATTGCTATGTACCCTAGTATTGTTTTAGGGATTAAGTTATATGAGATAAGATATGTATAGCATATGATATGTGCCTGACACAATAAGTGGTAACTATTATTACTGCTGAATGTGATTTGATATTTAATTCAAAGATTAGAATATTATTATTATTTGAATTCAGCCAGAGATCTTCTTTATTAAAAAGAATACATGTTTTTGATTGGTTGGCTAATTACTTTGATGTTTTAGGCTACCCAAATGATGAATTCATATCCCCAAATGACAGATATTATTAAACTATCAAGTCTCTAAATTTAGTACCCCAAATATTCAATTTAGTGATTGCCTAGGATAGTCGGGAAAGATACTGTATTTATATTATTCCATTGTCTTTTTTAATGTGAGAGCTCACAATACCTAAATACATAATGTCTAATTATGAATGTGAAATATGTAATGGAAATTTCTATATATGACATAAGAAATTTTTGTGTGGGTGACGAACAAAATAAAAGCTACTAAAATTGAATACAAGTTATGTTAAGTGGAGCTATATTTTTAAGTACCAGAACCTAATGAACACAAGTCAAATGGCTAACTTGTTTCAGAAAAGTTGTAAGATTTATTTTTAAAAACTTAGTTTTGGAGGCACATTTGCATTTGTAAATAACATTTTGCTCATGCATGATTTTTCATTAGTAAAACCACTAAGTTGTGACAGACTGGGAAGGGCCCATATGAAGAAGCTATATTTAAGAAATGCCATTGACACCTATATCTGATATCACCTTAATTAGAGTCGAGCTTTTTTGGTGTGTGGGTACCACTTTGGCATCTCATTATTTAAAAAATTAGCAAAAACCTCATTAAACAGCTGCTTTTCTATTTTTTGTTGACTTGTGTGAGATGCCAAACAATGTCATTCTTTGCCTAGAAGATTAAAAAAATTCAATCTGGTTTATATTGCAGGTTAATTTTAATGTATAATCATCCATGTAAATAGATCCTAGAGATTGGTGGTACTCAAAATAAATTTAAAATATGCAGAAGGAAATATATTCACACTTAGTACTAGTAATAAAATGGTAAGCCTAAGGCATTTTGTGTTTTTCTACAACCTATGTTAATTTTACTCTGTCTGTAGTCCATTTTTTTGTGGACTAATTTTAAGCACTTGGCAGTAATACTCAAATAGATTTTTACATATGCAAATATTTCAGAATAAATGTAAAAGTAATGAAAATAGACCCAACTCATACTTTTAAGTGTATTTAAACCTAAATCTTTCTAATCAGAGTAGCCATAGCCTTTGTATTGGGCCTTTATGAGTGAAATTGCTGGAATTTAAAGGGGTCCAGTAAATGGTACCCTCTTCTCCACCTGAATTTGGAGCTATTTAAAAGATAGACAAGGAGTAGAGCTTATGGAAGATCAAACTGTCACATTTATTACTGGTAAAGTTGGTATTTGAGTAGGTTGCTCATATCTGTGGGATACTGGGCTTTCCAAATGTGAATCCCAGAATTTAGCAGATTTGTGCTCCTAGTCACAGGCAGAACAAAACTGCCGAGGGAAGGACCTCTATCTGTAATATTACCACATGTCCTAGAGCCACCTCCATTACATGGGTTCTGTGGGCAACCTGGATTACATGAGAAATGGAAGGGGAAGCAACTGGACTTTGCATGCCCAACTTTTTCCCTGTACACTCACCAATCAGATAAAGCATTCCATCCCTCTGTGGGGGTGTGGAAACAGAGAGGAGTCAAGAGGATTATGTCCCTCTACATGGAAGAAAATGTCAGGGAAAGAGAATATAAATGTGCCCTCTACCAACAATGTTTCCCAGATTCATTCCTCTTAACACTTTGGACTTAGCCATAAAGACCCTGGGTGACCTATATCCATTTACCTGGAGGAGATCAACAGCTGGTCAGGGTATGCAGCTCCTTGTTAGGCTGCTTCACAGACAGAACGTCGGGTATCCTAATAGGGCCAACAGGGCACAGTGCAGATTCTGCTTACCAAAGGCACCTGGATAAGTTTAATGAATAAATGCTACCCCAATTTAAACACAAATTCATAGGAAAATTATGAGCTAAAGATTGAAACTGGCCACTTGCCTGTTGAAAAGCCACTTTGAGCTTCAGCAAGCTCCTGTGGGTAAAAAATTCCATATTTCAAATCTTGCTGAAGCTGAGGCTTAAAACCACCTGTCCCAGATACACCAGAAATCTTAAACACTGTGAACATTGTGCTCCCCAAGGTCTATTCCTTATCTTAAGATTCCTGATCAACACATCAGATGTCAGCATTTGAGGGTGCCATTAAGTGACACCTTTGTCTGAGCTCAGGGCACATTATACAGGGACTTATCTAGAGCTTCCACAGGTGAGGCGTGTCTGTGCCTGCACACTTGTCTCTCCTGCACACTTGTCTCTCACCAGTGTCAGTATGGATATGCTGCCATCTGCCTTAGGGACCCAGTGACTGTTCTTCTGTCTGAGCACTGAGTTCCATCCTTGCTCACCACTTCTGACAGTTCTCCTTTTTTTCCTTCTGCAGAAACTAATTTCCTACTCTCTGTTGGACATTCCAGTTATTTTGGTTATCTTTTAAAAAATCAAGCTCACCCTTGGTCCTTCCAGCTACCAGCTCATATCTCTTCTTTCTTTCATAATAAGATTCCTTAAAATAGTGGCCCATACTCATTGTTTCCAATTCCTTTTCTCCCATAATTTCTTGAACATCTGAAGGATTTTGTCCTCTCTACCCCACCAAACATGTACTTGTTGACATCCCACTGATCAACATATTGCGGAGTCTAATTGTCAAGTCTTACTATTTATCTTTTTAAAGAAATCTTCTACCAGTACTGATTTTTCTTATAATGCTTTCTTCTAGTGTCTTCTAGAACACCTGATTTTTAAATTTCTTTCTTACTGCTTCTTCTTAGCCTCTTTTACTTGTTTGTTCTCATCTTCCTGATCTTTTGGTGTTGGCGTAACTCAAAGCACAGGCCTTGAACCTTCTCTCCTTTCTATCTACATTCTTCTTGTGTGGCCACATCTAGTTTCAAAGCTTTGATTGTCATATGTAAACAGATCAATTCTATTTCCAGGCCAGACCTCTCCTCTGAATTCCAGTCTCATATCCAACTTCTTATTCGCCATTTCCATTTGGATGTCTCTGGCACCTCTACGGTCTTCTCTGTCTTGGTTGACCACACCTCCATTCTTCTACAGTCTCAGTTTGAAAACTGTGGAGTCATCCCTGAATCTTCCCTTTCTGCCACATTCCATTTCCAATCTTACAGGAAATCTTGCAGGTCACATCTTTGCAATATACTGGGGATCTATTTACCTCCCACTGCTTTCATTAACTCTAAAGCCCCCATCATCTCTCCACTGGATTCCTGCAGAAACTTCCCCATTGGTCAGTCTGTTTTATACCTTGCCCTTTTAGTCTATTCTCAACATAGCAACCGAAGTGATACTATCAGAAGCAGAACCAGCCATGGAAAGGTGGTATAGGGAAAGAGAATTCCAAGCAGAGGAGACAGCAAGGGTAAGGTCCTGAGAGAGAAGCTTGAAGTATTTGAGAGACAGCAAGATTGGAGAAGAGTGATTGAGGAGGTTAGTGGTAGAAGGTGAAGGGCAGAGAGCTATGAGAACAAGAGTGCAGAGTCTCGAGCCAGGTTAGGACTCTAGGGTTTATACCAAGTATACTGAGGAGTTCTTACAGGGCTTTGAGTGGGAGAGGCACATGATGGGATGTATTTTTTAAAAAAAGATTGCTCTGGCTTTTCTGTGGAGAAAATAGAAGCAGTAATGAGGGTAGGGAGACAATAGGAGGTTATTATTGTCCTCCATGCAAGAGATGATAGTGGCTTATACTAGGTGTAGGTGCTAGGTATGAATGGACAGATTCAGGACAAATTGAACATAGAGTCTACAAATGAGTTAAAGTAGTTGATAGGAAGTAAAGTAAAAAAGATAAATAAAGGATGAATATAAAGTTTTGATCTGACCAATTGGGTGAATGGAGGTACCATTCACTGACATGGGGAAGCCTTGGAGAGATGCACATTTGAGGGCATGTTTAATTGAAGAAGTCTTTTGTGATGGTTAATTTTATGTGTCAACTTAGCTGGGCCACAGTACACAGATATGCAGTCAAACATTATTCTGGATGTTTCTGTGAGAGTGTTTTTGGATGAATTTAACATTTAAATTAGTGAACTTGGTATAGACTGCCCTTTACAAAGTGGGTGGGCCTCAGCTAATCAGTTGAAGGCCTGTATATAACAAAAGACTGAGCCTCCTCCAAGCAGGGAAGTCTAAGCAGATGGCCTTTGAGCTAAAAATGCAACATGGACTTCTTCCTGGGTATTCAGCATGTTGTCCCACTCTGTAGATTTTGGACTTGCTAGACGTCATAAATGCATGGGCTAGTTCCTTAAGATAAATGTGTTTCTGTGTATATACACATCCTATTGACTGTGTTCCTCTGGGAAATCCTGACAAATATACCTACGGAGCATCCAAGTGAACTGAGAAAGGCAGTATATAGGAGTCTGGAACTCAAGGAAGAGGTCAGGATGGAGACATAAATTTGAGACTCCTCAGAATCTATGTGGTATTTAAAAATATGGACCTAGGGATGCCTGAGTGACTCAGTCAGTTAAGTGTCTGACTCTTGATTTAAGCTCAGGTCATTTTTTTGTGGTCTGTAAGATAGTGCCCTACATCAGGCTCTGTGCTGACAGTGCAGAATCTACTTGGGATTCTCTCCTCCTCTCTGTCTGCCCCTCCCCTGCTCTTTCTCTCTCTCTCAAAATAAATAAATAAGCATTAAAAAAATAAAAATATGGAGCTAGATGAGGTATTTTAGGGAGCAAGACATGGAGAAGAGAAGGAGACTTCGAACTAAACCAAGAGGCTTGCAAAGACAACTGAGAAGGAGCGATAGTCAATAGGAATACAGGAAGAGTATGGCAGCCTTAGAGCTAAGCAACAAAAGTCAAGAAGGAGATAAGCCAAGAGGCTGGAGGAATATGAAGAGTAAAAATTAACCATTAGATTCAGCAAGATCATCCTTGGTGGCCTTGACACAAACCCTTCGAGTGAAGTGATTTGGACTAAATACATGGAGAGAATGAGTGTTAGGAAAGAAAGATAGCTAATATAGAAAACTCTTGAGAAGAGTTTTGCTGAAAAATGGAGCTTGGAGGAAGATTTATAGTCAGTAAGGATTTTTTTTTAACTATGAAAATTAGTGCATTTTTATACTGCTGCAAAGAGCATCAGGTAATTGGAGGAGAAAATAGCAGGTAATTGTAGGAAAAAAGTCGAACAGGTAAGAGAGTGTTCAATTAAATTCATAAATGGAGGTAGTGGCCATCCCCAACAATAGGAGGAAGGCAGAGTTTATGGAAATATAAATGGGTATGTTAGTAAGATTGCTGGCAGGAAGATGAGATAATTTTCTTCTGGTTTCCCAGTGAACAGAAAAGCAAGGTCATCAGTTGAAATGAAAAAAAAAAAAAAACCCAAAACTGGAGATTTGAGATAGAGAGGAAGTATAAAGTTGTCCTCTTGGATTGAGAGTGAATTTTCTAGAATTGCTAAGCAATGCTGAAGGCCCATGTTAGAGTTTTAGTCATATATTTAAAGTATGACCAGTCAGCCACTTGTAGTAAGGCATGAAGTAAGGGAATACTTGGGTGAACCTTGTACCTATGTTTTTGCCAGTTGAGTATGTGTAGAAAGAGAATATGAAAATGGAGTGTGTTTGCAAAGGAGTAATCCTGGTGATGGACTACAGAGTCTAATCCAGGAACGAGAGATATGAGAACACCAAGGAGGTAATGGGAAGTGCAAATGATTGAGGTCAATGGACTCCAAATGCTGTCAGAGTCACAGAATTGCACTGTGCCTTAGAGTAAGGAGGCTGGATGGAGAGGGGAATGACGTAACTGGAATCTATAATGTCTGGGCTTCTTTGTATTAGGAAAGAACACTTGCTACTAATTATGATTATTCCAATTTTCAATGTAACAATTTATAAATCTGTTAAGTTTTAAAAATTTAAACCCTACTAGTACAACTAATACATTATTAATAAAGCAAAACTGTATTAGTTATAAATAAATTCCTTTTAAACATTTAGATGTTAATTTCAAACACGCACAAATCTCTAAACATTACAAAAAATACTGTGATTTAACATATCAGTTTCTTAAGCGCTTCTTCTACCTTAAACATCAACACAAATAATTACAATGATAAACATTTGTTATTTCATTTATGGTATTTCAAAGTAGCAAAATGATAGGTTTGCTTCTTTTCTTTCTTTGTACTTGTTTCTTTACTTCTCAAGTTGTCATTAATCATGTCAGATTCAAAACAAAAAGGATAATGTTTCAGACCAGCTGAGATGTTTGTTTCTGAACTACTGAACAACTGGTTCTTAGTTGGGCCAGAAGACTGCCAAGCAGTTGGGTGTTCCCAAAGCAGCAGCACTGTGGCTAATGGGCCACAAGTATTACTACTGTACCTGTTAGCTTGGCTTGCCATATACCTCCCATAGCTTCAGCTGGCAAGAAGACAATGAGGGGTGCCTGAGTGGCTCAGTCGGTTAAGTGTCCAACTTTAGCTCAGGTCATGATCTCATGGTTTGTGAATTTAAGCCCTGCATCGGGCTCTCTGCTGTCAGTACAGACCACTCTTTGGATCCTCTGTCCCCCTCTCACTGCCCCTCCCTCACTTGTACTCTCTCTCTCAAAAATAAATAAACATTAAAAAAAAAAGAAAGCAAGCAATGAATCCAGATGGATTCAGACAGCAAAAGCAAGCAGCATAGTGTCAGCTTCCTGTTTCCCTAGAACCACAAGATGGCACCAAATGAGAGTCCAGATTACATGCATGCTCTGTTGTAGAGGAGCCAACTTTAAAACATAGCCAAGCAGTTTTATAGTCCTACACAGAAGCCTGCAGCTGTACCCTAAGGGAGGGTCAAGATCAAAGTCCTGTGCTCAGCTGGAGCTATGGAGATGGATGGGAAACAGCCTACTGGCAGTCTCTCACGTGATAGTGATGAGGCACTGTCTCCTGGTGTCTCCTCATCACATTTATTTCCCCTTGCTGTGTGAAAAATTGTGGGACATTCTGCCAAGATTGGTCAAACTGCAGTTAAGCTTTGCCTCGGCAACTTACATGAGGAGTTGCAATATCACCAAGGCATTATGGTAAGTCATTCTCCTATGAGGATCTGATTGTTACCTCAGATCAAAGCCTTTTACGGTTACTACTTACATGGGAGTAGTAACCTAAAGAAAGAAAATCATTCTTTACAATTCTTTGACTAGTCTCTAGTAATTGTGGCATTTACACTTATCTGTTTACACCCTTTGTTTCTTACACAGATACATATAAATGTGTATGTACTGGCTGAACACATGAAACTGCCAGTTTTTAAAACATTAAAAAAATTATTTTAGAGAGAAGGAAGGGGCAGAGGGAGAGGAAGAATCTTAAGAAGGCTCCACTTTCAGCATGGAGGCCGATGTGGGGCTCAATCCCATGACCCTGGGATCATGACCTGAGCCACCCAAGTGCCCTAGAAATTGCCATTTTTGTGAGTCAAAATGACCATCGATTTCAGATTTAATAATGCATTTCATAGACAAGTATGTAAGTATAGAAAAAACAACATCTATATATACAAAAGCCCAAATTTTTAAAAATGGAATTTTAAAAGTGGCCATATTCTAATCTTGCTACCTTTCTTTGTATTGTAACTGGTTAAAAATATATCATATTAACTTCTCCCTTTATGAATTTCACTATAGATTAATGGCATTTCACAGATTTAAATTTCTTCAAATACTTACCCTATTTTGGTATTAAATTGTGGTAACAGTCTTCGAGAGCAACTCCTTTGTAGTTTAAGCACTTTAAAAAGTGATTTCTGGAAACAATATATTGTAGACCTAACTATCTGGATTTATTCCTCACCAAAGTCATGGGATCAGCACATTTTCCTGGTTCTTTTGGAGAGAGAATGGCATTAGAGACTATAATTGGGGAGCTAAGATGCATGAAAACCAGTAGTAGGCAAAATACTAGTATTGTGAGGTCATTACTTAAGTTTCTAAACCCTTGCTTCTATAATTGTTAAACATTGAATTGACCACTTGCTTAGTGACAGTGAAGTGATTGACATCAAGATTTCTGATGTGGTGCAGTGCTTGGGGATAGTCTAGGAGAGGGTGTGAGTGTGAGAAAGAGTAGCTGGGGTGACATGAAGGGCAAAATCCTTGAGAGGGAAGATTTCTGTGAACTGAGAGTCCAGGGTGTTGGACAGATAATTTGTGAGACATTAAGAATGATGACAGCATTAGTAGCAGAGAAAATGGTGAGCCAGGGGATAAAATCTTCAGTCATTGGAGTTCTGCAGATGACTGTAGCAACATGGAATCGTGAGTAGTGTTCATTTATAAAACGTAAGTTATCATAGGGTTTGGATTATTGAAGGAGGGGACAATGGGATGGAGCTGGGGAGAATACCTACACATCATCATTGCCAATGTGATGGGTGAAAAATGATGTTTAATTGTGCTTATATTGATTTCTTTGATGAATAGTGAAGTTTAAAATATTAATTTGGATTTTCATGAATTGTTGTTTTCTTATGTCCTCAGTCTATTTCTCTGTTTTTTTATTATTGACTCTTAAGAGCATTTTTGTATTTTAGGGTTGTTCAACTTTGCCTGCCATAATTAGTTCAAGTATTTTCCTGGTGTGTGTGTGTGTGTGTGTGTGTGTGTGTGTGTGTGTGTGTAGGATTTGCTATAGGGATTTGACTTTGTACAGTTACGGAAACTAGTTCACCTAGCAGTTGTCTTTATGTCTGATGCCAGAGCGTGAATATAAGGGGGGACAGAGCAAGAACAAGCTGGAACCCACAAACAAAATCAGGAGCCCAAGGGGACCAACAAAAGCCTGGGACAGTTCTTGTTGCATCACATAGTGTTAGAACTAGGGTGAGGTAAGGGGATCCTAGAGTGCAGAATTAAGGAAGTGTGTGTGCTCAGGTGTGTGCAGTCATAAAGTGGTACTTGCATAAATCTGAGAGTCTGGCAGCCTCGTTAGTTGCCTTGCTTTCCTCAGCCTAGTGCTATCCGTTTCAGATCTTGTTGGTGTGGTCTGCTTCAGAAGCTAGGGACCTTGGTCTTGGCCTAGGAGTCAGAGAAGCTGAAGAAGGATCTAAGAGAAGGTAGAACAGTTGCAGGTCCAGAGCTGCCTTATGCCAACCAAGTGAGTCAGCAAATCACTGATAAAGTGTGAGTTGCAAAGTAGCCGCTACTTCACCTCCACCGCCCAAATCTCACCCAAGAATCTCTCTCAGGATACACACAAATGGGAAACATACAGGAAAATGAATTCTTGTAATGGTAGTTTGGTCTACCCAACTTGACACATCACAAACCACTACTTAACATCTTAAATTCTACCTAATTCTACTTAAATTCATCTATTTACTCAATTAAAAATCCGGGAAAATTTTTGGAACTTGATTACATGTTTCTGTGGTTCATCTGGAAGAATACATAAGAAGAAGAACTAGAAATGTTTTCTAAATATCATGAAGAGTTCTTTCTTCATCAGGTATCAAAACATACCGTAGAGCTGTAGTAATGAAAGCTGGTGGTGCTTCTATAGGAAGAGACATGCCAACTGAGCTGCAGGGAGACTGCACAAAGATGACCATGTATCTATGTCAATTTTGTGTATAATGAGAAGGTTTTCTTTTTTTTTTTTTTTAATTTTTTTTTTCAACGTTTATTTATTTTGGGGACAGAGAGAGACAGAGCATGAGCAGGGGAGGGGCAGAGAGAGAGGGAGACACAGAATCGGAAGCAGGCTCCAGGCTCCGAGCCATCAGCCCAGAGCCTGACGCGGGGCTCGAACTCACGGACTGCGAGATCGTGACCTGGCTGAAGTCGGACGCTTAACCGACTGCGCCACCCAGGCGCCCCAATGAGAAGGTTTTCAATAAATGAGCAAAAGAATATTTTTTTAACTGAAGAATATTGGGACAGTTGTTTAGCCATTTAAATTTTAAAAATCTTGTTTTTCCCCTCATTTGGAAATCAATCCCTGATGGATCACAAAATTTAAATGTAAAAAGTAAGACATAAAATTATTAGGGCTGAGTACTTTTCTAAGCATGCCATGATGTGAAAATCAGAAGTGTGGAACTGACTGCATACAATTTTGACTATATGGACTACAAATTTTATACAATTAAAAAATACTGTATACCAAGCTGAAAGGCAAATAACAATTCACAAAAGTATTTGAACAACTAAGCAAGGCAGACAAAATTGACAATCCCTAATACATATTGTAAAAATGTGCTTTTTGAAATCAATAATAGAAAAATAGATGACCAAAACCATAATAAATTGACAATTGACAAAAGAATTAAGAATTCAAGTTACTATTTTAAGCTTCACTATGACTTCAAGAAATTAATATAAACAGCATTTAGATATCATTTTCACCCATCAATTTAGCAAAGATGAAAAAATTCATAGAACTTGGTGCTTGCAACAGTAAGCTTCATGTTAGAAAAGTAAATGAATTTGATCATACGTTGCTTTGAGAGTAATAAACAAAACTCTTCTGGAGGGCAATATGTATTAAAATGTAAAGACAGTCCTTTTTCATGAAGACACAGTGGTACAAATCTGCCAATATATACACTAAAGATTGCTTGTTCAAGTCTTAATTTTAATAGCAAAAAATTGAAGATAGCTTAAATATCAAATAACCTAAACATACGTACATCCAATACTATTCTATGCAACCATGTAAAAATGTATTTAACAACATGAAAATATGCATACTATCTTGTTAAATGAAAATATATTGCACAATATGATCCTGTATATGTAAACTTGGAAATACAATTTTACATGTGCTAATGTATGCATAGAGATGGAAGGATGCTTACAGACAAATTAAAAGTAGTTATCTGAATGAAAGGCTGTCAGTGATTTTTACTCTATGTTTTTGTGATTTTCTTCATTTTCTTAGTATTTTTAGTAGACGGTGAATATCTGTAATGTTTTATTTTTATTATTTAATTTTATTATTACAAAAATAAGCGAAACAACACATTTTCATTCCAAGTGAAAATGCGCTGCATTGAAGGATTAGTATTTTATGATTATTGTTGTTGCTGCTGTTATTTTACTCCCTTTTGTAGATTTTCAAAGCTATGGATACCATTTAGGGATGAGTAACATCTCTATTGGATCATTTATGCCACTTCCTGGGTTAGTATATATTCAATCCCTATGGATTTCAAAGAAAATATGACCTGTCATAAACACCAAATGTACAAAGGCAGGACAGATTCTCTAGTATCTGCCATGAAAGAGCATCAAAAATAGATTCTGATTTGCCTGTCACTATCATGAAAAGTAAATGGAAAGATTACTTGGTGTTTAACTTGGGACATCTGATATCAATTGGGCACAATCCATCTCTCAGTTTAGAGTAGTTATCCCTCAGTCTGCTTTCAGACCTAATCCCTTAAAAAAAAATCTTAACAGTTTCCAGAGTTTGGTCTTTTTCCAATTTTCAGGGCATAAGCCTTTGGGAAAACTTTAGATCTAATCTTCCCTAGTGCCTTTCCTTTTCCAAAAAGAACAGAGTATTTCCTCACATGTGGGATTTTTGTGGTTATCATTTATCACTTTAGGCTTTCAACCACAAATTCATCCACTATTTTGTAAACTTCTTAGTCTTTGCTATAATGTATAGGAGCATTCTTAAAATAGTTTTCTAGACTGGTACAACCTTAAAAATAATAGAAAAATCTCTTGAATTGTTAAAAATGATCCAATTGTCTGCTCCAATGATGTAAATGAACACAAAGTATTAGATGTGAGAGGCATGGTTCTTTGCGCAGTGAGTCATGTTATAAAATATTGTGTTCGTGCTATATTAGACGTGGGCTGCATTCAGACAAAGGAGGAATAATTGGCATATCCTGACTGATTTTAATAAGGATTTAGATTTCCCCTCACCACTACCACTTACTTGCCTTCTGATAGTCTTGTCTACAAGCTAAAAAGATTAAATCTAGACCAAACCACTGCTAGTGCATAAAATAACAGGCTGAAAGATCACCCATTAGGAATTGCTCCTCGGGAGCCCCTCAAGGGCTGATTTTATTGGATAACTCTGACCTGATGAAGAAATTGAGATTTCATCACGTCTGTTCATGACACTAAATTAGCTGGGGCAAATAACACCTCCTAGAGTTTCCTTGATACATTTGAGAGTGGTTTATAGACCCCATTGCAAAACAGTTCACTTAGGGACTAAAACTAAGTCAGACAGCTCTGGGATGGACAAAATCCACACAAATGCAGCCAAGTTCCAAGGGTCTTATTAATCACAGTGAGCATAGAGCAAGAATGTAGCTTTTGTGAAAAATACAAGATAATATTTTAATGTATCCAGAAAGTCATTCGTCCTTGATTCTTGGCACTGGTTTCTGTATTTTCTTTCAGTGCAGGAATAAGAATGAATCTTGAAAGAGGATTCAAGTTGATTTTAAAGACAAGAAAAATAGATCCTTTGAGAAGAAACTAATAATCTTGCTTTACTTGGATTAAAGACAGAGAAGATAATATCTTGGGGAGATATTCACTGTGTCAAGAGAACTTGGCTAGACTTGAGGAAACACATTTAGCTAAATAAACACTGGAATAAGCCAAATGGGGTGATTGAAGTATTTTTGTCCTTTGAGATCAATTAACTGTGGAGAAGTAGTCATTTGTTTTGAATAGCTTAGATTCCCCTAAACCAGAAGTCAGAGAGTGAATTGTAATCCTTTTCAAGTTCATTGTCTGCTCTGAGATTCTAGCAAATAATTTACTTCTTATTGTATGTATGGTGGAAGAAGTCAACAGAATTTGAAAATATGATACTTATTAAATCATGACTATGCATAGCATTCTTTTGTGAAAACATGGGATTCATTAGATCTCTATTTATTACTTACAGTGTTTAAGGCCCTGTATTACTGGTTTTGTGAAATAAAAATGTCTTAACATCATGGTTACTTCTCTACTGGAACTTAATATGCCTATAGGGCATATATACAAATACTAATGCATCAAGGCAGTATGCGATATCTTATCAGAAGATAATACCTAATGGGCTTAGAGTATAATGAGAAACAATCACTCTTAAATAATAATGATGATACTGATAACAAGAATGGCATAGCCCGTAACTATGTGCCAGTCATTGTTCTGAGATCTTTGCATGGAATAATCTTCATAACAACCCCATGAGCTACTATTGTTCCCACTTTATAGATGGTGAATTAGAGGCACAAAAAAGTTAAGTAACCTGCTTATAAGTGGAAGAACCAAAATAAGAAATTATATAGCAGTAGGGATTTTGATGAATAAAGTTGGAGTAAGATAATGAAATCAGAAATGATAGAGCTCATCAAGAGAAGAAGGTGGTGTTAAGGAGAGTGTGTATTCAAAAATGAGCGGTCTCAATTGTCTGGGAACGATGTTCATGTTGTGCAATAGTGACAGTGAGACTTGGGTGCTGGGGAAAGGAGTTTGGACTCCAGTAGACATTGGAGAAGCAATGAGGATTTTTAAACAAAGAGGTGCTATAACAAAAACAGGACTTCGGGAAAATAGACTTGTGGAATGAGAGGAGGGGGGAAACTCAAAAGTTGAGAAATAATCATCTGTGATTAAAATTGTGGAGAATTTTTTCATTCCAGATGCACAGAAGTATTTTTTATGAGTTTATAATTGTTAATAATTAAGAGGATAGAACATGGCAGAACATTATTGCAGGGATGACAAAAATAGGTTTCCTCTGGCATTCCAAATCTGATTAATTTATAGTGGATGCATGGAGGGTTGTGTTGTGAAGGATTCTGAGGCCACATCCAGGAATAGCAGGAAAGAGTGCAGCGTCAGAGTGGGGAGAGCCAGCATAAATGTCAGCTATTTGTCATTCATGCTCTTTGCCTTAATGCCTAGTGTTGTGATGGGCATGGAAGATTTATGGGGCATTTTACTCAAAGCTGTGATCGGGTCAAAGCTAACCCAAAGAAAACGTAGGGCATATAAAGATGACTGACCAAATATAGGCTCAGAAGACCTGGGTTTGAATTGAACCTTGCTGCTTACTACCTGAATATTTCAGGACAGGGCACTTAACCTTCCTGAGCTGCAAAAGTTGTTTTGTGAATGATCTCAAATGAGAACTACATTAAGTTCCCTCTGAACTCTAAGACACTAAGTAAAAGCTTTAGATAATAATTTGACATATGGAGTTAAACCTTGCCATGAAATTTAAATTTTGGTGCTTTTGAGAAGTTAGCTAGCTAGTCAATAGCTTGTGAGGCTTTAGCACACCCATTTCTACAGCTTTTGACATCTTTTTGCAGAATTGAGTACTATGAAAAAAAAAACGTATATTTTCTTGATGGGGAAACCCTGCATTCCCGCAATTAAAGGCTTTCTACTCTTCATAAACACAATACTCTGGCTTAGATGGCAATCTCCAGCTAGAAATTAAACATAGGTGATGTATTATTTCTCTAATAGAAATGCCCTTCTTGTTAGGTTCAAAGGATCCTTTGTTAATAAAATATTTGAGACTATATCTATGTGATGCCAATACCACTGGCAGTTGTCTTGATTAAAAAAATTGATTTAGTGGGGGGCACCCTCAATTGGTTTGCCAGTTGAATAAACGTTTAGACCAGTAGCCCCAATTCGGCAAGTCCTGAGCTTATCAAATTATATCATTCCCAAAATAAACAAAGTTGTAGTTGCCTCAGTCAGTTCCTTAGCACTTGAGTAGTGATGAAAGGGTCATTTAATATCAACAGTGACCTAGGACAGCAGAGGGAATTAGCTGTTCCCCTGATGCCATATTTGGCTTACCTGATGAAATATAAAGATGTGGTCCAAGTTCTAGGGGCAAATAAGATATTTAACCTGCCAAGCATGACTCAGAGCTTCTGCATCTTTAATGCCTATTTGAGACATGGATAGTAATACTCTATTTTTAGAGACTAACAAATGCTGAATAATTGTGGTTTGTGCTATTTTCTAGAGGACAATGCTTTGAAATATGCCCTGTAATTCTAGTATATTTTATCTCTCTGTATGTAACAGGTTTGCTAAAAGTTAGCCAATGTGCAAAGGCAGAATAGAACAGGAGCAGGGAGATTCTAACCTTAGGCTTTTTGTCCCTAAGATCCCAACAGCTGAGTGAGTCTCTGATCTTCTCCTCAACTTATTCAACTTAGACTTATTCAACTTTAGTGTGGTGTAGGTACAGCCTGAAGAGCATAGAAATTATACTATTATGATTAAATCCTAGGTAGGCAAAAATTTTAAAAATATCCTAATGTTGTCACAGGATGTAGATACATTGATTCATAAAAAATGAGTTCATTTTATATATTTTTCTGTAGAACTTCTTCACATAATGATATTCTTCATTTCTTAACAATCTTTCCTTTTGGTAAGTAGTGATCAAATCATCATGTCTAATCACTGGATATGTTCCATTATATGTAAATTCCATTGTATTATTTTATTCTTTATTGTTGGCTGTTTACATCCAACTTTTGGAGTTGGTAACAGTCCTGTACCCACGGCTAGCTTCACATCAATTCTGGGCCCATTTATGCTCTGACTGGTAGAGTATGTCCTTCCACACACCAACCACAACACTACATGAAATCATTCTTGTTTAATCTTTGTTCTTCTGATAGATCAAAACTGGAAACTTATTGTTGAAGTTTCATTTCTTTTGTTACTAATAAGAATGTGAGTGTATTTTCCTAAGAATTCTTGCCTATTTCCATCCTTATTCCTTTTTATATTGGATGGCTGCTCATTTTTTCTTTAACAATTTGTAAGAACATTAACCTTACTTTTAAGGGACCTTAAAGTCCCTTTAGAGAAGGAAAGTTAGGGACCTATTGATTCCTTCTCTAAATATTCAGTGCCTAAAATGGTGTCCAACCCATAATAGGCATTCAATAAATGCTTATTACATGTTACAAATAATTTTTCCTAATTTTTTGTTATATCTTAACATTATTCATTGATACTTTTTGAATTCATAGAAGTTTTAAGTCACTGTTTCTTGACATCTTCAAACAAACATCTGCTTCTGAAAAACATGAAAACCATCTTTAAGATTGCTTGAGAATTTCAACACAATTTAAATAGCATAACTAATGCTCTGAGCTCTGGCTTGTGGGGGAGGGGTGTGTGAAGGCAGATGTGGGCTCAATTCCAGGCTGCCACTTACAAGCCTGGTCAAATTCTTTAACCTCGTTGAACTGAGATTTCTTATCTGAATATTAGAATACTAATAATTCCTATCACATAGAATCATTATGAGACTTAAGTGAGAATCCTTATAAAGTACTCAGCACTGTTTTCAGAATATGCAAGCTGCTAATAATGTTACCTTGGTACTAATAATACCGATGATAAAAACATCTCTAAATGTCAGTCTTCATCTTTAAAAGGAGAATAGTGATGTCTACCTTGTATGGTCATTGCCTGGCACATGTTAAACACTCAATGAATGACAGTTAAAAAATAAAAACCAAAGCTAGAGTAGTTTTAGAATTCATATACATGAAGATTCTGATATGCTTCTGTCTATGGGAGAGGCCTTGCCTTTTGATCACTACCTCCTCTCCTTTGAAAATGATGGTTGATGGTTTTTAAATTTCTATGATAAAAACTACCAGTTTTTTTTCCATTGAGGAATCTGCCTTTGAATTCAAGTTTACAAGTTCATATTCACACCAAAATTAAAAATACTCACTGATCCTTCATTTTAGTTTTATAATCTTATGTTTTATAGTTAATTTTTAGTTTAGCTTGAAAGACATTACATTTTAAATTATGAGGTAAGGAGGTTCCAAATGCTCCCAGGTGGTTATCAATGTGTCTTAAATGTCCTGTTTTGGTCAATAACACTTCAGCTTTTCTTGATTGATTTTTTAAAAATCATTGTAGGCTTTTTTCCCATGTATTTTCTGCATTTCTTAAGTACATTTTGGGTATTTACTTTTGTGTTGTTATTATGAATAAGCCTTTTACCTATTATATTTTGACTGATTATAATTGATATTTAGAATATTTTGTATGTTTATTTTTTTAATCTGTTGCCTTAACCATAATGTTTTTATAAATTAAATTTGTTTAATATTTTTTAATTGATTATTTGGCATTTTCAGGCATACTTGCAAATTACAATCACATTTATAGTTTTTTGGCTAAAATGACATTGCTTTGAACTTACAGGACTTTGTTAGACAATAATAGTGATAATAAATAGTCCTGATTCTCTCCTCACTGTTTTAAAAATAATTTTTTTAATGTTTATTTATTTTTGAGAGAGAGAGAGAGAGAGAGAGAAAGAGAGAGCATGAGCAGGGGAAGGGCAGAGAGAGAGAGACAGAATGCAAAGCAGGCTCCAGGCCCCACACTATCAGCACAGAGCCCTACGTGGGGCTTGAAATCACAAATTGTGAGGTCATGACCTGAGCCGAAGTCAGATGCTCAACTGACTGAGCCACCCTGGCTCCCCTCTCCTACTATCTTAACACTAAGCATGACATTGGTTGTTGGTTGGAAATAGGTTTATAAACCTCTCCCATATTAAGGATATAGGTTATATTCCAATCTTATTGAGAACTTTAATCAGAAATAAATGTTAAATTTCACAAAACGTCTTTGTAAAAGTCTATCAAGATCTGATTTTTCTTTTTTGGTCTATTTGTATAATAGTATGTATTTTCATCTTGCTAACCAATGCTAATATTCAACAATGCTCACAGTACTTTAATATCCCTCCTGTGGTGACGGAGTTTTATTCTTTTGTTATATTTCAGGATTCTTTGCTAATATTTTAGGATTTTTACATATATATTAAAATGTATATATATTTTGCCAGACTTTTTGGATTATACATCCTATTAAAAAATGAGATTGGTCCAAATTCTATCTATATTCTGTCTTTGTCAAGTTTGGGATTCAAAATTATAATAGCTTATTTTGAAAAATGAAGTTTTCTTTTCCTCTCTGCTCTAGAAGCATATAAATAGGATGAGAGTAATTGCTCCTATGGGTTTTATTGAAATTGGACCAAAAAACCCTATCTGAGCCAATGTTTTCAAGGTTGTTTTTTTCAAACCTGTCATTTTGTTCTATTTGTTTGTACAAGTTGTCCTTTTTATGGACAAATTTATATAATATATGTTTTTCTTGGAAAATTATCCTTTTTATTCAGTTTTTCAAATATAGTTGGAAAACAGAATGTTAGTAGTGTGTGTGGTTGTAACTGGTTTCATTTAGCAAGGTTTAATAGGAAAGAGAATAACATAAGTAAGAATTAGTAGGTTTGCAAGAGAAAGGATGGGGACTAGAGTCAGTCCAGAAATTTAGGATTTAGAGGGATTGGAAATACCCACTGCCTACAGGCCCCTGTTATGGACTGAATATTTGTGCCCATCCCTCCCATCCCCCTCCCCTAGTTTGTATGCTGAATTAATCCCCAGTGTGAAAGTATTTGGAAGTGAGGCCTTTTGGAGGTAAGTGGGTTGTGAGGGTAGAGCCCTCAGGAATGGGAATAGTGCCTGTATTTAAAGAGACAGGAAAGAACTTCCTTCCTGTCTCTGTTCTCTGCCATGTGAGGAGACAATGGAAGACAGTGAGCTGCAAACCAGGAAGCAAGCTTTCACTAGAATCTGACCATACTGGCACCATGATCTGAGATTTCCACCTTCCAGGACTCTGAGAAACCAATGTATGTTGTTGATACCCAGTCTGTGGTACTTTGTTACAGCAGCCTGAACTGACTCAGACAGCTTCAAAGGGAAGAAGTAAGTTTTTAAGTAACAAAAGGCCATTTGTGGCCCTTTTTCCCCAAGTCTGGTGACCTCAAGGAAGATACTTTAAGTTGAGGAGTAAAGAGTGAGTGTAAGGAAGAAAGAAAGAAAGAAATTGGGCTTGAGAATTACAAAGCAACTTTGGAATTATATTAGCTCTCTAGTGATGCCTAACAAATTACCACAAATTGAGCAACTTAAAAAACATTATGTCATCGTTCCGTAGGTCAGAAGTCTGGGCATAGTATAGTTGAATCTTCTGCTCAAGTCTCACATGGCTGAATTTAAGGTACTGACTGGGGCTGTGGCCTTATCTGAGGTTCAAGGTCCATTTCCAAAATTACGGGTTGTTGGCAGAGTTCAATTTCTTCAAATTATAGAACTAAGGTCACAATTCCTTACTGCGTGCCAGCTGGGAGTTGCTTTCAGCTTCAAGGGATGCTATCAGATTCTTGAAATGTAGCCCCCTCTATCTTCAAAGCCAGCAACAGAGAATCTCCCTCACATGCATCTCTGACTTCAGAAATGGCTCACTTCCTTTTAAAGGCTCACCTGATTAGGTCAGGCCCATCCAGATCCTCTCTCCCCTTTCATTAACTCAGTCATTTGATTGATAACCTAATCGTGGAAGTGATGTCCTATCATATTCGCAGGTCTGCTCAAACTCAAGGTGGCATTATACACTATATATAGTATATAAGGGATGTACATGGTAGGATGAGAAGTTAGAGGTCTAGCTTAGAATTCTGCCTAGAACTGAAGAGAATAAATAGGTTAGAAGCTTACTAAGGTTTTGAGAGATTTCTATTGCCAAAGACACCAAAAAATGACAAAAATACAAAATAAAAACCCTTTGGAGCCTTCTAGTTTTCATAAGCAATCACTGCTGGATATCTATGCCCAGGTCCATGCTGCCAAAGATGGAAGAGCCTCAGTCAACCTAGGTCTTTAAATGTCTGCATGAAGCAGGTGTCCTCCCACTCTGGCCACCCTCCAGACTTTATGGAGGTGAGAAATGATCGTGTGGTGGCATTGAGATACTTGCTTTATCTACCCTAGATGTTACCATCACTCTAACAAATATGATACCCTGAAAGACAGTGAAAGAACTAAGTAGAAGGGGCTTTGGGGTTCCCAGATGATCCGGTGGAGACAAGTTATATATCCTCCCTGGCCACCTTTCCTCTAAATGCCTGTGTTGTTTGAGCCTCTAAAGTTTTAGGCCTCTCTCTCTCTCTCTCTCCTGCAGTAGCTTAGTCTATACCCCAACTAATAAATATATTCATCTCTGAACTACTTTTACACTTTTGTATTTGTACTATTCATGTAAGAAGTCTTAGGTATTACCTTTAATTTCTTATGTATCTCTGTCTTAAACTGTTATTTATATTTTTAATTGTTAATTAACTTTATGAGTGCTTATAGATTTTCTCTCCAAAATTATAAGCTCCTTAAAAGACTGGGACTCTCTTTTATAAATTTGTATGTTACATGATCCTTAATATTGTTCCTTAAAAATAAGAGAGTTCAATATATATTTGTGATTTTTGGCTACTCTGGATATCCTGTATTCTTTATCATTGTTTATAACTCAAGTTTCTGGCTCCAAAGATATAATATTTTCATTTCTTAAATTAATAAAATAAAGTAATATGTTATTAGTCCAAATTTTAAAAATCTCATGCTTATTTATTTTGGCCTCTTTATGCTATGATAATGATATTTCTGCCTTAGATAGTGGATGTAGTCTAAGCTTATCCAGCCACAATAGAAATATTTTGTGAGCAAAGACAAGTACTATTAGAGAAATCCCTAACAGAACCTACTTAATTACTTTGAACATATCTCTTCCTAGTGACTTAACAGAACTGTTTTCCATAAGAGAGAATGGGGCCTGGCAGAGAACATTTAGGAAGGACAAAGTGACCTGTTAAAATAGGGAGCACTTTTTTTTTCCTCTTAAATGGGGCAAAAACAAGATTACATTTTAACTCTGCCTTTGATCCATGAAATCCAATATTCAGATTAATTTTTTAAAAATCAATTTTATTTCACTCTTAGGCTTTACTTTTTGACTTGGAGAAGGAGTTCTCCACTGCTTGATATCATATAAGCAGACTGGTCTGAAGGACAGAAGACATGAGTTTGAAAACTATCCAAGATCTCTGGATGGCTCAAGGTCCAAGACAAGGTAGAGTCCAATGGACTACTCACTCAGGGGGCCATTAACTCCTGTGTTTTCTTCCAGGGTTTTTTATTCCAAGATTTTATTTAAATTCAAGTTAGTTAACATATAGTGTAATATTGGTTTCAGGAGTAGAATTATTGATTCATCACTTACATATAACACCCAGTGCTACTCCCACCAAGTGCCCTTAGTACTCATCATCCATTCAGCCCACCCCCCCCAACAAGCTGGTTAATAAAGACTATGCATGATCAATAAAATACTGCATATATATTTATATATTTATAAATATTATATATATAATAAAGTATATAAAAGTAACTTCATACTTCAGGCAATATCCTAAATTTATTAAAGTTATAATTTACTGTGTTTACTGGATATAAACTACCTGTGTGCCTGTGCTCTAAATAGAAGAAAGAAATAAACCACATACTTAACCTCTTAGTAACATCTTATTCTTTCACTAAGGAATGCCAGTAGATATTTTGTTTTTGTTTCCTGAGAAAAAAATTATTTGTAAAATTTGGTGGATAAGCTAGAACCTAAATTTAGACTTCATATGGAAAAACAAAAAATATTTTTGAATAATTATGACTTGTTTAATTAGTTATTGCCTTCCAGTGGCCTTATTTTAACTGGAGGAAAAAGCTTAGGTTTTTGATTAGACAGGTTATATAAGTTAATTTATTGAGTTAATTTATTAACTGAATAAGGTTAATTAATTTTCTCTAATAAACACTAAAGGACTTCAGTGTTTAATCTCTTCTTAAATATGGATTTATTATACTCTTTTGGTTTTCTTTCTTCTGTTTTATCATTTCTCATAAATATCTTCTTTTATTTGAGTGTTATTTCGAACTATAGTGCCACCTAGTGGTTATACAATGTCTCTGGCCCATTCTCTTTAAGAGCGTGATGTGCAGGAAGATTAAAACTATGTAAATGGTTTTCTGGAAAAAATCAGTTACACTAGTTTAAAGGGATAGAATGGCATCTTTGTTTATAGGAGAGAATTTGTAAATAAAGTTAAAATTTCAAGTAAAAACAGAAAAGAAATAAAGTGACAAAGTCTTTCATGGGTGAATATTTTAAAGTAGAAAAGCAGTTGTTTTTTTTAATTAAATTTTTTTCATACCAATGGATTCGGAGTAAACAAAAATTATATCTTAAACTCAACTTTTAATTTTACCAAAAGAAAACAACCAGTTATTTTTAGTAAACCTCGTGTGGGTCATGGCTGAGATGTTTAGTATTCTACAGATTTCACCAAAATGTTTGGAATTCACATAGCTTCACACAATGTCAAGTCCAGAGTAGCTGCCTAACAGATACTTAAAATCATAGACTGCTAGAGCTGGGATGTCCTAGTTGATGGGGGTGATGGTCATAACAGGGGTCACTGTAAATATGCTGTGATTTGTTTTCTTTTCACAAGTTTTCTAGTTGATTCACATGATTTAAAACTCCAGAACTATATTAAACTATTTCAAAAGTTAAGGAAGAACTTAAATAAAACATTTATCTAAAGATAAGATGGTATCTAAGAGCATCGTTGATCCTAAAGTTAACTCCTTACAGATGTCATTGTTTTGGAGAGATGTATTGGATTATTTGTTCCTGCTTTTTTAGAGGAAAATTTATCACTTAGAATTGTTGACAAATATCAGCTCATTTTAGATGTCATCTAAAGGAGTAAGATTATTTTGGAAACTTCTGACTATAGTTTTAGTAACTTCTCACCTTCCCTGAGGTTGACACTTATTGACATTGTTTTAGTTGGAGTGCCTTTGTAGAAAGTGACAGAAAACCCAGATAGTCTGTTGCCCATGCAATAAAAACCTATACAATAGGTTTGATCATGGTTCCGATTCTGTTTCTCTAAGTTCTCTCAGCTCTGTTGTAGGTTTTGTCCTCCAGCCGCTTCTCTCATGGTGATAATACACTCTGTCACACTTGCCATGACTGTAGTACCCAGGAAGAGAAAGCTTCTCTTTCCCTATCCCTGCAAAAAGCTCCAAGGAGGGCTCACTCTGATTGGATCAAATTAGATTGTGTCTTTCATTCTGGGACTAGGTCAGGAGAATGGGATTATGCTGAACGGCTTAAGCCAATCAGAGACTGTCCTTGGAATAGAGTTGAGGTCAATTATAACCAAAATGCATGCCTGAGAGACTCAAGGTTCTTTTAGGAAGAGAATGTGCACCCCACTCTTTTCTAAATCTCTGACAGTGCTACTAAACTGTGGATAGCTCAGGTCAATCATGGCTCATTCACTTTGGTTATCTCAAAACAGGGCGTCATATAAAGTAAGTGTTCAAGTAATCTATATTTAAAATAATGCGAAGTTAAAGAATGAATTTAATAATGGCTTATTTTCATGACTTTAAACAAAGTAGAAATATGTTGTCTTAAAAATATCTTTTAAAATCAATGGTTTGAGAAAGTGGTCATGTTTAAAATTGAATATTTTTGGTTATTTTTGCTATTGATTGTGATAATAGCTACCATATGTCGTTATAAAACCAAACAGAAAGCTAGGAGGATGATTCATGGAAGAAACTGTACCCTCAATATGGAGATTAAAGTACAGGAAGTGGAAGACAGCATAAAATATTCATATCATTACTTTTCAAAACTTGTTTCAGATGTTGTCACAAGATGTCATCACAAGAAATCAAAATAGTAAATCTGGATATATTCATTGAAAATATGGGACTAAAAACATGTTGTTGATGTCATTTAGCTAAGTCAGTGTCAACAAGTAAAGATGGGAACGCAGGACTTTCTAGGTTTTTGCCTTAAGGCATTGCCTTATTATCAAACCATAATGAATAAAACCAACCGCATCTTTCATTCCAGTCCAATGATATGGCCACATAACAGTGGCTTTATGTTGAGCCCCAATCTGCAATATCACACAGGCCATGTCTTCAGAGGTAAGACATTTTCTTCATCAGCTGTTGTTAAACAGCCAACGCTTTTCCCACCAAAGCGTCTCCTGACTGTTGACCACTTTAAATATGAGGAAAGTCCACAGCTGGGTGAAGCCCATAGTTTATTGTTCTAGGGAGAGGAGGCAGCCATCTGTATAGGTGGAGCCCCTGAACTGGTTTCCAAATTTGTTCTTCAGAGACCCAGAGTTCTGCATAGCCTCAGGGACTGACATGAGGAGGAGTTTACTGGTGGATGTGTTTTCATTCCTCTTGTCTCTGTTTTATAAATTCTATATTCAGTTTTATATGAAAAAAAGAAAAGCTGGTGGTTAAAAAGTTTGGATACTCACTATTGTTGCCATGCAGGGTAGGTGAGGAGCCATGCCTAGAGGACATAGCTGCGAACACTGTGATAAGACAGTGAAGGTCAATATGTTGATGCCATAGTCTGCATACTAGCAAAACACCCGACTGAGAGAGCAATTTCCATTCTCATCTAGATGGATTATTTACCACTCAGATATTTAACTGTGTATCACACTTAATTCTCAGTTAAACAAATTGAAATACTAAATGATTCCTAAAATGCAAAGCCCTACAATGTCATCTATTATTATAGATCTGCCAATGATTTCTGTGGGGCATAACAGAACTTCTCAAAAGGCCTCAACATATGGGTAAGTGACTCTCTGTGACATTGTGATTTAAGAGATTAAAATTCCCTGTTTAAAAAAAAAAATGTCTCTCCTGGTGACTTATGATTGTTACTAGACATTCTTCTGTTAAAAAATCACTTTTCTAGGGGAGCCTGGGTGGCTCAGTTAAGTATCCAACTTGGCTCAGGTCATGATCTCTGGCTTATGGGTTTGAACCCCACATTGGGCTCCACATTGGTAGTGCAGAGCCTGCTTGGGATTTGCTCTCTCCCCCTCTCTCCCTCTCTCTCTGCCCCTCCCCCACTCATGCTGTTTCTCTCCCTCAAAATAAATGAATTCTAAAAAAAAATTCACTTTTCTAGATCAGAACAGTGTCTTCTGTTAAAAATGTAAATAATTCTATGTAGGAGATATGATGTTTTACAAAATACATACTCAAGTTTCAAAAATATAATTAAAAAATTTCTGGAATTACATTTGTTTTACTGCACAATACCCTCTTTCTCTTCAATAGCAGAAAACTGAATCTTGCCAATGTCCGATAACTTAGTCACCTCTGGTTTTAAACTCAGTCGTTTGGGAAATTTACTACTCAGCCATTCAAGATTCTTTACCCCCATCTTCCTTTCTTTTTGAGAGACTCTGGGCTTATGGAGGCTTATCTGAGGGGAATGGTGGTGCATTTGAAGAGTGAGTTTCTTTTTTTAAAAATTTTTAAGTTTATTTTTTATTTTTTAAAATTTATATCCAAATTAGTTAGCATATACGAAACAATGATTTCAGGAGTAGATTCCTTAATGCCCCTTACCCATTTAGCCTATCCCCCTTCCCACAACCCCTCCAGTAACCTTCATTTTGTTCTCTATATTTATGAGTCTCTTCTGTTTTGTCCCCCTCCCTGTTTTTATATTATTTTTATTCCCCTTCCCTTATGTTCATCTGCTTTGTGTCATAAAGTCCTCATATGAGTGAAGTCATATGATTTTTGTCTTTCTCTGACTGACCAATTTCACTTAGCATAATAGCCTCCAGTTCCATCCACATAGTTGCAAATGGCAAGATTTCATTCTTTTTGATTGCCGAGTAATACTCCATTGTATATATATACCACTTCTTCTTTATCCATTCATCCACTGATGGACATTTGGGCTCTTTCCATACTTTGGCTATTGTTGATAGTGCTGCTATAAACATGGGGCGCATGTGTCCCTTCGAAACAGCACACCTGTATCCCTTGGATAAATTGCCTAGTAGTACAATTGCTGGGTCGTAGGGTAGTTCTATTTTTAGTTTTTTGAGGAAACTCCATACTGTTTTCCAGAGTGGCTGCACCAGCTTGCTTTCCCAGAAGAGTGCATTTCTTGTCCGTGGTGATCTCCTGCCCTCAGAGGTCTTCCCTGAGGTGTGACTCACCTCACCAAGTCTTAGGGATTGACTTTTGCCTCCACTTTGTCTTCCATGGATGCTTGGTCCTACTTTGGCTTCCAATTGTATAATCCATGCTCTGTGTCCTTCTTGACCCAATCACAGGGTTCTTCAGTCTATCATTTCTTTACATACTTCTTCTTTGCCTTCTTACGGACCAGGAATCCCTGACTGGTTCCCACCCCAAACTAAGGTGAGTAGAACTCTGAATGGCTACACTAAGGCCTATGGCCTGGACCAGGGCTATAAAAAGGGTGTTATATGGACATGATACTAGTAAATAAAACTCTTTAAATTACTGTTGCTAGTTATCAATGAGATCAGACAGGAATTGAGAGTAAACATTCAGAAACTTTTGTAGAAATCTGAATTTAATAATTAAAACTTGGGGCTTGTATTTTTGATATCTTTGGATTTTCTATCTCATATACCTGAAAGTTCATTTTTATTATTTTATTTATATTATTTTATTTTTATTAAAAAAGTAACTGGTCCTTCACCATAGTGAGTTTGGGAAGTCTTGGCCTGGATGATTGCTTTTTCCTGCTCAGGAGCCATGTTGGCCATGGCATAGGGCTTCTCTGTGAGCTCTGGAAAGCAGTGTCTGCTCACTCCACTGAAGCCATGAGTCCCACAGGCAAATCAAGAAAATTCACAAAAGGTAACCTCAGTTAAGATCTTAAAATATCTCACCATCTTGACGAAGATGTCTACCTCACCATCCTTGACAAAAAATGCAGGAGAATAGAATTAACTAAACGTAAAAAATCATTTTACCTGTCGGAAGCCTGATTTTCCTCAACAATAAAAAGAGAATAATAAACCCCATCTCATTAATTGTTGAAAGGCTCAAATGAGAAAACATATATAAAATTCTTAACGTAGGGCCTGGCACAGAAATGTTAACTTCCTTATAAAGTAAGTAGAGTTTCTAAGACATTTTTCACTTCAGCAGTTAAGTTCTTTCTATTTAAACAGAAACATCCATTCTTGTTAATCTTTATATTACTGAGAACATTTAAAGTTGAAAATTCATTGCACAGGGCTGTGATTGTAAGAATCATAATATTTATTAGAATTGTAAGAATTAAATAAGAGAAAAAATGTGTGGTGGTTAAGCAAAGTGCCTTGTGTGTAGGAGGAGCTTAATTAATGATAGTGCCCTCGGCATACACACACGCACACACACATTCATTCAGCCACACATGAGTACACATACACACACATGCATACACACGTACAACACACCTACACACATATAAGATTCAGAAGCTGTTTTCTTTCATCAAGAAAGACCTGGGCACCTACTGTGGATGGTATTTTGTTGATATATTTGGGGGTATAAGTTTATTAAGTAGAAACAAGGCAAAAAAAATGACAACTGCTTCCTGATGGTTTTATTCTCCAGCTTTCAGAGAGTGATTCCATAATTGCATCTGTCTTTTTCCTATCTTGCCACAGTGTGATTTTTATGAAGTAATTATACTAGCAAAGGATGGTTTAAACCTAAGAAGTGAAATATTTCTCTTAAATACCGCTGTTTTAATTAAATGTAACCCTAGGAGAACAGTGTTTAGTTACACAAATGAAACAGGCTGAGCCTTGGGGCACTCCGAACCCAAGAGAGGAAATTGGGCAGCAGAGTCAATTGGGCACAAGGTCTGAGGAGAGTGAAATGATGTCTCAGAAAGACTGGAAGTTAATTACTTAGTCAAAATATAATATGTCACAATATGCCAAATGCATCAAGCCACGTGAGGCAAATACGTAAATGTGACGACTATTGATTACCACCAAATTAATGCCTTGGTTATTTAATCAGTTTTATATTTGTTTTAGCACTTTAAAATCAGTTAAAAGCCAGTGCAATAAAAAATGGTTGGAACTAATACAGAGACAAGAGCTATAATCAAATTTCAAAGTAAGAAATTCAATTTGGGTCATAAAGCCCCAGAAAGCATGGTTTCAGAATCCCTGTTTGGGCTAAGTTTTATGGGAGAACTTTCTCAATGGCATAAATAAGATCCACAAACAAAGTAACAAAGAGAGTAATCATCCTTTCGTTATACATCTCTTGGGCAAATCCACACACAGTCCTGGACAAAACATACTTTCACATAATTGGGGAGACTAGAGAGGTATCAGAAAATGAAAATGATGGAGATGAAAGAGCACTACATTGTCAGGAACCTGCTTTAAAATGTACCCAGGAGCTGTTTTAATTTGTTTTATGGTAAGACACATAGACATGGAAAGGACTATGGTAAAGGAAGGAATTTTTATACTCACAGGTCTTTAGAAGCAGGAGGCTAGGCATGCCACGCAGGTCCACATGGGAAGCACTGGAGTCTGTCAGTAAGTAGAGGAAAAGCAAGGGAAAGAATGGGCAAAAGCCTTTATTGTATTTTCTGTGGGAAAGAATGCACAAAGCAAGGTAAGCAGGTTTAGGATTGGCTAGTGTGAATAATTCCAGCAGGCTCGGGGGTGTATGGGTTGTTCTGAACTGTCTTTTGCTTAGTCCTGAGGTGACTGGGGGCAGTAGGGTGGGTGGTGGCTTGGTATTTGAAATTTCAGTTCAAGAGGTAATTGGGGAGTAAGGGTTCTGGATTGGTTGGTTCGCATATGAAGGGGGTTCTTACAGACAAGTGATTGCCCCGAGGGGCCATCTCCCCATGGCTGGTGAGGCTCCAGAGCATCAAAAAATGTAGAGAAAATATGGAAATGTGGACAATACAGGACCTTTCATTCTCTGTGTTCTGGGATATGAAGAGTGTAAAAGTATTGAAAACACTGGGCTGGCATCACTCAGTATGTCACTCAACTGTGCTAAGGACTGTCTTTACTTTTATGCTCTCTTAACCATTCAGAGATGCTATCAGAGCTTTGCTGGTCCTGACCGTGCATTCTTCTCAACTACAGATTATTTTGCAGCTCTGATGCTAATCATGTTTCCTTCAATAGCAAAAAGGCTTTAAAAGTTAAATAATGAGAAAATGACTCTTTAGACACCGGTGATTCTGCTGAAGTTCTCTTGAAAACTCTTCACTTATGGAGAAATGCCTAGGAAGGCTGTCCACTGAGGGTGTCAGTGAAGGTATTAAGAGATCAAGCATTGTTGAGGAAAGATGAACATCTCATTGTGACACAAACAGAATACATTCTAGAAATTATGGTCTTTATACTTCAAAGGACTGAAGAAGCAATATCTTTAGACTGAAAGAGGTAGGAATGTTTTTTAGATCATTGTTTTATACTTCATACACAGAATAAATTATAAGCCAAATTTTAGCCAAATTTACAATATTAGAGGTGTATTTTACTTTCATTTATTTAATGTGATCACTATAATGCCCATGGTTACATTTCTGTTAATTTTTCAGTTATTAAATTTGATTTTCAGTAGATTAAATTTAGCAGTAAAATGTTCTCTGTCCCAAAGCATAAAAGGAAAGTCCTCGGGCAATAACATTTTTTCAATCTTTGTTTTTTGAAATGCATTTGGTTGTAATAAACACAAACACACATGGCAAAATACGACAACTATTTTTTCATTGTTAGCATTTCATCTGTGAGTTTGAAATTTAGCCAACAATTGTTTTTGTCCAGAGGTCAAGAAGTGAAAACATCATAAAAATGGTTTCTCACAGAAAATAACACTGCACTGATCACATCTAAGGCTCTGGAAAAATAACAAAGAACCAGTCCTCTGTCTCCAAGGGAACAAATACTTGTGCATCTCTCCCACAGTGGCTATTCCCTATCTTACCACTATGTGGTGCTGCTTACTCTTAAATTGTGTGTGTGTGTGTGTGTGTGTGTGTGTGTGTGTGTGTGTGTGTCTTTGCTTTTTATATTTATGATGCCTGATATTAAAAGTATAGTATACATTCTGATTTGGAAATATCAGGTGCTAGGCTTCTATTTACTGAACCTGAGCTCTCTGAGTTTGGCTGTGGAGATTCAGCTTTGCCAGATGATAACTAGTTTAATCTGAAGCCTGAAATTACATGTATTTCCTGTTCAACAAATGACTTCTGTGATGGTAGCAGAATTCACACTAACCATATTGCTAATCAATCTGATTTCACACACGGACATAGATTTGGTGTAGAAACATTCTAAATAAAGACCTTTCAAATTGTGGACGCATTTAACTTTGTCTCTTTCCAATTGAGACTCCCATGTTTCACCATTATAGTGAAAGAATGATTAAACAAACAAATAAAACTTTTGAATAGGGGTGATCATGTAGACTTGCCAGTTAGAATTTGGTTAAAAAGAAACAAAACTCCACAAGCCTACTTGACTTAAGCAAAAGGGGAATAATTTAAAGACTACAGGAATAGCTTAAGGAACTCAAAGGAAGAGAATATAACTGTCAAGATGGGAGCTGGGGAACACAAGTCCTCAGGAAACAATGGAACTGCCATCTCTATACCTTGAAAGCCACATGGTCCTTTTCTGTCTCTGAACTCCAGACTGAGTAAATGCTTCTTGTCCTTCCTTTTTGTATTTAAGCACAGTAAAATCCCATGAGGTAAAAATTGGAGAGTTTCTAGAATACTTCTCTTTACATAAAGTGATGCTGTACTTTGAATAGACTATCTGGTTTTATATATATTGGAATTGATCTTATTCCAGCATAAAGGGTTGAACTATATTATTAAGAGCATTATATTACTACTCATGTCTTTTTCTTCATTTCAGTTTGATGTCTTAATACTTTTCATTGAAATTTACTGAATTTAAAGCAGGCTTGCTGCTTTTCCAGCCACTATGGTTCTTGGACCAGAGATGGACACATCTCCATGACCTATCAATTCACTGATTGGCCAGATTCTCCCTCATGAGAAATGGGCTATGGCGACAGGTACACTACAATCAATGGGGGGCAGAGGTTGAACTGAAAGGTCAGAGAGAAGCAGAGCAGATCCAGTAACATAGCCAGTGAACATCACAGACAAGCTGCATGGGGCACCCAAGCTGAGGAAATGAGTAAATTATTAAATTTATTGAATAAATTCTTTTCCATAGACAAATAATTTGGAAAGGATTTCATGCCTATCTTTGGGAAGACGGCATGGAGGGCGGTCTAATAATTGACTTAGGTTATTTGCATATCTGAGACTTAGGATTTGGGGACAGAGGGAGTATATTTTTTTATATACCTTTTTCTCCTGATTCAACTCCAGGAAGGTTGACTGATAAAAGGCCTGGTAAGATTTAAGAGCACTTCTAAGGGAAATGCGCCATGAATATGACTGGATTAGGTCATACAACTGCCAGCTCACAGGTGGTGAATGTGGCTCTGCTTTCTTCATCATGTTCCCTTACTCTAGTATCTGCCGTAGCCTCTCTGGTCCAGAAATGAGTGTGAGGGACTGCTTTCTCAGTGTCGCGGTGACAAAAGAGGTACAGTAGCTATGGTTGCTGGTTTCCCATATTCTTTTCCCTTGGACACTGATGCTAGAAAGAAAGGAAAGGATATACCATGTTATCAAAAATATAAGTCCTTTGACAGTGGCAGGGCTATGGCATTTATTGTAGCTGTTTTAGACATTTTCAGATTCTACCAGGTAAGAAGCACCATCCATTTCTAGAAAGAATTTTAAAGGAGAAAATCAGTGATTCTAATTCTATTCTTTTTCTTTAAGTTCAAAGTGTTTTATTATTTTTTTGAATATAATTAATTGTCAAATTGGCTAACACACAGCGTGTAAAGTGTGCTCTTGGTTTTTGGGGTAGATTCCTGTGGTTCATTGCTTACATAAAACACCCAGTGCTCATCCCAACAAGTGCCCTCCTCAGTGCCCATCACCCATTTTCCCCTCTCCCTCACCCCCCCACCAACCCTCAGTTTGTTCTCTGTATTTAAGAGTCTCTTATGGTTTGCCTCCCTTCCTCTCTGTTTGTAACTATTTTTCTCCCTTCCCTTCCCCCCATGGTCTTCTGTTAAGTTTCTCAAGATCCACATATGAGTGAAAACATGAAATCTGTCTTTCTCTGACTGACTTATTTCACTCAGCATAATACCCTCCAGTTCCATCCACGTTGCTGCAAATGGCATGATTTCATTCCTTCTCATTGCCAAGTAGTATTCCATTGTATAGATAAACCACATCTTTATCCATTCATCAGTTGATGGACATTTAGGCTCTATCACTAACAAACTTTCTGAACCCAGACAGGTCCCTCATTTTTCCTGGGCCTCAGTTTTCTTTCCTATAAGAAAAGACCAAGTCTCTTCCTATTATATTTTTGTATTTCTTGTGATTCACATGGCACCCTCTTAAAGTGCCTGTACCCATCCCAAACCAGATGAAAATCTTTGTTTCCCAACCCAAATCAGGATGGATAATTTTGGAAGAGCAGTTCTGCCAACTTTAGATTTATAGGAACCAATAAATTAAACAAATAAGATGTGCTTTTGGCAAGCAGTTGTTTTGAAAGGGGGAAAGAGAATACAGGTAATCACTTGCTATTCGATAGAATTATACCATTTCAACCCCCGCCCCCCATGACATGCACACATGATTCCAACCAAATTGTTGTGCATCCAAAACTCATATGAAGAAGCAGTAGAATGCAAAGAGTTTGAGGGTGTATGTCATGGAGTCAGGTTGCCTAATTTGGAAGCCCAGCTCTGCTGTTTGCTACTATGCGACCTTGGGCAAATGACTTAACCTCTCTGACCCACATTTTTACCATCTGTGAAATGAGTATAATAATGGTACTTTCCTTTTTTTTTTTAATTTTTTTTCAATGTTTATTTATTTTTGGGACAGAGAGAGACAGAGCATGAACGGGGGAGGGGCAGAGAGAGAGGGAGACACAGAATCGGAAACAGGCTCCAGGCTCTGAGCCATCAGCCCAGAGCCCGACACGGGGCTCAAACTCACAGACCGCGAGATCGTGACCTGGCTGAAGTCAGACGCTTAACCGACTGCGCCACCCAGGCGCCCCAATGGTACTTTCCTTAAAGACTGGCTGTGAGGATGAATAAAGCACTCAGTATAGTGTCAGGCACATAGTAAGTGCTCAAAAAACATTGCTTATAATTATTATCTACATGAACTGGTAAGGAAGACTCTATGGACTTTCATATTGTCTGGGAATGCTTTATAATGAAGAAAAATGAATTACAGACAAACTCCTTTCAGCTCCCAAGAGGCATCTTTTTTCCTATGTTGGCATGCCCCCAGAGTTTGTCCTTCCCACCAAATCATCATTTGAGTGGTAAGGAATCTCAACTCCTCAGTAAGTTCCAAGAACTTCTGAATCTGTGTGGACAACCCCAAATGGTTACCTATGTAAGTAGGCTGGTTGGGTTTTATTAATTACCTAGTTTATCTTCTCGTTTTATAGATGATTGCCCGCCCATATTGGAGAAAAGGGCAGGAAGAGAGCTGAAGCAGCCACTGTCTGCTGCAGGGCAGGGCAGGACAGGGCAGAGTGCGGGGAAGGCTGTCTCAAAAAGCCAGAGTCCAGAGGAGGAGAGAACACAGAAGACAGCTGCATATAAATAGGGCAGACGGAAGAGGCAGAGGAACAAAGTTATAAGAATTTTCCACAAATAGCTCAAACAATAATCATGCAATTTGCAAACTGAGAAATGTCTGTGCCCTCAGCATTCATACCACCGTGGACAGACGGTGTCACCCAGCCTCCTCTACTACAACTCATGAGAGCCTCGTGAAGAAGGCACCCAAGAAGACAGAAGAAGCGTGTTGAAATGGGTTAACTCATTAGCAGGGAAGGATATGGGGGGAGAAATTGCGGCTGCCAACAGCTGGCTCACTTACAGATACTGTAATTTGTTCAGTGTTTCACTCAGTGTCTAAGAAAGCCGCTTATCATTTTGTCCATACCACTTTGGAGTTATTCAAAGACAACATCTTTTTGTTAAAAGCCCTGATATAAGCCCTCTAATTAGTTTTAGTAGAACTACCTAGATGTGGAGGGGCACTAATGATCAGCAGCTGGTTGCTCTGCTGGTGCCCAGAGAGAAAGCCAGTCCCTAATTGGATTTACCTGCATGGTTTAGTTATCAGACAAGAAGTAAAATAGAAGAGTTGTTATGGAATAAATATGTGAAATAAGGACAGGTATGTGTGCACAGGAGACAGTCAAACATCAAAGCTTGTGCCATCTGTCGTATTTATAAAGCTTTTATATTTATATATAAGACTGGAGACAGTTTTAGGGATCACCTCACATAGATCCTTATTTTCTAGAGGCTCAGAGTAGTTCAGTGTTTACTCAAGGTCACCCAGTCTAATAGGCAGCCCGTGTCCTACTCAGGAGCTCTTTCCACCTTAGGCCACTGCCTCTCCTGGATGTTACTTAACTGTGTCTTTGGCAGGGAGGGAGTTGTTTCTCTGTTTTTATTGTGTAGGCCAGGAGACTTCCTTTCAGTAAAACATAGTAGTGAAAGTTACTGTTGGCTATTTTCTAAAAAAAAAAAAACAAAAAAAAAACAAACAATTATTTTGGAAGAGGGATTTCAAAGATAGCTTCCAGATCGAAGAGTTCTTCATGATGATGCGTGAGACAGATCGCCCCTTTGACCATCCCAGGAATCATTTCTTACGGAAGAGTCAGGCCATGGGTAAAGAAGCTGACACAAGGTGATAGTATTTTGTTAGAAAGGAAAATGCATCGATGAAGGAGCCAGTGCAAACACACAAGAAAATTCACCCTCAAAACCCTGCAAAGGGAAGGTGGGCTTGCTTGTCTAAAAATGGTTAAAGATGGCCAAGTGTACGAATAAGCCAAGTTCCTTATACTTGTCTGAGAGAAGAGGTGGCTTATCCAACTACCTTTCAGGGAAGGAGTGTCTCAGTGCTCTGTGACTCTTCAAGTTTGTTCAGGTTTCTAAAACAGGATTACCAAGGAGTCTGACAGCAATGGGAATAATGAAGTGCCCAGAATAAGCAGCAAGGTGGCTTATGTCATGTTGTATGCAGCATCATGAATAAGAGGTGATTTATCCCTTTCATCAGGCCAAGCTCTTCACAGGCAAGGCATCTTATTCAAACGATGGCCACAGCCTAGATCATAAATAAAATCCCAAGCAACAAAAGCACCCTTGGCCAAATATAATTTAAAATTAGACCGCATTCATCTAATTTTAAAGGTAGGAAAATGTTTCAGATACATTTTATACGTAGTCTATAAATAATATCATGATCTTCACAAATTTGATATTTAAAATTCTAGTTGGTGAAACTGTTGTCAAACTCTCCCAGGGTTTGAGGGGAATATGAAAAGTACTGGAAGCCACTTGAAGCCAAGGAATATTGAGAAAGCAAGGAAGGGTTGATATTTCTCCAGGGTTCTGCAGGAAATATAGGAATGGAGTTAGTGTTTTGTGGAAACACACACACACACACACACACACACACATTTGTTTTTCTATATATGAAAAGAAAGCAATGTGGGCAATCTGCATTTAAATGTTATCTTACTTTTGGGGGTGCCTGGGTGGCTCAGTCGGCTGGGCGTCCGACTTTGGCTCAGGTCATGATCTCACGGTCCATGGGTTCGAGCCCCCACGTCGGGCTCTGTGCTGACAGCTCAGAGCCTGGAGCCTGCTTCTGATTCTGTGTCTCCCTCGCTCTCTGCCCCTCCCCCGCTCAAGCTCTGTCTCTGTCTCTCTCAAAAATAAACATTAAAAAAAATTTAAATGTTATCTTACTTTTGAAGAGCATCAAGATCCTTTTTTTCCTAGTGGAAAATCTGTTTGTGTCTGAGGGCGCCCTGCAAACCTTCACTTCAATACCGGGGGGAGGGGGTGAGTAAAAAGCATTAGATGGATCATTTTGAGGTGAACAAAGCCTCTTATGTTTGCTTTTATTATGCCATCACAAAACTTCTAAGAATTTTTATTTATTATTTATTTTAGTTACAGAAAAACTAAAATATATTGTATACCACTACTTACCAAATAAAGCTTTTAATAAGGTCATTAAAATGACTTCCTAAGTCTGCCGTGCCTATTTTTTTTTTTTTTAAATAAAATGAAGGGAACGGCTCTCATGGCAACCTCTGCCCTCTGTTGTAAATTGACCTTACACATGCCTGTCCGCTATGTGAACCGTGAACAATTTTTTGGAACTCTTTCAACCCTCTTTCTTTACTTGTTGTGGTAGTTAACATCTACAATGAATGATAAATCTGTAAGAGGCACACTACAACGCTGCTCATTAATTACAACATGTGCTACAAATTCGTGGGTAGACTGAGGCTGTGATGATCCACACGAGTAAGTTGAGGACATGGGGTTTATGTAGTTCCCTTTGTTCTTCGTATGACAAAGTTGTAAGAGACATACTGCCATTACCATTATAACAAGGTTCTAGGGATCTCTTCCTAACTAGCATCAGTTCTAAAGCCAGAAGGCTGTTCCCTCTTGCCAATATTATAAAACTACAACAAAATTTACTAGTTTTATCCTTAAGCTTTTTTCCTCTTTTTGGAAGCTTAACAGAGTGCAGAATGAATGCATTGTTCAACTGCTGGTTCTTTCACTCAGTCTTCCTCTTTTAGACCTAAAAACTATACTGCAGGGGCACCTGGGTGGCTCAGTCGGTTAAGCATCTAACTCTTGGTTTCAGCTCAGGTCATGATCTCACTGTTCATGAGTTTGAGCCCCAGTCCGGCTCTGTGCTGACAGCTCGGAACCTGCTTGGGATTCTCTCTCTCCCTCTCTCTCTGCCCTGGCTCCCCCCCCCCCCCAAATAAATAAACACTTAAGGAAAACTATATTATGCAGACTTGGCTCATTTAAAATAAAATTCTTTTGATGTTTTATAGATTTGGTAGTTTAAATTGCTCTGTTTCTCCATTCCCAGTAACTTAGAAAAAGAAAAAAAACGAGCAAATTCTTTTAGAACTTCCTTAAACGAATTTAGGCATGGTAGATGCCAAAAGTCACCACTCAAAGGACCTGTGAGCTAAGGTTAATAGTCACTGTAAATAAGAATCTTGAAATGGAAATAGAGTAGGTGAGTGATTATAACTGGGTGATCTTTACTGCACGGAGGCTCACAGGGTGTTTTCTGGTGCTGGACTCTGGCTGTCTGAATTTTGATTGGCCATTTACTATTATATCACTCTGGAGAAGTTGTATGGTCTCGTTGAGTGTCAGAAGAACATGAAATTGTAAGAGTGACTTCCTCAGAATGCCCGAGGACTAAATGAAGTGGTGGACCAGAAGCTTCTCACACAAGACCTGGTTCCAGTTACCATTATTATGTTATTATAATCTAAACGCAGTGACATAAATTCATAGGATTAAGTGAATTGCTTATCCTGAAATTCTCATAATTCTGGCTCTCCGCATTGGTGGTTACATTCTAAGTCACATTTTGTTTCTGTTTTCAGATGAAGAAAAGAGATAGAATGAATAACATGTAATTGATTTTATCACTGAGTTAAATGTTAAGATATTTTAAGAAGTGCTTCTAATAGTGGGATATGATAACAGTTTGGAATGTGAGTCACACTATCCGTGATGTAGTGTGACTTAATCTGTCAAGGAGTTCAATGATGGCGTTTTTCCCTTCTTTTATTTTTAGCTTTGCAAAACAAGTTGAACATTTTGCTTTTTAAATTTCACTTGAGTGGAAAATGTCTACAGTATACTCTTTGCAAAGATTTGCCCTCTTTCTGTTATATGATAAAATCTATTCGGTTCGGCTCAATACTCTATGGCCAAACCATTTCTCTGTCCTGGAAGAATAAACGTTGACTCAGACATTTATTTTAATGGTAATAGCTAAGGTAAGTTGCAAATGTAATGGTTAAGGATAGCTAAGTTACAAGAACTTGGTTCCGGAAGATGAAACCTAGCCAAAAGAGGAAGGCAGGAATGAAATGGGGGCTTATTCCAGTTGCTTGTGCATTCACTTTTACCATTACTTCTGCATTCTATACATAGAGAACTGGAAATGGTTAATTCTTGAATCTGTTGCTCTGGGCAAGGGATGAAGACAGGCATTCAGGGCCCGGCCCCCCCCTCGGTGCCTGGCGCTCTCTGAGCAATGGTAATTGTGGTAGCACTCAACCACTCTCCAGCAAGTAGCGCTCTTTCTGTTCTCTTTTTTCTCTCTCATTCTTCTATATCCTTATTCAATAAATACATAGTCTCCAAATGCGAGAGACCAGCTCCTGTTCTCAAAAAACTTATTATTGCGTAGATGTGTCCTGCAGTGATCCCCAAGGAGCTCTGTACATGACTATCAGTGTCCCATTAAGATGATTCTGGGCCCCTCAAATTAAACTGCATTTCGGGTCTAGTAAGTACCCCCTGGGTCGCACCTTTGTTAAAAGAACATGGAGAAAGAGAAAGCTTATTTGTCCTGTGATTACATTTTCTAAGAAAAAACTTAAAATGGGCCGTTTTATTTTCATATATAAAAACCAGTGTTTTCTGTGGAAGTGGATTTTCAGCCCTCCTGGAGGGCGCTTGTAGGTGCCAACAGAGTTCCAGGTTGCTTGGCAAAGTACGCAAAGACCAAAAACCACATGTGGCTGTTACTCTAGAGACGCTCAGTTGAGAGCAGCCCAGACCAAGCTTTGAATGAGGGGCGAAAAATTGTGAGGGCACCACTGTGTTTAATTAATTTATTTATTTTGCACACAAACAAAATAAACAAAGACTAAGCCGTAAATGTATTATTTCCCATCAGAAGGGGAACACCAGTAATGGGGGTGAGGTTTGCGGTGCCAAGTTCTCTCAAGTTAAAACTACGCTGATGCAAAGCAGATGAAATTTCATCTGTGGCTTGCAAATGAAAGCTTTTTAATGGGGAAATGGAACCACTTCTGCCCCATAGTTGTGCTGAAGCCTCAGGTTCAATAGAAGTTCAAGTCTTCTTTTTCTCAGCAAGCGGAAGGCAGGCATCTTGGTAAACATGTTCTGAAGAATTCATGGGGAACATACTAAAGGTTTAATGAGCAGGGCTTCTGAAAGCCAAGAAATACAAAAAATTTCCCCCAAATTAACAGCCTCCTGTTTAGGTTGATTTTTCAAAAATACATCAGTCTAATGTACATAGAACTAAATCTCATCAAATGGGGGCTAGTTGGTAAAGAATACCTTTGATAATACACTTCATTGCCTTTTCATTTGTAGATGATAATGAATTTGGCAACCATCCTGCCCCTTATTATAAATTTAGGGAATGGGATCCCATCCATCTCTAATGCCTCTGTTTTCTGAGCAGGGCATTTTTAGGGCACTATTATTGTAGTTGAAGCACTAATGCAGAAAGAGTTGACAGCATTTAGGAGAGTTGGATCGGTGGGGGGTTTGTAGTTCTTTATCTGTGATTAAATCTGTATTTTAAATTATCTGCTCGTTTTATGTCATTTTCAGCCTCAGTGAAATAGAATCCTATCATTTTTTTCTCCAGCTATTTTATACTTCTCATGGGAGAAGTGGGAGGTGGAGGTGGGAAAAAAAGAGGGGGTTGTATGATAAGATTTGTGTGAGTCTGAGCCGTCATCGGCAAGGAAAATTCAAAAGACTGCCTCTGATGGGTGCCTGTGGCACCTAGTGCTGAAACGTATGGCTGAAGAGTGTAGCCGGCCCTCGGGATGCTTGTCCCCAGGTTCCGCAACCTCCCCAACTGGGGAATTCCAAGTTCGTTCAATTTCTTCATAGAATAAAATGATATCACCCCGAATCTACCCTTGCTTTAAAGGTAAATCTCCAACCAGGCAGGAAGAATCCTCAAGGTGGCAGCACCTTCATACTTTTCAAATCCTCCCCTATTGAAGTTTTTAATTAGAAGATCCAGTGACCACATACAAATAGTGCATCCAGGAATAACACCTCTATGGCACCAGCAACCTGGAGCTGTGCAAGCAGTATTCAATTATTAATGATTGATAGCCTCAGACTAAATATTGCTTGTTTTGACTTTCATACGAGAACAGTCCCCTTCAAGGAAATATTGTGAGCTTACAGGCTTGAAAATAAAACAAGAGCATCGGATTGCGAGAATGAGGCTGTGGCCTGGGTCTCCCGTTCTGACATAATACTGTGTGTCTGCCCGTTTGTCATCACAGGCCAGCATTTCCCATCCTTCACGCCAGCAGAGCTGTTCGGTTGTGATCGTCGCTCTGATTTCCATGTCCTTGTGCTTAAGGAAAAAGCTATTATGGGAGCTTTGAGCCGAGGTAATAACAGTAAAGAAATGGTTTAAAAGCAGGAGCAGGAAAAGAGAGAGAGTGACAGCTATTCAGAAGGCAAGTGAGGGGTGAGCAGAAATGCCCTGGCAGGAACGGCTTCTTGTGCTTAGGAAAAGCCACACGTTGTTCCATGAGAAGTCCTCTTTCTTATTGGCCTTTGCAAATGATCCTATGGAGAGTATTTATTCATTGAAAGTATATGGTCTGCTCCATCAGCAATCTTTTCTGTAAAAGAAGAGAATGTAGGAAAGGTTAGCATATTCCACAGTCCCCGATAAGGCTTTGTCCTTTTTCATTCGTGATTCGAGTTCTCCACAATACCCAAAACAAGGGGGTAAGAAGGCGAGTATGGGAAAGCGAGCTGTCTCTCCTATGTATCCTTAAACTAGTCAGATAGTTTTGCTGAATTAAGTGAACTGACCTTGGGTAATCATAATTTCAATTTCGTGTGGTCTCAGCTGAGCCAACATGAGGGTGTTTGGGCCACTACTATCTCTTATTTATTCTCTCTCAAAGTCTCAGTCGCCCCGGCTCAGAATCTGAGACTTACTTCTTAGCCACCTTTTCAAACACCTTGCATTGGAAAACCCTTGTTTAACTCTGTCAGGCCCTGTCCTATGGACTGATCTTTAGCACTTGATTTTCTTTCAACCCTGTCATCCATCAGCCCTTCCCTCATATTCCCAGTTTTATTTTTTCTGTTTAGCACCATGGACTTCACCATAATGTCTACTCACGTAATGGGTATATTACTGCAAAAACCCTGCTCTAAGTGTTCATGTTTGCTCATGCTTAATCTTGGAGTCTCTTCTCTCTACACTGCCACCCACTTGCATGGTTCATTTTCACTACTCTGACTCCATTGTTTATGGGATCAACTGAAAAATCCATTTTTCTGGAATTGAAATTTTCTTATCATCTGACCCTTCCTTATGAGAATAACCTTATTTATCGAGGTTCTTCACTGTGCCCTACAACTACCATGCTCTTTTGCCCTCTGGCATTTTGCTCAGAATGGTTTCTCTACCTTCTTGCCAAACTCCTGGCCTCCCCTAACATTCCTGGTCTCCTCATTGCAATCTCTCCCATGGTATTTATTATGTCTACTCCATATTCTGCCTTACTTTCTATTTTTTTTAACACTTGCTGTTTTCCCAATGAGTGTATATTCTTCGGAAAGGCATATTCTGGATCTTTGACTCATTTTGTCTCACTCACTGTGCTCAGCACAAAGTAGGTGGTCAAGAAATGCTTATTGGAAAGTGCTTAGCCAATTGAATGGTTTTTCTATACCAGTGGTCAACCAATACATGTCCAGTATGCTCACTGGTCTCCAAAGGAGCAGCTTTAAGAAAGAGTAGGTGTCATTCTACTCATAAAAGAAAAGATTCAATTTAAGAATATTCCTAATATGTACTAGAAAATGTTAAATCTTTCATGGTGTGAAAGCCACCTTTAGAGGATTACATGATTGTTAATGTAACAGAAAAAGCTTATAATGAATTTTCATTTTAAACAGCAAGTTCAGGTCACTGCAATATGTGCATTGTTATGACATGTTAACTCTGACCTCTTATTCTACCTTAAGAATTTTATTTTCTCTAATAACACAGTCGCTATAGTGGTGAATTATGATATTTGGAAGTGTTTTGATGATTGCTCTGTATAAAGTGAGTAACTCTGACCACGGAGGATGTTTTTCTGCACTAAAGTAAAGGGTCGTAAGACAGTTGCCCTTTGCCATCATCCCAGTTGACTTTGAAGAGCATAGTGACACAGCAAACACGCTTTCCTTCATGGGACTTGTTAAATGTGTATCTTGCCCCTATCCCAGTGTCTCCATTACTGGTATTGCCTCAGCCTCCTGGGACGCAGCAGAGAGGGGAGAAAGAGGATGACGTGGCTACTATTTCCAGCCTCAGATACAGTAGTTACCTTAGGACACACTTAGGTTTCCTGAAGAAAGCATAGATAATGCAATTATATGTCTGAGAAAAAACATAGGATATTCAGGAGCTAATCTTTTAAAGAGTGTTCTGTTACTACTTGTGCTTCTTTATATATTCCATCCTTGGTGTAACTACCCTTAATTATAAGCAGCCTTCAAATTTACAAAGATGACATTCCACAGATAAGCATGTTAACATGTACCAAGCACCTGGTACTGCATAGGGATTCATAAAAATGGTCCACGGTGAAAAGCAGGAAAACCTTTAGCAGAAAAGGTGAAAACCCTGGGGAAAAGGAATTGTCCAGGGGGCTTCCATCATTGGCTATCAGCACTGTCAATCACCGCCCCAAATCAGTTTTTCTGCCATTTGACTAGATGGCCTGTTTTGCTTAACTAGTGTATTCCATGTCTTTGCATGAGCAACCTGGACGAACTTTGCAACCTGCGTTTTCTAGATTTGTGGAAATTATTTCCTGGCTGGTGAGCCTTAGCAAAACACCTGTGCTGGATTTCAAAGGCTGCATCAGATAGGAAGGGCTTTCCTCCTCCTGAACCCTCTTCATAGCGGGGCAGGGGGAAGAGCTGGCTCATCTATCTCTCTGAGTGCTGCCTATGTCAATCTAGAGCATTAGAAGTAGATATTTGACACAGTGGAAAAAAGGTACCATGTAACAATAATGCCTTAGCATTATGCTGAGAGAAGTGGTCATATTATGAGAGATAGGGGTATGTTTACCTTGTAAATGTTGCTTCGAAGTACCTGAAGAATTTAAAACCCTACCACCTTCACTCCCTAGCTCCATGAGAATCCAGACAGTAAAACATTAGTGAAATCTAATACCTTGGGGTAGAGGTAGAGAGGTGAAAATGTAGCCTGGACTGTCTGGGAGGTGATTAAAGGAGAGGGAGACAGAAAAGGAGAAAATCCTTGACATTGAGCTATGATGGCTTTAGTATGGACTGATGGGCAATTTAAGAGGAAAAATAAAAAGTTGTTTTACTCCATCTTCTGACTTTCTGCCAACGTATTCTCCATTCCTTCCAAAAATTAGGGTATTAGAAAGATGCACAAAAAGAAACAAAATTCCTAGAGTGGCAGTTCATTAGAAGACATAATCTGTGAATGAAATGCATACATTTCCACCATACACGAACCTGGGTGGGTATTTCACTCACAGTGCTACCCCCTCCTTCCTTTTCTGATGCCTTCACTCAGAACCTACTCCTCTCCAGGGCCTCTTTCAGGAACTCAGTCTTGCATATTTCCGTAGTATCTGTAGATAAAGGCTGAGAGGTCTGAGGGAAGTTGTGTGGAGGAGAGTGGGGAAGAGTCTTCCCATTCTCTCCTAATTGCCTCTACCTTGCTGTCTCTCTGTATCTTCAAAGCCTACAGACTTTGAAAGTCTTTTAGGGGCAGAGAAGTCATGTATGCTTTCTTATTAAAAAGCTTAAGGAAATATATATTTAAAATGCTCTTATCTGCTTTGTGGGTTGTTTGGAGACAGGGACAAATTAAGATGTGTAAAACATACCAGGAAAACTAACAGATGAGTGGAATGCAGACCACAGCCTTCTGCAGGAGAAGCTGCTGGTTCCGGTCTTTCCTGGCTCTCTCTGTGACTGGGGCCTGCGTTGGTTTCTGATGTCTGTCTAAATTAACCCCTTGTTATTGAAAGTCAAGACCCATTTGTATGAGTCAAGGAGGAACTTGTTCACCTGAAATCTTGGTGGGCTGCTGTTATGCAGGCGCAGCCCAGAGTTTCAGGTGAGGTGAGAACATCGATTTCCCTGCTGCTTGCCTAACTCCTCTTTATATACACTTCTGAAAACCGGGCAGAAAACATGTTGGTTCTCAGGATCAAGTGACTGAATTAAGGTTGCCATGACTCCCTACCTACTCTTGATGCCATTTTCTGTTGTTCTAAGTGTAGAAAAAGCCAAGAAGAGAGGAAGTTGTGTGCCTAGGAGAGCATTCTAGCTTGACTCAAGATACATACAGAATTACTCAGGTTACATTCAACTCTGTTCTATAAATCCCATATTGATTTTTTAAATGCATATTTTGCTCCAATGACAGTACCTGAAGAATAAAATTTGCCCTCTAAACCATTTTTGGAAGATATTTCTTTCTGATAGTACGTGTTTGAAGACAGTAGAGTAGTGGGCTGGTACCTACTTACCTCTGTGTGACTGTGTGATTATTGCTAACTATTTAACCTCCTTGTGCCTCAGTTTTATCATCCATAATATGAAAATAACAATAAGTCCTGTCCTATAAGATTGGTGTGAGGATTAAATAAATCAATCCATATAAATCCAATCAGAACGTGTGTAGGACATATAAACTCTGAGAAAATATTAATTGCCAGCAACAACGTTGCTGACATTGTTGGGTTTTATGTCATTTCCCTTATCCCAAAGATCAATAAAAATTTTATTTAAAAACTCATTTTAGGTAGTAATTTATGATTTGTGGGTTGTGAATCAACTATAAATTACTGTGGATTCATTTTATAATTTTTCCCAAGGCAATAAAGCTTCTCCTGTAATAAATGTAGATATTATAAAAATGTTTATAAGTTTCCAAGCCATGGGAACTTTCTATGTAATTCGTAAGGACTTTAGAGAGAAAAACTACATTTGAACTACTAACTTATTTGGAGGAAATCTGAGATGACTGGGGCAGAGGTGGCAACATAATTTTTGGATCTTCCCAAATACCACATGAAAAGAGATAGACAACTAGACAGCAACATAAAAAATCCACAAACAACACAAAGGGTGACAGAATATCCCTATTAACTTTAAAATACAAGAATATAGGAACAGATTACTAATAGCCACAAGACCTAGCAGCTACTAGCTTCCATGTGGGAAGAAGCATAGGGAAGTACCAAACATCTGTCAGACCGGAGGACCAGAGCGTCCCCACATAAACCACATTCATTCATATTCATGACAAGTGCAGCCAGGAGAGATTTTGCCCAATTCAACAGCAGTGCAAACAGTCTGGTGATAAGGACTGGAGGGACGGAGCAGGCTGGTCCTTGCGAACTCCTAGAATGGACTAGTCATGATTCCATTCATGACAGAACCCCACAGTGAGGGGAAAAAAATTAGATCTGAATAAAAGCTGAGGACAGAGACAATAGAGAGGAAGGAAAGAGAAGGTTCAGATTAAAATGGGGGAGGAAAACCGAGCTAGAAAACCTCAAAAAGAGCTGCTAGGTTTTGTTGTTGTTGTTGTTGTTGTTGTTTAACATGACACAAGAACATGAAAAGAAACTCTGAAATCTATCTTGAAGTTTGCTTCTTTATCAAAGTTCATGAATATTAAATTCACATTAAAATGAGAGACAAATCATTAAAGTTAAATATTACAAGCACATTTAAAAACAGAAAAAAACTGTAATATACTATTTCAAAAAATCTTTTAAAAATTGAGAATATATTGCAAGAGCTGAAAGAACAACATAAGTCAGAATGGAAAAAATTTAGTAATGAAGTGACAGAATTCAGGAAATAATTTGAAATAAAGGATAAGATAATTCCAAAAGCAAACACTAAACTAGAAATAGCAGCAGAGCAGTTAGCACAAAGGATGAAAGCTGAAGAGAAATAGAAAATATAAAAAAGATTTTAAAAATAAGTAAGAAATAAACAGATTTTACCTCTAATACCTAAAAATCTAATGCTATAAATATACTATACCTAAACACAAAACGCATTACAATAATTACACAAAAGAAAGAAGAGAATAAACGGAGTTTTATTGCCATTTGAGAGTTGAATTTAGTAATTTTGTTGGATTCATACTATATGCATTTTTAGAGACAACAGAGAGTTTGTGATTATACTGTCTTGGTTTATAAAATAACTTCAAGAAAAAATATAGTGATAGGCTGGGTTTTTTAAAAAGCAAAACCCAACTATAAATTACTTACTTTATAAGTACTTTATAAAGTACTTTATAAGTACTTTATAAATTAATTATAATGAAAGGTAGATTGAGAAAGTAGTATTATTAGAAATAAAGGGAGATATTTCTTAAAGATAGATGGTCATTCACTAGGAAAATACAACAATTTTAAATTTGTCAGCATATGATAACATAAATTCAAAATGTGTAAATCAAAACTTAGCACTACAAGAATAAATAACCAAATCCACTATAATAGTGGGATATTTTAATACATCTCTCAGTGCTGATTAAAAAAAGCCAAAAAATTAAAATATATGATATCTTAACAGCATGATTAATAACTGCATTTAATTAACATATACAGAACACTACACAAAACAACAAAATACTCAAAAGGAACTTGGACAAGATTTGAAGATCTGCTGGGCCATAAAGCAAGTCTTACCAAATTTCAAAGCTTTGAGTTTAGAGTAGTTTCTCTCACCACAGAATTTATTAACCAGGAATTAAACTAGAAATCAAGATAAAAAAGATGACTAGAATATTCATCAACTCTTCTAAAATTAAGCAATATGCTTCTCAAAAACAACCCATTGATCAAAGGAATCACATCAGAAGTTAGGAGTAATTTTGATCAAAATAATTAAAATATAATACACTCAAACTTAAGTAAAAGTTTGCAAAACAATAAGAAGAAATAAATCAGGATAAGAATGAAAAGTCCTGAAATAGGAAACAGATGTATATTAATGAAAGCAAAAAAGCCAAAAGTTGATTATTTGAAAAAACTAATACAATTATGTGGCATATAGTAAAACTGATCAAGAAAAAAAGACAAGCAACAATTTACCAATATCAAGAATGAGAGAGGGGACACTACAGAACCTACCGACATAAAATATGTATAGAAATATTATGAAAAATGTTATGTCAATACATTAAAGCAATTAGATGAAAAAGACAAAATCCCCCACAAAAAATTACCAATACTGACTGACACTAAAAATTAGAGAAGATGAGTATCTGTTATTAACTAAATTGGCTGTATAATTAGAAGTCTTTCCACAAAGAAATATTTAATTCCAGTAACTTCAACAATTAATTCTTGCAGATAATTAAAGAGGAAATAATACTAATTTTATACAAAGTCATCCAGAGAAAGAATAATGGAAACACTTCCTTATTCTCGACTTGTTTATGAGGCCTGTGTAACCTTTATACTAAAATTGAATTAGTATATGAAAATAAAGAAAAATTATAGACTTCATGAGAGATTCATGAGCAATCCCAACACTATATTAGTAAATTTAATCCCTACTGGATAGAGATAATATATCAAGACTAAGTTCAGCTTATTCCAGGAATGCAAGTTTGCTTTAATATTTAAAAAATTGATCTTAATAATTCACCATACTAACAGACTGAAAGGGAAACATTATGTTATAATTTTAATAGATGCAACAAAAAGCATTTGATAAAATCCAACAACCACTTACGACCAACAGACAAAACAAAACAAAACAAAAAGCAAAAATGTACCAAAGTAAGAATAGTAGAGAAGCTCTTTAATTTGATAAAAGATTATCTATGATAATGTGTAGCAAACATCGTATTTAATGCTGAAATATTGAAAATTTTTCCCCTGAGGTTGGGAACAAAACGATATCAGCTATCACTACTTTAGCACTGAAATGGAGGTCCTTAGTAGTGCAATGGGGCAAGACAAAAAAAAAAAAAAAAGGTATAAAGATAGTAAAAGAAGAAGTGAATTATTTGCAGATAACATGCATGTATATGTAGAAAGTTCAAAATTATCTACAATTAAGTAAACAAATAGAGTACATGATTTAGCAAGGTAGTTGCATATAAACTTACACCAAAATCAATTATATTCCTAAATATCAACTATGAATAATTAGAATGTACAATTAGTATAAAAAAGCTAGAATAAGTGAGGCAGTGACAGCCGTGGGTTTCAGTGTGCCATAGTATGAAGTGTGCCTTGCCACGTGCTTGCTCAGCTCCTCAGCTGTCATATTCCAGGGTCCCTATGTGTCCCTACAGAGGCATTCTGAGCCCTGTGGTGGCTGAGGCTTTGAGCTTTCATTTACTCCATTGTACAATCACTGTCAAAACACATCTGCTTATTCTCTAAATCCCATACCATAATCTCTATCTTATCTCTAATTAGTATTATTTTTTCTTCATACAGCATATGAAAACTTTCATTTTTTGTTTTTTATCGCATCACTCGCTACAATGTGTCGTCTTCAGTTGAAAGTAGGAAAACAGTGATCTTGATCACTAAGGCTTCATGGGATCCAGCTGGCTTGTCAGGAATGTGGGTTGGCGCTGGGTCCTGTTTCAAAATGAGTGTGAAGCCTGAGGAGACACTGCCTTCTGAGATGTTGTCCAGTCTGGGTTAAATCTATGATATGTGTAACTTAAATGATGTATTTTCTTTGCAAGATCTCCATACCATGAAAATAATGAAAGAAGACTTTCAGGTAAAAATGGCATATAGAACTACCTTCTCGGTCTCGAAAATATTTGACTGGATTTTGGCAAAAGGGATGTCTTAAAACTGCATAAACCTGAAGCCTAAGAAAATAGAGGAGGTGAAACAACAACAAAATCTTAGAAAATGGAAAGCAGATGGAAGACTTAGCAGAATCTTTAGAGTCAGAACCAAAACCAGGAGTAGGGAAAGTGGACGGTCCACCTGACTCACACCACAGACTCCCCGCAAAGGCTCAGGCGTGAGAGGTTTCTGTGAGCTAGTAACAGAAGGCTAGTGAAGTTCAGCTGAAGAAGTATTTAGGTCCCCATATTCATCTTCTTTCACACATAACCTGGATTTCAGCCCCTTTCCACACAAGCAAGAGATTGGAGGTTTATTCTGAAAAGAGGGTAAAGCAGAAGGTTAGGGTACCAAACCCGTAACCGATCACTTACACCCCTAGCTCTTCTTCGCACTCAGCTCCCATAGGCTCAACCCAGCAGACGCCTTCCTGTTGGTATTTGGAAACTCGTCCTTGGGGGGACATAAGAGCCTGTCTCACTGCAGGGGGTCCACCCTTGACAAGCTCTGCCCAAGCACCATGGGCCTCCTCCGTAAATGTGAGCAAATACCCCAGATCCTCAGAACCTGTGGAAAAGCCTTCAACATAAATGATACAGAACAAAAGAAACAATCATGAGGAAATAAAAGTTTTCCCTAAAATCTATCATTGATATCCTCAGCAAAATATGATTTATGCAATGTATGATTCCCCGAATGCCATAAAAACAACTTTCAAGGTCAAAAAAGAATTCTTAGAAATTAAAATTGTGATGGCAGAAATGAAAGGCTCAGAAGAAGACATAAAATATAGAGTTCAAATCTCCCCCCAGAAAGTGGAACAAAAAGCTAGTGACAGGGAATAAAATGCAGTAGAATTAGGGGAACTTCGAGGAGATCCCGAAGTCTTTAAAATGAGTTCTAGAAAGGGGAAGCAAAGGAAATGGAGAAAAGTAACTTAAAAAAATAAAATTAAATCAGAACTAAAGGTTGGGCATTCCATAAAGGAAAGGAGCCCCTGATTGCTCAGCCCCAGGGATGAAAGCAGATCTTCCCTGAAGCGCATGATGGAGAATCCACTCTAAGACGAAATGGAATATATCAGATCTAGGCAAAGAAGAGTATCTGCATTTAGCAGCACCTACCACACTGTGCATTATTCTACATGCTTCTGCGTCCTAAAATAGGAAATTTAACTCTACCCTTAGAGAAGTTTTTCTGACAGAAGAGCTTCTAGCAGAGGTGCGAAAGAAACCAGGAGAGACGGGTAATAATAATCAGATAGGGAGGGGTGGCGAAAGGAGGAAGGGTTTTCATCAGGGATTTATTTTAGGTGCAACAGAACTCAAGCTCTATATAGAGCAAGCAGAAAGGGAAGTTCTGGACCATGTAACTGGGAAGTCCGGGGGTGGTACTACCGTGAGCACAGAATGAGGCAGGAACTCAGATGATGCCAGGATCTATCTCTCTTCCTGTATCTCAACTTGGCCTTCTCTGTTGATGGCTTCATTCTGAAGGCAGTCTTTTCATATGGTGGGGAAGATAGTTGAGGGCATCTATAAGCCTATTCTTACAATGTGTGATTCCAGAAGAGATCCTCTGTGGCTGGGTGGCCTGGAGACAAGACTCATGAAAGACTGTAATTGGCCCTGCTTCATGCTGCTAAATTACTCTGCTGGGAGAGTGGCTAGTCTGACTGACCCTCACAGGTCAAGTGCACCTTTCAGCAATGAGGAGATGTTGTTGACAGCCCCACCAGAACCACCCGGAAAGGTGAAATTAGGTTCCACAAAGAAAAGGACGCTTCTGGGCAAGCAAGTTATATCTACAAGGAAGAAGAGGTGAGGCTTCAGATAATACATAAGGTAAAAATGGAAGTAGTGACCATGTGAGAGAGAGGGTTGGGGTTTTGTCGTTGTTTTGTTTTGTTTTGTTTTTTATTAACACTTCCCTAAGGCTTCTACAAAGCATCTCTTACTATTTCAATGTAGCACCACAATGGCTCTAATGTGTTCCCTCCACAGTTTTAGAAAATCCCACTCTCTTAGAGCTCTAACTGTAAGTCTTCCAACCAGCAGGGTGTGGATGAGAGCAGAAAGGATAAAGAGTTTCCATGTGGTGAGTTGATGTTGCGTAAGCGAAAATAAGTCTTTTTTAGATTATGCTCCAAAGACATTTAGTGGATTAGAAAAGTATTTATTAAGTACCCCCTCTGTGCCCAGATGGCCATAGGCACTGAAGATATGAAAGAAATAAAAGGAACAATTTCTGTCTTTGAACTGTCTTTGACTCTCTCTCTCTCTCTCTCTCTCTATACATATATATACTCTCTCTCTCTCTATATATATATATATTCTCTCTCTCTCTCTCTATATATATATATATATTGAGTTTTGTCGCATCCTCATTCACAATATCTCCATTTTTCATTTAATAAACCTTTATTTACCATGTACCATGTTCTAAAAAAATGGGACCCTCCTATGGGACACTTTCTCTTCTGTCGTATGATCACTGCTATCAAATCTGGACTGCTATAATCAGATTAGCTTTTCTAAGATCCGTCTTTAACAAAGCCATCCTACTCAAGCCTCTCTTCTGTTGCCTGATGGTTATTAGCTTGAGCTTGAACCCTGGACCAGCATTTCTCCGTATGGATTCTACCTCTCTTCTTTCATTCCAGTGACAATTCTCGTCCAATCCAGTCTCCTGGCCATCAATAAACATACTATAGGGTGTGTGTGTGTGTGTGTGTGCACGTGCCCACCTGCACCCTTCTCCTCAATTAGATTCTAAAATTACTTAAGAGTAGGAAATGCTATTATGGAAAGAACATGGGCTTTGCACTCAGACCTAGTGCTGAAACTATTATACAGCATAGCAGTTAGGTAACCTGTCTGACCACCAGTTTCCCCAGCTGTAAAGGAGAAGTGTCTCTCACACAGTGCTGGGCATGTAATAAATGTTAGTTTCTTTTCTTCCTTTTGGGTCCTCTCCAGCACCCACTAGAATGCTGAACACAGCAGGGTCTTGGCCAAACACACAAGAAGACTGCAATCATATAATCAAAGTAATTCATTTCAAAACTGGTTCCTTAACTACAGCTATTCTTTGAGGCCACAGGAATTGAAGAAACCTTTCCTCTTTTGTTAGAATCACAGCCTCTGGTTAACATTTTAGAGATTTCCTCTGTACTATTACCAAGGCAAGAACTAGACTCTGGATTTTTTTCAGCCATTCATCCTGTATTTTTATTTCTGATATCTCAGACTCATCTTTCATGCAGCCAGAACCTCAACACCAGCTCCTGAGGCTTAATTTTTTTTTTTGTTTTTAAATCAGAATTCCATGCTGCTGTGCAAATAGCCTGGCAGGAGAGATCTGGTGTGTGAGGGTCTGAGTCCTCCAGCTGGAGAATGAGGAGTTGTCCATCTTCCTCCAGGCCTGCAGAGTGGACGTCTGGGGCCAGATTGATTTGCTGCTGCAGCTCTGTGGTGAGTTGGGCAACTACTGAGTGACAGAATCAGCTTAGATTATTAATGGCCAAGTCTCAGAAGATTCAAAGGCTAAGTTCCAATGAGCAATCCCAAAAGAGTCCAGGGAGTTTAATTCTGAGTTATAATAGTATGGAGCCTAGAAAACTTATCTAGAAAAGTTTGAGGGGTGTTTGCTACTGTTTGGGCAAGAAATGGCAACAGAAATACCTTTCTGAGATGTATTTTCATAATCTAGAAAGACTAGATATGAGGCTAACAGGAGAAATCCTTTGAATCAAATTGTTGAGCATCATATTAAAAAGATGCACAGAAAGTTTTTGTATATATTAAGGTAAATATATATATATATATATATATAATTTTTAACTTTTGTTTATTTATTTTGAAGGAGAGAGAGACACCATGAGTTGGGGAGGAGCAGAGAGGGAGAAAGAGAATCCTAAGCAGGCTCTGCACTGTGTCTCTTGCAGAGCCTGATTCAAGGCTTGAACCCATCAATGGTAAGGTCATGACCTGAGCGGAAATCAAGAGTCAGACACTTAAATGACTGAGCCACCCAAGCACCCCTAAAGTAAAATTATTTTTTGTATCCTACCTCGTGTAACAAATTGATAGAAAGTATTAGAGGAGTCCCTCGGTGGCTCAGTCGGTTAAGGGTTTGACTTCAGCTCTGGTCATGATCTTGCAGCCCGTGAGTTCAAGCCCTGTGTTGGGCTCTGTACTGACAACTCAGAGCCTGGAGCCTGCTTGGGATTCTGTGTCCCCTGCTCTCTCTGCCCCTCCCCTGCTTATGCTCTGTCTTGCTCTGTCTCTCAAAAATAAATAAATGTTTAAAAAAAAGTAGTAGAAAATAGCAACAGCATGACACATAGATGAACATTAATGGGTCAGTTATTCTTGTATTAGCCTTACTTGAAGTTACTGAGAATAAATGAGACAAAGTCTCACATTTTACTCTAGATATTATTCTACAGAAATTGGTCTTATGCTTTAACATAACCTAAATTTCAGGGACCTACTATTTATAGCAAGAGAATGTATAAGCATTTTAGGTGGTGATTTGGGGTTTTTTTTTTTTTGCTGTTTTGTTTTTTGTGGGTTTTTGGGTTTTGCTTTTGTGGGTTTTTTTTTTTTTTGCATTTAAAGATAAATCTATTTTGTTGTAAAAGGAGATTCATGGATGAATCATTGGAAGGTAGTGTTGAGTGACAAAGGCAAGTGCGAGAGTACCTCAGACAACAGGATATCCTTTCCAAAAAGTTCAAAAAGCAACTAAACTAAACAATATATCATCTAGACATATATGTGATGAAAACCACATTTGCAAAAGCCTAGGGATGATAGATAAAGACAAACTTCAGGACAGTGGCTCCTGTGCACTGGAGGCGGTAACTGGAACACACTGGCTGACCTAAGTTATTGGCAACATTCCAGGGTTTGCGTCAGGCAGTGTGTTCTTGAAGGTTCACTACGTTATCAAATAGATAAACAAAAGGTTTTAAGATGACACTATGCGTGAGCCCATAGTGACCATGTCTTGAACTAAGAATTTGGATCAATCCAGTTTGGATCAATCCAATTTTCCTTTCATTTATGAAAAACTTAATTGTAATAAAATAATTCAGGAGGAAGGCACGAGCGTTATACTTTTTAGAAGCTGAAACAAATTTTCAAGGTAAGCTGTGTACATCTTTATCACTAGCTCTAGTCATATCAATGAAGTAGGAGTTAATTCTCCCCAAATCAGTGAGACCTTAGGCTATAGAAGGGGGTGAGGTTGAGGAGGACACTGGGAGGGAGGGCAGGAGGATAAATTAAGAGAGAAATGAAGCACATCTGTATCGATGGGAAAGTGTCCAGAATATAAAGGCATGAACTGAAAAATCTCTTGGCTGACAGTGGCCTCATTGGTGAAGCCGTTGCATAAGACATACATCTAACATGAATGCACAATTATCTGTTGAACACCTATTATGCTAGGAAAGAAATACAGCTACCCTCTCAGGGGGTTTACAGCCTGAGGGTAAAAGGCCTAACACATCCTCAGGTTCAAAGAGATCATTATGTCCCCCTATATGGGAAAAGAAATTAGGAAATAAATGGTGAAAAGATCAGACTCCCAGAAAGGGATACCAGTTTTGCATAAAGATACTGGAGAGAAGTTTAGGAAACTTGATTCAAATTCTCATAGCAAAACAACCACCTGCCTTCCCTCCTACCCGCCCCTCCGCTGGTCCTCCCCTGTGAGTTGGAGGCAGACAATACTGAGCAACAAGGCTGATGGAAAGCTCTTTGGAACATGTTCTCTCCTCTTCCTATCTACAAGATTCATTTAGCTCACATCACTGGGCGCCTGCTGTATGCAAGTCATATAGATGTAGATGAAGGTTTTCAAACAGGCATTGAATTGGGCCACCTGGGTGGCTCAGTCAGACTTTGGCTCAGATCATGATCTCAGGGTTTATGGGTTTGAGCCCCGTGTCAGGCTCTGTGCTGACAGCTCAGAGCCTGGAGCCTGCTTTGGATTCTGTGTCTCCCTCTCTCTCTGCCCCTCCCCTGCTCTCTCTCTCTCTCTCTCAAAACTAAATAAACATAAAACAAATTTTAAAAATAGGCATTGAATTAAACATGGAGCTCCCCCTTTTTTTCCTGGAGAAGACTGTCACCTACAGCAGTTGTAAAACCCGAGTCTGTCTGATGTTATTCCGCCTGGTCACAACATATCATTTGTGAACATTTAGATTTGATTTTGACTTGTGGTGCCTTACTAGGAGCATCTGTCCTGGCTACTGTGGGCACCCTCCCCTTTTGTTCTATAATCTATATCATTTAGGATTGGGGCTGATGGACACCTGTAACCAGCACATTTCATAGACTGGCGCTGTTCATAGACAGCACCTTTACTGGAACTGCAATCTGTTTTACGATAATACTTACTTTCTGGTATTTACTGATTTTAGCTTGAACACCTATTCCGGTAATTAAGCTGAAACCATGGCATGACTTGATTTAGAGAGACGGATGTTAACTGCTTAGATCAGCATGTTCTAGGAGCCTTCCATGAAATGATTTTCCTACAAACCGCCATCACTTTAAGGTAGGTGGAAAACATTGTCCATAGAAACTCTCTGACATACTTCCAACATTCAGTTATTCACGGTAATGAGGATCACGCAGGAAGCCCTGTAATTCCCAGTGGAACATCAAGTTAAATCCTGATAGCCTAGAAATAATGGCACTTTCTGGGTCTGTGTATCCAGGGGTCAGCTAGGCATTTGTCAGTGGTACTTTTTGCATTTTCCCAGGGTAGTAGCTGAGAGCTTAGACTGGTAGTCACCGGTCAGACAACCCAACTATCCCCAGTGGCCTACAATGTCGAGATTCTAAAGGGTACTCCAAGAACTAGCTAGAGTTCCAGCATCAAGGCAACCCAGTTCATACGCTCTGCAGAGACACACTGGCGGTCCCGCACACAACCCCGTGTGTGGCCTTCCTCTGTCCTCTGCTGTAGTCTTCCTCTGGGTGTAGAGCTGACCCACTGAGAATGGACGCTCTGCTGGTGTGGAGACAGCAGCTGGGAGTGTGGAGAACGGGCCATGCTGAGCTCATGGGGGCAGGAAGGAAAGCACGCGGGCCACTTCCCAGGGACCAGGCTGCTGGCTGGGTCCCCACGGGAAAGTGTGGAGAAAGTATTTTCTCTTCACTTGTTCTTGCTTCTTATTTTGTGGTATCTCAAAGCACTGTCATAGCCCAGGACACGGGGGTAGAACACTTATTTAAGGATTCCTTTTTTTTGTTTCCCTTTGAAAAACTATTAAAAAGGGATTGTGTCTCAGGGTGGGTTCGATGGTGGCACAGAAGTGTGAAAAACTCTCAGTAGATTCCAGAAAGACACGGAATCTGGGAGTGAATAACATGCCAAGATATTTCAACTACGAATTGAGGAAAACACTTTTCCAAATGAAAGCTGATGGGAAGCATTGAAATAATCAGCGCAAATGAACAATGTGGTTTGGATCATTTATAATGAATTAGCGACGCTATCTAAATTTGCACAGGCATGTTTTCCATTGATTAGTTGATCCTGTGGTGGTTCTTGTCAGGTACGATTGACAAGGTAACAGAGGAGTTGTATGACTTGCCCAGGTCACACAGCTAAGGAGAGTGGTGAGGAGAGGTAGCTCCATATGACAGAAGTGTACTGGTGAAGAGTCAGAAGATCTGGATTGAATGTGTCCTGATTCAAATGAGCTAATTAATTTTGCAGCAGTAAGCAAGCAAATCACTTAACTGCTCAAGAAATCCCTCACTCATAAAATGAAATTTGAGATGATTAATTGCTCTCAATTGCTCTGCACTTTTATCTCCCCTCCCCAATGGAGATTAAAAAAAAATTAATCCCAGACTTGAGACTCCACCCAAGATCAATTAAATCTAAATCTTTCACGTGCTGGGCCCTTAAGCATTGTTTGTTTGTTTGCTGGTTTGTTTGTGTTCAAGCTGCCCAGCACTGAGAGCTCCTGAACTGAATGATTTCTGAGGTGACTTCCATCTTTTACATTCAACATTAATCTATTCCCCAAGCCTGGATACTTTGAGGTCCATTGCATCAGCGTCCACAGTGTGAAAATTTGGCAAGAGGCTAAATGGGTTTGTTTGCAAAACTGGGACAGAAGTGCATGGATGCCAATGTCCATCCTGTGCTATGTCCTCAAACAGCTGAAAGGCTCCTGCAAATATCAGTCCCATGTAAAGTAAGAACTCATTTGTGTAAGGGGAAAACAGCAAATTTTTGTTGAAAAGTAGTATCAGTTTAAGGAAAAGTCAAAACAGAGAAGGAGACAACTGTCACTTCTTTAGTTATAAGAATTAAAAATGTGTTGGCAAGAATGACGGTCTATAACAAGAGCTAGAACTTAATGGTTCATCTCATTGAAGGAAGACATATCAATGCTAACATCCCTATGAATACTTGTTCTTTCTGCAAGAAGCTAATAGTAATTTCAAGCATGTATACATTTGATTTATAATTTATTGAAGATGCTATAAACCCAAGGAATATTTCGATTGTTGTACTTTTCCTCAGCAACCCAATTTTAACTACCTGGCATGATTTGCTAGGCTTTATCTAGCCAACTTTCTGAACAGAAGGATATGCCATGTCATGGGGAATCCCCATTGTGTTTTAAAGGTAACACAAGACTTGATCAGAAAGCAGTTTCTTTTTGTGCTGTGGGTTTACCATAGGGTCATGACACAGACACTAGTAAATGTGCTTTAAGCATGAAAAAAAAGCAGTGTTTTTTGGAATATTATTTCCATGGAGGAGAAAGAGATTTTCTGAATAACCGTAGGAAAGACTCGAATAAATTTACACAGGTTACTCAATCTGTAATCCACTAATTGGCCTGGACCTCTCCAAAGATGAGAATGCAGCTCAACATTTTCCAGAGCCTTCTACCTCGGAGCCACTTTTTGTGGAGCATCCTGTGGGTTAGAGATGCTTACAACAACTTTGACAAATGATGGACTAGAAATAAAAAGATGATTCAGTCATAATACATTGGATTTTGCCATTACAAAGCATCTCTGTTGAATTTTTATATTAAATTTTTGCTTAAGATAACAAAGATTAGAGCAGAATAAGTATTTCTGTCTCTACTTCCAATGCATTGAATGTCTTCCACAGAAACTCTCAGAGGTGATAACCCTAAACACCTATTTAACAACCAAGTTGTCACGAAGATAGTACAAATCAAGAAGAAAAAAAAAGCACAGTTTCAGAGGGAATATTGGATGCAATTAAAGTTATTGGTGATTCACTTACCATGGGGCAGGTAAGTCAGCCTCTTGCCAGTTAAAGTCAGAAATAATGTGTCATTAGAAGATTGAAGGAACCCCCAAACACTTGCTTAATTTAGGTAATGATGATTATCTATTCAAAGAATGCTCTGTATTTATACTTAGCTATAAAACTGTTTTGGGTGGTGAAAAATATGATTGCAAAACTAAATCGAAACTCAATTTGACTTTTATAACATTACCAGTTTAATTAACAAATACATGAGTGATGAAATTATAGGAAGCATATTTTAAATTAAGATTGCTAACCTAAATGTTTGAGATATAAACACAATTTATGCTTGTTCAGAATTGGCAGGAAGTGTTTGGAATTGAACTGTGTTCTTGCATGAAGCTTCCTGCCTTGTGGTAAACACAGAGTTCTTTCCTGGGGTTAGGAATAACAAGAATGAGTGAAATCTTCAGATAATTCAAGAGTTTAATTTTAGTTCACAGTTCCAATTTCCTCCTCTAGTAAATCACATCACTGCTGCTAAAAGTAGGAAACACGACTAATTTTAGTTTTGTTATTTTTCCTACTCCTATTCACACATTAATAAGCAATGAAAGTGCATAAAGCAGGGCACAGGGGAGAGAGGTTTTTTTTTTTTTTTTTTTTTTTAAGACAAAACAACATCGGGGGAAAATATCTACTGATTAGGCAATGGTTCCCTAAATTAATCAAGGGTGTGTCAGCAAAATTAGAAATCAAAATAATGCTGAAGACCAAATGCCCTTTTTATTTTTATATTTTAAAAAATTTTTAATGTTTATTTTATTTTTTGAGAGAAAGAGACAGAGCATGAGTGGGGGAGGGGCAGAGAGAGAGGGAGACACAGAATCCAAAACAGGCTCCAGGCTCTGAGCTGTCAGCACAGAGCCTGACACGGGGCTCGAACTCACATACCATGAGATCATGACCTGAGCTGAAGTCGGCCGCTTCACTGACTGAGCCTCAACAGGTGCCCCAAATGCCCTTTTTTAATGGTACTATTTGAAATGTCTGCTGAAAGAGCGCCCATTTTTTATTTACAGACTAGGACTGTTTGGAAAACACACTACTTAAAGTAAGTGAATCAACCAGTTTATAGGGTGTTAGGAACAATATTCTATGGTGAGGCCGCTGGACCATTCCTTACCTTGAGTAACAAGAATCGGAGGATTCCGGGAGAACACTCTGGGCCCGGAGTAATAATGCCAAGCACCAAGAAGGTCTGCATCGATTGTCGCTGCATAGATGAAAGGGCGACCAAATGAAAAAGTTATGGAAAGAAGGATGTCACCTTTAATGTTAGCCTTGTTATTATTTTATGCCTGATTTCTTAATTTGTGAACTTCCAAAAACTTCATTCCCTCTAGAATTAGGATTTTTCTTCCTTACCCTCTATTTTATCTTACCCTGCTCCCTACTGATGAATTCCCCTGATCCAACTTGTTTCCCAACTACCTGGTTTCCAAGTTCTGCCTACTCTTGGATTCTCTGTTGCCTTCCTTCTTCTACCGACCTCTGTCCACCACACGGAGAGCCAATCAACTCCACAGTCACTGATTTCTTGGACACCCATCTATTATTCCATTCAATTCTTCCCTGCAGGATGTGGCCCCAGAGTCCATCTGCCCCACCACTCTGGAGTTAAGCACATGAAGGGGTCCTGTTCCCAGGTGTGACTATGACTATGAATCTGTTTAAACAAGTAGATATTTTAGAATAAATACTAACTCATTATTCCTCTCTGCCAGCCCCAATACCATCAGCAAAACAAGTTTGTGGGCATATTCATAGTCCATGAGAAAACTCTCCACATACACCAGGCCATATGACCACTGGAGGAGTTCTATGTGTTTGCAGGTTCCCAGAGGTTCTAGCTCAGGATATCTGGTGGGAGGATACTGATGCGCAGTCAGGCTCAGGAACTCCAGGGTTCTGTATCATATTCTTCACATGGAATTGGCTTCTGAACACCCAGCTGTGATTCATCTGACTGAAGCAGCTTGGATCGTAGAGCTGCAGTTTCTATTATCTTTTACCTCAGGTGTTCTATTACATCTTAGACTTTTGGAAGATTAAAAAAAAAAGGAATCTCACTTTCAGATGTAAAATGGTGCAAGTGCTGTGGAAAATAGTATGGCAGTCACTCAAAAAATTAAAAATAGAATTAAAAACGGCATATGACCTAGAAATTCCACTTCCAGGTATATATTCAAAAGAATTGCAGGCAGGGTCATAAAGAGATATTTGTAAACCATAGATACATAGATATTTGCAAATCATAGCAGCACTACTCATAATGGCCCAAAGATAGAAGCAATCCAAGTGTCCATCCATGGATGGATGGATGGATAAATAATATGTGACGTAAACCCACAATAGAATATTATTCAGCCTCGGGGACCCTGGGTGGTTCAGTTGGTTAAGCGTCTGACTCTTGGTCTCAGCTCAGGTCTTGATCCTCAGGGTCATGAGTTCAATCCCTACATTGGGCTCCGCACTGGGCATGGAGCCTACTTAAAAATATAAAATTAAAAAAACAATATTATTCAGCCTTAAAAAAGGAAGGAATTCTGACACATGCTACAAGACGAATGAAACTTGAAAACGTTATGCTAAGTGAAATTAGCCAATCACAAAAAAGACAAATAATGTATCATTTCATTTACATGAAATACCTAGAGTAGACAAATTCACCGAGACAGCAAGTGGGATGGTTGTTTTCATGGCCTGAAGGAAGAGGGGACTGGAGAGTTACTGTTTAACGGGTAGAGTTTCAGTTTTGCAAAATGGAGAGTTCTGGAGATTGATGGTGGTGACGGTAACACAACAATACAAATGTATTTAATACTACGCTTAAAAATGGTCAAGATAGGGGCGCCTGGGTGGCGCAGTCGGTTAAGCGTCCGACATCAGCCAGGTCACGATCTCGCGGTCCGTGAGTTCGAGCCCCGCGTCAGGCTCTGGGCTGATGGCTCAGAGCCTGGAGCCTGTTTCCGATTCTGTGTCTCCCTCTCTCTCTGCCCCTCCCCCGTTCATGCTCTGTCTCTCTCTGTCCCAAAAATAAATAAATAAACGTTGAAAAAAAAATAAAAATAAATGGTCAAGATAGTACATTTATGTTATTTTGTTTTATTGTGTATTTTACTGCAATTAAAACATTTTTACTTATTTATTTTTTATCTTTTAATATTTATTTATTTTTGAGAGAGATAATGCAATCAGGGGAGGGGCAGAGAGAGGGGGAGACAGAAGATCCAAAGCAGGCTTTGCACTGACAGCAGCAAGCCTGACGTGGGGCCCAAACTCATGAACCATGAGATCATGACTTGAGGTGGAGTCGGACACTCAACCGAGTGAGCCAGCCAATCACCCCAATGAAACATTTTTTAAAAAGATACTGCTTGCTGAAAATTTTTTAAAATAAGACACAAAGGAAAAAAAATCCCTCTTTCTTAAGCTTTGGTTCCTAATTCCAAGATACAGTGCAGCTATGAATGCAGATTACAAAGTCAAAATGAACTTTCTAAGCTAAGAAGCTATATTGTTGTCAGATTTTGCTCAAATAGTATGACATTCAACTGAGCATCCACCATATTTAAGTGTATTAAATGCTGTTGGGGGTGGGGGGAGGCAAGTATACAACTGTATAGGAGAGAATCTCAGGCATGGAAAAATCTGAAGTCTACTTGAAGGGATAAAATACATACACCAGTAACTACACTGTGGAATTGGATGCCATGTGAGAGAGAAAATTAAGTGTCATGGGAAAGCACAGTCAATGTGAGGAATAATAGATGGAGTTGGTGACAGTTGATTTGAGTTTTGAAGGCTGGGGAGATATTGACAGGCAGAGATGTGGGGTGGTCTTTCCAACTAGAAGGAGCAGTAAATAGAAAAGCATGAGCATCATTGCAAGAACAGGGAACTGGAGGTAGGCAGATACAGTGGGTTGAATCCACTTTAGACCTAATTTGAGGCAATAAGAAACCATTAAAGGTTTTTGAGTTAGAATAATCACACAAAAACCCAGCTCTTTTAAAGATTCTAAAGATGTAATCTGCACTGTTTATCTTAGAACGAATTTGAGAATGCAGGTAGGATATCAGCCTGAAAACTATTACAGAGGCGTGTAAAAATTAATGACCACTTGGAACACAGAAGTGGCAACAGAAATCAAAATAAGGGGAGGGGACGAGCTGTTGTGAGAGATACCACAGACAACAGGGTAGGATGGAGAGAGCACTAAATTGGGAGTCAGGGGTCCAGGTGGTAATCTTGTTTTTAGCCCCTTCTTTGTGTAAGCTTGGAAGGTCACTAACATGTCAGAGCTTCAGTTTTCTCATGTTTAAAAAATTTTTTAAGTGTTTATATATTTATTTTTGTGAGAAAAAGAGCATGCAAGCATGAGCAGGGGAGGGACAGAGAGAGAGAGAGAGAGAGAGAGATTGAGAATCTTAAGCAGGCTCCACGCCCAGCATGGAGCCCCTGACACGGGGCTCAATCTCAGGACTGTGAGATCATGACCTGAGCCGATATCAAAAGTCAGCTGCTTCACTGACTGAGCTCCCCAGGTGCCCCCCAGTTTTCTCATCTATAAAATTTGGGAGTTAGGATAATTTCAATGGTTGCTTCCAGCACCAAATGTCCAGGATCTAAACTGAAGTTATAGTTTGGTGGAGTCATCACAGGAGGAGTGGTGATTGCAGCCTGGATGTCAAGAAAATCACCAGGGAAGAGAGAGTCAAGGAGGAGATAGCAATCGTGAAAGCCCTATCTCCCTTCCCTGGGTCCAGTAAATAAGACTGTATCTCAGCCCAATCCTGCTGACAAAGGGAAACGACAGATGAAAGTATAAGAAGAAAACAAAGAGAACCGGCATTTGGAATAGGGAGTCTCACGTGTGACCCTAACACTCAAGTTACATTTTTTCTCCCATGGGAAGTTAATGAAGCTAGATTGGACTTGACCGGATTTATTTTTTGTCTCTCCAGAAGGTCTGCTTCCCGTGATGCCTCTGTGTCCATGCCACAGTTGTGAGGCAAACTGGACCCGTTGTTGGTCTGGCAGGAGAGAGCACCAGGGAGGAGAACAGCTGAGCTAGCAAGGGCGCGTGTCTGTGTTTTATGGTCATGTTCCTCCTGGCTTGAACGATGGCACCACCGTCATTCTGGCAGGCCTGGCAGCAGGTGCAGGACCATTGTTTGTGTTGCCCAGATCTACAAGGGTACAAGCTAGGCCAGGGAAATGGCAGCTGTTCAGTTGAGCAGGGCGATGGTAAGGGATTGTTTCTAGATGGCTTCGCAGCTGACATCAGACACAAATCATTATTGTTTATGAAGAGGCTTTCTCCTGTCATTGAGCATTCCACTGTTGGACAAAAAGATTCAATGAAGGACCAAATGAGCACAGCATTTGGGTTGGTGCTGTTCTTACCCATAACCTAGAATTCCAAAAATGTGTAACCGCAACCAGCTAATTTGTGTCTTGCATTGCTGCTTGGAACCTCCCCCGCCCCATTAATGAACATACTCCTCCAATGACTATAGAGGGGGCCCAACTGGCCAACACCCTTCTTTGACCCAACATATATTCTACACAGCCATTTCACCCCGATGACAGTAACACCTGACCTCATATAGTTTTTTCCACTGTTATTAAAATACTGATATGGGCCCTCTTCCTTCTCACAACTCATACCTACACGATTAAGATCTCCTATCTGTTCTTGTATCAAAAAATGTTATTCTTATCAGATCTCAATAAAAATTCTGTTTATTTCTGGTGTTCCAACATCCTTTTTGGGACATTCGTCTTAAGAGATTATGGAACTTGCAGTTTTGGTTAAAGAGGATCTACCATATAGTACATTCTATAGGAGCAGGGAATTGTTTTCTGTTTAGTGCATTAATACTTGGAACAGGGCCTGGCACATTGTAGACATTAAATAATTATTTGTTGGATAAATAGAATGGATGGGTCATAATGATAACCAGGCCTTCACAGCAATCTGGTTACAGAACAAAACCTTTAGAAATTTGTTAAAATCTCTAGACGAAATATTCTATTTAGGATAGATTGTCTCTCCCAAAACCAAAGTCCTCTGTAAGCATCCATAACTGTGGTAGAGTAAAAGCTTGTTTCCAAGGAAAGCACCTAGTTGATCTCCAATGACTGGGTATTGATGATGACAATGATGTAGAAAAACCCAGGGGAGCCCAGAGAGCTTATGGTAATATCTATATGTAGAAACAATTTTGCTGGTGGTCTTGCAGAAGAAGTTGAGAATGGGGCCTGGCATACATCTGCAAATTTTGTGTCTAACTATAACAATGTTTAGATATATTCATATATTAAATAATGAACACCCAAAGAGTTCTAATGTCCATGTGTCCTAATAGTACTTAGCCATTTACTTTCTAAACTAAGCTTTATAAGATAAAAGTTATTGATAAGGTGATTCATTCTGCCAAAAATGGTTTTTCTTGTATTGTTTTAATATTTATGTAACTTAATATTAGCCTATTGATTTAGCTTCTATTTCTTCCCAGAACCCAGAAGTCTAGATCCAAAAGGAGTATTTTCACTAGGGTGTATTTAGTAACTGACTGAAAAATAATTTCTTCCAATTTTGCTGTTAGGTAGATTAATATTCAATGTATGCATCAATTTGAAGAACAGCTTAAATCTTATGTTAATTGGAAGCTATACAACCCAGAAATTACTGCAGTGGATGCAATTTCTTCAATACAATCTTTTTTTTAATGTTTATGTATTTTTGAGAGAGAGAGAGAGAGAGAGAGACAAAGTGTGAGCAGGGGAGGGGCAGAGAGAGAGGGAGACACAGAATCCAAAGCAGGTTCCAGTGTCTGAGCTGTCATCACAGAGCCCGATGGGGGGCTCCAACCCACGATCATGACCTGAGCCTAGGTCGGATGGTTAACCGACTGAGCCACCCAGGCACCCCTTGAATACAATCTTTTTAATAGGATATACAACCACCTAAAATCTTCAGTAGAAGTATACAGTTTTCCAGGAAAAAATAACCGGTGTGTGATAAATTAGCATACCAGTCTACTCACAGACATTTCAGGCAGGATAGAGGGGATTTTAGTCTCAGAGACTAAAATATATATATTCTTTACTGTTAGGGAGAACCAAAGCACAAGGCATTGCAAACTGTAACATAACACAGACGGCAAGACAATCCAAGGAGGATCCCATTAAACGCTGGTATAATTGAAGATCACTGAAGAATCCAATGTGACTTACAGGAAAGTATATGGGGAACAAGCAGAGTTCTGCCAGGACATCCGCTCCAGGATGAGGAGGGACAAAATGGAAATGAATGAAGCCAGTGCACTAGGTGGAACATTCATGCATCTGAAAGCCAGATCTGAGGGAGAGTGTGACATGAAAGCAAACATGTGATGTCATAGAGGACAAAAAATACTGAAGGGCATCTTGTACTACAAATGTCTTCTGTTCAGCTGAGCACCCCCTGATAAATCATGGTGTGAGTTCATCCTCATAAAACTATGTAAATCTAAGATTTAGGATGAATACTAAGATTTCCAAGAGTGATGAACATTTATTTTGCAATGGGTAAGCCTGGTATTTATTTGGCTTGTTCTGGGTCATCAAATTGTCCTCTTAATTTTTTCTTATTTCTCTGTCTCTGTCTCTGTCTCTCTCACTCTATGTGTGTGTGTGTGGTGTGTGTGTGTGTGTGTGTGTGTGTGTGAAACTTCTAAGTTTTTATTTAAATGGTACATTTGATATTTTACCTTTCCATTACCACTTGAAAAAAGTTTCAAGATAATGTACCCAGGCTAAATGATTAACATTAATTACATCAGAAAACAATGGAAATTCAGATAGATTAAAGAATAATGTAAAAATACATACATACATACATACATACAAAATATAGGTGAATATTTTTGTGATCTTGGGCTACAAAATTACTTCATGTAATGGATTGAATACTGTTCTGCCAAAATTCATGTTGACAGAAACCTGTGAATGTGACTGTATTTGGAAATAAAGTCTTGGCAGATACAGTCAAATTAAGATGAGGTCATACTGGATTAAGATAGGTCCTAAATTCTATATAAAAAGAGGGAAATTTGTAAAGAACATATTTGTAAAGAAACATAAAACTAAAGGTAAAACACCAGGAACTGAGAGAAATATTTGAAACATTTATGTCAGGTACACAATTAATATCCTCAATATACAAAGAAAGCATAAAATAATCAAGCAACCATTAGAAAGTGGTGCTAAAGATCTGAATAGACAATTAATGAAAGAAAAAATGTCCAATAAATATATGAAAATGTGTTCCATATATCCCTAATAACTATGAAAAAAATGAGAAACCAATTTTACCTATGAAATTTGTGAATAATGGAAAATATGTGCATAATATTATTCTAAGTATTTTATGTATTGCTAACTCATTTATTACTTACAGTAACCCTATGAGCTAATAGGTTTATTGGTTAGATAATATTATCTTCATGTTATAAAGGAAACACTTGAACCACAAATTTAGCAAGGATATACTGAAATGACCATCCTCATATACTACAGATTGAGGGCTAATTTGACAAATTTTGTTTTAAAAACAAACACATCTTTTTTTTAAATGTTTATTTATTTATTTTGAGAGAGAGAGAGAGACAGAGAAGGAGAGAGAAAACACGCACGATCAGGGGAGCAGGGAAGGGGCAGAGAGAGAGTGAGAGGGAGAGAAGCCCAAGCAGGCTCCACACTCAGCACAGAGCCTGACGTGGGGCTGGGTCTTACCATCATGTGATCATGACCTGAGCCAAAATCAAGAGTCAGATGCTTAACTGACTGAGCTACCCAGGTGCCTCATAAACAAGTGTATCTTTTGATGCAAGAATTCCCCTTGTAGGAAGCTGTCCTTAAAAAAATAAAAGATGAACAAAGTGTTAACAGATATTGTCTCTGTGTAATTAAGATGCATCTTATACTCTTTTGTATATTTTTTATATTTTTATTTTCTAATTTCTAACATATAGCCTGTGAAGAGCATCCCTTAGTTTGGCAGTGCACAGCTTGACAGCCCTGATGATTTTAAAAAAGCAGATGAGAATTTCTGGCTGTAGATAATTGACAATTTTCCTTGTGTTACTGAGAAATCAGAAGCGGCAGATGGGAAGCTTAAGGGGGATGGAACAGAGGTAAACTTTATGATATAACATTTTGTCTTCCCTTTAAAGGATTCATAGCCATGTGATCAAATAAAAATTATTTGATACTATTTTTATTCATCCCAAGTAAGTATCTAGTAAATATTTTTTATCAGTTTTTGGGTGGACGAAATGAGGCATACATTGTTTGCCTTACCCTAGCATTCAAAAGCCGTGCTTCAAGTCAAATCTGTGGCCAGTTTCCAGCAAGAGTGTGTGCACTCAAAGCATATATTATCATACATTTCTGACTTCTTTCCTTTTCTATTTTCCTTATTTCTTTTTCTAACGTATTTCCTTACTTTAATTTTCTTTGATTGTTTCTTAATTTATTTCAAATTTATTTTGTGATACCATATTGCAAGCATCTTTATAGACCTTAACTCTTTTCTTAGAATACAGCACAGTATAATTAAAAATGAATTAAGTTAATTCAATACTCATTAGTAAAACTGCAGAGAAAACAGAGAAACCATTTTTTTAAGCATCTAGAATTTTGAAACCAGAAATAAAATAAAAATTTAAACTACTTAAGTTAATGTAAAACAAAAACTAGTATAAATGACTTTTAGATAAGTGTAAAGTGAATGTTTTAAGTGATCACCGTGTAGCAAAGAAAGGTGAATTGTGTCATATTTCATGTGCCATTCTGTTGTAAACACTCTTAAAATCTGGGTCGCTGGGGTTGCCCCTTTCTTTTAATGGCTACACTTTGGAGACAGGTGATGGTATGCCGAATCTCCATGGCTAAGTGTTTGATTTATTATTAGTTTTGATTTGAGAATATTCTGTGTATGAAGTATAAAAAGGAACAAATGAAACAATGACATTTGGGAAGCAGTAAAATCTGAGGGTAAGAGTTCAGAAGAAATTAAATATGCCTTGACAGCTACTAAAAACAAATAAAAATTAAAAAGCCCAAATGCACTTAGAAAAGTTCAAAAAGTAGAGTTTCACATGTCTGAAGAGGAAATAAATCATTTTGTTCAATATGGCCTACATCAGGTGGCATAGGATATCATATACAGTTTTACACTTAACCAAAGAGAAACATCAATACCTTGGCTAGAATTCAAAGGCACCCAAGGAAATCAACCAGATGATAAAAGGATAAGAGGTTTGAGTCTATGAAGAGAGATTAGAGAAAATTACTGTGTACAACAAAGAGTAAGAGAAGAGAGGGGATTGAGACTTTTCCTTAAAAACTTGAGAAAAAGTACCACAGATGAAAAGTTGGAGCCTCCAAGAGGAGCAAGAAGCTAACTGGGGCTGACTTATCCAGTAGGCTCAGTAGGTAGAGTGCCCAGGGCCCAAGATACTTTTAGAGGCCCACAAAAATGTTTTCACTCCTTTAAAAAAAACCAGAAGAAAAATGAGTATTATAATAATAAGTATATAAAAATAGATGAAGCCCAGGTTGTGTTCATCTTTATGCCAACACATTCAGAAAACATAATTTTGAATATGCTTTTATGGAGGAAGGAGCCCACAAGGGCAAAAGTGCCTGGGCCCGTGAAAGTCAGAATGTGGCCCCAGAGCTAACCTAGCAAATTTTAGACAAAATATTGGATCAAAACAATCTCCTTGGAAGCTTGTTGAGTGTTAAGCACAGATGATCTGGGGGGCTCACAAAGAGGCACCCCGAGTTGAGCAGAGGAAGAAGAGGCTCATTTTCTGCATCTATGAAATTCCAATTGCATTGCCTTAATGTCTTCCCATGTGTAAAATACTCATATAATTAATGTTCACAATAATGCTATGAGGTAGGATTTGTTAGCCATTTTTGACAGATGAGAAAATTGGAACTCAAAAGATGACATAATTCACTAATGTTATAGAGGGAGCCAGAGTCAGACCTGCAGCTCTGACACTAAGTTCACATGGTGTCACAGCACACAAGTGGAAAATCAAACAGGTGTAATTTCCACCCACTCCATGCTACCCTTACCCCCACTCCTCATCACTCCACCAAGGCCCATCTTAGACTCATATTCTAATGCTTATTTCATTTTGTTAATTATATCTAGTTATGCCATAACACACACATTTGCAAGTCCAAATTCTCTTTGCTATGGTTTATTACAAGAAAAGAAGATCTTTGAGTAAGTTATTTTACTAGATGAATCTGCTTCTTTAAAAATTTTGGATCCTATTGATATGAACTAATGAGATATGCAATTTTCTGAGGCTTTTCTTCTAAAAAATATATGTAATCTTGGGGAGTAGAATGGGGAAATAATGTTGGGTGATCAAAGGTCATTTTCAAAACAAGGATATCTGTTTAACACCAGATCTTCTAGATAGACCAAAACATATGTGGAAATTTATACTTTGAAATTAGAATTTTTTAGAATTTATTCTAGGAGACAGATCTCTAGGGAGTTGATAGATATGTTTGTGGATTGTCACATTCCTTGTTATTTCTTACGGTGTAGTTATAGGCTATTGGAATTTCTGAATCAGGGAAAGTGACTTTTATTAAGAAAAATGGAGAAATTTTTATTCTACAGAATTTTTCTTAGGGAGAACATTTTATATTTATAGGGGAAAAAAAACCACTTGGATGAACTTCTTAGTATGAAAGATGAGATCCTAATGGGTCAATAAATTGCCTTATAAAGCAAGTGTGTCTTGTTACCTGGAGGGCCCTTTGCCTAAATGCCATGCTGCGTTTAAGTGTACCATGTTTGGCGTGGAAGATGTGGGGAGAGTTGAATGGCACTGCACGGAAGATGGGGGAGTAATCTGAAATTGTCAGAGTTTCCAGAAGGAGGGCAGAAAATTCAGCCAGGATGGGTACAAGCGGGGGAGGGTGTCTAAGAGCTTAGAAGAAGATTTTGTATTAATTTTTAAGTTGCTTGTTACGGAGTTTGAAAAGCAAACCATTCCCTCAGAGGTTTCAATAAAGTCTATATATCTCAATAATACTTTTGAGTGGGTAGATTCTTTTCCAGGAATTCCAAAAGGTGCTGAGTTATGAATCAGGGTTGGCCTAAGGAAACCCGGAGACCGCAGGCCTGGAGGCAAGAGTTGGGGCTAAGGGCAGAAACATCTGGGTTCCATTTAAGTTTTGCTCCAAAGTCAATACCACATGCTGGGAAAAGCAAAAGCATCTATATCCCTGCCCAGCACTGAATATAGAAAGAAATTAGTGTTTCTGACAGGAAAATTGCTTAAAAGGTCAGGATACCTCTTACTGTAATGATCTAGGAACAAAAAACCAAAATATGCTATAGATATTTATTTTCCATTAGTGTTTTTATTTTTAATCATTAACGTTACAATCATAGAAATCCTGTTGCTATCACTTCCCTTTTTTTCTACTGCCAAGATTTTTGCTGCAAGAAGTTTAATTCAAATCAATATTGTTGATCAATACTGATTTTCACCAGTGACCCTTATTGCCATAATAATAATAATAAAGATGAGAAGTATCATTTTGATATTAATCTTTTGGGGGAATAACTACTTTGAAATACCAATGAAATACCAATATGACTGGGACAGATGATATAATAATTTTCCTCTGAGTGACTAAGTTACATTCCTTGTTGTGGTGCACACATGTTTTCCACACTCGCTTCCATTACTTAGCAGTGAACTTAAAAAAAATAATAAATCGCTGTTGGTTGAGCAACCCAATCTGTGGTGCTTTGTTACGACAGCCTAGCAAACTAATACTGTTTCATATTTAGAACACTTAGATATGCCCAGATAAATGGTTGGATTTTCTAAAATTGAAATATCATTAACACACAACATCATATTAATTTCAGGTGTATAACATGTTGATTTGACAATTTTATACATTACTCAATGACCGCCACAGTAAGTGTTCTTTCTATACCAACTGTTTTGCAGAATCAAAGTTGTTTATTTAGTCTTCTATGTTTTCCTTAGAAACTCAGCAGATTGTGTGGGGAGTGTGTGAAGACCACTCTGAATAGGTTTATGCAGGCAACGTAAACAATTCATAGAGACATATAATCGTAGTAATCCATGCGTCCCTGGTCTCTTCTTTGTCCTCATGTTGCTGGTCTTTATGAGAATTACTTTAGATTTTCACTCCCTTCATTTCACAAACCAGCCAAGAAGATGGTTGGGTTTTAGCATGTAATCTCTGAAGCTTTGTTTGCTTTCCTGCAATGACCTGGAACCATTGGGTCACATCTAATTAATATGCTGTTGGCAGAACACGCTAAACAGAAGTTGTCAAAACTAAATGATTAGAGGTTTAGATTCAGGGTTGAATTACATGTGTTACTTCCAAGAATTACTGCAAGTAATATGTGACTACTTCAAGCTTACAAGGTCTAAGGCTGTTAAACACCCCCTAACCAACACACACACCTCATTAATGGATTTTTTTAAACAATCATAGAATATGTTGCCAGCAAGTATTTTTAAGTGGAATTTCTTTTAATCTTTTCAAGTAACAAATATTTGATATTTCATAAACTTAACACCCCTTCCCTTAAAACCCAAGAGAGATGTGAGTTGAAATATTTTTCCCTAATAATTTTGACCCAAAAGTTTTGATAAGCAGAGTGAACTTTGGGGCCTATATTTTTCAAATTGACTGTCGACATTAATGAAGCTCACTGCATTAGCTGGGCTTTTTCACTTATCCAATGTAAACATACTCCTAGCCCAGTATCTTTGCAAATTTTACACTATATTTGCCAACCCTAAAATCTCTGCAAACATTGGACAGGATCACCTCTTGCTACCTGGTAACAATGTTTATAAATGTATTTATTCTGATAAGATGGCCAAGTACATTTAAAAAATATTTCTTAAAAGGGATTTCAGAAAATTTTTTTTTTTTTGCAACCTTAAATCTTCATTCCTTGTTCTTCATTCCATAGATGCTGCCAATGGCCAGATTTGTGCAAGAATGATGAAGAGAGGATCTGAGTCTGTTAGCCATACAATTTTTTATTGTCAAGGTTCATTTCTTTAGAATACTTTCATAAGATACATGAATGTAACTGACACAAAAGTGTTTTTTTTTAAATCATTAACTTTCTGATTCACATATGACTTTCATAGCTCAATGCGATCATTTTATTTTCACATTCTTCTCTGCCCACTACCTGGGGAGATTCTAAATTCCTTCCATTTACTTAAGGCTTATTTGAAGCAATTTTGCTCTTGACTCTATGGTGCTGGCTCCTTCTGACTCTGATCCATTCAGGAGTGCAGCTGATCTGGACTTTGTTCTAAAACAATCCCATAAGATTTTGCCAGTGGCTGAAATCCAGTTCTTCCACTTGCCTTATCCTTGACCTTTACCTATTTGGAGATCTGAAGCTGGAGGCCAGTCCCATGTGATTTCTGAGTTGTTCCTCAACCATGTTCTTGTGAGCAATGCTTGAATCCAGACCTCTTCCCCACATACAGTGGGTGCCCCCCTCTCCTGCCAATGTGATTGGCCATGTGGAACGCAGTCTTGTTCCTGCTCCCTTAACATAGTCACTGATGAAGCCCTTGGTGACTGACTGAGGTGATCCAGCTTGATATTCTGCTGTGAGCTAAGTGCTGCAGAGTATATATCCTTCCTTTGATTCAGATAAGATCCTTCCTTAATCCAGAATCAAGTCATTTGATTCTTCCTCTATTTTTACTGGTGGTGAAACAAACAAATAAAAAAAGGTCCTCTGGTATGCAATTCAAAGGCTTTGAAGTGGTGAAAAGGATATATTTGGCGTTGTGAAATTCTGAATTATAAAAAATAAACACAAGTGAAAAAACTGCAAAATATGTTTTGCATATAATATATTTTGTGGTAAATATCAACAACTTTTAGGAACTTGGAAATTCCCAATAAATGACCATCGCAGATGGTTCTATAATTTGGTTGGTCACTTTTATCAGTGTCCAAGTTGGTAGCTAACCTGGTTATTAATTTTAACTTTGCTACCATGTGCATGTGTATTTATATATTTTTTTTAAAAATTCAGGACTACATGACTATAACTTTCATATTAATATGCAATATTATTAAAAGCCAAAAAATCAAACTCAGAAGCAATCAGGCAGTAATTCTACTTAACATAAAACAATGGTTTTGATAATTATTATAAACTATCCCTCCTGAATTAAACTGTAGATGTTCACAGGAGACTACTCACGAGATTTATTGAAGCAGATAATTCCATTATATTAGTATAGAAATAGGAAGCTGGAAAAGGGGACAAAAGTGTCAATCAATATGTGTGCATGGAGACATTGCAGAATTTTTGCATGTATTTTTGCCCAGTAATAGATTTTGAAGGTTATTTATAAACCTGAAGGTGTTTTTCTTTTAAATTCCTTTATTTGCAAAAGAGAAATGATGTAAATTGTTTCATATCATAAAATAGTACATCATATTTTTCTTTAAAATAGAATCCCTTGATTATAAGAAATTATAAAAAAAAAAACCAAACACCTCCAATTACCTATCTGGTGCTGATTCCCAACTTGGCCTTCCCTTACTTTTTTGGTTTCTCTTTTCTGAATATATTCTAGTTTGTTTTTGTCTCAAACTATGGTACTCACAACCTAACCCAATTCTCCAGGTGCAAATTCGCAACTACAGAGAAGAAAGCAACTGTCTTCTTTCTTTTTTCTTTCGTTTATTCTTTTTTTGCATCTTTCCTTTCTACCTTCTTTCCTTCCATTCTTCCTTTGGCAAATACTGAGAGTGTAATCTATATCATGCACTGTATTAGGTGCTGGAGATAAAAATGAGCAAAAACAACCATGGCCACTACTTTCATACAGCTTATAATCTAGTGAAGGATACAGAGAAGAACAAATGATCTGACAAATAAATGTAATATTGCATCTGTGATATGTCCTAAGAAAAGGTATACAGTCTTATGAAAACCTGTAGTTGGAGGATTTGAGCTAATCAGGGAGCTCAAAGAGACTTCTCTTGAGCAGGATGCTGAAAGAAGGGTAGAGCTAATAGGGTGATGAGAAGACAGAAAATTGTCTCGGAGACAAGCATATGCAGTGGGAATGGGTAGGAAAAACCCTTGTGAAGGTATGAGGTATGGAAAGAAGTCCAACACAAATGGAGCAAAGAAAGAGGAAGGCTGTAGGAAGTGAGGTCAGCCAGAAAGTAGGGGGTGCCAGGTCACTCAGGATCTTCAAGGCCCTGTTCTACCTTCAGCCTAATACAACAAATGGGAAACCGTGAGGAGTTTTAAACAGGAAGGAGATGAAATTTTAATTTTTAGGGGCGCCTGGGTGGCGCAGTCGGTTAAGCGTCCGACTTCAGCCAGGTCACGGTCTCGCAGTTCGTGAGTTCGAGCCCCGCGTCGGGCTCTGGGCTGATGGCTCGGAGCCTGGAGGCTGTTTCCGATTCTGTGGCTTCCTCTCTCTCTGCCCCTCCCCCGTTCATGCTCTGTCTCTCTCTGTCCCAAAAATAAATAAATGTTGAAAAAAAACCAGAAATTTTAATTTTTAAAAGATTACCATGAAGAGTGGATTGAGAAGACACCAGAGTATATGCACGTGGGTCAGTGAAAAGTCTATTGCAGGAACTTGGGTAACAGATAGTGGCAAGGTGGCTTGGTGTAGCTAGCAAGAGGATAATGGAATTGAGAAGTATTTAGAAGGAAAATTGGTAGAACTTGATAATGGATCGTATAAAATGGGGAAGGGAAAGGTTAGATAAAGGTGAGGGATTCATGGATGTACAGCTTTTGTCTGGTATGACTGGAGAAGTGGTGTGCTATTCACTGAGGTGGGAAACACTGGAAGAGGGCCAGATTTGGGAGGAAAGATTATGAGTACAGTTTTGTAAGAAGAGTCATTGAACAGTCCATGAAGAAATATCAAGTAGAAAGTTTGATTATGTGTGTCTGGAGCTCAGAAGAGTGTCCTCAGATGGTGAAATAAATTTGTGAGTCTTCTGCATATAGATGGTAATTGAATCCATATGGAAGAACATCAAATAAAAAGAGGGAAGGACAGAACACTGAACCTAGAGAAACTCACCATAATTAATAGCCTTTGAGAAGAAAAAGCAAAGAAAGAGAAAGGAGCAGCTAGCAAGGTAGGAACAAAACCTAGAAAGTGCTGAGATTTCCAGAGGAAATCAGTATCTCCATTAAGAGGGAGGGGCTGGTGGTCAAGTGCTACTGAGAAGTTAAGAATAGGAAGCATCCTTCTAGTTGATTCATATAAAGTTACTGCCAACTAAAATCCTTAACTGTGTTTCACATGTAAACAAACCACCCCAAGATCTCAATAGCTTAACAGAATCAAGGTATATTCTTCCTCACATCCTATTCCAGGGAGACTTGAGCTGTTCACTTCAAAGAGGTGACTAAGGAAATATGTTGCTTTCATCTAGTGGCTCCTCCAACTTGTCATTTCTTGGTCTCCTGGCATCATCCTGCTGCAGAAGGGAGGAAGGGAATGTGGGGAAAGGCACACCTGATCTTTAGCTTCTTTATTTTAGAAGTGACATATGTCACTTCCACTCACATTCCGCTGTCAGAATCAGTCACTAGCAAACCTAAGTACAAGGAAGCCAGGGAAGTATAAAAGAGCAAAGTCAGATGAGTGAGCATTTACAAACCCCATGACCCCTGCCCTGCCCTTGAGTAGTTGAAGCTTGGGATCCAGGTTCAGAGCCTTGAATTTACCACCACCATCCAGTCTCAGTGTTAGAGGTCATCATTTCATCTCACTAGCCCTTTTTAGATTCTGATTCTGAAATCTTACATTTCTTTCCTTGCTTGAAGTTATTCAACAATTTGATCCATATTGATCTTATAGTTTTATCCAGTTAAGGGATAAACTTCTTAGTTGAACAGGGCCAAGAACTGAGTCTTACCTAAAACATGCCTCCAGAGGGTGTTGTCCAGGCTGGTTTCCCCCTCTCCATCAGCATCTGTAGTGCTGTTTGACCAGATCTGGATTGTCTAATTGACCTAGGATCTGTAGATAATAAATGGAAGGAGGAACAGAGTATATTCCTATCATCCAGTTAAGATATTTTTCAAAATTAAATTAGAAAACAAATACATATAAGAATAAGATTGTTCTTCTGTAGTAGTAATCTATGAATAAATACCTGAGATAGCTTGAGAAACCCTTATTGTGATAAATAAGGCATACGCCTCTATGAAGAACGTGCTATAGTTTAAATGTTTGTATTCCTCCCTGGCTAAATTCATATGTTGAAAACTAATACCCCATGTGATGTGGTCTTAGGAACTTAGGCCCCTTGGGCAGTGATTAGGTCATAAGGACAGAGCCCTTATGAAGAGATTAGTGACCATATGAAAGAGGCCCAAGAAGGCTTCCTTGCCCCCCTTTCCACCCTGTGAGGACACAGCAATAGGTACTGTTTATAAGCCAGAAAACAGGCCCTTGCAAGTCACCAAATCTGCTGATATCTTGACCTTGGACCTGCCAACCTCTCGAAAGGTGAAAAACAGATTTCTGTTGTTTATAAGCTACCAAGTCTCTGGTATTTTGTTATAGCATAAATGGACTAAAAATGAATGTATTTACTGTCCAAATTTGTTATAAATAAATACTAACTTGGAAGAAAGAATGTGGTCACGCAGGGAGCAGATGTTCATGTTCTGGGGAACAGAGTCAGGGAGCAGAGAAATTTGTTCTGTGTGCCTACAACCCTAACCAGGAGACGAGTGTTCAGTCCTCCAGGTAGGTATAGCCACGTGTAAATGAGTACAGCCTTGTAGCAGACGGCAGACAGACAAGAAATAAAACACAGGGGTACCTAGGTTTTTGTAACTTTGGTGAAAATAAGTCACGGGAATATAAAGTAGAGCATAGGGAATACAGTCAATAATACTGTAATAACTTTGCATAGTGACAGATGGTAACTAGACTTCTCATGGGGATCATTTTGTAATGTATAAAAATAGTAAATTGTTATGATGTACATCTGAAATGAATAGGGTATTGCATGTCAATTATACTTTCATAAAAATAAATTAAGAAATTATGGTTTCATGGGTGCGGAGTTCCAGTTTGGGATGATGAAAAAGTCCTGGAGATGGATAGTGGTGATGGTTGCTTAATAATGTGAATGTACTTAATGTCACCAAACTGCACACTTAAAAGTGATTAAGGTGATAGACTTTCTGTTAGTATATTTTACCAAAATTAAAAAGAAAAGAAACGATTAGTCTGGAATTCAGATGTGAAGTCCTCGTGGCACGGCTATGTCCCCGCCGCTACTCCCTTTCCCGAGCCCTGGACTGAATGAAGGCAGTGAACTTCAAGTTCTGGGATCCTCCAAGCTGGCAGAATCCACACTTACTTCTCATAATCTGCTCAGACAGCAGGGCGTGTCTCTGAGAGGACCAGAGAAGGACCGGGAGCCACATCCTCTTGTTCCTTCATGAATCCCTGATCTGGTGTGCCCTTCCCTCCACTTGACAGCTGAAGCAATGGCAGACTGACCCAAAGTAGGCTTGGCTGTATCCAAGATGCCATTCTCACCAGTTCTTATATGTGGACCTGCCTTGGTAGTCGGGCATAGCTCAGGGCTCTCCTAGTTTTAAGCCAATGGTAATGAAAACAATCTATTCTCTCTACTTGCTCTTTTCATATATTCTCTGATTTTATACGATGCATATACAGAATTTATATATCATTCAGAATTTACAAATCAGCCAGAATACCAAATGTATCTGCCAAAATAAGGTTTCTCCACCTTTACTGTTACTAGAAATCAATTAATTTAGCAATCTGATTTAAATATCACTGTTGTCAGAGAGACACCTGAACATTCAGGTGTTCCAGCCATCTGTTGCTTCTGGACTTAGAACCAGTGATCAGGCTGAGGCCTCTGCAAGGGGCTGCCCTGTGTCTAGTGTCCTTAGGGGCCATCCTTGTTCTTTAACCACAAGACCTTCCGGTCATCATTTCTTTGTCTTGTCCTCTTGACACTATTGTCAAATGCTTTGTGGAAATATGGCCATACCGTGTCTCCTAAATTTCTGTAACATTTACAGTAGCTAAACAGAGTAGCTAAATGCTTCTTGCAATCTTCTTATTCTTCTTTGGTCAGTGGCTGTTTTCTAATATTTTTCTGCTGGTTAATTACATTTCCCAACAGCTTTGCAGGTAGGTGCAGCCAAGCGACTAGTTTCATCCAATGAAATGTAAGTGAAAGTGAAATGCGAGATGACTTCTTCTTCTCCTTCTCCTCCTCTTCCTCCTCCTTCTCCTCCTCCTCCTTCTACTTCTGAAATATGAGACTTCTGAGCGGAGACATTTAGGAACTGTGGTGCCACTGCCATGTCCTGTCTTCCCCTGCCAGAGAAAACTGAGGTCTAGGTCCCGAGGTAACTGGGGAGGCAGGGCTTCTTGCTGACCGACCTTGGGCATGTCATGTTATTGTGTCACTTTTGTTTCCGCATCTTAGCCAAGCCTATTCTGACTGATAATCCTCTTGGTCAGAAAGTTTCTCTTTTAAGGTGATGACTGTCACACACTACATAGCATACATGCCTGAAATAGTCTATATTTTGATTTATGAACAGCAATATATAATGTGATGGTTGAGCCAAGTATAGATTCTGGAATCAGAGTGCTAGTGTTTGAACCCAGGCAGCAAACACCATTTACTAGCTATGTGATCTTAGGCAAGTTAATAACCTCTCTGAGCTTTGTAAAATGAAGATGAGAATAGTACCTGCCTCTGAAGGTAGTTGTGAGGATCAAATGAGTTGAATTACTTAGAGTGGTGCCTGGCACATAGTAAGCATTTGATAGGTGTTTACTATAATTACTAGATGTAACAGGACCCTCATGAATATTGCTATAATTAAAGTGTGAAGCATTTTGATTATGTGATATATGTGAGTGTTGTTGTTGCAAATCAACATATACTTTAAAATTCTGATCATGAATGCTTAATTCTATTTACCCCAAAGAAAAAAATATTAGACCTGAACATGAAGCAGCTTATAAATAATTTCAAAGAAGACAGACTCCCCCTTCCTTATGGGTAATGGGCAGCTGTTCCACATCTGTCGCCCTTTTTTGAAGTATATATGTATTTAGCAACTCCACACAATAAACAGTTTTCTCTCCGACTCTTATTTTTGCTAGATAATGTTATGGGCAGTCTATTGAGCCTGCGCATGGACATTTCAAGTAAGCATGATTCCATTACAACTTTAAAAGCTGCTTTGAGTTGTAATTTCATTTCTCTTATATTTTCAAAATATACAAAGCCAATATCCAGAATCCTATTAGTAAGAGTTTAATTTTCAATTCTCTATTTCCCTTATGAAAGGACAGATATGAAAATGTGTAGTCTCCTTATATTCTAACCTTTGGATACTATATTCTACTTAACTCAAAGGATGGTCCTAATTTTAGGCCTCTTGAGTTGCCTTTGTAGAAGTTATTTCCTATTCATAATGTGTTTGTTAGAACCACAAACTAAAAGAAAATTTCTATTTCTACAGTGCTTATAGAGTGATACATTTCTCTCTCCCAGAATATTTTCTTGTTCACTAAATTATAGTTGGAACATAATCATCATGAGTATGAATGTTTTTACTTCTGTGGGTAAAGCAGGGTGGCCATGACTGGGTATGAAGACTTAGATTTTAAGAAGTAAAATAAATTGGGAATATTATTTTAAAAATAAAAATGCTACTTTCCCATGCAAAAAGGCTACAAATTCATGTAATGTAGCTCTACTAGAAGCCCCAAAAGAGTCTTCTTACCATCAAACAATAAAATATTATTTTTCATATAGTAAATATTCAGCAAAAGTATTTCCCCACGTAGGATCCGCAGAGTGATTACTCTTTCTCTGCACACATGGCCAGGCCTGTGGAGAGCAGAGAGCTCCATGAGGAATTGACCTTCACATTTGATGGGGTAAGCCAGTGGAGCATCAATGTGAAAAACCTTTCTCATAGGCCTGGTGACCAGTATAGTATGTTCTACGAGTGGACAGGGGTGGCAGGAGAGGGAAAAGGGCAACTCACATGCCAGTGGGTAGCAGCAGAATTTCTGATTGGTTTTCTCTCAAGGTTAGATTCATAAACTAGTTTGTTTCTATATGTCTATTGTGCTTGGAAATATGAGGATAATACTAGCCAGCTGCTGTCTATAAATCTTGGCACTTGGATTTCAAAAAACTTTCCAACTTTGCTTTTGCAAACTCACCAAAAGTAATTTTACCATATAAATAACTTTTGCCCTCATTGTGTCTTCCATGCTCAAAATGTCTCCAAAATAAATCTCCAAAATTATATACATTCTAAAATTCCATTCTTTTTTTCTTTTCCTTTTCTTAAAGTTTCAAAGCTGTCTTTAACAAGTATTCTGTGAAATATTTTTTCTTCCTTGTTCCAAGATCTAAATATTGAAAAACAGTGACTCAGCCATAGGTTATACTCAACAAATTTTCTAGAAATTCAGGTGTGTCATTGGATCAAAGCATTTGGCAAAATTAAGTAAAAGATATGAAACTATGACAGAGGTGTATTATTTCCCTGATACTTTCATTTTATATATCTTTGATAGGACTCAAGGGGATATGTTGACAGTCAGAGGTTGGTTTTTCTAGATAGGTCTGTAAACCAGAATCACCCATATCCTTGACTGTGTGTGTTTGGGAGTTGGGGAAGACAAAATACATTCACTGAATGCCTACATGTACAGTTGCTATGGTTTATCCATGCAATCTTATTAATCCTCAATATTAATTACTGAGATAGTTATTTAATATTCATCTTTTACAGATGAGAAAAATGACTCTTGGAAAGTCGAAGTAATTTTCTGGAATTGGGATTCACTTTGGTGTGAATCAAAAGCCCAAGAATTTTCACCACACCACATTCTGAGCCTTTTACCATTTCATATAAATCTATTTTATTCGCTCTTTCAGAGATTTCAGATAAATGGAGTTATCATTTTAAAGTATTATACTTTATTATAATGACTTTAATTGGAGTGGAGAATATAAAAAAGTGCAATGGATTCTTCTGGGGGAAAATATGTGTAAACCCTGCATCTATGTTTTTTGATCTTATGGGTGGTAGAGTGTAGCCTGGAAACCAAGTTCTAGAGTCAGACAGCTCTAGGCTAACATCCCTGTTCTGCCATTAACTTCTTAGCTTGAGAATTTAAGCAAAATATTTCTTCCATTTGTCCTTCAGTTATGTTAGTGCAATAAGAACAATAAAACAAAGTTACATGAAGTAACAAGGACTGATGTTCAGAATATATACTGATTGGTGGCACAGGGCACCCAATGATCAGAACCAGCAGAAATCACCAGTCGAGCTTATAGGTATGTATAGAGACCTTTTTTCTCACTTTGCCCATAGATTTCTTGCCTTATCTTCTCCATTGGTGGCAGCATGGAAAGGCAGAGGTGCAGTCAAGGTTGAGAGACATAACAATTTAGGAGTGCAATGATTACAGTCTAAAGAATTCAAGAGGAAACATGGTTGGAAGATGTATCATTCTACTTTTACACTATGAAGTTTAAAATAGCCATATTTTAAGTTTGAAATAGCCATAGTAAGTTTAAAATAGCCATAAAACGAACTATCATTTACATTTCCTCATATACTTGGTAAGAGTTGGATTTGAAGTACTGGTTTGGGGTAACTGTTACACAGTTGGACACAGGATGAAGAATCTTTACAGGCTCATGTGAGGTATCGTGATGTATCAATGAAGATTTAATAATGGTAAAGAAAAGGAACATGCATTATTTGTTTACTGCATAAGCAGTGCATATCCAGATTCTTTATTCTGTGGCTGTGAGAATTCCCACAGATTAGCATGTCAGCCACATTCTCCTGATCTAATCTTACATGAGTCTGTGAAAGAATGCTGCTCCAGTCAGCTGGATCAGCTCACCAGGGAAGCCTACTGGAACCAGGCTGGCCACCAGGCCCTGGGATGATTCTACGGGTGTGAGTTATAGAGTACCTTAGGGCATCTGGTCAACCTAACACAAGGGATAGAGGGCCAGAGAATGCCTTAAATGGGAGAAACTGGAGCCAGAACTCACATGGGTCTTAAGTAGAGTTTGCTATACCTTGCTTGGGTGGCAGTGCCAGCCCTGGTTGGTCCTAAGGCCCAGATAAAGTCTTAAAAATTGTCAAAGAAGTCACTCCCAAAGCACAGAACCCCTTGATCTTGGGGTCTGGTGCAGGAGCCTGCATGCCTAGGTCTAAGGGTAGTACTACCTGTATAATTGCTTTTCATGTCAGTCCCGGAAATAAAAGGTGAAGTACTTAGTACATTGCCTATATACCAGTAAGAACTCAGTATGTGTTGGCTATAATCATCATCATCACCATCATCATCACACCAAATTGTACCTTCCTTGGGAAATGTTAATAGATGCTCCAAGAATAAAAGAAGTGAGGTTTCAAAATGAACGGTTTTCAAGAACAATTCAGGTTTTAGGTTAATGATAATGGGTTGAATCTCAGAAGTTAAGAGATTATTTTAAATATAAGGGATTTTTTTTTTAAACACAAACCTCTCAGATAAAGAGAATGGGTGAGAAATCAACAAAAAACAAAATTTTGAAGCTATAAAGCAGATGAGTGAGTGGTTAATGATTTGGGAGACTTGAGAAAACTGAATTCTAAGTCAAGAGTGAGGAAAGCTGAGAAGCAACCTAATTTCTCCTGTACTCAGCAGTTGGAGGCAACACTTCTGAAACTAGAAGTGAAGATGGGACTGAAAACCAAGATTTGTTGAAAATTAGATTCTCAGACCTCCTTACCACTCCATGCAGAAAAGTGGCTGACTGTTCAACAACCCAACCAACCCACCCCCACCCCCAACCAAAAGCTAGATTATTTCTGGAGCACTGGTCTTTGGACTAGAAAACCAGAATTATCTATGTTAAATACAAGTTTACACACTAAATAACGAGACCCAGACCCCATTACTATCACTATTGCTACTTCTATGTTTTTTGTTTTGTTTGTTTGCTTGTTTTTGTCTCATTCAATTCCTAGAACTCTGACAGCCAGAGTTATAGCAATCTAGTCAGGATTCTGGAAGAATCTTTCCTGGGAGATTTGACCTGCCCAAGAGAAATGCCTTAAATATACTGACTATGCCATCATCTTCTAGTTGTATCCTAATATCCATTATTCTCTTCTTCTATAGTAGTATAATTTTTAATTGGTCATATGGCTATGTGCATATCATAAAAGGCCAACCTACTTTGCCGTGAGATGTGGGCCAATATTTCTGGCCAATTGAGATATAAGCAGATGTTGTATGTATAACTTATAGGAATAGGATATATATACTTTCTTCCCTTTTTCCATTTTCTTATTGATTAGAATGTAGACATGGTACTGAGCCTTCTTGTATCAATCAGTGTAACATCCACAAAATAGTAGATCAACAAGGTAGAGGATGTCTGGGTCCGGGACACTCTGGAGTGCTATGCTAATCCCAAACCTGTATTAGATATAAATAAGCTTTTTCCTTGTTTATGCTACTCTTTTTAAAAATTTTATGTTACATGTAGCTGAACATATATATTAAGCAATATAATAATGTAAGATGTTTCTCCAATGAAATGGCACAGCCCAGTAACCCTACAGGGAAGCACACAGTTGAAGAGCCCTGCCCAAGCACATGGAGGTACCAAACAGCTTTACATCCAAAGTTAAGAGGTCAGCCAACACCACAGAAATTTGAGAGATCTTTGAGCTATCATGAAATACAGAGGCAACAACTACAATGATAATGATAGTAAGAAAGAAATTTGGAGAAAAAAGAAACTATGCAGAAAAAAAATCCAAAACTTATCATGTACTCCAGATAGATAAGATAAATATCTTGAGTTCAAAAGCAAGAAAAGGATGTTTTAAAAATGGAACAGAGACCATTATGGCTTTTGAGATTAAAAAATATGATTACAGAAATAAAAAGTCAATGTGAGCTGGAGGATAAAATTGAAAAAAAAAAATCCCAGCAAACAGAGCAAAGGGCAAAGAGATGATAAATAAGATAAAAAGATTTTTTTTTTAAATGTTTTTTTTCAACGTTTATTTATTTTTTTGGGGACAGAGAGAGACAGAGCATGAACGGGGGAGGGGCAGAGAGAGAGGGAGACACAGAATCGGAAACAGGCTCCAGGCTCTGAGCCATCAGCCCAGAGCCCGACGCGGGGCTCGAACTCCCGGACCGTGAGATCGTGACCTGGCTGAAGTCGGACGCTTAACCGACTGCGCCACCCAGGCGCCCCAAAAAGATTTTTTAAAAAAAGAATCAGTTCATGAATTCCAACATATAAATAATAGAAATTGCAAACAGAAAAAGAAAAGAGAAAAAACTTAAGTGTGAAACCTTCTAAGAAATAATTCAAGAAAATTTCCCCAAACCAAAGCACATGAGTTGCCAGACTGAAAGATTTCATTGCACTCTCAGAATAATGAACAAAGAATATTCATCAACTCATATCACTGAGAAACTGCAGAACACTAGGGAAAAGAACAGATCTTTAGAGAATCCAGTGAGGGGGAAAAAAAGGTAACAGAAAGAAGGTTCAGGAATCAAAAAGTCACCAGACTTCTTAACAACACTGGAAACTAGAAGGGATGGAACCCCGCCTCTAAAATTCTGCCAGAAAATGATTTCCAATATAAAATTCTATACCAAGCTAAACTATTGATCATGTGTAAGAGTAGCCTACAATATTTTAAGTCATTCAAGAGCTAAAACTTAACTCCCATGCAACCTTTCTCAGAAAATTACAAAAGGATGCCTTAAGCCAAGGAAATAAACTAAGAGGGAGGAAGACACAATTTCAGAAGATAAGGGAGAACTGTGAGAAATTCAAGTCAAGAGAAATGTGAAAGGGCTCCTCAGGATGATAGTTGTCTTAGGTCAGGTTTCCTAGGGTGGAGCCTGAAACAGGAATCCATGTTATTTATTGAGGGAGATCTATTGAGAAAGAGCTCTCAGGATAAAGGGAGAGGGAAGCAGGATAGGGCAGGGGAAGGAGGCAAAAAAGGATGTGGACTCAGCTGAAGTACAGCTCAGCCCAATCCCATGGGGAGCTCAGCTGCATAAATTGCACCTAAAGGCAAGGAGGCCAGACATTTGTACTCCTGCGTCAATCCAGCATTGACTATGGGAAAGGTGTAACCTATCGATTGAAGTGGCTCCCATTTGACTTCGGGTAATTTGCTGGAGAAAAGTCATCTGTGAAGCATTAGCATACACAGCAACTGCAGGATGGGCACCCCAGCCCTTTAAGGGGATCTGAGCAAGGACACCAACAGTGACCACTATGAGGGTGAGGAACTAAGCCAGCCACAAGTGTGAGACAGGCACTGAGGGCAAGCCATCCAGACTAGAGAAGATCTGAAGGCTCTGGGAGAGATGTCTTCAAGAAGACAAACCCAAGGGAATGTTGATTGTGTTTGAACATATTGAGAGGAAGGTTATACAACTTAGGGAGAGTTTCGGGGTAAATTAGTCATAGGTACATAGAAAACTTTGCAACATAAAACAGTAAAATAACTCCATAGAAAACTAGAAGTTGTACAGGAGGAGAAGTTTATTGAAGGGGACTATATAGCTCAACCATGAATAGCATTTCAAATGGCCATAATGAACACACCAAATACTGATCTAACCGAAGTGTGAAATAACTACCAGGAGGGTGGAGTAAAAGACAATACTGGATTGTCTGCTGTCGAACCCAGAAGTTTTCTCTGGTTACCTGGCAGTGAGTCAACTGGGACCAATGTGACTGCCGTAGGCAACGGGCATAAAGCTGCAAGGTATTGATATCTACTGGCAACACCACCCTCATCTGTATAAAATGTCACTGTCACTCCCTCACCCAAACCCCCCATACAAAGAAAGCAACCGGAGCAATAGAAGTGTCCCTCTCCAGAGCACATCCTTTTGTCAGGCCATGCTTGCCCAAGCACCCCTCTCCACATGATGCCAAGAGACTGGGGTGGGTATGTATCCTGTTAGTCCTTCCACCCTTGAATTTCAGCCTGCACTGTTCGATGCTATAGCACTGCCTGAGCCCTTTTCTTAACATTTTCATTGTCACAGTCAATAGATAATACCTAAAACCAATATATCAAAAAATAGAGGAGTATAAATAGTTGTTTAGGGCTATTTAGAGATATTGAAAGTAATATCAACAGAATCAAAAGTGCCTCTGGAAAGTGGGAAATGTAAAGCTGGGACGAGAGGTTTCTATTTTCTATAACAAACACTGTAGAACTATATGCATATATAACTCATAAAGATAAAAGGATTTTTTAAAATTGTTAAACAAGTTGCTTAACTGATGTACTTTTCTAGGGGCAAAATAAGGTAAGCAGCATTTTCCAAACTTATTTGGCCCCAGAGCTTTTGTATTTATTTCTTTAACCACTTGTTAACATCTTCAAAGTCACAATGTTGCCATTTGGTAACTACCATCTTGCGGAAAGAGCACAAATTTGTAGACAGCAGAAAAACCTGAGGTCTAGAGGGAGGATATTTATCTAGCACTTACTGAGTGCCTACACTTGTTCTGGATTTGTGCTAGATGTTTTAACCTGTGCTTGTTCTTAACTGGATTCTGATCATATCATACGATGTAATTTTGATTCAGTTTTGATTCACAGTTCATTCATTCAAGAGAAGTTCACTGAATGTCTACTATGTGCCAGGCACTTCTGGGAGAAAATAGTCATGATACATAGAGTCCCTGACTTCAATACAGAGATTCTGCAACACTCAAGAAGGAAAGGAGAATGGACAACGCATTACTACCCGTAATTTTGCATTTAATTTAAGGGATCCATCTCTGTATGTTCAAAAGCGACTTCCACATTGGTTCTCCAGCTGCCACATGATTTGCTACAAAGCTAGCTCAGCCCAGGTGGTTTAGAGCTAAAAACTACTCTCTCAATTCAAGAGGCACATCCATTACATTCTGTATCTGGGGCTGTAGGGGTACAAGAGGTCTCTGTAATATTCTCCTGCTTTAGGTCTTTGAAGTATAGAAACTGCTCCTGCATGGTTGATACACTGAGTTGATACTACCATGAAAGCTCACAAAGGTATCAGGTTTATATAGAACTCCTGAAACCTAATGAAAGACAAACTTGAATACACAACCCCCAATTACTCTTGTTTTGTTTAAGTTTACTCTATTTTTTTAACCTATAAAGTTATAAGTGTTCATTTTAGAATACTTTTAAATTATAGCAAATACCAGTCCAAAAAACCAACTGTAGTCTCTCAGCCAAAAACATCCATCTTGATCTATTTTCTTGCAAGATTTTTTTAAAAAGCTTTTCCCATAGACACACTTGTCTTAATTTCTAACAAATTAATAGTAGCCACTGATATAGAAACCTGCAGGTACACACTGGGCTGCTTTTGGAAGCCCTGACTCACAATGCACTTGATTTCCAGGGGGCAGTGCATGCTCCTCATACCTCATTACTGCAACATTAGAGGCTCTGGACCACTTTAACACTCTGAGCATGTTCTTTTTGGATTAAGTGTTGGAGAGAAACAAATCATTAAAAAAGAGAGAGACAAGATGTTAGTTTTGCTTGCTACAATTTATAAAAGACAAGGCAGAGAGAGCCTACATCAGCTCTGTGCTTTCCTGCAGGGAGAGCCGCTCTCTTCCAAGGGCTAAAGGAGTGCAGGGGCAGAGGCACCCAGGATGTCAGCTGTCCCTTAAGTGGGGGGAAGGGCGGGGAACTACATAGATTCTTCAGCTAGGGGGCACTAGGCGTCCTTCATATGCTGCAGGAAAAGAACATTGAGCAATTGAAACAGCTATGCTGGAAAACATGCCTTTCCGTAGAGTTCTTTGGCTTTTCTCTTTTGTTTAATGCTCCTGGAATGCCTTTTATTGTATTGATTTGTCAAAATGTTATCATTCTTATTGTTCAAACCACTGGTCAATTTGTGTTAATTTACTGTCCTTGGCTAAAATAACTCATCAGATTTTTTTTTTTAATGATGGTTTGAGGGTGTTTTTTTTTTTTACACTACACGTTTAAATTCCTTATAAATGTTTTGCATCTTCTAATTTACTTTTTTAAAAAAAAATCATAAATAGCCAGTAGTGGGAATAAAATCACTGCTGGGACAACGGCTTTACCTCTTTTAAAAAATCCGCACTGATTTTCATTTGAGTACTTGCTGGATAAGTCATCACTTCTCAGCTCTGGTTATAATATTCAGCTAAGTCTTATACCTCAAACCACTTCACTTCCTATACTGCATATAAGTGCGGTAAGAAAGCCAAGACTGAGAAGGACAAATGATTTTGGCTTGGTTACCGTAGAGTTGGGAAGGGTACCTGGAAAAATCCCCTTTGGAAGACTGTGCAGGAGGCCCACAACAAATACTTCTTTGTCATAAAATTTATTTCTTTGGTCAGCAGATTATGCCCTAAATTAGATGAAGCCTGTAGACCTTGAATATAATCCAACGAATGCAACCGGATTACCATGCAGCCGTTTGAATATAGACATCAATGCCGTGCTTAAAATGGCCTCCATCAGAATAGTGTAAAAGAATTGAAGGATTAATTTTGCCTCGTGGCCCAGTTCCTGCATGCTTGGCCACTCCCCCCACACCCCACATGAATTTGTCTCAATACATGGAGACGATAAAATGACCATCTCTCCAAGTGCAGCCTAAGATAACAGGACAAACACTGGGACAGTGCCTCTGCAATTGCAGGGACCAAGATCTGTTGACCAAAGTGCTTTTCTTCCATAGCCCCGATGAGGCAACCATTTCCACAGGGACCCACAGGTTGCTGGTCAATGTCCACACCCATGTTCAACCAGGAGTGGGCTGAGAGTTCCTCCTTAGAGCTGCTGGATAAAATACTGTACATCCAAATACTTCAATGGGATGTACTCACACTAAAATAAATAAATAAATAAATAAATAAATTCTAAAAAATTATACATTCTTTATCTTAAACTCAAATATAACTGAGTGTCCTGTACTTTTCTTTACTAAATCTGACTTTATGTCTGTAGTAAGGAGAAAATGCTTCCTTCTTAGGGTTTTTCTTCTTCACTGGGTTAGGGAAGAAAGGAAGTCATATAAGATTTTTGCTTGTGAGTCTGTATTCTCCATGTGAATGTTCACTCATTTACAGGAAAAAGAACCTAGAAAATTGTGTTTAGTCAGAGCAGTCCAGAAATCTAAGAACTCAAAGTAATTATTTTAGTTTGAAGTCCAAGAGTATGTATCCCCAGTGCCTATTCCCATCCATGCAACTATAACTAAAGAAATCGGCATAAAGGTTCATGCAAATGAGAATCAGGAAATTTCCACTTTTACCTTGGTTTTTTTCTATGGACAACAACTTCCCCATACTTCTATTTTATCTTCAGGGATTTTAATGCTACCATATTGGATAATAATCTAAGGGGTGATTTTATTTTTAAAATCTGACCATGATTGAGCATCTCAAAGATAGTCTTAAAGTAAATACATATTACAGTATACATATTGTAAATGTTCCCCCCCTAATTTTCATTACTATTTTAGGGTCAGACATATTCACAAATGGAAAAGTTCATTGTTTATATTATCTGAACTTAAGAATACTTGGAAAAAAACTCTTTTCTGTTAAATTAGTTTGTCTCTAGATGCTAAAATACTTAAAAGATCCACATGCAGTGATCTTTTTAGCTGGTCTCTTTAATTCCCCAGAAAGGGATTATTAAAGCACTAAGACTTTAGAGTAGATATTCTTATGTTGAGACTGGATTTCAGTCAGCATAAGCATTATGAATCTGAATTCAAGTCACTGGATAGTGCAAAACAAAATGGGGATATAGTTAGTTGTAGGAAGTTAGGATCATATCCAAGGAAAACATCATTTGCCCATAAATGAACCTTGGAGCCATCCTGACTTATGCTCTACTCTACTCCCAAGGTGTCTTGTTTTTCATTGAAGAGGGGGTTGATATTATTTAACCAAATACCCTTCCTCCCTTATCTTGGAGAGTGGGATCCATTCACCACTGGTACCATTTTGGTCTTAGTGCAGGCTGCCAAACAAACCCAATTCAGATAGCGTGGTAGGGTGCTGAAGAGCTTTCCCTGTTTACCACGAATTTGCTGTGTGACCTTAGGCAAACCACTTAACTTCTCTGGACCTCAGCCAAAATGGTACTGGATAGATTGTCAGTCTTACCAAGAAAAGAAAAAGGAAAACTTACATCATCAAGGCCTTATATCGTGTTCAGAAGAGAACATATATTTTCTCATCTATCATTGCCCTACTCTTTAAGAGTCATATGTTTTTAAGACATTTATTTCATCTCTCTTTGCTTCGTAAACAGGGAAAAACAATAATTACTAGATTATGATGTCATGATAATAAAATGATGTAGCAAATGTGAAGCACTTAGAACAGTCTTGACACATAGATATTTGATAAATTTTAGCTATTATCATAGTTAATAATAGCCATTAGTCCCTTCAAAAGCATTTTTATTTTAAAGAAAACATTAAACTATATCAATATCCCTAGTAAGTTCTTGTTGTAATCAACATCTTTATGAAGATCTGGTTATTATTGCTTCCTATTAATCATGTTCTACATAAACTTTTAAAAAGTAAAAATGCATATCATTATCAATTTCCCAGAATTCAGAGGAAATAAAGATACCCTTTTCACATATATTGTATTTAACAGACCAGAAAAAGAATTTTAGTTCCCCCTCCCAAGTAATCCCCATCTTTTGATATGTAACCATAAAGCAGTCCTTACTGAAGGTATTGAAAAAAAATACAAAAGGAGATCACACATCTCCAAAGAAGAGATTTTTGAAGGAATTTTTGAAATGCCAAATTAAAATTTTTACGTCTCTAAACTGAGGTAATAAAAATACCTTTTTAAGATATTTAAACTGAGGCAATAAAAGTACTTTGTAAATAAAAAGCATGCGTTATTTAACAGAGTAGATTGTAGCAATCTGTGGTGTGAACAAGAATTTCAACAAAACTTCCCGCCTTAAGCTTTACAAAACCTACTGCCTACAGAAGGACACCTTTTCCTCTCCTGTTACCACTCATCTCCGTCACCACATTCCTGGTGCTGTTCCTGAATTTATCAGTTACTCAAACAATTTCTATTAACATGAGCTTCCCCAGAAGCATATTAAATCATTTAAAAATGATTTAATCATTAAGCCATATATATATATATATATATATATATATATCTTGATTATTGCATTTGTATTATTTCATATTATCATTTTTTTTTCTTTTTTGGAATGTAGAAAATGCTAGCTCTGGAAGTGGTTAATGTGACGAAAAACACATTATATTAAAAAAATCCACGTCAATCCAAAGTGATGGCATTAAGTGGAATCCAGTGTATCACGGAATACCTAATGTGCACAAGATGTGGAGCATGTCCCTTGGTCAGAACTTTTAAATACTAAGTAGCAGTGAGTGGGAGAAATAAATCAAATGGGAGGGTGGCTGGAATAATAAACAGGGGAGAGGCTTCATACTAACATCCCAGAAAAGCAATATGAAAAAGTGATCCTAGCTGTCATGAGCTATTACTGAGTGAAAAAACTTCTTTTTAGCCCTTCTAACTTAAAAGGGGGGGGGGGGGCAAAAAAAAGCGCTGGAGGAAAATAGCCTTCTTTCTTTGAGTCGCTCAGAAAAGTTGTCAGTAAAACCAACTGCCATGTATCATCTGTTTAGTGACAGAAAAAATATATATTGAGATCAAAGATAATCAAGGTACACCTGGTTATTATTTGTAAAGACTTAACAGTAAGTTTTTAATGATTAATTTATCTGCCACATAACGCCTTAATAGATCATGTGGAACATCAAGGGAGGAATGTGAAACTGCATTTCTAAAGCCTCTTTCTATGTCTCTGAATGATAATAGGCATGGAAGCCATCATTAGTCTTGTTAGACGATGGTTCCTTCAGGAATCTCCTATGTGTTACCTTTTAGAGGGGAGGTCAGGGAAACCACCCCCTGGGACTCCCCTGCAGGATACAACTAACACAAGCATAAACTGTATGGAAATGGCTAAATTATCTTCACTGAGACCTTGGCCTTTCACATCAATCAAGTCCTTCTGAACTAGTAAAACAGATAAGCACCCTGCTGGCAAAAGTGTTACTATCCTTATGCTTGTCATGACTGGCACTACAAATTTAACAATAAACGGGCAGTTATTTGTCTTACTTCTTTAAAAATCAAAATAAGCGTGCCATGTTGCTATTTCTCTCCGTCCCTCCTGTAAAGACCCTTTATCCGGGAATCCGATCGTAGCTGCTATCAGAGCACATGGAGAAGGTAATACGCCTCCAACAAGCCACAACAAAGCAAACCAGGACCCCATGGCTGCCGTGTGGGAGGGGGCCGGCAGATTTATCCACCCTCACGTCTCAGCTTCCTGAGAGTGGAGCCTGTGTCAATGCCTCATCCTGACACCTAACTCATGGGGGAATTATAAGTCATCAATACCAATGACTGTAAAACACTTTGTAAATAAAAACGGCTTAGAAGTTCCAATTAACAACAGAAAGTAACCCTCTGGGATGTACCAGAGAGAAATAACTACAGCCATAAATAAGCAATGATGGGTTTAGGCTCACCTCTTATTTCAATGCCATTAAAAATGGGCCTCCTTCGCATCTCCCGTCTGAAGACCCCACTGTAATTTCTTGTCTTACCTACGTTACAGAGTGTCACGGCTTATGAGAGAAAGGGTTCAGGGAAGACATGGTTGAGCATTTCCTACTCTTTTAACATGAGTACTCCCACCCAACACACATACATTTTCTGATCTCTCCTTTCACGAGAAACGACCACAACAACCTGGTGGTTTAACTTAACTGACGTAGCCAACTGCATGACCAACTACAGATGTGTAGCAAAGAGGGCTGGGAAGCAAGAGGCCCAAGAAGTTGCTGAAGGGCACATCTTTAGTGTAGGTACTGTCATTCTTGCCCCATCTAAAACTTTCATGAGCAGACACAATGGTTGTAAGTGTGGCCCGGAAAGTATCCACCGAGCTTGTAGCATGTTTCAGGTTCTGTGCTGGTCACTTCCAATATATCTCACTTGTACCTGTAAAGAACCAGAGGCTTCAGTAGCAATTTGGTATGACTACAATTAAATTGATAGCCATACGACATTATTTGCAGTGCCTTATAAATACAAACTCATTATTACTCAGAATAACCATTATTACTCGGAATAGTACTCAGAATAGCAGGTACTATCATCATCTACATTTTTAAGATGGGGAAACCCAAGCAGAGAGAGATTGAGACCTGAACTCTAGGGTCTGTGCTTTTAACCACTTTGCTAAGCTGGAATAAGAGCCCAAACTCCCTACTCCACAACTAGCGTCTAGGGTCTCCGCTGGATTATAAAAATTTAAAAATAAGCAAATAAGACAGGGTGGTATCTTCTTCAGTTGTTCGCATGCCTGGACAATGACGGATAGGCAAACACTATAGGGTGGCAGGAATCATAGGAATGTGCAAAATAGTTGGGAAATGTAAATAAGGGAGCATTTAATTCAGACTGGAGTCTTTAGAGAAATCTTTTTCAAAAAGATAATGAGTTTTGGTTTCCATTTCCTCTGAAAATCTCGTTATATGTCCCCCCGTTTAACTGTTATATATCCCCCTGTCTTACTGCAAGCATTCTTGTAACCTTGGGCATAAGTGTGCACGGCGTGTCCACAAGGAGTAATTTTAAATATCAAATCAAATCAAATTAGTACCACCCTTAGCTCCTGCCAAGGCCATTGCAACATCAGAGCCCACAGCAACAGGACACAGGTTTCCAGAGCTTGACCAGAAACCAAGGTCCAATCCTGGGGAATTCATGGGGGCTTCTGGTATAGAGTAGCCACCAGGCATCTCCAGAGCAGCTTTAGCTGGCCGGTGGGTTTGGCTGGTGCTCTGATCATCCCAGACGTCATAATAGGCAGAGACACTGACTATCCTGCACTGAAGGACTGTGAGGGGAGGGCAGTGCTTGCTCTGCACTGCAGAGACCATCTCTAAGGTGAATGTCACCTCCGATCTGTGAGGAAGATGCACTTACAAGGAGAGCCATGCCAGGGTAGGTGTTTGGGAAGATGAGCTAGGGAGAAGGGGACGGGGGGCGGGGGGGGGGGGGGTTTGTGTGTGGCGACTCCGACAGTGTGCTCAGCTTCTGCTTGGTCTTTGATCTCCCTCTACCGAGGGAGGGATTCGCCCCCAGGAGGAACAGACCTCCTTGCATCCCTCAGCCCCTGCAGCAACGCAGTGATGCCTGTACAGGACCTGCCCTGCTTGATACCTAACAAGAGCACACAGGAGCTCTTCAACACATGGCTCTTTACTCACTGTATGTTTTGTACCTTCTAAAACATATGGTATGGGGCTCTTGGGTGGCTCAGTTGGTTAAGCATCCAACGCTTCATTTGGGTTCAGGTCATAATCTCACGGTTTGTGGGATCGAGCCCCATGTTAGGTTCCATGCTGACAGCACAGAGCCTGCTTGGGATTCTCTCTCTGATTCTCCCCTGCTCTCCCTGTCTCTCAAAATAAATAAACATTTAAAAGGTATAGCACATGAGCACAATAAAAAAACGATGACGCTATAGATGAATGACATGGAAACGTATACACTGTGTATTGCTCAGTGAAACAAAATAGGTTATGAAATAGTATGTACCAAATGCAATTGAATACATAGTTCTATTCAAATAAAAATACAGGAGAAATATACATTAATACATTTGTAGGGATCATGGGGAATTTTTTTCTCCCACTTACTTATCTGTATTCTCTATAATGAATATGTATTACTTAATTTCTTTTAAGAGCTATTTTATATTTTCCTCAGAAAATGGGAGATTAGAGAATAGGTGGTACAGGTAAAGATTATTGTCAGTCTTAGTGGATTTTTTTACATTTTTTTTAACGTTTATTTATTTTTGAGACAGAGAGAGACAGAGCATGAACGGGGGAGGGGCAGAGAGAGAGGGAGACACAGAATCAGAAGCAGGCTCCAGGCTCCAAGCCATCAGCCCAGAGCCCGACGCGGGACTCAAACTCACAGACCGCGAGATTGTGACCTGAGTTGAAGTCGGACGCTTAACCGACTAAGCCACCCAGGCGCCCCAGTCTTAGTGGATTTTTAAAGTGCTGATTTGATTGAACTATCTCAGGTTGAGGAACAAGACATTAATATTGGGGAGAGAAGTATTTTCATGAACTGGATTTGCCAGCTGTCTCCTGATGGCCAAAATCAAATGTGAAGTGGCTATTGTCATTCAGCATATTCCCAGAATTCAGATTTTATAACTTCCCTGCCACTTACCAAATCAAAATCAAAGTATCCCAAAGTAGATCCAAAGGGACATTGGTAGATTTTAGAAGAAGAAATACTAAAAACCTGAGTGCCAAGTTAATTTGGAAAGGCTGAGCTAAATAAACATTAAATAGGTTTCTTTACTGCAGGGCTTCTCAGAGCTTTTGTTATGCTAATGTGCACTGTAAATTCCTGAAAACTGTTCAAGTCATGAAGCATTTCCAAATTTCATATTTATCCATAAAATCATTTTTTTTCCACCAAAGCATCACACAGGGCTAGCGACCATAGAATGCATTTAGGGAAATATTGTTCTAAAATACTATTCTAGAAACACTATAAACATATATACTGTTTCCCTCAGGATAATTAAAAAATTATTTGGCAAATACAAATCAGTTATTTTCACCAAAACACTCTCTAATTTCAAGAACTGTGACATTGGTGAGGATATTAAATCAATTCTGCCAGGTTGCTTCATCAGAAGCACCAGAGTTTCATACCAGTGAAAACATGTCTGAACTTTACCCAAAATCTGTGAAATCACTTTCAAGTAAATGGGACTAGTCTGCAAACAAAATAAAATGTACACCTGTCACTGCCATTCATTTCCATAATCACAGTTTATAAATTTACATGCCATGAAAAGCTTTATTCATGTTCATATGGTGTAAAAATTGCAGGAGAAACTTCAAATTAATTACCTTTCTTAAAACAAAGCAAGTTAATTTTATCACAGACAAAAAAGGGAATTTATTCACAAGTCACAAAACTTCTCGAAATACCGTCATGAAATAAGACCTAGGAAAAGTGGCTTGTGGCCATGGCTATTGTCCATAGTCTTACGGCCTTGGATCAGGTCTCTCCAGCTTAGCCTTTGGAAAACCTCAAAGGTAGACGTGACCCAACACTATGATCCCTTTCTCTGAGTTTACTCAGAAATTTCCTCCACAATCTACACAATCTGGTGACTTTTAGAACCAGAAGTTGAACAGCTGAGATAGTCCACCCCTAATTTGCCCTCACAACCTCCGTAGACACCAGTTGAACTCATCTCAGAATCCATTTGGGTGGGCATGGAAGGGACTCCAGGGACTGAGGTTTGGTTTTTTTTTTTTTCTTTTCTTGGAAGTATTTTATTTCACACTGAAATAAGCTGATTAGTATGTAGAAAAGCAACAGTCTCTTGATTTCCACAAATGTGTTTTGATTTTTTATTCTGGGCCTCAAGTTCCTTCCTGCATACATTTAACTGCAGCCCACTCCAACACTGGTACATTTACTGGGTCGAGGGGTTGTGGGGGGTGTACTTCTCCTTGGAATCTTGCTTACATTTGCATGTGAAAAGAAAGAAATGCTTTTGAGTAATTAGTCATCTGAAATTCTGCACCATGAGGAAAAAATTTGCTTTTGGATATTTATGGGGAGAAAAATCCATATGGACAATGAATACAGTATTGATGTGTTGGGGGGAAGGGTTGGGGGCATAGCACATTATGTTGAATTTCACCCAAACAATGGTAAAAGTAATATTGCTACTTTCTCATAAACTATAGCTACTGTGGAAAATAGCACAAAGCTGGGTTTTTTTTTCATAAGTTAAATTTCTTATATTAATTCCATGATTTAAAAAAGCTCTTTATTTTTGACCTGATATTTTCATGCCATATTGAAGAAACTCATGATCAATATGTATTGATTTGATCACTAATTGCATTAATTTTGCTTTAGAAATTAGAAAGGCTCTAATGAGAATGTGAAGTCACTTCAAGATAGTGCATTATGGGCAGACTAATTTAGCTGGACTCTGTGCATCAGATTATTTCATTATGAACCATCAATTACCATACAAACGGATGAGATAAATAGCTTTTTTCTGAGAAGATTTACATTTTTGAATTCATCTATAAATTTCAAGAGCTTAAGTTAATTTATATCCCATGGCCATATTTAATATACAAATAGTTCAGTCATGAATGCATTATCTGCATAAACCCTTACTCTAGCCTTTCATATTATGCTTTGAACAACAGTGGAAACACTTTTTAAAAAATATTTGCCCCTGCTGCATTTAATCTCTTAAAGAAAAATGTGAAATGAATATTTCTATTAAAATTCTCCATACCATCACTTAGCAATTGGTACAATAAAACCAAGAGAGCAAGACGGATAAATGTTGTTCAAGGTTTATAAAATTGTTAAGAATATGAAATAGGCAAGCTGATTTTGAAATTGAGTGCAGATGCTAAAATAACATCCCAAGAAACAAGAAGTATAGAGGCTTTTAAATTTTGTGAGTGTATTTCTGCTCTTCTTAGAAACCTACCTGTTCAATTGAATCCAATAAAAAGACTCCAGAAGGAGAGTTCTCTTCAATAAAATTCCACCTAATTTGATTTTGGGGAGCTTGAGTGGAGTGGTATTGTGGTATATGGGAGAAATGTGGCCAGAGGCAAAACTGCAGAAACATTTAAGATGTCCAGAGTTCTGGGTATCTTGAAGAAAATCAATGCATCAAAATGAAATCCATGAAACATTTCAGAAATAAATATTCAAAAGCTCATTCTATTCTCAAAATGCGTTTGTATCGACAATGAAGGAAGTGAAATAGCTAACACTGATAGGTACCTCATACAGCCCTGGGAAGTTCTGAAATGGTAATGATAATGAAGATGCTGTCTACTTTTCTGCCATTTAGTATTTAGTGATACAATCATGAGCACACAGTTTTGGTATTCCATTTCTACAGTTACAATTATTGTACATTTATGAATTTAAAGACTTCAGAAAACAGTCCAAAGTTAAATTTAGTTGCTCTTTCATGATCTTGTTCACTGACAATACAAGATGATGTATAACATGATACCCCCCCCCCCCAAAGAATCAGTGAAATGTGCATTTATCACTTAATCTGGGATAAAGCATATTTCACAAGCAAAGATCCTATGAGAGAATGTCAGAGTTGAGGAACTCACTAGAAATCAGCTAGCTCCTTGGCATTCATGGATCAGCATCTGGGAACCAGTGTGGACTCTCCACCTTCACTGTAGGCTTCCCAAATCCAAATGTGAATTAATATGATACCCAGAAGATTCACCTGTGCATTAAAATTTGAGGATAGTGGTCTAGTCTCTCCTTATTTTTTTGTACAGACATGGCAGCTAAGGCCAAAAAAAAAAGCTTAAGAATTGTTCAAGGTGGCAAAAATTAACTCCTACAGGTCTCTAAGGCTGAAAGCTTCAGTGGTTAAATATGATGCTAAATAGATCCCAGTAAGGGATTAGGTCTGTAAGTCACAGTTAACTTTGTTGGTGGTTGGATGCTGGCTCAATTTCCAGCCGGCTTTGGGAATTGCTTGCCATGGCTATAAAGAGGATTTTTGAGAACATGTCCGCATACTGTAAGGACAATTTTGCTACATTTCTGCTCCTCAGAAACATTTCATCAGTCAAGTCCATGAGCAACTGCCAGTGTCCTCCGACTGCAACTCATATTTTATACAGATAATTCAAAGTAAGGGAGACTAGTTGCATCATCAATTTACCTACTCACAAAACAAAGTGTGAAAGTCAAATGTGACATATTTGTCAATATTTCACCACATAGAGATGAAAACGGAAAGGAAAGTAATAAGTGGAGGAATTTTTAGTGTGGCTACCTACAGCTGAGTATGTGTAAGGCAAGTAAACAGTGGCCCAGTATAGACACAGCTGAGGGCACTTAATTAGTGACAATTACAACATTGTTCTAAGCTGCCTGCAACCTTGCTCTTTCCCTTTAGATAAACTCTTTTAAGTAAATACAATGTCAAGAAAATGGACAAGCCCTTTGACTTGCCAGAGAAGAATGAAAGTGGCATATTCTTTTATCAATTGAAACGTGCTTTTTTCAACTAGACTTGTTAAGGGAAATTAGACTTAACGTTTACTAAAAATCCATACAGCCTACAATCTACACATTATTTACACTACTTAGTGTTAAATGTGCAGCAAATAGTCTTTCCGCAAAGAAATTATACTAATAATTATCACATAGAAAATCTTATGGTTAGAGCCTTTCAGAAAATAAATACCTATAAATACAATTTGAGAAATAGTTTCCTGATTCACTGATGTTTAATGATTTATAAGGGAATAAACAATCTGATGCTTTGCTAATTATCATCTGAAGTGAGAACGATGTCCAGGAAATGTTTTGACCAGAGCATGGTGAAATTGATGTACATCACCCTAACACATGCTGAACTAAGGTCTGGCTCACATGGATATGATCTCATGTAGAGATCATAACAGGTTATGCATGCATTTCCATTTAAGGCAGTATTCATCTCTAATATGAAAAAAGGTATGTTTAAAAATAATATTAATGGGCAATTAAAGTTATGGGCAGGAAAGGGTATCTAAATAATGTGGAAATAGGGCACTCAGATTTCACAGGCTTTACAAAGAAACTTCAAACATTAGTCCAAGGAGATATCTATCTATCTATCATCTATCTATCTAATCTATATCAGCTTTTAGCATACCTTTAAATACAAAAGAATAATAAATATGCATTTTTAATTACAGGTGACAGAGAAAGGAAATATTAAAATCATAGCTAATTATCTTTAAAACTGTACTTTTCCTATTCTGCCAACTCCAAAGGTTTAAATCAGTATAGAGGCTGTTCTCAAGAAACTGAGAGAGAGGCCATAGGGATTTTAGTTTGCATTACTGCTTCACAGTAGCCAAAAATAAATGTTAGCATTTGCTATTTCATAACATCCCGATAACTCTTTCAAAGACATATATGTGGTGGTTGTTCTTGTATTGAGATTGGCATGGGAGGATGCATTTGTTCAGTGCCATTTACCTGTTCTCACCTGGTTCTTTTGAGACCAATGGCACAGGAAGGGCTCTCATACTGTCCTCAGGTCACACCAGGCACACACAAGACTTGACAATAAATGCTTTGCTGGTGGTGATGACTTCCTTCTGGTCTCACAGAGCAAACGCATTAAAACCCAAGAAAAACTCTAGGACTTTGCTTATTTTTATGGAACTATATTTTTAAGATCCAATCCAAGTGGTCATTAAATGAGTTCAGAGAATAATTGAGATGACCTTAACCTAGAATTTTATTGCCCTACTAACATATTAAAAACTGAACATCAAGAGAAACTCCTTCCCACCAGTTATTACCTTGAAATTATGATCAGCTCACAAGAAAGGGGCCCTCCAAATAAAGCTACATTAACTCTTTGTTAACAGCACAGTCGCACTACCCATGAGGTTTTCTCACTTATGAGGAGCACTGAATGCATTTCTCCAAGCCCTGACTCTGCCCCTAAGTTCCTGGGGCCCTGAGGCTCCACATGATTCCACAGCTCTATCATGAGCAGGTCAGAGAATGAATATTTCCTTCGTGGGCTTGTTTGCCTAAATACGCACTACTTGCTCGATTTTCTTTCTCCTCTAGCTTAAACCATGGCAACACCACATCTGGCAGGTGGCTCTTGAACTGTTCTAGCAGAGCAATGTAAGAGTTGTGGTTATTCACATTCCTCACGACCAGCAGAGGGAGCGAAAGTGCACAGCAATTCAACTTTAATGAAATAATATCTTTAAGTTCTATTTCATCAACATAAAATCTGCCCGTGTGTCTGGGTGAAGAAATATGGCAAGCGTGATATATTTGCTTGCTGTCTGTTAATGTTTCTACGTGGGAGGCCACTAAAAATCCGTGGGGGAAAGAAAGTCCACCTGCCCACAATATTCTACTGTACAAAAATGAAGGAGGAACCGAAGAATCCTGTGGCTATAGGGAAGTGGCAGAGAGGTATCAGTGTCCTGGTTGGGAATGGAACTTGCATCTCCTAATTGGACCCCTGGTTTATGATTTCACTCATCTCCATGAAGGTAGATTTAGGGATAACTGATAAGCTTTCAAACAGAATAAAACCAGATTAACCAGCCATGGTCTCCACTGCCCCCCCCCCTAATTTTTCTCTCCAACTAAGTTGTCCCTTGCCACCAGCCCACCTTCTGCTTTCCACGAGAGAACATATTCTTCCATCTTAGGGTGAAAGCTGAAGCCTTTCAAATGCACTATACCACATAAGCATTACTCTTCTGTCCTCCGTATCTCTGCTTCTCAGTCTACTCCAGCCCCACTGCCCCCCACCCCCAGTGCCGTTCCTCACACACATCAGGTTTCTCCCATCACAAGCTCTTGGCACTTGCTGTTCCCTCTACCTAGAACATTACTCCCTGAGATAGCTGCCAGGCTCTCTCCCTCTTCTTCCATTTGCCTCACAAATTGCAACTTCCTTGACCTTATTTTAATTGCAAACCATCCCCTTTCCACTTTCCCTCCTGCTTTATTTTCCCCATCTGACATACTATGTTGTAGGACTTACTATCCACTTGTTTACTGTCCTCACAGTACAGGGATTTCTGTCATTTTGTTCACTGCTGTTGAGTGAATGAGCAAATGTGTGAATGAATGAATAAAAGAGTAAGTGAGCCTTAAATTTAGTTACATATGCAGCATTCAAAGGAAAGAAATGCAAGTTTCCTCTAACGAAAGTGACATTTAATGCACATCGTGGTTCTTTCAGTCTTACCTAAAAATAATTTGCTTTCATCAGTGCTTCAAGGTCACTGTATTGATTGAGGCTCCTACTGTTTGACTCTGAGAGCAAGTGTGCTCATAACTTTATCATATTGCCACAAGTATTACTTCCTTTGTAAGATAATGCTCCAGTCACCTCCTTCTACCATGATGTCTAATTACCTCTCTTGGGGTCTCACATTCCTTTGTGAAAAGCTAACATTAGCTGATATATAACACTCATCATAGTCTTTGCATGTTTGGTATGTGTGACCAAATGCCCTTTAATATGTTCCATACTAATATTATATGAATATTAGTGAATAGCATACATTTCTATGGGACCTCTTAAGTAAATATGTATTTAGTTGGTTATGTTTTATGCATATTTAGAATTTGTTTGCATTATCCAACTTCACATGTATTATTTACCTGGTGGGAATATTTAGCTTTCGTTCACTCTATTTTATCCTATGGATAAATTCACATATGTTTTACAATATGCATAACATTTCCACTAAATCATCCTGATGTCTGGTATATTTATCACTTTTTATGAGGTGCTTATCTACACTGAGGCATTTACTTAATCACTCGTTCTTTGTTTATTTGCTTTTTGCCTTTCCTCACTGAAAACAAGTATCTGTTGGGGGAAAAAAAAAAGATGTGTGGGAGTCTCCAGGAAAGCAAGCTCTACAAAGAGACATAGCAGATTATTCCTGAAGAAAAATTCATGTGTTAAAAATCAGTAAAGCATAATTAATTTCTCAAAAGTTTTCTGTTTTCTTTTACAGCTTATAAAAAGAAAACTCTCATATTATGGTCACAGGGAAATCTAAATGCATAATCTTCATTATTTTATTCTCAGTTTTAATTGAAGCAATTAAAGTTGTTAAGTGTTTAATTGCTTCCTATTTCACACTTAAAAATCTGGTCATTTATTTTTAAAGTTAAGTCGGAAGGACTAAAATTGGCAATAATTTAGAAGCTAAAGGAGGTGGATGAATAATTTGGTTGTATTTTCCTGTTCAATCAGCATCTCATGGGAGTTTAGAAATAATTCTATTTATCTTTCTTATGTGAGGCTAACATAGTTGACCTACCGCAAGCCATTATATCCAACTAGTTTGCTGATTTGTTTGCAGACTATTTGATTATGTTCTTATTTTTTTCATTAAAATTTTTATGAAAGCTAAGTGGCAATTTCATGTTGGAGAAATAAAGCGGTGAAAATCACTATCATATATCCATCATTAAAACAGAGCACTTGCGACAGCGTGCTCCAGTATATCACAGCTTAGTGCACCAATGCTTCCAACTTGTGTAAAAATCTTTTAAGAGGCATTTTGGATGGGAGTTTCTCTATGTCTACACTAAAGGAATGCACGTGATTGCTGTTAAAATTGCAGAACACTTTTATATCTGTTGGAAATCTAAAGAGATTCATTTTTATGGATTCTCTGTCTCAGAAGACGGACATTTAGGATGTTTAAATTTCATTTTGAAATATCTGTTGCTCACAAGAAGTTGCCAAAATAGAGAGGCCCTGTGTATGCTTTGCCCAGCTTCTCCCATGGAAAAAACTTGTATAATTGCAGCACTTTAGTGGATTTTTAAAGTGAAAAGACTTTTGACCAGCCCGTGACTTCTGAGGCAGGACCCTTACAAAGACACAAAATTCAGCCCCACTGCTTGTCTCTAAGAAGCAGAAACCAAATGTCGTGATTCTTTGGGTAGCCTCAGAATCTCGGCTACAATGTTCTGTATTTCCATCTGGCTTCCTCAAATGAGTTCCGCTCATAATTTGACACATTAGCCAAAGAGAAAGGCAGGAACAAACAAGCAGTGGTGATTAAATATCTCTTCGCTTTACTCCTGGAGAGATATTAATGAGACGTGTGATTTCTGAGGCTTATCAAGGACATTAATTTGTGAATTTCTGGGTACTTTAGAATGGTCAAAGCATGAGGACAAAGTCTGTCGCCTATCTGTCCATCATGAAACTATTCTTCTGAATTTTATAGTCTAGTATTTATGTAGCCATTTCTCTAGTGAAGACTGAAGATTTTTTTAGTCGACTCTTCTTTTTCTTAGATAGAATAGAGAGTTACTTTATCTGAAAAGGTGGGTTCTACCTTGTCTGATGAACTGCTGGGGAAAAGTGAGGTTGATTCAGAAGTAACCTTGCTGCCCTCTTTTATTTTTTCTTTTTGGTTCTGAGTCCAAGAACCTTTAACCTTTCTGTCTTGGAATGAATTTGGCCTGTCTCATTCTATGTATAATCTCCTGGGTAGCTCACTTTTGGGTTCAGTATAGGACATAATACCAAACCTTTGTGACTGGAGCAATTAAAAACAAGGTAACCTCAAGGAAATAGAAATTAAAACACATTCATTGAATATCCACCGCAATGGTTAAAAATGAAAACAAACAGAAAATGCCAAATATTGGGAGGAGGTAGAGGAACTAAAATGCTCGTGTATTACTGGTGTGAGTGTAAATACTTATAACCACTCTGGAAACTGGCTCATCTGCTAAATCTGAACATATGCACACCCTATGACCCAGAAATCCTACTCTTAGCTCTATCTCCAGCAGGAATGTATGTGTGTATGTGCATACTTTCATCAAAAGAGATGTACTAGAATGTTTATAACAGACTATTCAGAGTAGCCCCCCACCCCCTTCTCCAAGGAAGGAAACTATTCAATTGCCTGTCAGCAGCAGAATGAATGAGATGTGCTGTGTTCATCAACGGAACACTGCACAGCAGCAAGAAGGAACAAACATAATACATGACAAATGTGAATGAATCTCATAAACGTGATAGAGAATGAAAGAAGCCAGACACCACATAATACATCCTGCATAATTCCATTTATTTAAAGTATAAAACTAAGCAAAACAGGAGAGTGGTTACCCTTGGTGAGGAGGGTTAGTGACAGGAAGGGGCCATAAGGAGAACTTCCGGGACACTGGTCATGCATGCTCTGTTTCCAGGCATGGTATAGGGGTGCTCTGTCTGTAAAAGTTCATCTTCTTATACACCTGACTTAGGACTTTCTCTGACAATATTACCCTTGAGTAAAAGGTTAAGAACAAAAATGAGGTATAGTCTCCTGCTGGCTTTCTCTGTCTTCTAGCTCTCCTTCAGACTGGGTCCTAGTCTTCTCCAACTTCCTTTATACTTGGACCTAGCGCTACTCAGTGTGTGTTCTCTTTCCAGGTGGTACTTGCCTGCTCAGCATGGCCATCTCTGTCCCAGGAAGAGGGCAGTGCCATTGGGAAAGGAGAAAGGAGAGCCACGACCAAGTGTGAAGGTCTCCCCAGCCCTCCAAAGGGTTAATGGGACCTGACAAAGGAAACAGAAAGGTCCTTGTGTGTGTAGGATTTAAATTATGATTTGTGAGAATCTGCTCCAAAATGAAATTTCCCCCAGTGAAAGTTAAAAGGATAAAAATAATCTTTACTTAAAAAAATCATTTATAGTCTTCTTAAAATACTTATGTCAACTCTTTAACCACTTCAGCAATACCATCTCCTCCTCATTTTCTTCTCTATTGATTGATTGACTTGAGAGAGAGATAGCGTGTGAGTGTGGGAGAGGGCCAGAGGGAGAGACAGAGAATCCCAAACAGGCTCACACTCAGTGCAGAGCCTGATGAGGGGCTTGATCTCATGACCCTGGGATCATGACCTGAGCTGAAATCAAGAGGTGGACACTCAACTGACTGAGTCATACAGGTGCCCCTCTCCTCTTTGTAGAAATTGTTATTTGGGAACGCCTGGGTGGCTCAGTTGGTTAAGCATCAGACTCTTGATCTCAGCTCAGGTCACGATCTCACAGTTCATGAGTTCAAGCCTCACATCAGGCTTTGCACTGATAGCATGGAGCCTGCTGGGGATTCTGTCTCTCCTTCTCACTACTGCTCTCCTGTTTGTGCTCTTTCTCAAAAATAAAAAATAAATAAACTAAAAAATTGTTATTTTAAAAGTGATTTTTCTCCACTTCTTTTCAGGCATAACAATTTTAATTAGTGTCCCATTTTCCTGTAAAAGTGGTGACTACAGATAGGACAGGAAATGATTTTGCCCTTGTGGTGCACAATAGTGTGGCTTGTAAAGAATTATCCAATATCATTAGCCTGGGAGAGACTCCCTCTCTTCTAATTTTGTGACGGTTCTATATATTTTTTTCTGTGACCTTGGTCCTAACAGCAACTTAGAATACATATTCTTTCAATACTTCTTTATTGCACACCCTCTTGGTGTCAGGCACCATTATAGGCACTGAGGACATAATGATGACAAAACAGATAATTAAATGGATAATATAGCTCACTGTAGCTGAGAGCTTCCCATAAATAACAAGAAGCAAGATACTATCAGAAAGAAATTAGGATCATGAAGAAAATAAATCAGAATGATAACAAAGAGCACATGGAGGCAGGGGACCAGAGACTCCTTTAGCTGGATTGGATGCAGAGGGAAGGCCTCCCCGAGCAGGTAATGTCTGAGCTGAGTCTTAGGTGACAAGAAACAACAGCCATGAGAAGACTGTATGTACCTGAGATAGCATCAGACACAGGCTGCAAAGAACATCAATTACCTGCCTTCTTCAGACCAGCTATATATGTAATTATATATGTCAAATATATAAATCATTGAAAAATACTTCTGAGAGGCCAACATTTAAGATGGTGAGTTGAATGGAAGGAAAATATAGGGGTGAATAAAATATGAGATTGCAACAGAGTTAAAATAGCCTTATGTGATTAACACTCTGTTCCTATATTAAATGAAGAAAAAAATATTTCCATTTATAAGTATTAGGGACATATACACAAATCCGTAGAAAGTTACAAGCTATCGATCTAGTAACTAAAGAAAATTATTTTTTTTGAGTATATTTCCCATGCTGCACTTTTCATCTCTGTGACTTATTTACTTTGTACCTTCTAATCCCCTTCACCTATTTCACCCATCCCCCACCCCATGTCCTTCCCCTCTGGCAACCTCTGGTTTGTTCTCTGTATTTATGCGTCTGTTTCTTCGGTTGTCTGTTCATTTGTTTTGTTTTTTTAGATTCCACATATAAGTGAAATCATATGGTATTTTCTTTCTAAGGAGAACTCTTGAAAACTGTCTTTGGATAATAACACAAAATCATGAATTGGTAATTTTTAAAATTCCAATAAGTGCTAACTCAGCAGACCTACATGTTGGATTTGGTAATCAAACTAAATACTACTATTTCTGGATGTAAGACGTAAGTGGTCGATTGCTTTGAAAATTTAGGCCTTATGATTTATTAAAAATCACTAGGAAACAGATGATGAAAAACAAATGAAGTTTCTGAAAATGTTTTTCATTTTTCTGAAAAATACTTTCATTATCATTATCTTTAGCAAATTTAATCTAAAAATCACCTACTTTTTCTGAGCTTTGAGTCAAAAATAATAAAACACTGTAGAATCTGGGAGAATTTCTGTATTGGCCAAGAGAATTTTGAAGCAGTGAAGTCTGATAAGAAAGGAAGTGAGGGGTGAGCGAAGGTCTCCAGCCAAATGGGACAGAAGAAAGAACCCAACTAGTTGTGACAAATAGAGAGAGAGCAGCTGCTGACCAGCTTTGTGACCTTATTTATTACCTGAGGAGGAGAGCTGGCCAATGACAGAAAGGAGGAAAACCATATCCTCCCTTGGGGACAAGGTATAAAGATCAAGGGATCTGTGAAGTCTTGCATGTCCTGCAATGATGATGACGGTAATAATGACCACAGCAGTCCCTAGAGTGTGACACCAAAGTGAAGGGGAGGAAAAACATACCCACAAGGAAATGAGGAGCATTTTGCAGCAGATGGAAAGCCTTCATTTGATTTCAAGTTCTTTTGACAGGAAACCCATGCTTCTCCTAGATTACAACGGTGTCCCTTCCCATCATATCCCTTGGTTAGAACAAAAGTTAGCGGATGCGCATGGGATTTTCTTTAAGATTCTTTGTACTGGAGACGATGGGGAGGGGGCACCCATACACTGGTAGCTCTTCCCTTCCCTCTGTGAAAATATACCATATCCCTATATTAAGAAAAGAAAAGCATAGGGGAGAAGAGAGTTTGGCAGATGTTACCATAATGCAAAAATTATACTGAGTAAAAGGAAAGTCCACTCTTGAGGTACGCTCTCTCTCAACTCCATAAGGTGTCAGACGAAAAGATATTCTGACTGTTAACTCAGACTTACATTCTGTTTTTCCTTATCTTCTCCATCACTTCTCAATCATGAATTAATCATAGCATTGGCCACATTTTACCGTGTTTTGAATCCATTTTCATGGATCTCTCTATCCATTTGAATAAATATTCTCTGATATATATCATATCACAAAGAAAGGACTTTATAAATTGTAAAATCTTAAGCAGAAGATGAAAAAAAGCACATGGAGAATTTGGGGTCCAGGAGTAAGGCTATTATTGTACATTCTTCTAAAGGAAGCTGAAGCATACACATCCCAGGATAGATTTGGGTTTCATTCTTTTTGATTATTGCAAAAAAAATTGTGAAACTGGGTAAAAGTTTGTCTTTTATTTTGGAAGCAATAATACTCATAAAAAATGCTAAGTGTGGGCTACAGAAGGCCACCCATGCACTGATGTGTCATATGAAGTGAGGACCCCACAAGAAGGCAGAAACTCTGCACACTGAAACCCCACCTCAAAAAAGAGGATAAATGATAGCGGCTTAAAAAAACTTTTGCCTGCAAGGTTTTCAGGACCCAAGACACTACTGAAATAAAGAGTTTACGAAAGCAGTCAGAGCCAATGTTATATTGCACATAGCAGCTGCCACTGAGTCTCTGCTCATGGAAGGTGTGAAAGCGATGCTCACACATTGGTACCCACAGCCACAGCCTCCCTAGAGGACAGCGGTTGGCAGCAAGAGTCATCTGTGCAAAGAAGTGACTCACACTGAACAGAAGCAGTCAGCCAGGGCAGGGAGCCATGACTCATCACCGGGACCTCTCAGCTGCCCCGATCTCCTTCTTCCCCTCCCAAGGCAAAGCATTTGGAAAAGACTGGATGTTTTCTCAGTATGAATTAAACTCAAAAGATAGAAATTTATTTTTATTTCTATCATTCAGTCCACTTACGCTTAAGAGACTGTTATTTTGGATGCCACATTGCTGAAGCAACTAAAATTCCCAAGCAGAAAATATCTGGAAATAAGACATAATTCTGCTTAAGCACCATTCCATTTGGATACTAGTCAGATTTTGCTGTGTTCTCTGCAATAACATTGGATTTGAGAAGTCAGAAAACATAGGTTTATTTTAGGATCATGTATTAAACATATGACCTTCATCAAATCATTTAACCCGTCTCTGTTTCCTGATTTGTGATACAGGAATCATTGCATTTGCCCTGCTTACCTAACAGGGCTGCTATGGGTATAGTATTGAATAATCACTTGCCATTAAATCACTTGTCATTAATAAAGTACTATTTAAATCCAAGGCTGTTTTCTCAAAGTAAGTTCTCAGCTCAGACCTCAGTCTTGCCAATAACTTCTTGGACCTTTTCTTTCACCCAGGCTGGCATGGATCCTTCCTTCTTCAGCAGCGCCATGCCGAATGGAGCTGTGCACATAAGCCACTCAGCTGGAGGTTACATCTCTGGCCTCCACACTGTGCCTGTGGAACAAAGTTCTGACCAATGATATGTGATCCCAATGCTTGGAGCCACTTTCTGGTTGTTTAAAGGTGGCTCATGTCCTCCCCTCCCCCAGCCCCTCACCTCTTGCTCTCTGGACTTTAGTCATTATAGAGATGAAATGGCCATCTCAAACCACAAAAAGAGAAGCAACATGTGAGACTGGCAAGCAGTGGGATGGAAAGAGCTCCAGTCTTAAACCCTGTGGAGCTGCCATAGCAGCCCCAGACTGTCGATGCTCAGACTATTAAGTAAGAGACAATAAACCAGTTGGCTTAAGTTGCTGTTGTTCTCGAATTTGTTACAGCAATATCCTAATGGATACATTCTAATTAATTTTAATTGATTTTATGCCCAGCTCTACTGTAGCACTTATCACAGCATAAGAAGTGGGGAAGGAAGGTTCATTTAACAATAGGGGAAGGATGGTGTATCTATCCAATGGACTATTATTCTAGCATTTAAATCTAACAGTAGAGGAGCTCTTCTGATCCTAAAGCCAGTCCCTGTACTTGCACTTTGGATTTGATCTTTTCTAACCCCTCAGAAATTTACATTACCAATTATACCCTCTCTCATAAATTCAACCATTTTTTTTCAGATAGGTCCTTTTCTCGGCATCTTTTTTAGAAAAATATTCCCAGATTCCCAACCATAAATTTCTGCACTTGTAAAATAGGGTAAATTAAAGAATTACTGCTGGAAAATGTTCTTAAAGAATATTTTTCTCTGTCTCATTTGGTGGAATGATGGGTGATTGTGTTCAATACTGGCCGCATCTTTTGAGTCTCTTGTGGGCCCAATCCTTAGAACCACACTTTGGGTGATCTCATCTAGTCTTCCGTGCCTTTAAATAACATTTAAATGGTGATGATTCCCAAGTCTATATATCCAGTTCCAGCCTCCCTGTTTAGTTCTGGAAGTGTGTATACAGTTGCCCACTTGACAGCTTTTGACTGGTGTTCCAGACTTCTGAAATTTAACGTGTCCCAAACTGAACTCTTCATCTTCTTCCCCAAACCTGCTTTTCTTGCAGTATAACAACTCGATCCTTCTAGTCGATGTAGTGAAAAATCCCAGCCTTATGTTTTGATCACTTCTCATGCTTTCATCACAGTTGACTTGGCCCAAGCTGGTCTTATCTCTTGCCACATTATTGCAGTGATCTTTTAACTTGTCTCCCTGTTTCTGCACTCTTGCACCTATCCACCCCCTTCAATCTAGTCTCCACACAGCAGCCACACCAAAACAAAATTAATATCATGACATTTCTCTGCTCAAAATCTTTCAATGGCTTCTATCTCATGTGGAATAAAATCTAAAATCTTTCTCTACAAGGCTCTATGTGATAAGGGGCTATTGGACACTTTGATTTTATCTGTCACTAACTCTGCTTTGGTCACTCGAATTTCTTGCTATTCTTTGAACACAAAACCATTATGCTCCTGCTTCTAGATCTTTGCATTTGCGATTTCCATTTCCCAGAATCTTCTGCCAGATGTTGGCATGGCTTGCATCTTCACTTCCTTCAGAGCTTTGCTGAACCCCATATAAAATATCACACATATATCCACCCACATATCCCCATTACTCCCTGGTACACACCTTCATTTGTTTCATAACATGTGTCGCTATCTGACATATTCTCTGTATTAATTTATTTGTAGATTTATTGCTTGTCTTCTCTCCACGACAGCAAGGTCTTTCTTTGCTTTCCTTTTCCCTGCTATCTCTTCAATTTTTAGAATAACCCAGCACATAAATTTTCTTGGGTGAATGAACAAATTAGTGCATTTCTATTTCAAGGATCTTCTATATATTTTCTCATTTGGCAGTCTGTTTTACACTTAATTATCTTAACATGTGAATATATTCATCTTATTTCTAACTATAGCAGACTGGGAAAACAATCCCTTAAAATAGTGTTAGAATTCCTTTGAAGGACGTGAGTGCTTTGGAAAACAATATTTTATAAACTGATTGAATTGAAAAGTATAACCATGTCAGCAAGAGCTGGCAGAAGACAAACAACAAAAGGATTAAACTGCTCTGTATTTGAAATTTGGAGCAATGGAAAGACAGAAAAATAGGAGAAGAGGGGAGAGTATAAATAAGAGACAAGCGAGCAAATAGGCAGGGCACGGCAAAGGGTTTATGACATCTAAATGTTAAGGTGAAGTTGTTTGAGTTTCTGTTATATAAGCCACTCTCTTTCTGCCCCAAATCTTCAATAAAGTCTGCTAATTCCAAAAGGGTCTTTTGTCAGTAGATGGTATATGCGGTGTGTGCACGTGCACGTGTGTGGAAACAAGGAAACGAATTGCATTCTGTGTTTGGGCCAATGTAACACCAGGGTGGAAAGTATAGAAAAACAGCACGTGGTGGATCAATGAGAATGCAGTGGAGGCAGGGGGCACCTGGGTGGCTCAGTCAGACTCATGATCTCAGGTCATGATCTCAAGGTTCGTCCTGAGGGGTTTGTGAATTCAAGACCCGCGTTGGGCTCTGTGTTGACAGCGCAGAGCCTGGAATCCACTTCAAGTCCTGTGTCCCCCTCTTTCTCTATCCCACCCCCAGTCATGCTTGCTCTCTCTCTCTCTCTCTCTCTCTCAGAAATAAATAAACATAAAAAAAAAAGAATGCAGTGGAGGCAGGACTAAGCACCAAAGGTGACCCTATGTGAGTGAGCCCTACTCGAGTTGACAAGCACCTTTATGAGGACATTGGGCTCTGAGTCAGTCTTCCACTGTACTGACAGAGTAGAGAGGCCTCAATGGTCCTCTGTGTTCCTTGACCAAACTTTCCTTGCATATAAAGCCTCTTTCAATGCAAACCTTTACAGAAATGTGACTTGAAGACAGATATTAAGTTATCTTTTCAGACAGAAACAAAAACAAAATAAAAAAAAAGCAAAACAATGTCATCATTGTCATCTAGAAAGTTATTTATTCCTTTTAGTTAAAGAAAGGTTTTTTCCCCTTCTATATTTGTTTCTATGCCTTCAGGTTCCTTTTATTTTCCTTAAAAAGAGAAGAAACCCAGAGTTAATGTGGCAAAGCAGGTGTAAAACTGAGTACATGAAGAATGTTCCTCATTGTCTACATATGTTCTTTCTGTGTAAATGCCAACAGTGAAATGTATGCATATTAGGAATGGACTTACCTGGATAGTTCACATAAAAATTTTACTACTAGTCTGATTATTAGACCTTCTTCTAATTATAAGTTCAAAGACTTATTTGTATAAAAATAGAAAGTTGAAACATTATTTTTGCTACCCACTCCATAGCAACTTTTCCTCACCAGTAGCTTCATGTCAACTGCATAGGATTTTTATGGGTAATTCAAACCTCACTGCAAAAAGCTCTAAGCTACTGTCCAAAGACCTTTTGTAGAAATATGATAGGAAACATTATTTGAAACAAGCATGCCATTATCTGGATTTCAAAAATGTATTTTAAAACAATAGATTTTGATGTAAAACAATTTGATACCTTAATAGGTTTAAAGTCATAATTGAATACATTTAACATATCACACATCTCAGAATTATCCAGCTGTGATACACTATGATTATGCTATTGATTAAAAATACATAATATAGCTTGTAGATCTATGATGGTAGCCTACAGGAGAGCCCCTTACCTTGGAACTGATCATGCAGTTGGTCGGCTGCTCCATTGACCTTAGAAGAGTGATTAATTAATGATACAAATATCAGAGCTTCAGAAGGATTTGCTGCTTCAACTATCCTGGGTTCTGGCAAGCCGGATTTGTGCCCTACTGGAGCCACGGCCGCCTGTGCTGTTTCCTCTAGCATTTTGGAAATAAAATGGAAATGGAGTCTGAGGAAGGAATGCTTGGCTCAAATAACAGCTCTTACCTTCATCAACACAGGTGAGGGATCTTCCCTAGCCCCTTTGTTGCAATCATTCATTTCCATGATGACTGGTCCTCCACTGCCACCATCAACCCTTCTCTTTCATTCTCTTTTACATGACCCACTAATTCAAGAAATAAAACATTTAGAACAGTGCATAATCGCCACTTTCATCAAACTTTTCATTTCATGCAATGCTACCCATTAGTATCCTCTAAACCAAAGAAAAGTGATAATTTGGATTATTCCAACAGCATCTAGATTTTTCTCATTTGTCTTTGTTCTGTAATTGGATTCTTCCCTGATCTGTTGTCTGATGTTGGACTGCCCACCAAATAAGGTCAATTTCAATCACCAAATTATGTTATATGGTCATGGAAATTAGCACACTTGTTTTCACAGACAGACTGCTAAGTGTTTAAATCTTAATTTTGCTAAATTGTATCTTTTTAATTAATGATTCTTGATTTGTTTTAAGTTAAATTGAACGAGGAAATGCAAGTGTCTTTCACTTTGTGTTACCATCTGTAAGTCATTTTGTGTATAACAAAGAGAAAGACAAACAGAGAAAACGTACATTCTTCATTCTTTTGCCCATTATTTGGGGGGAGCAAGAACTTTGTTTATTATTAGCTTTATTATTCCCAAATACAAATACATTTAACCCCTCAAATAGAAATTAGTAGTGGCAAAAAATCTTCATAATCCACAGACTTTGAAAACTTTCTAATTGTAAGTGCAAAGAAAAACTTTGTGAAACAGTATTACTTTTGCTGCCCAAATTTAATTCTTTCAGAGACACAAAGGGAGGACCAATCACACCCATAAAAATGGTCAGTTTATTTTTGAAATGTTTTTAAATGATGAGAGGAGAATATATTTTTAAAAGTGGAGTACTGAATTCAAACAGAGAGGAGTGTAATTGTAGCAACCCTGGAGATATTTGTGCTTTGAAGCTGTGTCGCGGAGGTGGGGGGGGGGCAGTTGTCTTCTGAAAATATGCAGTGGAGTTTGCCAGAATATACCAAGATGGGGAATAAAATTAAGAAATGGCACAATAATAATGATTTTCAAAACTTGTAATAATTTCCATGCTTGTCAGTCCCACAAGTGAAATCACTAAGGCTTCAGACCTCCCATGCCTGCCTTTCTTATGAGTAACTCCCTCCCTTAGATGCTTCGGGGACTTATGGTGTGGCTTTCCTGGCCATCACCTCTTCATCAACATCCTGTTCATCTTGTGACATTGCCCTTTGGTCATTGATAATTTTAATCCATCTCTCTAGGAATGGTCCTAGAGACCTTTCCTTTCTGTTGGGCATTATGCTGAGGTGGGGACAGGGCCTTTCCCTACCCAGCAGTGAAATTTTCTTGACCAGAGAACATGCAGAAGCTGAGAGCCTTCAGTTTCATAGAGTCCCCAGCATTAAAACTTTTTTTATTCTATTTTTTTATAGCAAATAATTTGCCTAAGAAATTTATACAGTTTTCTGCAAGGGTTATATCAGAGTATTATTCATTCATTCATTCATTCACTCATTGTTTATACATTATTTATGTAGAATCTACTATGTGCCAAGCCCTTGCTCATGCCATTGAATAGGATGAATGAACATGACCTCTCCTCTAAAGCTGATTTTCTAACAAAGAGAGGCAGATCAGAAACACTTACATTAAATTAATTTCAATAGTGCTATGTGCAATGTAGGAAACAAATCTAAGTGTGGATGGAGATCAGTGAGAGAGGAGACCTGTGTCATCTTTCCATAGGGAAGGCATTGGGCAGGGAAAGGAAGGTGGACAGGGTAGGTACACAGGGAAGGCATCTCTGAGCCCCACTAGTGCTGCAGCCTGGGGAAGACAGGTGGCAATGCACTTGCTGTGTGTGGAAAACTGAAGGTAAATTGGTGTAGCTGGAGAATAGTGAGGCAGAGAGGGGTGCAGAATGAGGTCAGAGCATGGGTCCAGGCAAGATTATGCAGGGCCCAGCAGGTCATGGCAGGTGGTTTGGTTTTCAGCTCTTACTTCACACTAGTGTAAAAGAAAACACATTCATCAAAATCTGTGTGTTTATATCATGAATTCATTTGAAACTAGAGTTTGCTAGTGTGACTCATGTACCATTGTGTGCTAATGCCACAGTGGAGCCAACTGTCAAACTGAGGAATGGCCACACATTAGCAACTTCTAGAAAACGTATAAGGGACTAATTTTAGACACAAACCAGCTGATACTCATACAGAATTTAAAAAAAAAACAAGAGAAAAATAGAAATGAATTGTATTGGTTCTCAGTGCTTTGTTCTGACACAAAGATAACACACTTTAGTTTTTCAGGATCAAGGTTATATGCATCAGTCTATGGATTGGTATATGGAAACATGATTCCTGCAAAATGTGTCATGTGAGACGAGAATTTCCACTTAAGCAAGCACTGCACATCAATATCACTGAAAAAAGTATGCTAGCAGGTAATGCCAGGAGGTACTCTAACCAAGAAAGCCTGGTGAAGTTATCTCCTCAGAAGAGTAAGTCATTATGTCAACTACTCTAACAGAAGGGGCATTTTTTTTGTTTTTGTTTTTCAATAAGTGTTTATTTTAATTCCAGTATAGTTAACATACAGTGTTATATTACTTTCAGGTATACAATACAGTGATTCAACAATTTTGTATATTACTCAGTGCTCATCAAGACAAGTGTGCTCTTCATCCCCATCATCTATTTCACCCATCCCCCACTCACTTCCCCTTTGGCAACCCTCAGTTTGTTCTCTGGAGTTAAGAGTCTGTTTCCTGGTTTGTGTCTCTCTCTTTTTTTTTTCCCCCACTGCTTATATTTTGTTTCTTAAATTCCACATAGGAGTGAAATCATTTGGTATTTTTCTTTCTCTGACTTATTTCACTTAGCATAATATTCTCTAGTCCATCCACACTGTTGCAAATAGCAAGATTTCATTCTTTTTATGGCTGAATAATATTCTACTATATATGGTATATAGTATATATATACTATATATGCATACATACATACATATATATACATACATACATACACACATATATATATATGTATGTATGTATATATAGTATATATATACCACATCTTCTTTATCCATTCATCTATCGATGGATACTTGGACTGCTTCCATAGTTTGGCTATTGTAAATACTGCTACAGCAAACATAAGGGTGTATATATCCTTTCAAATTAGCATTTTCCAATTCTTTGGGTAAATACATAGTCGTATGATTATGGAATTGCAGAGTAGCTCTATTTTTAAATTTTTGAGGAACCTCCATATTGTTTTCCAGAGTGGCTGCACCAGTTTGCATTCTCACCAGCAGGACACAAGGGCTCTTTTTTCTCCACATCCTTGCCAACACTTGTTTTTTTGTTTTTTTTCCTTGTGTCTTTTTTATTTTAGCCATTCTGAGAGGTATGAGGTGATCTCATTGTGGTTTTGATTTGCATTTTCCTGAAGATGATGTTGAGCATCTTTTCCAGAAAGGGCATTTTTAAATAAATCATTTTACTAGGAAAATTTTGTCCTATTAACTGCTATTTATGCCTATGTATAAATGTCTACATATAAGCTATTCTTCAAAAAGTTTGGGATAATTGGGGAAAGGGACCTAAATCTTGAATTAGTATTTCCTCCATGACTTTATTGCTATTTGGAAAGTCAATATAATAAGTAACACAAATATGCTGAGGTATCCTAAGAGGTCTCTTACAATATTAAACCAATAAGTATTAAGGAGGAGAAATTTAACCCACATGTCCTGATTAGCTAAGAATTAGCTAGTCATTTGTAATTGCCATTTGATATCAAAATATCTTGTAAGATTTTTATAAACTTTGTTTCTTTAAAGCAAAAATATCTATTGTAAGGGTAAACAAAACTTGAAGGCACATCTACTTTAACAATCAAATAAAGAAAAAACAAAGCAGCAAACGCAAAAGCCATTCATTAGCATGATGAAAATATTTCACAACTGAACTTTCTCAAATTGTTCACAGCATTCCCAAAGGAGAAAATATAGTCATTTGAGAACTGTGCACACCAGCAATTCTCTAAGTTTTGATGCAGGTGTGGCTTTCTAGCCAATCGCATCTCATCCACTCATTTATAATTTGATGGGTAGGGCATGGAACAGAAACTTTCTGTTAAATGCCAACAGCTGCTATGATTGATCCATTCCTCACTCCAAACAGCCACAAAACTCCCTACAGACCTGGCTGTGATCTCAGACCGGCACAATAAGAATAGGAAATTTCTGACGGAGCAGAATTAAATTTTCCCAAACAGCTATGTAGTAAAAATTAACTTGCTCTTTCCTTTAAACTAAATGAAACAAAGTAGAAAGTATTAACTTCACTAAGCATGGGACTTCATAGTAGATGGGCATGACTAACAGGTCTTTTGTGACCAGTTACAAATGGGAGGAACATCTTATAGTTTGGCCCTTAAGTGAATCTGGACAAAGAAACAAATACAGGGGTATAAAATATACAAGTCAGTTGAATCTTTTTTAAATATAAAGAATATAATTGCCAATGTTTCATGACTTTTAGAATCTAATAATCATATATGTTTTTGGTAAAGGATTAAATGTGAGACCTAACACTAACTGTCCCTATATTTTTAAAATACTGTATATAAAAAAGTTTTAAGGCCAAAAATTTTACTATACATGTTAAAAGTATTTGCAGTCCATTAAACATTTAAAAATATCATTTAAAAATTATTTTAGGACAAATGCTAGGTCTGGGAGCTTGTCCACATCCCACTCTCCACACCCTGGTGGTCACCCTCTGAGTCAGTCCACTTTTGGGTCCTCCCTTTGCCTGCTACCATCATGATACCCTGGAAGATGCACAATTTTAATTCTCAGTTGTGCCCAGAATTCTTCCTTGGGCCCATGACGACCTCTGGCTTATTGACAGCAGTAATGTTATGGGGCAGCCCATGGAGACCTAACCCTTCTCTGTTTTAAGCTAGCCGTGTTGCCATTTCTACTCTCCTCTTGGCACAGGGCATTCTGCAAGTCTCCTGAAAGGATAGCAAATGAAAAACAGAGCACATGCATTGGCTTCCCATTCAAACCACCTCCTCTCCGTGATGTTCAAATGGACATTGGCATTTGACTCCAAGACTTCCATCCCCTTCTCTCTGGCTTCTCCTCTCGTGCCCCAGGAAAGGCTTGCATAATAGTCCAGATTTTTCCCTGCTTTATAATCTATTCTGTGGTCAGTCTTTCAGGCTCTGACTCATATGAAACATACAAACTTTTCCCATTTGTCACTAAAGTCTGGCTTTTGAAAATCAAAAGTACTTGTTTTAGCCTTTTAATTAAGAATGGATTCAACAACCTCTGTTGTGAAATATACAGTCAAGCAATGATTCCCTTGATCTTGGCAGCTCCCACCCCACTTCCACAAGGCAATGAATTCCACTGATCCATTGCATAGGTCTACTCTAAAAAGGGGATTGCCACATAAAACATTGGTTTGATGTTTCAAAAATGTGTCTCTGGTACCAACCACTAGAAATAGAATTGTTGAGTTGAAGGAAATGTGTTTTTTATCTATTCTTCATAAACTTGAAGGTGTTTCAACTCTAATCATTTCCATTGTAATCTTATCCACTATTCATTAAATACTTATAATACATGTTACTAAATTATCCTCCAGTAGCATATGATGAATATCCTTTTAAAACCTTAACACATGTTAATATAAAATATGGATGCATGTTTTAATATTTGTCAAATTAATAAATAATATATATCTCGTTGCTTTAATTGCTAAAGACTATGAACAAATTTGATAGATGATTTGGTAGTTACATTCATTCATTCATTTGATAAACATCTATAGGTTTCCATGTGTGTTAGGGGAAAAGATCCATGAGACATGATTCTATTACATTCGAAAGGCTCACAGTTAAATGGGAGACAGCTTGTAAATAATTACTTCTGAGAATCAAAGCGAAGAATGACAGGAATGGGAGAAAGACATGAAATGTTTCTTAAAAGTTTATGAATCCCAACTGATACTTTAAAAGCTTTTTTTTTTATTTGAGAGAGAGAGAGAGAACGAGGGAGAAAAGGAAATGCTTGCTTTATTACAAGTCAGCTAATAAATACAGAACGAATGATAGAAATAGAAAGTCATCATTTTGCTAGCACTATAAAAATAATTTATTAAGTTAGGGTCATCCTCAGATGCTAGAATTATTGGATGAAACCTTGTTAGGAGCAGTATACAGGCAAATGGAATTGAGAAACATTATCTTACTAGATTACAAAATTTAACAATAATAGGAAAAACTGACACCATGTGATTCAATAAGGCACATATAATATCTATGTAATATTCTTGCCAAAAATGTTCAACCTAAATTAATTATAAAGAGAGGCACCTGGGAGGCTTTGTCACTTAAGTGTCCAACTTCAGCTCAGGTCATGATCTCGTGGTTTGTGAGTTTGAGCCCCACATCGGGCTCGCTGTTGTCAGCAAAGAGCCTGTTTCAGATCCTCTGTCCCCCTCTTTCTGACCCTCCCCTACTTTTGCTCTTTCTTTCTCTCTCAAAAATAAGTAAACATTTAATCATAAAAAAACATTAAGTTTAGATAGAATCAAATCGACAGACATTCTGAAAACAACTGTCCAGGATTCAAAAAAAAAAAAAATCAAAAACATGTCACACAAAAGATTCCTCTCTATCCATCCTCATCCCCCCTCACCAAAATTCCAGGAAATTGTTTGAAATTAAAGACAAAAAAATATATATAACAACCAAATACAACAAGTGATTGTTTATCAGATACTAAAACCAACCAACCAACCAATCAACAAAACTATAAATGAAATTATTACACAATGGGAGAGTATTTGAATAGGGACAAGCATATTAGATAATAGTGTCAATATTAAATTTTGTGATCTTGGTTGTAAAAGAAATGTCCTCATTAAGAGATGTGTTGAAATATCTAGGAGTGAAACACAGTGTTGTTCACAAATAATTCTCAGATGATTGAGAGAGAGAGAGAGAGATGGGGGTGGAGGGACAGAGAAAGCAAATACGATGAGGCACTAACCATCCACAAATGTAGGGGAAGGGCATATGGCTATCCATTGTATCAGTTGGCAACCTTTCCATAGGTTTGAATTATTTTGAAATAAATATTTGAGAACTTTTGTAATTATTGGAAAAAGAAAAATGAATAATTGCCATATATCATGAAAATTACATGAGAAAAGCGTTGGGAAGCCTTTTCCCGTTTTCCCTCAATGCCTACTCTGTCTCTTCGTGACAGTACCCCATCCTGTGGCTTAAATACCCTCTGATGCTGATGACTGCCAAATTCATATCCCTAGTCTGTACACTTCTCCAAACTTTTCACTGCTGAATCCTCACTGCCATCTAGTAGATCCTCAATAAATGTTTCAAATGAGTGAATGCATTTTTGCATGGAGAAGAGCAGGGCAATGTCATAGAGTAGAAGTTTTTTAATCTAAGTCTTTCAAAATGGGTAAATATTAGTAATAAGATCATTGGGAATGTGGCCTGGCACATCCTTGGCCCTCTCATTTTGCAATGTCTTTTGGTCTTAACAGTAAACTGGATAATCAGCACCAGCTGGGGCAGGAAGGAAGGGAAGCTGGTGAAATGAACATGTCCACTCTGTGTCACAGCAATGACAGAACTTCAGCTGATTGTTGTCTGTGATAAAGGAGACAAAGTATGGCCAACTTGGGTTTTGCAGAAGTCACTGGAAATCCACAGCTTTCTATGAAACTTCCCGATTCTTTTTTTTTTTTTTTTTTAATTTTTTTTTCAACGTTTATTTATTTTTGGGACAGAGAGAGACAGAGCATGAACGGGGGAAGGGCAGAGAGAGAGGGAGACACAGAATCGGAAACAGGCTCCAGGCTCTGAGCCATCAGCCCAGAGCCCGACGCGGGGCTCGAACTCACAGACCGTGAGATCGTGACCTGGCTGAATCGGACGCTTAACCGACTGCGCCACCCAGGCGCCCCTGAAACTTCCCGATTCTTAAAAGTCTCCAAAACAAGGTAAAATACATTTTCTGGCTGAATTATGCAGTTTGAGGTCCTAGATCCAGAACATGATATAGTAGTAAGAGGTCAGAACTGAGGCCATAGGAAAGAGTCATATCTTGGAGAGTCCTGTGCAAGATATGTTAAGGAGATATAATCAGGTTTTAGTGGAAGATTAACTGTGTCTGATAAGAGCAAAAGAAGAAATAATCACTGGTCAAATAACAATAAGGGAGACAGGTCCTAAGTAACAGGTAAAAAAATGTAACATCAACAGCAAGAGAGAAAGAGAACAAGAGAGACTCCCCTTTAAAAACAAGCACAGGGAATTTTTAGCTTTCCAGAATCCTCTGCACTGAATGTGCCTGGGAATGTGCTCAAGCCTGGCAGGAGGGGCACTAGTGGTGGAGATTGGACAGTGGGATGTATCCAAGTGGAGCTGCAGCAAAACTGTCTTGCTGACACTTACTGAGTTCTCACAATGTGTTCTAAGAGGGCCTTCCTTAGTACGTGAGCCAGAAAGCAGAAGTCACAGATGTTAGAGACCAGTCCTGATAGCACATTCTCAACTCTGCTATAACTCTAACTCAGTTACCCATTTCATCCTTCTTTGCATCTTTTTATTCCTAAGAAACATAAGAATTTTGCTAACTTGAGGAAACACCGACAGCACCCATAATTTGTATCCTTTTGTTTTCTCCATGTTCTGGTCTCCATATTTGCAGTTGTTCCACAACTGTTTCCTTGGCATACTCTAGGCCAGGGAGTGCCAGAGATAAAGTGAAGAACAAAGGAGACAGAAACAAAAGTTTGTGCCCTGGCTCATGCTTACCCTCGTGGAGCTTAGATGCCACTGAAAGATACAGACAATATAACAAATAAGTGAATGATACTTTGGAAAGTGGTAAGTACTATGAAGAGAAATCCAGCAGAGGTGAGTGAGAGCATGTGCTGGGATTAGGGAACGTACTCCCCAGTACTCCCAGGCTGCACGATCTAGTGGGGGCTGCTTCCTAGTTATTTGACAAGTCCAAGGGTATAAGTTAAATTTCCATAAATCTATCCCATTATTCATTCTTTCTAGAATTTGAAAGCCAATATCAATTTTTCTCAGAATGAGAAATAACTAATTTTTGCAAGTGTTTAACATGCAGTATTTCAACTTTTTCATATTCTCTTCCATCTCTGTTCAGTAATCACTAGTCAACTGTTTTTCAGTGATATCTACTATGAGCATATTGAACACATGACCTGACCTAAGTCTGTGAAAACAGAGATGCAAAATTAGAGTGGAAGCTACAGGGAGGTCCTATGCCAAAGAGCACAGCACCTGGTCATGGTGCTTGGTATAGAGAACTGGATGGTTAGGGATGGATAGGATGGATGGATCCTATGGATAGGATTTTGAAACCCAGGGGCCTTTTGCCTGATGGATGGATAGGATTTTGAAACCCAGGGGCCTTTTGCCTGATCTCATTCTGACTCTTAACAAGCAAAGCTTTTGTTAAGGGTGCTAAGTAGTAACAAAACAGCTTGATGTGTACTTGATGCTCTCTCTTTTTCCAATGGCTATGTGGTGGACATAGTGAGAAATGGAAATAGGCATAAAAATGAGATGTAAAGAATAAAAGGAACAGTCTAGAAATCCCATGAAATCATCATAGCCATCTCTGGGAGCACTTGGCAAAGCACCAGTTTAGGGTCACCTTGACACATAGTGGTCCAATGGTTTTTCCATTCTTTCCCCTTTTCTTCCTGAGTAACTGGGGGAAAAAAATCTTTGTGATTTGCAACTGATAATCTTAGTCAAGGTCATCCAAAGCAATTGTCTGTGCTGCCCCCCTCCAATAAAGACTTTTCTTCTGTTATATTTTAATTGGTTATATGATTGTTAGTAAAATTTTCTTAAATATCAATTTATTCCTTATTTTCCTTACCTTGAAATAATCAAAGCCTTTATCTAGGAATGACTTGATAAAAGCACCTAGTTTAAAATCAGCAACTTTTACAAAAATATCCTATTTCCTATCCTACCCTTTATTTGCATTATATTATGTAATTAAGACTGCTGCAGAATGAAGACTCTTCACTTTCACCTACATTATTTTTGTTAATCCGTACAAATAACTGGTGTGGGATAGATTTTGTTCATGACTAAGATTCAGAAAGGTTAACTAATTAGATTAAGATCACACTGCTAGTATTATCTGATTTTAAAACTCATCTCACCATTAGTCACTGAAAGGCTTAACCTGGAATAAAAAGCTACAGTCTCCCATTACTCTTTTTTTTTTTTGTCTTCTCTCATATTCTTTCTCTTACGATATCGATTTTATCATGTTCACTCCCTATACTCTTATTCTTAGAAGATTGCTACAATTCCTAATGGACCTCCATGATTTTAGATTCTCTCTCCTCCTTTCTAACACACAGACTAATGTTACTAAAATATTTCTTTCATCTTATCACCCTCTTCAAAAATATACAGTATGTAAGAACAAATCCAACCATGTCACTTAGTTTAAGAACCTCCAAAATCTGAGCCCATTTTACATAGTGCACTGTTTGGGAATAACATTCTTTCACTACCAAACCATGCTCATTTTTCAGGTACATCTTTAATCCTATTTATTCCATAAAGCTTTATTCCTATTCTCTGTCAAGAGCTATTAAAGTCCCAAGACATTACCCTACTTGCAAGCTTACAAATTAGCCTGCTATAACTTCATAGATGCTGGCAGAGGACATGAGACTCAGGGTTCAGAGATAAAGGACTGTATTACTCATGACAAAGCCAAGAATCCTGAGTATCATTATAGTTGCATTAAATTTTCTTCTTCCCAAGTTCCACGGAGAAAGAAATTGGTGCCTAAACATACAGTGGATTGTATTACATGAGAGAAATCCTGTGCTTAGGGACCCAAATCTTTTTTTGCTTTTCAATAATGGCTGTAAGCAAGTGTGTTCTTTGCCCCTACGAAGACCCTATCTTTATCTTCCAAGTCTGGTCACTATACAAACATCTTTGAAAAGATAATTTAGAACAAAGGCAGTCAGTGCCTCTTCTTGCAAGACAGGCAGAAACTTCACAGATCCTTAGAGAATCTTCTTCCAATACTCTGTAGTCCAAGCTAGTACTAAGTGCTTGTATTACATGATTTAATACTACTCTATCCCCCTGCATTGTTTTCAAATCATTTCCTACATGTGCTATGTCTCCCCTCAAAAGATTATTAGCCTCATGGGAAGGCTACATCTTATATTATTTCTATATTTCCTAACACTGAACTGAGTACTATGTTCATAGTGGGTTTTTTGCAGGAAATTGTTCAATGATGATAATAATCACTCAAGTATATCATGAAGAATTATCTAGCTCGGCACTTTCTCCTGAAGTGTATTACCAGAGAAATCCAAAATCTCTGCCAATGAAACAAGCAAAGCTTCTTAATAAAGAATATTCATTAAAAATATGATATTGCATTCAAATGCATTTTGTCTTATGTATGTTGAGAAAGAATATGTTTTCTTAGGTACACCAACAATATGGTCTTCTGTGTTCTGGTTCATTAGCCTCTCCCTGATTCTTACTTAAGCCACCAGTTGCTATTATTTGGTTTCAAAAGCATGAAATAGCTTGTATCAGTTAGTATTGTGTTGGGTTCTCTACACAACACCTCTGACAACCAAGGTCTGATTGTCTGGGACTTGACGATTCTGACCCAAGTGAAGGGAAAGGTGTGGAATGTTTACATGATTGGACAAAAATTATTGCCGGGGAAATATAACAGCATTAATTATATATAAGTCAATGTATGATTTTTTGAGGAAAAGAAGGGGAATATATTTGGGAAAAAAATCTACAGAACAAGAAGATTGCAGTGAGTTATTCTTAGACAACACCAACTAAAATCATCATTTACTCATTACTTTCAAAATAATTTATTAATCACTGGTTGTGTCTCAAGCTGTACAGGATGTTGGAAAGAGAAAAAAATTGTTTCTTCCCCTAGAGTTCACATACTAAGGGGAAAATAAAAACTTATATATAAGAAATCATTACAATATTTGTGGTAAGACCTACATTAGAGATGTCAGAAAAAACAGTTTCAGATCTCAGTCGAGGAAGGAGATAATTCTAGCCAGGGTTCTGGGCAGGCTTCTCTGAAAAGTAGAGTGAGAAATTTGAATTTGTTTGATAAAACTTGGATGTGTTTGGATTTTTTTAATTTACTAAGAAGCCAATGTAAATGATAAATATAGAATACCACAGTCAAATGGAGCAATAGAAAATACATTCGAGCGAGCTGCAAAAGTTAAGAACTGATGAGAGGAGGTCCTGTGACAAAGTATAATGAAGTAGGAAGAGCATCTGTGCTGTGCTGGGAAAGAGACGCGATGGTGAGAACCATAGGTAAAGGGGGTAGCTGGCCTTACTACCCAATCGTGTAAGGTTCAACAAGAAGAAAAAAGAATTGAGAAAGTGGAGATCTTGATACCCATTATGTCCCAATAATTTGGGAAACAATGTGCATCTCACTATATTAAAATCCCCATAATCTTCCTGCTGATTGGGCCAAGAGACCTTAAGACCTTTCACACGTCAGGAGTATGGTGGGAAAAAACTGCCCTGTGATGGAGTCACCCATTCCTTTCTCATACTCAGTATGGGGGGCGGGAGGAGAAAGGGTGAGCCCTGGGCACCAGCAGTAAAGACACATATGGTGGGGGTGTATTGTAAAGAATTTTTTTTAAGATAATAACACTGATGAAAAATTAGTCCACTTTTCATTATCACCTCAAATGGACAATTCTTAACAGTATCCGTGATAAAACACTTCTCCCTCAAATCTGTTGTTTGTTTAAGTTCCAAACAATTAGTGTGGCTGCCATTGACTTTCAATGATATATGTGAAAGCTTTATTTTTTTAAGTTTATTTATATATTTTGAGAGAGAGAGTGAAAGAGTGTGATTGGGGGGAGGGACAGAGAGAGAGGGGGAGAGAGAGAATACTAAGCAGGCTCTGTGCTGACAGCACAGAGGCCAACATGGGGCTTGAACTCATGAATGGCAAGACCATGACCTGATCTGAAATCGAGCTGGACACTTAACAGACTGAGCCGACCAGACACCCCTATGTGAAAGCTTTAAATGAGCATATTTTTGTAACTTAGCTTTTCATAAGCATTATTTCCTACGTGGAAGTTGGCCTAGAGAGTTCCCAGTTTTTGAGCTATCCTTTAACATACACAGACTCAGTTATACATGTAAGCTCAACTTACATGCAAAAGTTCTTAACAGGTTGAAATGCTTTGACCTCACTTTGGGCGTAATTTGTCTCTGCAACCCCTCGGGTGCTACATAGTCCTCTAACTAAACAGTAAATATGAAATAAACAGCGATGACTATATAAATTTTTCTTTTCTGAAAGATCTTTTTCAGTCATAAAGTTATAAATGAGGTTAATCAGATGCAAAGAAATGTTTACAAAGAGCTGACATTCACTTTGAACAATGAACAATAAAAACATCAAGCTTTGCAATCACTCCTTGATTGGTCCACAGAAATTATGAAATAAGCCATTAACTATTTCATAGAAAAAAGAATCCAATTTTAAAGAAGAGTGGCAGGACAAATGACAAAAGATGCTAGCATTTCATTATCAGAAGAAATCAAAGGGCCATGTTTGAATGTTTCAATTATTTTTACCAAGACCTGGACACTCATTCTAAAAATGGATCAAATAATGCCAGCCATTTTCTCTGACTTTTGTAGAGGAAAAACTCTGGGAGCTTTACCAAGAGTGACAGAATTTTTTTTTATCACTTTTGTGATGAAAATATTTTAGTGGATGTTTGCAATTATAGACACACTTGAAAACTATTTGAATCAATATTAAAGAAATAAAAATATGGGTAGTAATGCAATTTCTGGAATTTATGATGAATTTTTGTTTGATAATTGTGAGTTTTTTCTGGGATTTTTGTGAATCTCTGCCGAACATATTTTTAAGACTTTTCATACACCCCCTCAACACACACAGAGGAATATTTTTCAGCCAGGAGAAAGAAGGAAATCCTACCATTTGCAACAACATGGATGGAACTTAAAAGCAATATGTGAAGTGTAATAAGCCAGACAGAGAAAGACATATACTGCATCGTATCACTTACATGTGGAATTAAAAGAAAAAAAGTTAAACTCATAGAATCAGAAGACAGAAAAGTGGTTGCCAAGGGCTGGGGGTGGTTAAGGAAATAGGGAGAGGTTGGTAAAAGGGTATATAAACTTCCAGCTGTAAGATGAATAAGTTCTGAAGACCTGATGTAAAACATAATGACAATAAGGGCACCTGGCTGGCTCAGTCGGGAGAGCAGGTGACTCTGGATCTCAGGGTGGTGAATTTGAGCCTCATGTTGGGCGTAAAGATTACTTAAAAAAAACCCAAAACATGATAGCTACACAGGGTTACATACCTGTACTGGGGGAGTATTACTTAAAGGTTTTGAGTATTAAATGACAAAAGGTCAAAGAAAAAAAAAAACATGATTGACAACACTGTATTATATAATTGAAATTTGCTGAGAGTAAAACATTAATGTTCTCACCAAACAAAGACAAAAACAAAAAGAAAGAAAAAAGAAAGAAAGGAAGAAAGAAAGATAAATATGTGAGATGATGGATGTATTATTGAGATGGTGCAAATCCTTTCACGATGTATTTGTACATCAAATCACCCTGATGTGGACTTTAAATATTTTACAATGTTATTTGTCAATTACACCACGATAATTTGGGGGAAAAAAGAGAATATGAGGCACATTTCTATCTACTTGCGAACTTCTCTAGTAAAGAGCTGAAGCAGGTGCGTACCAGGAAACATGGGCCAAGGAAGCAAACCCCAGCACTTTCCATGTGTGGGTATCTTCAGACAACTTTCCTAGAACTTATAGACTCAAACATGAGAGTGATTAGGTGACCTCCTAAGAGAGTTTCAGTGAAAATTGAGTATTGAAATTTGAAAAAAATCTAATGTTCATTTTTGAGAGAGCGAGAGAGACAGAGTGTGAGCAGGGGTGAGGCAGAGAGAGAGGGAGACACAGAATCCGAAGCAGACTCCAGGCTCTGAGCTGTTAGCACAGAGCCTGACCCAGGGCTCGAACTCCCCAACTGTGAAATCATGACCTGAGCCGAGGTTGAAAGCTTACCCGACTGAGCCATCCAGGCACCCTGAGTATTAACATTTTTTAAACACCTGAAACTCTCTTTGTAAAAATTCCCACATGTAGACATTCCATAAATAAAAGATATTAGGATACTCCCTTGAATAACTCAAGCCATTATGATGATATAACTCGAGTTATATTTCATGCTGATTTTAGGTACTTTCTAATCATAGAGGGGAATTCAGAAATCTTTTGCATCAGCAAGAATGCCTAAGTAAATCATTTATGTGAATTAACATGTCAGCAGAGAAACAGACTCCTGATATAATAGATTAAAGGGACAAGGAGGGAGAACAAAATCTTGAATGCTCAGTTCCATTTAATCCTCAGTGAAAGCAATCTAGAAAGAAATCTAGAAAGCTCTGTATGCCACACTTCACATCAAAACTTAAAACGTCCGTGGACATGTACCTGTGTTATCTATGTCTAGCCACTCTGAGCAGCCTTTGAGGATTAGTGTTAACTCAAAACACAGCCGAGTGCACAATTAGAGTTTTCAAGATGTACTTTCAAAATTCACCTTTCACACGGAAAGAAGAAACATGACCAAATAACAATTATCCATGGCACTATATAAGAGTTATTTTCTGTCATTAGTTACATTCAGCCTTGATTTGACATCTTAATTCTGTCAGTACATTCTATGACTCAGGCACCCACATTCTGCTTGAGAAAATACAGTTAAATATTGGTAACCAAACTCATTTGACTTTTTCATCCTTGTCACTTCTGGACCGGACCTACTGCAAGAGTCTGGGTTGCAGTTCCCATTACTGCTACTACCACTACTGGGAATAATGATAACAGTAATGTGTGCCACAACTTTCAATAGTTGCTAAAGTATTTATGTAAATAGCCTCCTCCCCTAAGTTCTCTAAAATAGAGCTGAGAGCGATATATAAGATACTCAAATCTGGAGATATACATGTTTAACACTCATGCCATTTGTCTTTCCCCACCAAATGGCAGACATTACTAATCACTCTTTCCCACTAAGCAGAGACACCCCTCAGGGTCTTTCTCAACTTTCAGTGAATGTGTAGGCAGCCACTCCCCACCTATCATCGTTGGCATTACAAGAAAGAGAATATTTGCTATCCTTCATACAGCACAACCCATCCTTTCACAGACGAAGAAATGCTCACAAAATGCATGACAAATTAGTGGCAGACTGCATATAACATTCTGTGTCAGCTCCCCAGCTCTCAACCCAGTGCTCTTTCCACTGCCCCATGTACTTTACCAGAATATAACACCCAAATGACTAAGCAGATTCTGGTTTCAAAATTAAAATCCTCGCAATGACTTTTAAATTTCATTATTCAGAAAGCTGTGCTAATAAAGAGACTTTGGTCCAATATATTTACTACCTCATCTGGCTACCATTCTTTACACAGCAAGTATAATCAGTTATCCCTGGGGGGCAGAGGGTGATTTCAGCAGGTGCCGAAATACATGCATTTATAAAGACTGCTAGCATGTTCACATCCTACAAAAATGCACACAATCAATCTCAAAACATCACCAACTCTTCAAATAGGAGGATTCCAGCTACATGTGAGGGGTAACTGATCACAGTCAGCTAAGACTAATAAATATGAAAAAGAAGAGCCAAAGAGAAAGACAGATGCCGATGAGTACTTCTTACCATTTAAGACAACTTATAATTCTAACCATTCTGCTAAAAACAGACAACGGACTGATTGCTATTGTTTTACTGATTAACTATTCTCTCTGCTTTTTCCCAAAAGGCACCCTGGCAAACTTTGCTTAGTAAATATTGACACCTGTAAACCAAGCTGGCTAATGCCGTTGGCTCTCCAGCTATCTTCCCATCTGTTGCCTGAGAATTTTAAGCAACGCATTTTGGGACTCTTGCTCTCTTTCCATTGTAAACTGTAAAAAATGCTACCCAGAAGCTAATCCGAAAGCCACATGGCCCTAGAGGGGCCTGTGGTAAGTAAAGGGAAATGTAGTCTAATATGTAAAATGCGTATCCCACTGGCCTCCTCGGCCACCCCGTCTTTAGTTAATAGCATGCCGGGGTAATCTGCTTAGTTACCAAGTGGAGCTTTTTTCCCTCTTCCCCATGAGATCACCCAGACCACGATCAAAGCCCAAACACACTCTCTGCCAGCTCTATTGTTCCCCAGAGTGGGATTAATGACTAATTATGTCAGGTCACTCATCCAGATGGCCTCTCAGATGTTCCTTTGTCATTGTCTGACCTTCCATATGCCCCTTTGACCTTGAGGTTTATTTCCATGGAAACATGAAGCCTCAGTTTCCTTGCTGAGATTGCCAAGAATTGGCCAAAAGGAGGGATATGGGATAATCTACCCACACTTTGTATTCTGCTTCCATCTCATGCCTTGTTAAATCCAATGAATAGATAAAAAATGCTATCTGGTCCCAGCTGAGTGATGACCATGGTCATGATTCTATGTTACATGCTATGTTTTTTAAATTAGCAGCCAGCTTTGTACATGGAAACGTGCATTCAATTTGAAGAACATCAATCGCCATAATGTGATCTTTTTATCTCATTAATGTTAAGCAAGGGTAATAGAATGGAATTACACAATATCACTGTGAAAGGAATACAATTCAGAGAATTATAGATATCCCCCATTAAAGCCCTAGAGATGTTTGGATAAGTCAACTTGTTCAGTTTCATAAATTAAAGATTCTTTACTTACTACCTTTTCTGGGGTTTAAATTCTAGCCTCGGATGTTGATCTTAATCTGAAGAAGGATTTTAAAGTGGTTAGAAAATGGAGAATTTCCTCAAAACTACCAAATAAGTAAATAAAAATAGAATAGGAGACTGACTCATGCACTCAATTAAATAAAAAAGGTTGAATATGTATTTGCATGGGATGAAATGTATTTCCCTTTATATTATAAAGAAGACTAAAGAATAATTCATATATCTAAAATGTGGAGGCTAATTCACTTCTCCCGAGTTCATGCAAGAATGAAGTGTCTCTCTGCTCTGTACAGAAATTCACACAAGCACAGAAGTCTCACGGAGAATGCAAGCAGAGTGGAAAGTAGACTCTTGTGCCCAACTCTTCCTGGCAGGGTGGCAATTTATGAATCTTCCCTCACCAATGATCAAGAATCTGCAGAACAACCTGAGAGTTACCAGTTTATTTAAGAAGGAAATTAGAGCTAGGTGAACAAAGGATTTTATTCCTTGTATTGTTCTTGATGGGACATTTTGCCTTCTGAATCCGGGGAAAAAAACCAAAACCAAAACCAAAACCTTGGGTCAAAAGGAAAAACGCCTCCTGGTTAAGGACAGCCAATCCCCTCACTCCCCACCGCCAGGACCCCAATGCCCTTTGGAGGCAGTGATGGTCCCTTGCTCACTGCTCACCACAGTATCACCCAGATGTCTTGTGTCCAGCACAGTGCCTGGCATCATCTAGGTTTCTAGAACATCACTAAATTAATGAATGTGAAACGAATGTTAGTGCTAGCTAATGTGTGCCAGAAAACTTGAACTTTCTCTTTGTTTTCTTCCAACGGTACAGTCAGGAACTGCTTATTTAAGGAAGCATCGTGTGCAAATTCAGCCTCAAGGAACACAATTCAATGTAAAACAGAGAAATCCTTTCCTTCCGTGCAAAGAGAGGCAATTTATATTTAAAGGATGACAACAACACAGTAGATTTCCACAAAGCATAAAAAGGCATGACAGGTTCCTAATCACTTGAGAATGTGGCCAGAAAAGTCTTAGCACGTTTCAGCCAGTGTCCCGGTCCTTTTGCAATAATTCCATGCCACGTAAGATGCTCATTCCATCTCCCGAGTTTGCCATCATCCCTCCCAGGCTAAGATCCTTTCCCTCCTCAGATGGCATTGCTCGGAGACGGAGCAGACTGACTACCCACACTGCAGACACAGAGAGTTGGCAAGACTGACATTTTTCCTAGGAATATAGCTACTTAATTTCTAAAATTTCCAAGTGCTTTGTCATACATAAAACTCACAGGCATAGAATCATCTTAATGAACACCATAGCTGAAATGTTGACATTGTATCTCAGTAGAAGTATAATTTGAACAAAAGTTCAAATCTTCCATTAATGAGGCTCATCACGACAGCATGGGACACTTTTCTAAGTCCCAGCTTCCTCACCTGGAAATCACACTATTGTACCCAGTAAGTCCTTGCAATAACTATGAGTGGAAATAATTCTCCCAGCAGGAGGGACTTAGAATTCTCATGTACTAGAAGTGCAATTCTCACGGTTGCCTGAAAGATTCACAAGAGTCAGCTAGTATATCAGAATATCACATCAAGGGGGAAATTACAGTATCAAAGAATAGGGAACTGAAAATCAGTGTCATCCAAGTGCTACTAGTCTGATTTCTACGGTCCTTATAAATTGCCTTGTGAGTAGATTTATATCAATGAAAAAATATTTGTTAAGTGTCTGCAGTGTGTCAGTCCTGGCTTGGTTTCTGTAAATACAATGAAGATGGAGTCAAATCACTCTTATCCTAGTAAGGAGACTGAGGAGTTAAGTCAGAGTGCCTTGGGAAAGCCTAGGACAACTTCCTGGAGGAGGTGACATCTTCGTTAAGCTCTGAATAAGAGCAAAGCAGAAAACAGAAGAAGAGTGAGGAAAAGTAACCTGATAGAGGGAGCAATCTATGCCAAATCTTATGTGGGAAAATGGATGGGCCAAATTCAGAGATTTGCAGTAGTTCAGCATGACTGAGAGGTGGTATGAAGGTGAGGTTGGACAGGTGACCAGGAGCCCCATCATCAAAGGCCTTGTGTTCCATGTTAGGTAATCTGCAGCCCCAAGGGATCTGAGCAGGAAATGCCAGGAGACTCTCAGGGAACTCTGTTGTCAGGCGGCAGGGCCTCAGACTCCTGGCTGGAATTCAAGGATAGGATTCCAGTCCACAGAAAGAAATAACCCAGGCAAGTCACGACCCTCATCCTAGTAGGTCCTAGTCTATTAGACAATCCAGGCATGACTTGGGCACTGGCTATAAGAGGGCAGAGATTAGCCTGTGGGGACTGATTTTAGGGACAAGAAAGAAATCCAGAACTCTTCTGTTTCTCCCAGACAAGCATTGGAGGTAACTTGGAGCAGAGTTTCAGAATGCTGCACTGGTGTTTCTTAACTCTCTCTTCTAGAGAGAGGAGTTGGCAGGCGAGAGCAGGGGGTGAGTGGTCGGAGGGAACATGTTGCGCCGTTAAAAGTGAAGGGTCTGGGCTGCAGAAAGAAGAGGGAAACAGAGGCAGGAATTCAGTAGGTCTTTCCTTTGCAGCAGTGAGAGGCACTGGATCTGGAGCTGATTAGCTCTATGACTTCGAGAAAATGTTCTTCTTAGCCTCTCTGAGCTGCCATTACCCTGTTTCTAAAATGAGGACAGCAATGCTTTCCATGCTGGATTGTTGTGTGAATTAGAAAATAGAAGCAAAGTATCTGACATCGAGAAGGCAATTCATGATGGCAGTAAATAAATAGTAGCTTTTTTAAATATATTTTTTAAGTTTACTTATTTATTTTGAGTGGGGAGGGGGGAGGGCAAAGAGAGAAGGAGAGAGAAAGAATCCCAAGCAGGCCCTGCACTGCCAGCATGGAGGCTGACATGGAGCTTGAAATTATGGTTCGTGAGGTCACGACCTGAGCCAAAATCAAGAGTCACACGCTTAGCCCACTGAACCACCAGAGTCCCCAGTAGTAACTTTTATTAAGGGGGTATACTGATAGTTACCGTGCGGGAGATGTGCATTAACCACAGCAGGGAATAACTAATAATTATCTTTACACTAACTTTATCTGGCTCTCTTTCATAGCATTTTCTTTCCACTTTACATTTGTCCTTATGCAAATTTTATGATAATTCAGTTATCAGTATGTATTATATTATGATTTATCCATGTTTATATTCCCTAGAATGGATATTACAGCTTTACATGGGATAGGTACCTAGGAAATAATTGTTGAATGACTAAATAACCCCTTTGGGGATAAAACATGAATCACAGGGCCGTTTCTAAAAGTTGCTGATGTTATTGGTAAGTTCCACCCATTCAACACATATTTATTGAGTACCAATTTGTACCAGGCCATCCCATCCACCAATCGCCAGCTAATTCTTTTACCAAAGCAGTCAGGATCTGTTTTTATTTTGTTTTGCTTTCCATTAATGTTATGGTTCCAAGGAGAGATCAGTTTGTGGATTTTGTCAATGTGCAGTTGTTAGAAAAAGCAATGAAAGCATCCCTAATCTTGGCTGTTCAAAAGGAAAGAAAGGATGAAACAAGATCTTCCCTGGGTGCTATCATATGAACCCCAATGGCATGAGAAACCGGGGATGGAGATAACCCACCGCAATGCATAGTCAGTGAACCCCTCTTAATGCACAAATCATTGACTCTGTGTCAGAACTATTATCTTTGCTTTAGATTCTTTAAATTTGCTCTATTAGAAGCTCAGAACACAGCACAGAATAATTGTTTAATGAACTGACTTTCCAAAGGGTCAGTACAAGAACAATAGGCCCTGTAAGACACATTTAGAGGTATACATTGCATTCCATTTGTAAATGGAGATGCCTTTCTTGGGCGAGAAAGATATTTTTAAGATATAATCAAATGCTGTAAAAATATTTTCATTAGTAACATAAAAATTATATAGGTAAATACCAACCTAATAACAAATTTACTGAGTTAAAAAACAATACAGTGTATCCAAGACAATTTTATGTTTGATATAGTAGGCAAAATATGAAAAGGAAATAGAATTACGTATTGCCAAGGCATTACTTTTATTAGTCTATTTTCCTACCTTTGACAGCAGGGTAATTTTCAACTCTCCTTGGCTATTCAGACTCTTATTTGGTACTTTATTTGATCGACTGTCTAATCTAAATAAACAGATTAACTTGTATTTGAGAAAAGAGGAGATGGAGAGACAGCAGAGAGAATGATTCAAAAGTAAGCTTTAAACATACAAATGGGATAGTTCCTTTATGGAAACATTTCCATTCATAGCTTGCTAAAGCCCATGGGCAAAGATACCTAAAATTTCATATGATGAGTTTCTAGTTGCTATGTATGCAGTCAACTTACTGGTTTGTTATACCTGTAACATTTGCAGATACCCAACAAAACCCCATATAGGCCAGATTTCTGCTTAACAAAGTCTACCTGTTTGACATAGAAGCAACTAGCAACCTAATTCTGAATTATTCTTTACTTTTGAAGTCTATTTTTTTTGAGATCTCGTATTTGCTTAGTGCAAGATAAACACCATGTTTTAATGGTAATTCTTTTTGTGAAATATATATATTCAACAGAAAAGAAAAAATGTACAAACGAATGGTCATCAAAGCCTCAAGTCAAGAAGAATACATGAATTTAATATTCTAGGCCCCGGAGATAGGTAACACATGACTAGCATGTTTAAGATAAATAGCTTGATAAATTCCACCACGGTCAGTGCTGCAGGAAAAAAAACCAACAAAAAACAAAACTTAGAATGTAAAAAAAAAGAAGAAAGAAAGAAAGAAGAAAGAAAGAAAGAAAGAAAGAAAGAAAGAAAGAAAGAAAGAAACAGAAAAAAAGAAAGAAAAAAAAATTTCAAAGGAGAAGAATTACACCCTGGACAAAATTGATTATTTGGTAACTTTGTTATCATGCCCTTCATTTAAATATGCAAAACTTACATACATTTTTTATCTTTCAGGAATAAAAATATCAGCCCTAATTAGCTATTGGTCACCAGGAAATTTTAATATCTTATAAGGTGAGCTGAAAAAAATGTGTTGCAATTAAAAATGTGCTTATGAAAGGGTAGCTCCTTCCCGACCACCCTGTGGTCCCTGCTCCTTAAGTCACATCTGCTTTCCTTACTAAAGAAATAAGCCCGTGGAACAGAGGAGCTTATACAGCTGAGGAGGAAAAGTGCATTCCTTTTTGTCTGGTGCATCATCAACCAACCTGTCAGCTACATTCCAAATGCAGAATCTTTATTTTGCATGATGATTCTAGGAGGCAGAAAGCACAGCTTGGCTGACTGATCCCAGGTGGAGTTTGAAGTGCTGACAGCAAGAGAACTAATGTTTAGATTTATAAACTGAGTGAAGTTGATGTGGAAATCATTGCAAATGAATAAATATAGAGCCTTGCATTATCATTTTTATCAACTCACTTTGCTCACTATAACCCTTTCTATGTAATTACTTGCGATGAATGGGAGTTGTACCTACAGCAGACATATGTACCTACAACTGCCACATATGTATGAAATATGTAGCCTCTTCAAGGGAAAGAAACACACCAATTTATTCAGCATACAGATTGAAAATACAAAAGGCAAGCCAGCATCCTATGTAACAGGGAAGGAAGAGTCCGTGGCTTGTATAATTCATATCCTTAAATGAGTCAAGGAGTATTCATACCCAGGAGTGAAGATAAAACCGGTATTTTATTGATGACATTATATAAATGTTAAAATGTATATATTTTATATACTAAAAAAAAGGGAGATAAATAAAAGCTAAATCAAAGAAAAACTGGGTTGTTGGTATAGCACTTTATCTTTCATAATGACTGGAGTATATATTAAGCTGAACTATTGAAATTACATTGACATAATTACTAAAAGTAGATACATTTCATCAAAAATATGTATTTACTAATATTAATCTATTTTATCCATTGATGGCTATCAGTCTTTTCTCTTTTATATCTTTTGTTTCTACAAATTAATATGTATTTTATGCTTCAAAATCTCCTTATGAATAGCTCTGTAGTTTTTATGCTGGATAAAGCCACTGGTGGCCATATTTCTCTCATAGCCCTTTCGGTGTGAGAACGGAATCCAGCTGCAGAGGACAATACCATTCAGATGCCATTGGATCTCTGCCCTTCACATCGTGCCCATTTTTGTTGCTATCCCTTGGCTGGTTGGAATGTTATGGTCAGAGTGCACGATGCCATATACACTGCAGTTAGGGGCAGATGCTAAGTGACTCGAATGTTGCTAAAAAGGCTGCTTTTAGGTTGTTTGAAGGCATATCCAAGGACATATTTTGCCCTATCATCACAAGATGCATACATAAATGCCTGTGTAGTTTCTGAGGCACCTGGCCTGACTCCGTTGGAAGAGCATGTGACTCTTGATCTCCAGGTCATGAGTTTGAGCCCCATGTTGGGTGGAGAGATCACACACAAAAAGTAAATATTTAAAAAATAAAATAAATACCAACACTAAAAAAAATCATTTCTTTCTTCTAATGTGTGTTAACATTAAGTAGTAATATTAACACTTTCAATATACAAATACATAACTTAGCTAGGATGACATAAGGTTTTTATAGGTAGATAACACCTAATATATGAAACACATGCCCTTTTTCTGGCACACTATCAGAGAATCTTGATGCTTCAGGAAGGTGTAAAAGAAGTTTAGAGATACTCCTATTTAACTCTAGTTAATTAAAACAAAACACAAGTATATGTTGCTCCTGGGCATCACTTGAGATTTTTACTTTTTTATTGGTACTATTATTCTATATTTAAAAAAATACTATTTATTTATTCATTTTGAGAGATAGAGATAGCAAGCGAGTGGGGCAGGGGCAGGGAGTGAGGGGGAGAGAGAATCCCTAAGCAGGCTCCATACTGTCAGCATGGTCTCAGACTCACAAACCATGAGATAGTGACCTGAGCCAAAATCAAGAGTCCAACCATTTAACTGACTGAGCCACCCAGGTGCCCCTCTATATTTCTATTATAATAAGTTTCACAAAAATTTGTATTTACTAAGAAACTGTCATTACTACTAATGTATTAATATAAATAATGTGAAATTTCTTTGAAAGTAATACAATACTTAACAGTCACTTTCTGGATAATGAAAATATTTTTGTATTTTCTTTTTAACTAAATTAATGTCTTCCTTGGTTTTCAAACTATAAAATCCTACTGGATTTCATGCTATTGCTTCAAGAGAAAACAATTTGATATCTTAAAAGTTTTTGCCATTCTGAAAAACCAACTTGAATGGAACCAACATTCATTTTATCCAATTCAATCTGGGGCTAGACCAAAATCTAGAATGGTTTCCATTTCTAAGTCTTCATAAAAAATTTGATTCAGTGAGTCATCCCTAAGTTCTATCTGATTCTAGAAACATAAGTCCAAGACAGATTAGGGAGGCAGTAGTGAAATGTAGTGGGAAAAAGCATTACTGGCCTGAAAGGGAAGACGTTACAGTCCTTCTCCAAGTTGATTTAAGAATGTGGCTTGAACCTTCATTATCTTAGCTGTTCTTGTATAAACCGAAAAGCTGGTAAAACTGTGGCTTCTTCCTTCACAAGGTCTTAACCACAAATTTAAATCAAAACACTACATTATTATGAAGCATAGGTATCATAAACACCTCAGAATATTTCTCCTTCAAGACTGTTGGCTATGCATAAACTGACTATTAATACAAAAACGCATTATAAAATTGCGGGTACACTTTTTCTGCTAAGTGGGGGAAGAAAATAACCTAAAGCTGTAGATTTGAATTTAATTTTTATTTTTTAAAATTTATTTATTTTGAAGGAGGAAGAGAGAGAGAAAGAATCCTAAGCAGCCTCCGCACTGTCGAGCAGAGCCTGACATGGGGCTTAAACCCACGAACCGTGAGATCATGACCTGACCCAAAACCAAAAGTCCAACACTCAACCGACTGAACCACCCAGGTGGCCCTGTAGATTTGAATTTTAAAACTTAGATTATAAATCTAAATTAAAAATTTTTTTTTCAACGTTTATTTATTTTTGGGACAGAGAGAGACAGCATGAACGGGGGAGGGGCAGAGAGAGAGGGAGACACAGGATTGGAAACAGGCTCCAGGCTCTGAGCCATCAGCCCAGAGCCTGACGCGGGGCTCGACCTCACGGGCCGCGAGATCGTGACCTGGCCGAAGTCGGACGCTTAACCGACTGCGCCACCCAGGCGCCCCTAAATCTAAATTTTAAATTACACATCACATCACTACTTTAAATTACCTCTTGCCTTTTATCTTTGAACAAAACATGAATGTGTGTATGCATGTGTATGTGTGTTTATGTGTGTGTGTGTGTGTGTGTGTGTGTGTGTGTGTTATTTCATTTTAATTTAAAGAAAACTACCAGGACTATTGACATATAATTCTTCATTGCAATGTGAATCATATTTACAAAATATTTCTTAGAAAAATATGTGGTTCATGTGCACTATTTTGAAATGCAAGCTGTTCAAATTTCTCCACAAACTTTTGCCCACAACCAAATAGATATGAATATTTGCTGTATTTTTATCCTGAGCAAAGAGTCAACCATAAAGTGGTTTAAGTGGTTGGTGTTTAGTTATTTAGATACTTTGAAATGCGATTATTCTTTTACTTTACACATAGCAATAAAAATGGGCTTATTTTGGGGAGATAATATTATTATGTTGCTAACCTTCCATTCAAAATCTATCTCTTTGTGGGTGACCATGAAGATTACAAAATAAGAAGTCACGGGTCTCTGGATTAATCCCCAATGTTGATGGCAATTCCATCAGGAGGCACAGGGTTCCAGACTAGAGAGAGGTAGGAGGAAGCAGAGAATATGATAGCTACGAAATGCTTGTAAAACATGGTCTCTGCCTCAAAGGGCTTACAGTCAGTTCAGGTGAATAAACCAGTTTAGTAATGATGAGTCGTGTCAGCAAGAGGAGGCAGCAAACGCCAGGAAAGCTCAGCTCCTTCTGCTGAGGGGTTTGTGGAGAGAGATTTGTCTGTGGAGAGATTAGGACCCATTCTGCTGAGGAGATGGTGTTGGAGGAACAGCCCTGGCGGAGGGAAGGGTTTAGACTGAAACAGGTGGGGATTGTGAAGCAAGTTGAGAAAAAGATGAAGCAAAGTGTTCAAAGACAGATGCTGATTTCTAGCATGAATTCCACTGTGAACCGCGTCAGCAATTTCCTCTCTCCTTGTTGCACCAGTAGTATAAATGTTTCTTTTCCACTCCTCCCAACGTAGAATCCTAAAATGTTACTTTTGTTTGCTTTGTGTTTAGTTATAAGGCAATAAATACTCAAGCCAGAAATCTGAAAGTTTCCTTAACTCGTTCCGCATCGTCATCTTCTTGCCCTGCTGATTTCAGCTTCTAAAACTCTCAGGGTGCCTGGTGGCTCAGTAGGTTGAGCACCAGCCTCTTGATCTCAGCTTAGGTTTGGATCTCACGATTGTGACTTTGAGCCCCGTGTTGGACTCCATGCTGGGCATGAAACCTACTTTAAAAAAAAAAAAAGTAAAACTCTCTCAAATATATCCAGTCTTCTTCATTCCCTCACCCACCCTTTCAGCCCAAGTGCCATCTTCTCTCATTGCAATAGATCTCTTAATAAATTCTCCACTCCTAACAACGGCACCCGCCTTTAATACACTTTTCATATAGCTACCAGACAACAGATTTAAAACATTAACTCCATCAGATCATTCTGCTAACCTTTGGGGGGAAAGAGCCAAAGTATGCCATTGTTCTTGAACACATGTGTGATCTAACCCCTGCTTACCTCTTTAGGTTACAATCTCAAATCCCTCTCACCCCCAACTCCTACAGCTTTTTAGGGCTTTGGGAAACTGCTTCTACCACCAGCTGCCCCAAGCCCCTCTAACCTGGATGACCATCCCACATCCTGCTGCTCATCTCATCTGAGTGACCTTTCTCTTGGGAAGAACTCCCAGGCCCCCACTCCTTACACCTGCAGACATGGTTGGTCCCCATCCCACTGTCTTAAAACACGTTGCACTTCTCTTCCTCATGAAGCCAATCACATTTAGTTATTAGCTGTCTTCTAAATCATGTCTGTTTTGTTCATTGCTATGACCTCAGTAGTTACTGCAGCGCCCATCCTAGAGCAAGCTGAGTTGATTAAACGAATAAAAAACCTAATTGAAGTACAGATGCTTTAAACTCTTGGCTAGAATATTAACAGCTTGCATTAAATTTACTTGCGTATTTCTAAATTATTTCTTTTTCCAGGTATTAATTAAATTCAATATAAGTACTAAAGTAGTGCATAACAATTGCAATTAATTACTTCCTTTAAAAACTGGACATACTCTATTGACAAGCTTTGGGATAGTTGGAGGTTAGGCACAGAGGATAGGAATTGCTTTCAGTTGGGCTTAATGATCAGCCAGAAACATACAATCTGAGGAGGCAGAGCTCATTTATGGGAAAAACAATGATTAGGATGGAAAATGTATTTCCTTGGAGTAAGGGGAGGCACCACAGTTTATAAAAGGCAAATTAGGGGCGCCTGGGTGGCGCAGTCGGTTAAGCGTCCGACTTCAGCCAGGTCACGATCTCGCAGTCCGTGAGTTCGAGCCCTGCGTCAGGCTCTGGGCTGATGGCTCAGAGCCTGGAGCTTGTTTCTGATTCTGTGTCTCCCTCTCTCTCTGCCCCTCCCCCGTTCATGCTCTGTCTCTCTCTGTCCCAAAAATAAATAAACGTTGAAAAAAAAAATTAAAAAAAAGGCAAATTAAAGGGGACATAAATTTTAAAAAACCTAGGGTAACAGATTAGAAGTGGTGCATATGTGGTGAGAATTAGAAGTCAGTTTCCACTTGTTTTATCTCTAACAAAAAAAAATAGGTAACTGATACTAACATGGGCTATAATCCAGCATTTTCTCTCCTGACCTTGGAAAAACCTTTGCATCTTAGAAAAAAGTTTTGCAGAGAAAAACTTTTAGAAAAACTTGTGCACCAGATGGTATGCACAATACTGTTCATAGTATCAATGTTCACAGTAGAATAGAAACGAAAACTGGAGACATACTAAATATCCAACAATAGGAGATTGGATAAACACATTCTGGTGTATTCATACAATAGAATACTATTACATCAGTGAAAATGAATGGAATTATAGATGCCAGGTCAGAGAGATGAATTTCAGAAACATAATAATGAATGAGAAAAGCAAGTCTCAGACCATGTATGTAATAGTACCGCTTTAAATATTCACAACAAAAGAAAAGTAATACATTGCTTAGGGATATATACTTATATAGTAGAAAAGGAAGAGGATGGTTTTTAAAATTGTGTTAGAATTACTCTTGAAAAGATTCATGGGATCCAGGAGAAGTAAGAAGGTTGTTTTAAACAATATTGATGTAGTTCTATGCCTTAACTTGGATGGTCAGTTCACAGGTATTCATTTCATTTTTATGCTTCATAATTTACACATACATTGCATAAATTCTTTTGAACATATCACATACTTCATTATTTTTAAATGAGGATAAAAAGCAAGTAATTCCAGTGTATAAAGACTGGACCCAAAGTCTGTCACATAATATATGAATAAGAAACACAAATCTCAAAATGTAAGACTATAGGATGGTCAGTTTAGGATATTAGTCTATATAAACTCCAGGTGCTATACACATTGAAGAAGTAATATTCGCCATGATCACTCAATAATATTCATGAATAAGTGAAACTTTTCTCCCCTATAAGGCCAAGAAAAAAAAACATAAATGAGATTTTTAAAAAAAATTAGAAATCTCAGCACTAACTTACCAATGACATGTGTTTAAAGGACACTGGTTTGTTGTGGTTACAGCCTTAACTGCTGAGACAGACAAAAAGCATTATCATGGCAATCTGTATAGAGAGGGTTGGGCAAGGGTGGGCATGACCGTGACTCATATTGAGGATGTAGGACTTGGTCTTGGGTAAAGTGAGACCTATAACAGAGCCTGGCACATTATCACTTGGTAAATATTTGCTGAATAAAGTAGAACAGTGAAAGTTGCAAGTCGTCTTACTATGATCCCCCAAGGCAGTAGAGGAAGCTTTTAGTAGGCAAAGTCCACCTGTGTGAATTGTAAACCTTACTCCAGAAAGCTGACCAAGGTAAGCATGACTAATTCAACTCCTTGTTCAGCATACATTCAAACCCCACTCCCTGGCAATCAGGAGCAGCACAAGAATGAAAATTATTTTCCTCTAGCCTGAGCTCCTAAAAAAAAGGAAAAATGCAGCATGTACTTTGGCAGGTGACTGCTACTTTCCTCTTCTCAAAACGCAGGGAGGAGATGTATGAAGGTCATAGATGTCTCTGTGGGTTATCTCCTAGCTAGTATGTTTTAACTGAGGTCAACTCTAACCATTTTAACCATTGTTAACTGCACAGTTGAATGACATTAAGTACATTCACACTGTTGTGCATCCATTATCACCATCCATCTCCGAAACTTTTTTCATATTCCCAAACTGAAATTCAGTACCCATTAAACAATAATACTCTATGCCCCTCTCTTTTGAGCCCCTGGCACCATCATTCTTCTACTTTTTGCCTCTAAGAATTTGACTACTCTACATGCCTCATAAAAGTAAAATCATATAGTATTTGTCCTTTTGTGACTGGTTTATTCCACTTAGCCTGATGCCCTCAAGGTCGATCCATGTTGTAACATGTGTCAAAATACCTTACTTTTTACGGCTGAATAACACCACATTTTGTGTATATGTCACATTTTGTTTATCGATGCATCCATCAATATGCACTTGGGTTACTTATAACTTTGGGCTATTGGGAATAGTGCTGCTATGAACATGGGTATACAAATACCTGTTCAAGTCCTTGCCTTTAATTATTTTGAGTATACACCCAGAAGTGGAATTGCTGGATCATGTGGTAATTCTATTTTTTTTTTAATTTTTTGAGGAACCATCATACTGTTTTCTATAGTGACTGCACCATTTTACATTCCTACCAGCAGCACATAAGAGTTCCAGTTTCTCCGTATCCTTGCCAACACCTGTCATTGTCTGCTATATTTTTCGCAGCCATCTCATGGGTGCGAAGTGGTTAGTCTTTTTTTTTTAATAATAACCGCCTACTGGGTGTGAAGGCCCCTAACTAGTATTTTGTAGCATTTTCTTAGAACCATTTCCTTTCCTGTAAACCACTTCACTCATATGCTTCAGCTAACCATCCATCCTTGCCTTTTCATCTTGATAATTACCAGTCCTTCACAGGAAAACACTTGAGCTATCTACTGGAACCAAGTCAGAGTCCAGCCTTTTGGACCTTTCAAGAATGCAACCCCTCATGTCTGGGGAAGACGAATCCTCTGGGGGTGAAAGCAGGAAAAGGAACACGTCTTTCATCCCCACACTGATAGGCCACATCAGGCTCTACAGGATTTAGCTAAAGCCAAATAAAACTATAAGATTCTGAAACACGGTAATCTTCAGATGGAGAGAAAACAACACATTCAATATTCAGTGTTGACTGTCATTAATGACACAGTTTAGAAACCAAACAATTTTGTAAAAAGAAAGTATTGATTAGAAGATGTATGTATTTTAGGTGATGGGCAAAGTGTAATATATTCTGTTGATCATATTTATCCAGTCACTTAAGATTTTGTGTTTTTTCCCTCAAGTGAAATAGTCACAGATTCCTAAATGAGTTACTGAATATCAGCAAATTGGTTTTTGTTTGTTTGTTTGTTTGTTTTGCCTGTTACCATTCACTTTTCCATCTCAGTTCTTCCTGCAAACCAACATTTTACAAAAATCAGACACAGTGACAAGCAAATTTGGCCTCCAATGGTTTCTATCTTAAGTAATCATTATTACCCAGAACCATGCAGCTGGGTCTTCCTGCAGAAATAGCTATTACGCTATCACTTAAAACTTCAAATTTATAACACTGCAGAAGGAGAAGAGTAGAATAATGTGAGAAGCATTAAGCAGTAACACTACAATAAGGGGTTTATAGAATTATAGTCACCTGTTTTGCATTTATGAGATGTGGGATATTCTTTAACTGCTCTGTTATAAGATTTTTGATGAACATGGAGTTTAATTAGATGGGCTTTTACTGCTGGTTCAAAGTATTTGCTCCTTACCATGGATGTAATTTTTGATGACTAAGAAAATTAATTTTGTAGCACAGACTATTATATCATTATACCATATGTCACTGTAGCATAGGCTTTGTCAGATCCCAAAGATTTGTCATTTATCCACAAAATCTCACTCTGTGGTAAAGTGTTGGGTGAGAATCCATCAATACCAGATGTAATGGCTTCATAGTTTCATGTACTGCTGTATGAAAAGAGAGTTAAGTTCTTTAACTGTATGTTGCTACCTTCCTATAAGTTACGCTTTGGTAGGCACCAGAAAAAAAAAAAAGTATTTTAAAACACCTAACAGGGCTTTCCACACAAGACAGCATCATGAAGGAAGGGATCTAAGATGATTGTCATCACTGTGATCACGGCATATCAACAATTTTATACAAAAGGAAAAACAGTGCTCATAAAAATGTCAAGAGACATTCTTGATGGCACTGAATTAGCTACTTGGGCATAGAAACTAATTGGTAAAGGTATAAAAATTGAAATCCACCAAATGCACCTCAAATGGGAGAATCTACCTATAGCTCCTAGTGTCCAAACTCACAATCCTGAGGTACTAGGCATTTCAGCCTCAGGCAACCACCCATGGTTCACCTTAAATTCTTGGAAGTGACAGAGTTCCATCAGATATCATATTTACCCTGCCTGCACTTCTGGGATACTGACTGACAGCCTTGCCCCTGCCCCCCCCCCCCCCCCCCAGCTTTGGCAGGCCAGGCCACCTATTTTGTCGCTGCCTCCAGCCCGGGGCTGGCGCAGGCAGCCTGTCAGGCTGCTGGAGGCTCCAGGCCATGGGAGCCCGCCCTGCCTGCCTCACCGCTGCTGCTCTGGCTGCCGGCTGCCACTCTGCCCTGGGCCCAGGGAGACCTTCTATCCGGCAGAGAACACTGGAGAATTCCGACTAATCGGTTCAGCTTCCCTGAGGCAAAGGAAAAAAAAAAAAAAAAGGTTTCTTAAAAGGAAAAGGATTAAGAGGGAAAGTGAGCAAAGGCTTGCCTGGTCTCCACTTAGGGAATCAGAAAGAGTACAATCAATGAAATAAATGGTTCACCTAATCATGGGGACAGCAAGGGAGAAGGAAAGCTCTACTTTGCGGCTTTTTGCTCTTATAGAATCATCTAATAGTGACAAGCTCTGAAAAGTTTGAAAATGGAAGACATCTTCTTCACTCCTCCACATCCCATGCCATAATTTTCCTTTTTCTTCTTTTCTTGTCTTTCTTTTGAAAGTGCACTTTTTGCCGTTAGCCACAGTCCTTCACACTGTGTGTATACGTATGTGCACGCATACATATTCACACAGATGTGTCTCATGGTTTACGCATTTTTAGACTGAACTAGTTAATAGGTCACTTTAAGACAAAAAGGGGAGCTAGGAAGACTATATGATTTTGATAAAGACCCAGCACCATTAGATTCTATGATGATGGAATTCTGTAAGTCCAAACTGGGAATCTATTTACCAAAATTGTGCTGGGGAAAATATTAGTGACTATTCTGGCATTCTTTGCATTTGCCCTTTTTGATATTTACCTGGGTTTTCCTAAAAGTTCTCCCAGCTATTGTATCTTGACTTCCCAAGCCCTCTTCCTCATGAATGATATCTGCTTGGAAATTAGGTGTCCCAGTGCAACTGCTTGCTAATTGTAATTTAATTTGAATCCCACTTAAGAAAGCATTTTCTTTGGCGGGAGACAAATCTTCAAGGAAAAAATACTTTCAGGTCTTGATTTGTATAACTAACCCCTTGCACTTGGCGGGTCATTAGATCTCACTAGTTTGTAATGCAATCAGAGTCAGCATTCTGCTCTTAAGGGCTGCTCAGTAATTTGCTTGTTAATATATTAGCACACAGCATTGATCAAATGGCTAATCCAATCACACGCTTGTTATTGATCCCTTATTGATTACCCAGCCTGGTGATCACTTTTGTTGGGTTCAGTCAATAGCAGATGCCAAGTAGCCTTTCACACACCTAATTAGCTTATGAAATAAACCAAACATTTTGCTTGGCCCCGAAGGCAAAGATCAATGGAAAGCTTTGGGGCTGAATTCAGATGATTTTTTCATCAACTTTTCCTCTTTTCTTCTGCAGCCACTCAAGTTCACATTAACACTCTCCCTCTGGTTTGAAGACATCTGAAAAGCAGCTGCCATGTCTGAGACACTGAAGCAGCTGTAAGCCATAAATCACAAGGGTGAGGGATTCTGGGTTGCACATTGGCATGTGGTCTGTCAGGCCAGAAAAATAGAGACATAAAAGAGCCAAAGGTCAGAGGTATGTAGAGTTTAGAAGCCTGAACTTGTGCTATATTTCATGCAAGAAAACCTTGGCATTGGTGGTTCTTTCCAAATGCTATTTAACTTTACCTTGCTGATATGGCACTTGATTGGGTCTTTACTCATCGGAATGAGCTGACTCTAGCTTCCTGCTCTCCACCCTGCTACTATCACCTTGATCATCTACCTCCATGCCATCATCCAGAAGACCAGTCCCTCCAAGGGAAACTGGGCTAAATAATAATTTTCCAGTTGCATCAAAACACTCTGATCCACCTGAAACAATTTTTGCTAACTTACACTTTAAAATGAAAGCAGTATTTGAGATCATTTGGTGATGCTTGTCATATGACTCTAAAGAAGTATCCACTCCCCTGGGCCCAACCCTAGTCCTTACTTCCCTACTCCCCAGGCTGGACTCATCCTAGGGAAATTGCCCAGGGACCCAAGTAATAACCGAGCAGGAAAGTGAGTGGAATGGCTTTCCTGGAAACTACCAAAGTAGTTGATCCCAGAGCAATACGTAGTAACGACTCCCAGTGATAGCAAGTTCCAAGTTCCAAAACACAAACCCCAGTCTGGTGCATTGTGAACAATCTCTACTGACAAAATGAAGTATAGAACTGAAGTGTGATCCTAAAAGCAATCCCAGAATGTTCCTGCCTCAATTTCCACTTTTAGAACAGAGAATTTACCAAATGTCTTTCAATTTAAAAAGAAAGCAAATTTCCAGAAATTGCCCGTGGCTTATATGCTCATGGCAAATTTTCCTGAGCATTTAGGAGAACAATAGTTTTAAGGCCAAAAAACAACCAATTAATCGATCGATGGAAGAAACCCACATACATGGTAGGGCAGAATAATCATACTTGTTCTTATTTGTCAGGACATATGGACACAAGTAATATTTCTTTAGGTATTATCTAGACAATTTCACCAACTTTTCACCTTGCCTTGGAGAAAAGATCTATGAATACAATAAACATCAAAATGATTATTTAAAAGTTACCTGTTTTAAAAGGATTTTTTTACTTTCTTTTCCACACACCTTATTTAGAGTAGTTTTATTTGGACCACCAAGATTTTCTGTTTTTTCCCATATGAAACAACAACAAAAAACCTTATCAAAACCAATGCTACGTACCATCATATAGAATGATTACTTTACAGTTTAAAAGTATTTATGCACATTTGTTTTCTTTTATAGAGCCAATTTATTTATTCGTAAATTAATGCGAGATACAAGGAAAAGATCAGCTTATCCACAGTGGCATGGCTTAACAAAGTTGACATAATACACAGATTCTTACTTCTGGGAGAGATCATGGGACCAAGACTGTCTCCTTCCCTGAACAGATTGTGAAAACTAATCCGAAGCAAAGTTGAAATTTGTGATTTAGCTGGTGAGGCTCCTATACTCCTCTTCTGGACTTTTTTTCCCTATAGGTTCCCAGTCCCAGATCTTCATTCTTATTTGTAAGGAACTGGTTAAAGGACAATAATCCTTAAACTCTAGAGCCAGGCCAGCTGCGTTCAAATCCCCATGCCGTCGTTTACTGTGACCTTTGAGTTATTTGACTTTGCCTCCGTTACATCATCTGTAGAAGGGGGATAACTGTAGAATCTACTTCTTAAGGTTTTTTATGAGAATTAAATGAGTTAGTGCATATAAAAAGTCTTAGGACAGTGCTTGGCACCTGGTAGGCACTCTAGAAATGCTGGCTCTTCTGCCCATTATTATCTGCCTAGAAATGATCTCCTCCTGATACTTCTTCAACCCATTTGCCCACCTTAAGGATCCCCGAAGGTAGATTGTCCCCATCCAGTACCATTAACAGGGTTTCAAATGATCTGACAGTTTATCTCAGAAACCCCACCTTAAGCGGTAGGCCACAGAAGAAAGAAATCTAACAAGTATCCTTGCAGATAAGGAAAAGATGACCTGTATCAGCTCAGTGTGTCACCCTTCAAGGGTCATTTGTATTTAAAAGTAAGCTGCTCTGGAGGCAACGGTGAAGTCCCTTTACATTCCCAGATTTAATAGTTATGGATTCAACTATTCAAAGCCTGGCCTCAAACCTGACTTATCGTCAGGGCTCCAATTTGACACCCGTGTAGTAGGGGGCTGGTATGAAAGAGATCTGAGTGAATTTAGTAGACTAGATAGCCTCCCTCATCTTAATGCTGGGCCCTCATGAAAGATGTCCAACCACCGGAGATACACTGTTCAGAATGAGGAGAAAGTAATGGATGTAAGACAGTGATGGGTTTTCACTCCTCCAAAAGTAGTCTTATGGGGAGATTGGTATACTCTGTCCAGACCAGGCAGCCAGGTGGAAAAGATAGGCTTCTGAGCTTCCCGCTCAGGTAGTACTCAATATATGAGCCGGGAATGGTTTTGTATCTAGTCACTTGCACACTGAATTGGAATGGACATAAGCAAGTCGGATATAATTACTGATTTTGTTAGCATTTTAGTTTTAATCAGTCTAAAAATAATAAGTTATATAGTATCTTTCTGTGGGGATCTGTAGAAATAGGACAGAGCACTACCTTTGGGAGCCTACATAGTTACAACATGGTTCAAAGATCCGCTTCTGGAGTTTTCTTTTTTCCCCTCCGGTGCTGTAAGTCTATGGTTTTGTCATTTCAAGATTTTGTTTCTCTAGTTTTTCATTCACTGCACTGGTGAATTCAAGCTAGAAAAAACAAAACAAAACAAAACACTATCTTTTATAAGTATTTACAGCATTTAATCACGCTGCACTAGCCATAAGTAAATTTATAAGGGTGTTTCATCTTGTAAAATAATCACGGCCTGCCTACCACTGGAAATATTTGCTGATCCTTGGATAAATTATATATTAGTCCCCTTACATCTAAATGACATTCCCATAGGCCACAAGCTGCTAGAGTGTAAGAACTGCCAGCAATGTATAAAAATATCAACAAAATTTAGTGAACCTATCACAGCTAGCAGGATTGTAAAAATCTGTTTTTCTGATTTGTAGAATCAAATATATTGTGGGTCTTCAACTGTGCTTTTAAACATAAAATGAATGTACAGGCTTTTTCTTACTATTTCCAAATTGGGGTGGTTAGATTTTCCAAACAAAATACAAGTACTGAAGAATTTTAATTAATTTAGTTAGTTATAAACTTAGGTAATTGCTTAAATATACACAGAGAAATCCATAGGATTAAGAAGAGTGTACATTTAAAAAGTATGAATAAACATTTGTAATGCCAATGCCAAAACTATTAGATTTTGTGTGAATATTTCTTTTAAAATGATATCATACACAGATGTGAAGTATATATATTCAGCCTACTTAAGGATAATGGTGGTATTGAACAAGATAATGATTAGAAGAATATATAAAATACACTTAGATACCAGTTGTCAAATAGTAACACCAATCATCTTTTAAAAATTAAGAATGTGAATGTCTTTCTTGTTCAGGACTATAAATGAAAAGTAAAGCATGAAATCTATGTGTGTATTAACTACAAAATGCTTTAACATCTAGCTGGATGTTTTTGGTAAAGTGGAGGAGGTGGCTTGTTTTTTCTTGTTTTTTCTAGCTTTGAAGTTAAAGGATGCAAAAGTGTTTTAATATATTAGTTAAAATACAAAGAAATAAGCGTTAAAATGTTTTAAAAGTTAAATGTGAAACATTTATTTATTTCAATGAAGCCAACATTGTAAGCAATATACCATTGAGTGTTTAATAAAATTAAAGCAAGCACTTGCAAAGCCATAAAAACTGGCTCTTAAGTGGGCAAAATATAAAATTGATGTTTATATGAATCAACTCTCTAATCAAATTGCAGACTTCTTCTACTCCATGAAATTCAAATATACTTCCTAAAAGAGATCATTACGAGAAAGTTTCATGAGCTGTAACCTTGTTTAAGTACATTGTGTGACTATGATATGCTAACAAGGAGCTAACCAGTAGATTCTAGGTTTCTGCTGTAGAACTGTGTTTCAAAGAAAGAAATGACGAAAGTTCTTGAAATGAGGCTGGAAACATACTTTTAGCCGCCTATAGTGTTTACTTTTAAGAAGCACACATTTTAACCAAAAAGGAGGTGACATACAACATCAGGCTTGCCAGACCAAAAGTTCATAAAAGTGACACATGATCTGGTGGCACTTTCTGGAAAAGTGATTTGGCAGTGAGGTCAGCGTGTTTATCGTAGGGGCCCTGGAAGGTGACCTTTGTACATTGACCTTCCACCATGGAGAGGATGACCAAAGAGAGGGACCAGAGAGTGGACAAATAAGCCTCTTCCTATTTCTCTTTGTCGTACGCATCTACCGGAAAGAAGAAAGGGAAGAAGGAAAGGAGGGAGGAACAGGCAGACACTCTACTTGGGTGCAAACTTCTGTCATTAGCCACTTCACTCTGGAAAGTCATTAAAGTAGCCATGTAGATGATTAAGGATTTTTGTTAATATGACATGAATTTTTGTTAATATAAAATTCATATTTGTGAGTCAGCCAGCCAGTCTGTTTTATGTTTACCTGGCATTCATCAAACCTAAACAAGTTATTTTTACTCTCTGTGAAATAACTATTACGTCTGCTAAATGACACACAACATTTTCTGCCCTTCCCCCCAGATCCAGGTCCAGCCAGATACGGTAGTGTTTCCTGAACTACAACTGAACTCTCTTTTCAAAAGAAGCAAATGGCTAGAAAACAATTTGATGCATGTAGTATTTACCCAAAGGGAAGCAATTTTCAAAGCATGTGTTGAGGTCAGCACAGTTTTAGAAGGCATATTAATGACCTGAAGACTTAATTCAGCACTTGTCCTCTGACAGACATTGTGTAAGACATTACTGTGAATTAATGTATTTTATCTTCACAACATCTTTTTGAGGCAGTTATTATTCTTTTTACAGATAAAACTGAGGCTCAGGGAAAATTACAAACTCGCCCAAGATCAAATCGTACCTAAAGGAGGTGGGATTTGAACTCAAGGAAGGAAGGCCACAGAGAGGACAAGTAGTAGGTCCACTGGCTGTCAATCTGTCCAGTTCTCCCCAGGACCTGCATTCAGATGATGAACTCAGCCCCCGAGTGCTCCTTGGCCGTCAACAATTGTGCTACATTACATATGCTATGTTTCCCAATCACTTTTTACAAAATGAACGTTCAAAGACAACTTTCACATTAAATCAAATTAATCAGAATATTGGCTTAGTCAGAAGACAAACTTCCTCAACCAGTCCTACTAAACACAACTCTGTTGCTTAAGAACTCAACAGGAAGAAGAAATACTTTATGTAATAGGAATACTTCAAAAGTTGTAAGCGAAAAGTTTCAGCAGACGGAGAATTACCTTAGCTAAAATTTAATTGGCACAAGCATTCCTCTGCATAAAAGAGGACAAAATACTTTGCAAATATAAGTGCTGATAGCTACAGGTAGAAGAAAACACCGCTGGCATCTGTCAGCACTGTGCTAGAACATCACTTCTGTGCCACCCTTAGAAAGAGGGGGCCGCTGGGACAGCCCCTTATGATATCTTCTGTTGCCCAGAAGTCATTCTTTATGAGATCAAATGCAGTTGAAATCAGGGCACAAAAAAGTTTGTCCGCCCCGAGACGAAAAGTTAAAGATGGCTCTAAGTTTGGGGATGGGAATAAGACGGGAGGATGGGAGAACAAGAGATGTTCAGATTTTAAATAAAATTTCTACATCTTTAACCACAGGTCTTCCGGTTTGTAAGAGACGAAGTGCTGGAAAGCTGATCCTTGCTCAGTAATAAGATGCAGGCACAGTCAAAGCAGGGTGCTTGCAAGGCACCGAAGTGGGGCTTGGCTGGGAGAGCAGCGTGCAGTTCTGAGACCCTTCTCACAGTGCTACTCTGGCTCCAGCAAGCCCCTGTGGGGCCCTTAGCATGGCTTGACTGACTAACACCGGGCAAATTTCATGCTGGCTTGAACCTAATACCTCTCTGTTTCTATTGCGTTTTTTTCCCCTTTCTTTTTATTTACAAAGAGACTTGCACAAAAAAAAACCCAGAATAAGATTTCAAAGTTTTTTTGGACGAGGGTGAGGGTTTGGCTACAAGTTGTCAGGGGAACATAAAACCAAAAACACAAGCCTTGGCCTCATTCTGGGTAATTTCAGAAGCAAACAAGCCTTTTCGGAAATGTGTGCTCCTAACAGAGCTGGCTGCGGTGCTGACGCTACGGATTTGCAGTCTGCAATGGAACCAGGCAAACCTGAGTTCATGTCCCATTTCTGCTATTTGTTGTTTCACTTTGGAAAAGCCACTTAGTTTCTGTATTTCTTCATTTCCTCCACCTCAGGATGGGCATAATGAGACTGCTTACTTCACAGAAGAGGGATAATTAAGTCAGACAAATTGTGGAAGGCATTTTCTACAGTGCCTTCCAGGTAGTAAGTGTTCAATAAAAGCCAAGTGTTGTCGCTGTAATTGTTTTATAAGGTTTGCAATTTGATTGAACTTCATTAAGATTCCAAAAGATTCTCTCCCTTTCTCTCATTCCCTCCCCCTTTTCTCCTCCCTCCCTGTCTCTCTCACCTATTTCAGCTCAATTATTTGCCACCATATGGAGAATTTGACAATACTGATTCCAAAATGCTTCACAAAAGGATACATAAGTGATTCTGGGGAAGCTAAAATGGTAATCCCATCAGAATTGTCATGTTCACCGGGAAAATATAAAGACTGAAAACATAAGAGGGTTGGGGAAAACATGCAGTGGAATTTGAATTCTTAGTGGATCAAGTCATTCCAAATGTTTTCATATGGATATTTTCAGAGTAACTTGGAAAAAAGTAAAGACAAATTTAAGAAAGCTGAGGTATGCATAAAATGTGCCATTCACAAAAAATCTCCTTTTACTTCAAGACATTTAAAATGGCCCCATGAAAAGATCTTCAGATCTTACATTAAATTTTTGCACACGGATTTGCAAGGTAAAAGGGAGTTGGGTTGAAAATATAATTTTTCTCTGGGGTAAAAGTGAATACAAATTAAAGAGGTAAATTCTTAGGTTAGGAAATGTGCTTGACTTCAAAAAGAGCTGTGTGATTCACTCATATGCCCACATTTATTTAATGAAATGTAACATGCTACTGAAACATTGCTTTCCACCAATACTTTATGCCATAGTCTAAGAAAAGCTGAGGATTAATAGCAGAGAAAACAGCTCTGTTTGGCTGAATAAACATTGCACAAACACTGAACTCTGTGTGGGATCATTAGTTTTTTCATCATACCATTTCTAGAATTGAAAAATCACAAATCCCTCTCCAGCTTAGTTCTTTTATGCAACAAAAGCATTACCCAGACCAGCTAAGATGTATTCTTCGGGATTCTGACATCTCTGGAATGTCAAACAGGTTCAGTAGACACCAAATACAGATTCTCTCTTTCATGTGGAAAGGTTAAGTAAGAAAAGACTTCATGTGAGGAAACTGCCCCATAATTCACGGTTATTTTAATTTAATCTGAGTGTGTTTCAATTTACATATAGACTGGAATGCAGTCTCAGAGGGAAAAAAATCTATTTTGAGTAAATCAACATTTGGGGGGAATAAAACTGACCATTTTAAAAAACGATGCACATCCTAAAGCTCTATATGTATTTGAGAGAAGCCAGCATCAATATAACGTAAGATTGGCATTATTTAAAAATGAACTATCCATAAAAACATTATGAGTGTATTCCTTGATTAAAAAATTGGCTCTACAGCCTTCTGAAATTTTGAAAGACTTATGGTCTTTAAGACGCCAGAGCTTTTAACCAGACAAGCACATTCTTCTGGAAGATATTCCTTCAGTAGAATATAAATTAACCACAGACACGATGAAATGGCCAGAGCTGGCAAGAATGGGAGAGAGCTGGATGATATTAGAAATTAAATGAATAAAATATGGTGAACCTTTATCAACAAATATTTAATCATCAAGTTATTTTTATTGTAACCTTGAAAGAGGAGAGTACGATCAATAAATAATATTTGTATATCTGCTCTTCCTTAATTACAATTATTTAGGCTTAATGTTATGGACTTGTAAGAATGAATATAACACTATGATTTTCTTGCACCTCTTCAAGAAATGATTGCAGTCACTTTGCCTAGAAGTTTAATTCAAATTATGACTAATTATTTCAGTCCCCTGAGGAATCACTGAATGTATTTAATTTAACCTTTAGCACAATTTATGCTGTTTAACCTTAAGCATAAGTTCAAAAAAGCGCTACAATTAACATTTAGGACACAGATCTACGGAAAGGGAAGACTTGAGTTTTGTTTTGTTGTTGTTTGCTTGTTTGTTTGTTTGTTTTTCCATAGGGTTTGAAGTCAACTTCATACACAAATCAATTTAGTGTCTACTTTCACAAATAGTACCTGTAAGACACCTTTCTGTTATCTCTTCTGGAACTCCTTTCATGTCTGAAAATCCGTTATTAAAATTTCATTTCTTTTTCTGTGTTTGCAGATGACTTTGTTGTCCATGTAGAAAATTCTAAAAAATATACCAAAAATCTCTTTAAACTAACAAGTGAATTTAGCAAGTTCACACGATCCGTGGTCTATATACAAATCAGTTGTATTTCCATATATTAACAATGAACAGTTGGTAACTGGAACAAGGAAACAATACTTTTAAGGATGGCATCATAAAATATGAACTATTTAGGACATATTTAAAAAATATATATTATATATATATTACAAAACATTACTAAAAAGCATTAGGTAACAACTAAATAAACAGAGAGGTGTATCATGTATTAAAAGTTCAATATTGTTAAGATGTCGTTTCTTCCTGGATTAGTGTACAGATTCAAAACATTTTTAATTAAAATCATTACAGTGTTTTTGGTTTTGTTTTTGGTAAAAAGTGATAAATTGATTTTACATTTTATGTGGAAAACAATGAAACTTAAAACAGCCTAAATAACTTTGGGATGGGAATAGGAGAACAAAGTTAGAGAACTCCCATTGTCAAATTTCAAGAATTACCTCAGTAAGCAAACTAATGTGAAACTGGCATATGCATAAATATGAAGATCAATAGACGAGAATAGAGAATCCAGAAATAAATCCAGACCAATACGGTAAAAGGGTTTGCAACAAATTGTCAAAGTAATTCAATGAAGAATGATAAAATTTTTAAAAATGGTGCCCAAACAAAAATACAAAATAAATATATGCAAACATAAATATACCTCACATTGCAAACAAAAATTACTTCAAAGTATATCAGCAAAACTATAAGACTTCTAGAAGAAAGCACAGAACAAAATCTTTTTCACTTGAGTTACACAAAGATTTCTTAGGACACAAAGACTACGAATCAAAAAAAAGTAATAAATTAGCCTTTATTAATATTAACATTTTCTGCTCTTCAAAAAGCACTGCTAAGAGAATGATAAGGCAAGCCATATACCAGGAGAAAATATTTGCAAAGTTTTTGTCTGATAAAGGATTTCTGTTCAGAACAGATAAAAACTCTTCAATTCAGTATGAAAATACACAACCTGATTTTGATTAGTGGGCAAAAGATTTGAACAGACACTTGACCAAAAAGGAGATATTATGACAAAGAGAAACATGTGAAAAGATGCTTAATATTACTAGCCACTAGGAAAATGCAAATTAAACCAGAATGAGATATCACTATGTACCTATTAGGATAGCTACATTTAATTTTTAATTTTTTAATTTCTTTTTGGTTATGGAACACAATGATTGTATTTTAAATCTTCTAAAAAATTTTATTTAAATCCAAGATAGTTAACATATAATGTAATAATGATTTCAGAAGTAGAATTTAGTGATTCATCACTTACATATAACACCCGGCACTCATTCCAAAAAGTGCCCTCCTTAATCCCCATCATCCATCTAGCCCATCCCCGCACCCCCCAACCCTCCAGGAACCCTCAGTTTGTTCTCTGTATTTAAGTGTCTTTTATGGTTTGCCTCCCTCTCTGTATGTATCTTCTTTTTCCTTCCCTTAGAGTAGCTACATTTTAAAAATAAAAAGAAAGACCAAGGTCCGATGAGGATGCAGAGTAACTGGAACTCTCATACATTGTTCATGGGAACAGAAAATGACAAGGCCACTCTGGAAAACAGTTTTGAATTTCTTTTAAAGTTAAATATACACTTGCCTTGTGACCCAGCCATTTCACTCCTAAGTATTTATTCAAGAGAAATGAAACATACATTCATATATAGATGATACCTAAATTTCTAAAAACATTTTTTTGTAAGATCCCCAGAGAACAACCCAAATGTTCAACAATAGGTAAACGGGATAGATAAATTGTGATATATCCCATACAGTGGGATAATACTTGACAATCAAAAGGAATTAACATGCAAAATCCTGGGTGAATCTCATTAACATTAGGCTGAGCAAAAGAAACCAGACACAAAAGATTTCTGCTGTATGATTCCATTTATATGGAATTCTTGAAAAGACAAACTGAGCTATGGTGCTCTTTGCAAAAGGAAGATAAACACATAATTATACAAGTGCAAATGAATACCTTGTTCTTTATTGAAGTTATTAATACTAGGTGCTGTAACAGATGAGCCCTGAAATTTCAGTGCATCAGCACAAGAAAAGTTTATTTCTCCCTCACACGGAACCTAATTCAGTCCATGAGGGCTCTTATCTACCCTGTGACTCAGAGATTCAGATTCTCTCCCTCTGGGATGTTGCCCTCTGGACACTTTGTTTCCAAGGTCACTGGAGCAGGGGAGAAAAGAAGTAAAGGAAGCACACCAGCTCTTAAATGACTTGGTTCAGAAATCACACGTGTTGCTTCCATTTATATTCCATTGGTCAGTCTTAGTCATTTGGCAGTAAACTCCAAGGAAGATGGGGAAACTTAGGAGCAAATGAAATATTTGGTGAGCACTGAATCTGCCCCATACATTTTACCAAGTTCAAGATATGAAGATATGGATAAAGGTGAAGGAAGCTTAAAACCTGAGGGGAAAAAAAGAGATCCACATGGTAGCCTGGAAAAAGAGAGAGGGTAGGAAAGCACTGAAGACAAATTATCTCAAACCCAATCCTCTGTTAAACCCAACCCACTTCTGCTTTCATCATCTCTTCCTAGAACAGACATTGACCATCTCTCTGTTCAGCTTCCTCACCTGCAACATAGTAACAACTCATTTTTCTACTAACATATTGAGCAAACATAGTGGTGCCACAGGGATAAAATTGCATTAACCTTACCATATACTATAACTGGCTCTGCAAATTCCAATTATTGGCTTTTCTGCATTATTGCAAAAAATTGCAAAATTAAAAAACTGATTGCAAGATTTGCAATCATGATTGTGAGTCATTATTTACAGTCGTTATTATAAGATTAAAGAACTGATGAGGATAAGCCTGTTGTGGAGGACAGCACCCAATTACCAGTTGTGTCAAAGCCGAATTTGTGTTATCACAGGAAAGATTATCATAGGGATTCTCTTCATGTAAATGAGGTCATCGCCACTAATTCTTGTGGAAGAAAAGCTAGTCTATGAAATGTTTCCTAGTGCCAAATTTTTGGATATTTTTATTTAGAACAAACTATGGAATGTGCCACAATACAAAACTATCTCAATACGAATTCAATTCAAATAATTAACTTTCAATAATCTTAGTGTTTTAATTCAGCAACATTTATTACACACTTACCAAAGGGCACGCATCATTCTAAATGTTCACATGTATTATTTATGTTCTAAAACTCTTTAAGTTAGACATGACTCATGACTGTTTCTTTTTTCTTCCTTCCTTCCTTCCTTGCTTCCTTTTCTTTCTTGCTTCCTTTTCTTTCTTTCTTTCTTTCTTTCTTTCTTTCTTTCTTTCTTTCTTTCTTTCATAGCTCAGACTCAGAGAAATTATTTGCCAGGAGCTCAAAAACAACAGACAAGATTTGAAATGAAGTCTTCTGACACCTGCACTCCTTCTGCTGCAACTCCAGCCTCAGCTGAAGAAATTAAAAGGTCTTTCTTCTTCAATTACTTCTTTTAACCTTATTGTTGTGTTCTCACTTTTTACTAAATATACCCTATCTGTAAATAGCTACTAGGTAGCTGAAGAAGATGTGATGAGGTACATGTGGAACAAGTGCTCACTGTAAGGTCCATTCCTGTCAAAGCAGGTACTTGGGCACATTTTACAGAGGAAGAAACCAAGGCTCAGAGAATTTAAGGGAATGACTTAAGGTGACATTCATTACTACTGAGCCAGAATTTGAACACAATCTGATACAATCCCATTTCATGGTACCCAGAGCATCTCTACTTGTGGATGAAGAGAAAGGCAGTTGCCCATAAAGGCTCCACGTACATACGTGATAGAATTGTCTCCGGAATAAGTTAAATTTTATAACAACACAATTACCTAAAATGACTCACAGTCTCATGCAAGAAATTGCATAACCTTCATCCTTTACACCATGACATAGGAATACAACCCTAGGACATAAACAACAACAACAAATAGTGTGCATGAGAGAAAAATTACTTTCAATCAATCAACTGTAAAAATACATGATTATTATAATACAAAGAAAAGTATATTTAATAGCTGAATAGTAGCAGAATCTTCTATTAGCATTCATCAAATGTTCCCAAAACATGTAAGGTTATAGATGTTTTACAAAAGGATGTCAGCCAGGGGCGCCTGGGTGGCTCAGTTGGTTAAGCAGCCGACTTGGGCTCAGGTCATGATCTCTTGGTCTGTCAGTTCGAGCCCCGCGTCACGCTCTGTGCTGACAGCTCAGAGCCTGGAGGCGGTTTCAGATTCTGTGTCTCCCTCTCTCTGACCCTCCCCCATTCATGCTCTGTCTCTCTCTGTCTCAAAAATAAATAAATAAATGTTAAAAAACAAAACAAAACAAAACAAAAAACCCAAAAGGATGTCAGCCAGAGATGAGGTCAGCTGCCAGCAATTGACTTCTCTTCATGTCAAGCTGACCTGGCCTTAGCTATAATTTCTGATGAAGGAGCCAGAATCATACCCATTTTGATATTTGGCAATCCTGTTAGTCACTAAGGAAAATCAAGGCAGCTAGATGAACACTGGGCAGGATACCTCAGAGAAATTCACTGTATTCTGCATCTTGCCCAGCACCCCATGAAGTCTTGCTGGTTTTATTAGGGGAGCCAGCCAGGATAGCTCCAGAATTTCCATGCAGGAGGGCTTATGGGCAAGAGGCAGCTGCTGCATTGGCATTTGCCTACATTTCACATTAGTTCGAGGAAATATCAATTATTCACATCAGAGGAGAGGTGGAATGGAGGACCAAGACTTGTGGAAATAATTAAAGGAGCAGGGGGGAGTTTTCCAATTTCCTTGCACCTGGGACCAGAGATCCCCACCAACTCACCACCAGATTTTGGGACACCCCACTACGGAAGCAAGTGAGGCCCTATCTCCTGAGGACATTGGTGAGAGTTGCAGGAACCTTGTTTCTGGGACTAAGAGATGGCAAGGGGCCAACTCCTTTGGCAAGGAGCACAAACTGAAGATAACTCAGCAGACATCACTGTGGAAAAACAGACCTGCACCAGATCCCCGTCCCTACTTTCTTCCCCCTGCCCACATACAGTCACACCACCTCCATCTTAAATCAGCTCTGGGGGGAAGGGGTATTTTCCATGAATTGGCTGAGATGTTTGGCCATGGGGCAGGGCATCATCATAGAAACGTAAATGATATTAAATATAATTTATAAAAATAATAAAGTTACCTTCATGCACATTTGAGTCTGTGGACTGAGTTTAGACCCCACACATCTGTGTTAACCTCACAGCTTGTCAACCAGACAACTGGAGACGATGTACCTGGGTCCTGCCTACCTCTGTCCTGTTCTCATGAATAGTGCTGAATGTGTTCACTTCTTCCTGTGCCATTTCTGCAAAGCAACACACTGTTCCATCGTTCACATGCTGTGTGACTGAGAGTCAGTCTCCCTTGGTCTGTTTAATTAACAAAAATAGTATTACATCTCCTATCATCCTGAAAATCAAATGCCAATGTTAACCCTGTTTTGAACTTTAAGCCAAGTCCTACCTACGTCCTATGTATCCACACACAATGAATCCACCTCCAGGAAAACGAGTGCAGACTTCCACTATGGTTGAAAGAACTCATCCTAAGCTGCACCACCAGCCTTCAGTCTTAACCTGCTTGCCCCTGGCCTGCCTTTGCTCCAATCTCATCCCCATCTGGTCTCAAACTCTTGATCTTTGACCCTGCCCTCAATCCTACCTTTGGCACTGTGGACTTGATGTTTATACATGGTCTCCTTGGGTGTGACCTTTGACATTTTCCTATGGACTTTGACTTGACTTGTATTCCCTACTCTCAGGGTCTTATTCTAGCCTGGGCATAAAATTCCCTACTCCAAGTTCAGCCCTACTGAATGCAAGTCCTCACCCTGGCAGTTCAACAAACATCTAGTCTGGCCAGGCCTGGCCTCCCTGTAATTGATGAACTTTGGCAGATAAAATGGAGAGGAAAGTTTTTTTAATGGTTTCAATTATAAAGACACACTATTAGTGATCACCATTTCTCTACTAAACATCCAATACCTAAAAACAGCACATTGCTTGCTCCTTTCCATTGCTGCTCTGAAATCCACTGACTGCACCACCCCCATTCGCTTCTTTCTCATTCTGCTTGTTTGCAGTCAAGTCTCCGTATAGTAGCCCCCAAAGCCCAAGAAATTATTTTAGGCTTGGGCAATGTATGAATGACAGCGTGTGTTAGAAGGATGGCCATGGGCTGATAGAGTTCAAACATTTCCTCCACAACTTATCGAGTAAGAGCTGTGGTTTCCTGATCTAGCAAACAGGGACGATGACACATCACTTACTACAGGGTTACTCTGAGATTTAGCATACATAAAACACCTAGTGCCATATATGGTACACAGTAGGTACTCAATATTTGTTTTCCCTTATTCCCACCTTCCTTACTTGGTGGTAACAGTTGGGATACTTGGCTCATGAAGGCCTCACTCAAAACACTATTTTGGAGAGAGTAGAGTTGGATGGGCCACTTCGGTGTGGGATAAAGACAGCCATGTCTCGGCGCTTCTTTTTATTTATTCCTTTTATCAATCCACTACTCTGTGGTGTTGGCCATGGGTTACCAACTGGGGTGTCATGGGAGGCCAATTGCAAAGACCCATCCAGAGCCACTAGTGTGCTCCAACTATGGGATAATTGCTTGAGAAGTAAGTAATCACTTCAAACCTTTCTGTCCAGGTGGGCTGTTGCATGGCTGACAGACTGTCTTGTCAACTCTCTTTCCAAAGTGAACCTAACACCCAAATCTCAGAGACTATTGGGTCACTGCCACACCCAGAAAGCAGGAAAGAGAGAATAGGCTTGTGGCTCTTCTGAGGTCAAGTTAACAAAATACCTATGGGACCAAAAATGCAGTACATGGAGAAAGGCAAAGTCCCGCTTATCAGCTCGAAGGAGATTAAGGGGCAGCCATTGTGTTCCTGAAGATTCAAAGTGAAGCCTTCTTTCTAGTTTCTCCAGTTAGGGGCCAGGAGGTCAATCTCTCTTCCTCATCTCTTGGGGCTGGAGTGTTTGCCTTTAGTCAACACAAAGAATCACCTCGAGGTGATTATTATCACATTCTTATCACCTCCACAGCTGCTTGCTACTTAAGGAGCAGGAACCTCCAGGATGACAAGGAGCAAGACCAAGGAATGTGAGATGGCTGGATGAGAAAATTAAAATTACTTCCACACCTCTATTGGTTAAAGTAAGAGAAAACTCAGAAGCAGTTCCCTGCTACCCTTGTTCTAACACAGTGTATCCAACATATTTTTTTGTTTGATAAAGAAAAAAAAAAACCCAGTATATAATACCTGAACGTGAGCATAAGAAGAAAGAAAGAAAGAAAGAAAGAAAGAAAGAAAGAAAAAGGAGGAAGGTGAACTCAGTATAAAGTATCTTTAAAAATATGCTAATTATAACCAAAAAATAGTGTGAAGTATTGAAATGTTTCAGTAGCCGTGTCCTGAAAAGTTGAAATAAATTATAAGTGATAGAGGTCCGTACTGAGAGTAGATAATTTATGGTGTTTGTACAGGGAGAGACATTAGCCAACTACAATTCATGCTAAGGAGGATTTTGAACCAAGTCCAGATGGTTTTTAACAGTAAAATGCAGTTACCCTGGGACTATCTGGTGAACAACGAAATCACTGAAGTCAGGCTCACTGTTCTTTATAAGAACCAAGTTCAACAGAAGCAGAACCAAAAGCAATGGAAAACAGTTGTACAGTATTTTATGTTAGGAATGGCACCGTTAATATTTATTTTATTGCCTAATTTTTATTTAATGTGCAAATCATATTTGTACTGCAGCAAAGGGGAAAAAAGGGCAAAATTTCCACATTCTCATCATCCCAATACACATAATTACAAGCACACATAATTCAACATAACTGAAATCAAAGCACAGCTTCAATTTGCATTCTTTTCTTTCCATTTAACTAAATATTAAATGATCATTGCGTATCATCATTTCTGGCGACTCCATAACATTCTAATTTATGTACCACAATCTACTATTCAAGTCTCTTATAAACTTGCCAGTTAGGATGCCCTCAGATTTTTTTATTCTTAGAAATAAAACTACAAAGCGTATCTCAAGCAAATAACTACTGTCCCTTTCTGATTTGTTTAAAGTGCCGTAGTCTTTTTTTAAATGTGACAATATAGCTCCAATATTTTCTTCAAACGAATTTTGGAACTTTTAAAGGAAGACAAATTAGTGTTGTTATGTTTAGTGTCTCTTTCATATGTGTGCTAATATCTTCACCTTAAAATTTTCCATTTCATAAAGCTGTCACCAAATTCTACTGAGCTCAGATGACTGCTCACAGTAAGTTCCATTTTACTTGGCTCCAATCAATTACAGGAATATAGATGATTTACAATCCAAATCATTTGAGCTCATACATTTCACATGGGGTAAAACGAAGTTGACAACCTCACTTGAAAATGTTAAAAGGGTAGTCCATGTTTTCATGCACTAGTAAGTGATTTCTCAGTTAAACCTGAATGAATTTGAATATGTAATAGAGCCAAAATAGCACCAAGTCTGGATTTTGTGGAAAGCACAGCATGGGATCATTTCTATACCGAGATTAAACATTTCATTAATTAGCTAAGTCTCAGATCTATTTTTCCTTTTTATTCTTGATTTGGTAGCTCCCTTCATGCTAGTGCTTCTTTTCTAGAAAAAGAAAGAAATAATGTTTTTCTTAGACAAACTATAAAAGTTGTATTTAAAAATTGCTAATGGAATTCTGCTTATGACAATATTATAGGATTTCTAAATTGTCTAGAAGTTCATTACACCCTTAAATTGCCTCTCCCTCTGTCCTCAGTGATTGTTTACTGAAGGAGGGTGTGGGCAGGCAGAGCTCACCTAGCTACATGGGATGAGGGCAGTGGGACCAGTCTGGAAGAAATTGGGACACCAGGGAATGAGCTTCGAGTTGTCCTCTTCTACAGTAATTGATAAACTGACTCAGTTCATATGAGCACTAATGAGGAATTGGTACTGATAACCTGATCAGAAAAATTCATGTTTGAATCATTATAAAGATAGAGTCCTCAATTTCCTCACTGAAGTCTGGAATGGGAATGATAAAAGTGAGTTTAAATATTTAAAAAGCATTATATAAGACATACTTCCAGGGGTGCCTGGGTGGTTCAGTCTGTTAGGCGTCCGACTTCGGCTCAGGTCATGATCTTGTGGTTTGTGGGTTTGAGCCCCACATCAGGCTCTGTGCTGACAGCTCAGAGCCTGGAGCCTGCTTCAGAGTCTGTGTTTCCCTCTCTCTCTCTCTGCCCCAGCCCCTGCTCATGCTCTGTCTCTCTCTCTCAAAAATGAATAAACTTAAGAAAATTTAAAAAAAAAAGACATACTTACAAGAGGGTAAGGTAGTAGGAGAGATACCATGGGTTTTATTTATTTTTTTTGTTATTTTTTTAGGTTCATTTATTCATTTTGAGAGAGACAGAGAGAGAAAGTATGAGTCCAGGAGGGGCAGAATCCCAAGCAGGCTCCATCCAGTCAGCACAGAGCCTGCCGTGGGGCTCAATCCCATGAACCGTGAAATCATGACCTGAGCCAAAATCAAGAGTCAGATGCTTAACCGACTGAGCCACCCAGGCACCCCAAGACTATAGGTTTAATTTGGAGCTAGAAACAGCAAAGGAATTCGATTCCACTTTTATAGATAATAAATTTATAATTCAGAATCAGCCATTTGAATAAAACTCATTAGAATAAGAGGAGGAAAAAAAAAGATAAACACATTACTGCACACATCCCACAGCTAGATGTGATAGAAATTTACTCTTGTGGCTGATGTTGGTCTAATCTTTGTGTTTTTATTCTGTACAATGCGATCTCACAAGAAACAAGAAGAAACAAATTCAGGAGAGAAATGTGCCAGACTAATCACTTTATAAAAGAAGTATCATCACACATTAAAAACACAATTCTGGCAGATTTCACAGCAAAATAAAAAGGAAACAATTGGCTTCACTTAGAAGCAAGTTAACAAATATCATGAGGGCATTACAGATAACAAAGTGCTTTAGGAAATACTAAAAATCATGACTGCACTCTGAAAAAGGAGGCACTGAAATCACATGCCACTTTAGCTTGATAAGTAAAACTTTTGATTCTATCTCATATTCCATATTTTTAAAATAAAGGATCACTGAAAACATCTTTCAGCTATTTTTAAGTATGGGAATACAATGATTTTTGAATATTCAAATTATATATTATATGTTATATTGTATATTGTATATTCAATTTATACATTATATTCAAATTACATTTAGATACCACTGTACCAAGCAAACTCCTCTCTTTCTTTCCATTCTTTTCCTTCTGTTTTTTTTTTTTACTTTTTTTTTTATTTTTTTTATTTAAAAAAAAATTTTTTTTTCAACATTTGTTTATTTTTGGGACAGAGAGAGACAGAGCATGAACGGGCGAGGGGCAGAGAGAGAGGGAGACACAGAATCGGAAACAAGCTCCAGGCTCTGAGCCATCAGCCCAGAGCCTGACGCGGGGCTCGAACTCACGGACCGCGAGATCGTGACCTGGCTGAAGTCGGACGCTTAACCGACTGTGCCACCCAGGCGCCCCTCTTCTCTTTTTTTTTTTTTTTTTTAAAAGTTGATATTCTCTGGATTTCTCTTAGTATATACTTTTAACTGCTTTGTTTTATTTTTTTAATAAGACAATAGGGTATAATTTATAAATAAATATACTGGAGAAAGGTGACAATGCCTAAACTGATCTCAAAAGTTCATCTTGGTGTGTAGAGTTCCAACAAACTTAATGACTTCCAATATGAATTAAAGATGAATAGGTGTTTACCAGTCTCTAAGCACATGTGTGGAAAGAGTAGCACTGTTTCTATGGGAAAGGGAGAAGTCAAGACACAATCACTATCTAAAGCTGACAGTTGAACTCTTTGGAATTTCTAGAAAGGGAGATAACACCGGAGAGGTAGAATGGCAGTTTTGGTTGACACAATGGCTGGTGGGTGCTACCAGCAGTTAGAGCCCAGAAATCAGAGATCTACAAGTTCCTCCACACTCTAGATGGTTCTATACACCAAAGACTGTTCAACACAAAATGTCAACTGCTTTTGAAACCCAAATGAGAAACCCCTGGAAAGTTTGAATTTGATACTGCAGGCCCCGATGCATTCACTCATTAACAAATGACTGTTGAGCAGCCATTGGGGGTCAGATGCTGTGCTAAGACTATCAGAGATGCAGGGATGAACATGGTTCAAGCCTGAAATCTATTGGAATAGAATAATATGAAAATCAACAACCATACTATAAAAAACTGCTATAGTAGAATACAGAAGGAAGGAAAGAGTTCCAGGGGGCTCTTTAACTCGGCAAGGTTCACTTAAACACTTAATTCCAGTGGGTATTATTAGAAAATGTTTCCAAGAAGAGATTAACACCTAAAATGCATGTTCATCAAGTGTTTAGTTCTTCACAGATATGTGTTGAGTATAGGCACTGTGCTAAGTACTGGAATTCAGCACTGGACCAGGCAGACATGGCTCCTGTCTCCATGGAGCAAATATTCTAGTAGGGTTGATGGTCAGTAAATAAAACACTGATAGTGTGATAAATGCCACAAAGGAGATCAGTTGTTCTGGTATAAAATGTTAAGGCTATATGAAGCTATTCAGAAAAATATGGTTAGAGAAGTCCTATCTAAAATGGTGACATTTGAGTTCTGACATGAAGGATGAGAAGGAGGGAGTCAAGTGAGGTGGTAGAGTGAAAAGGATTCTGGGAGAAGCAACTGTAAGTAACTGAAAACAAAATGGCCTGTTTTAGAAAGTGAAGAAAGACAATGTGACAGAGCGTAGTGCACAAGTAGGAGAGCAGTGTGAAATGACCCTGGAGAGGGAGGCAGGAGACAGTTTCTTCAGGGCACTGAAGGCCAGGGCAAGAGCTCTGGACTTTATCAAAAGTGTAAAGAGAAGCCACTGAGGGTTAGTTTGTTCATTTGTTTTGCTATCAGGGGATTTTAAACAGGAAAAGAACCTGATCAGATTTACTTTTCTAAAATGTTGTTTTGATGACTATCTGGAGACTGAATTGTAAAGAGGCATAAATGGAAGCAAGGAAGCCAGGCAGGAGGCTCTACCACAAATACATGTGAAAGAAGATAGGGGTTGAACTGGAATGACAGCAGTGGAGATGTGGACACCAGAGGCCTGAGATGTACTGTGGAAGTATAATAGATGGGACCTAGGGATGGGCCAGATGCAAGAGATGGTTCAAACCTGGTTTATTTCCACTCAAGTCTAGGTAGTCAGGGGTGCCAGTTACTGAGATGAGAGAACAAAAGGCGGAACAGGGAGAACAAGGGAGGAATTTCAGATGCTCCACTTTGGACTGGTTAAATTTTAAAAAGTCAGAAACATCCAGGTAGAGTATGCAAAAGAGACTTCAGCTGGAGATAAGTTTAGGAGTGGAACTGTATGAGGTCTCCAAAAGAGAGAATTTAAAGAGAAAATAGTCTGGAATCAAGCCTTGAAGAGCATCAACACTTGGGAGTTAGAGGAGGAAGAGAGAGTAAGGAAGCCTGAGAAGGAGCAATCAGAGAAGTCTGAGGAAAATCTGGGAGGATCCAAGGAGAACAGACAAGGAAAAGGGAGCCAGGAAAAGAAACGTTGTGGAGGGGAGTAGGGAAGGAGCAAGAAAACTTCAGGCAGAGACAAGAGACTTGAATGAGAGCGCACAGACAACTTTGGGAACCCAAATTAGCCCAGCAGGGCTGAAGGAAAGGTTACAGTTCAGGAGATACTGGAGATATGTTTTTCATTTAAATTCAAGTTAGTTAACATACAGAGTGGTCTTGGTTTCTGGAGTAAACCCCAGTTATTCATCACTTACATATGACCCCTAGTGCTCATCCCAACCAGTGCACTGGTGCCCTCCTTAATGCCCATCACCCATTTTCCCCATCTCCATCAACCTCAGTTTGTTCTCTGTATTTAAGAGTCTCTTCTGGTTTGTCTCCCTCTAGGTTTTATCACATTTTTCCTTCCCTTCTCCTATGTTCATCTATTTTGTTTCTTAAATTCCACATATGAGTGAAACCATGATATTTGTCTTCCTCTGACTGACTTATTTCACTTAGCATAATACACTCTAGTTCTAACCACATTGTTGCAAATGGCAAGGTTTCATTCTTTTTGATGGCCAAGTTATATTCCATTATATGTATGTACCACTTCTTTATACATTCATCAGTCGATGGACATTTGGGCTCTTTCCATACTTTGGCTATTGTTTATAGTTCTGCTATAAACATTTGGGTGCATGTGCCCCTTTTAATCAGCATTTTTGTATCCTTTGGATAAATACTTAGTAGTGCAATTGCTGGGTCATAGGATGGTTCTACTTTTAATATATTGAGGAGCCTCCATACTGTTTTCCAGAGTGGGTGCACCAGTTTGCATTCCCACCAACAGTTCAAAAGTGTTCCCCTTTTCCCACATCCTTGTCAACGCCTGAATTGTTCATTTTAGCCCTTAAAATCTGAGGTGGTATCTCATGTGATTTGTATTTCCCTGATGATGAGCGATGTTGAGAATTTTTTCATGTGTCTGTTAGTCATCTGGATGTCTTCTTTGGAAAAGTGTCTATTCATGTATTTTGCCCATTTCTTGGTGTGTTTTTTGAGTGTTGAGTCTGATAAGTTCTTTATAGATTTTGGATACTAGCCCTTTATCCAATTTATAAATATCTTCTTCCATTCTGTTGCCTTTTAGTTTTGTTGATTGTTTCCTTCACTGCTTTTTATCTTGATGAGGTCTCAATAGTTCATTTTTGCTTTTGTTTCCCTTGCCTCTAGAGACATGTCAAGTAAGAAGTTGCTGCAGGCAAGGTCAAAGAAGTTGCTGCCTGTTTTCTCTGTAGGATTTTGATGGTTTCCTGTATCACATTTAAGTCTTCCATCCATTTTATTTTTGCGTATGGTGTAAGAAAGTGGTCCAGTTTCATTCGTCTGCATATCACCATCCAGTTTTCCCAACACCATTTGCTGAAGACACTGTCTTTTTTCCATTAAATACTCTTTTCTGCTTCATTGAAGATTATTAATTGGCCATACATTTGTGGGTCCATTTCTGGGTTCTGTATTCTGTTCCATTGATTTGTGTGTCTGTTTTTGTGTCAGTACCATCTGTCTTGATGATTACAGCTTTGTAATACAAATTGAAGTCTGGAATTGTGATGCCTCCAGCTTTGGTTTTCATTTTCAACATTCTTTTGGCTATTTGAGGTCTTTTCTGGTTCCATACAAATTATAGAATTGTTCCTTCTGGCTCTGTGAAAAATGCTAGTGTTATTTTGATGGGGATTGCATTGAATGTGTAGATTGCTTTGGGTAATATAGAATTTTAACAATATTATTCTTCTAATCCATGAACATGGAATGTTTTTCCATTTCTTTGTGTCTTCTTCAATTTCTTCCATAAACTTACTATAATTTTCAGTGTACAGATATTTTATCTCTTTGGCTAGGTTTATTCATAGCTATTTTATGGTTTTTGGTGCAATTGTAAATGGGATCGATTCCTTGATTTCTCTTTCTGTTTCTTCATTATTGGTGTATAGAAACACAACCGGTTTCTGTACATTGATTTTATATCCTGCGACTTTGCTGAATTCATGTATCAGTTCTAGCAGTTTTTTGGTGGAGTCTTTTGGTTTTCCATGTAGAGTATCATGTCATCTGTGAAGAGTGAAATTTGACTTTTTACTTGTCAATTTGGATGCCTTTTATTTCTCTGTGTTGTCTGATTGCTGAGGCTAGGACTTCCAGTAGGATTTTGAACACCAGTGGTGAGAGTGGACATTTCTGTGATATTCCTGACCTGGGGGGGGGGACTCTCAGTTTTTCCCCATTGAGGATGATACTATCTGTGGGTCTTTCATGTATGTCCTTTATAATGTTGAGGTATGTTCCTTATATCTCTACTTTGTTGAGAGTTTTTCTCAAGAAATTATGCTGAATTTTGTCAAATGCTTTTTCTGCATCTATTGACAGGATCATATGGTTCTTATCCTTTCTTTTACTAATGTGGTGCATTATGTTGATTGATTTGCAAATAATGAACCAGGCTTGCAGCCCAGGAATAAATTCCACTTGATCATGGTGAGTAATTCTTTTAACGTACTTTTGAATTCGGTTGCTAGTATCTTGTTGAGAATTTTTGCATCCAGGTTCATCAGGGATGTTGCCCTGTAATTTTTCTTTTTGGTGAGGTCTTTGTCTGGTTTTGGAATCAAGGTAATGCTGGCTTCATAGAATGAGTTTGGAATCTTTTCTTCCATTTCTATTTTTTGGAACAGTTTGAGAAGAATAGGTATTAACCCTTCTTTAAATGTCTGGTAGAATTCCCATGGGAAGCGATGTGGACTAGGACTCTTGTTTGTTGGGAGATTTTTTTTTATCACTTATTTGTTTTTAATGTTTATTTTTGAGAGAGAGAGAGATACAGAGACAGAGCACAAGCAGGGGAATGGCAGAGAGAGACACACACACAGAATCCAAAGCAGGGTCCAGGCTCTGAGATGTCAGCACAGAGCCTGACAGGGCTCGAACCTACAAACCGTGAGATCATGACCTGAGCTGAAGTCGGGTGCTCAACCGACTGAACCACCCAGGCACCCCTATTGGGAGATCTTTTATTACTGATTCAATTTCTTTGCTGGTTATGGGTCTGTTAAAATTTTCTATTACTTCCTAATTCAGTTTTGGTAGTGTGAGTTTCGAGGAATTTGTCCATTTCTTCCAGGTTACCCAGTTTGTTGGCATACAATTTTCTTAATATTTTAATTGTTTGTATTTCTGTTGTATTGGTTGTGATCTCCCCTCTTTCATTGATGATTTTATTTGGGTCCTCTCTCTTTTCTTTTCTTTCTTTCTTTCTTCCTTTTTTTCTTTTTATAATTCTGGATAAGGGATTTTCTATTTTGTTTATTCTTTCAAAAAACTATCATTTAGTTTCATTGATCTGTTTTGAAGGTTTTGTTTGTTTCTATATCATTTATTTCTGCTCTAATCTTTATTATTTCCCTTCTGCTGGATTTAGGCTTTATTTGTTGCTCTTGTAGGTGTAAGGATAGGTTGTATATTTGGGACCTTTCTTGCTTCTTGAGCTAGGCCTGAATTGCAATGTACTTTCCTCTTAAGACTGGCTTTGCTGCATCCTAAGAAGAAAGTACAAGGGTTTGGAATGTCGTGTTTTCAGTTTCATTTGCTTCCATGTATTTTTTTATTTCTTCTTTGATTTCCTGGTTAACCCATTCAATTCTTTAGTAGGATGTCCTTTAACCTCCATGCATTTGAGGCTTTTCCAAATTTTTTCTTGTGGTTGATTTCAAGTTTCATAGTATTGTGATCTGAAAATATGCATGGTATGATCTCAATTTTTTTGTACCCGTTGAGGGCTGATTTGTGACCCAGTGTGTGATCTATTCTGGAGAATGTTCTGTGTGCATTCGAGAAGAATGTGTATTCTGCTACTTTAGGATGAAATGTTTTGAATATATCTGTTAAGTCCATCTGGTCCAGGGTGTCATTCAAAGCCATTGTTTCCTTGTTGATTTTCTGCTTAGATAATCTTTCCATTTCTGTAAGTGGGGTATTAAAGCCTCCTACTATTATGGTTATTATCAATGAGTTTCTTTATGTTTCTAATTAATTGATTTATATATTTGGGTGCTTTCACTTCTGGGGCATAAACGTTTACAATTGTTAGATCTTCTTGATGGATAGACCCCTTAATTATTATATAATGCCCTTCTTCATCTCTTGTTACAGTCTTTGTTTTAAAATCCAGTTTGTCTAATATAAGTATGGCTACTCTGGATTTCTTTTGATGTCCATTAGTATGATAGATAATTCTCCATCCCCTCACTTTCAATCTTTCAATCTGCATCTTTAGGTCCAAAATGAGTCTCTTGCAAGCAGCATATAGATGGATCTGTTTTTTTTTTTTTCCTATTCTGATACCCTATGTTTGTTTGATTGGAACATTTAGTCCATTTAAATTCAGAGTGATTATTGAAAGATATTAATTTACTGCCATTGTGTTACCTTTAGAGTTGGTGTTTCTGGTGATATTCTCTGGTCTTTTGTAGCCTTTGTTGCTTTGGTCTGTTTTTTTTTCCTCCACTCAGAGTCCCCCTTAAAATTTCTTGCAGGGCTGGTTTAATGGTCATGAGCTGCTTTAGTGTTTGTTTGGGAAACCCTTTATCTCTCCTTCTATTCTGAATGACAGACTTATTGGATAAAGAATTCTTGGCTGCATTTTTTCCCAATCAGCAATATTGAATATTTCCTGTCACTCTCTTCTGGCTTGCCAAGTTTCAGTGGACAGGTGTGCTACTACCCTATGTCTCTCCCCTTGTAGGTTAAGGGCATTTTATCCCTGCTTTCATAATTCCCTCTTTATCTTTGCATGTTGCAAGTTTCACTATGATATGTCACGGTGTTGACCTGTTTTTACTGATTTTCAGGAGAACTCTCTTTGCCTCTTGGACTTGAATACCTGTTTCCTCCCCCAGATTAGGGAACTTCTCTGCTATAATTTGTTCAAATAAACCTCTGCCCCATTTTCCTGTTCTTCTTCTTCTGGGACTCCTATGATATGGATATTGTTTCATTTCATGGAATCACTAAGTTCTCTGTCTCCCTCTGTGATCTAATAATTTCCTTTCCCTCTTTTTTTCACCTTCATTATTTTCCATAATTTTATCTTCTTTTTCACCTCTTCTCTCCTTTGCTTCTTCAATCCTCATTGTCACTGTATCCAGTTTGTTTTGCCTTTCATTTATAGCATTTTTTATTTCATCCTGACTACTTCTTAGGTCTTTGATCTCTGTATCCAGGGTTTCTCTAGTGTCTTCTATGCTTCTTTCAAGCCCAGCTAGTGGTCTTATGACTGTTGTTCTAAATTCATGTTCAGATATGTTGCTTATATCTGTTGTGAGCATGTCACTGGCTGTTATTTCTTCTTAAAATCTTCTTCTCCTTTCTTTTCAGTTCTTCTCCATCTTGTCAGTTTGGTTAATTTCTGTCTTTTGCGTGTTTTTAAAGCTTGTTATGTTTCCTGCACCCGAGAGTACTGCTATGTTAAAAAGGGGTCATACACTGTCCAGGGCCTGGCACTTGATTAAATGTTTCTGGTGTATGCTGTGTGCACTCTGCTGTTGTGTTCTGACTCCTCTTTCCTCCTGGTCAGTCCTCTGCAGACCTCCTCCTTGCTTGCAGTGAGGGAGAGTTTGGACCTTTAACTAGATGTGCTTTGATCTGTTTTTTAAAAAACGTTGGGGGAAAAGTGGAGAAAAAAGCCTGATCCCCTCCCCAAAAAAAGATAAAAAGAAAGGGAAGAACAACAAAAAGAGAGAGAGAGAGAGAGAGAGAGAGGGAATCAAAAACTATAAGGCTAACTCCAAAGAAAAAGAAAGGGAAAAAAAGAAGAAAAGGAAAAAGAAAGGAAAAGAAAAGAATAAGAAAGCCTGATCCAAAACAAAAGAGATAAGGAAATAAAAGAAATAAAGAAACTATGAGCCTGATTCCAAAAGAAAAAAAGAAGAAAGAAAAAAAAAAACAGAAGAAAGAACTGCAGGTGTTGTGTTGAAGGACTCGATGTTCAGTACACTTGGTGCATGCGGGGTGCTGGCTTTGCTGGTCTGGAGCAGAGGTCCCCTGCATTAGCTGGAAGTCAGTCTTGCCTTCTTATATACGCACTTGCCAGGCAGAAGAGGGTGGAATTTTGTGTAAGCAGGTTCTGCCTCCACTGGGGGGTCGCTGTGTTGTTCTCTGAAGTCTCACTGTGTTGGTGTTGGGGGAAAAATGGTACCACCCTAAACTCTCATCCCCAGACTGGGGATCTGGAACTCCCTACTGTTCAGGCATAATGAAGGCAGTCAGCTTGCCCTGCACCACAACTCTCCTGTGTTTTCTCTTTAGCATGCGACTGGGATTCAAAACCCAAAGTCTTAAAGGACCTGGCACCATGCAGATCTGCTCCCCTCCTCTGGAGTAGAGCCTATCCATGCTTTGTGAAGTCCTCTGTCCCTGAAAAACAGTGCTCATGCACAGTGCGCAGAATATATGGTGAAGCACTGCCAAGAGCAGCAAAGGTTATATTCCCTCTGGGTGCACCTCTGTCCGCTGCTGATGAAAGGCTTTTGGCTGGCACCTACAGGGCCTTTTGTCATCGGGGAGGCAATATACCCTCTTCCAAAAGTACTCCAGGAAGGGGAATAAGGGGATGTTCTTTCCCATTGCACTCTGGAGATCTCTACACCACGCTATGCACTCCAAGGCCAACTCCCTCCTCTCCAAGAGCATGTGTGCCTCAGCTCCAGAGAGTCTCACACTTCCAAAACCTCAGAGTTTGAGCTCCAAATGCCATTTACAAAAACAAACAAACAAACAAACCTGGGATACTGAGTACTTCTTACACCCCAGTCCATGGTCAAAAAAAGGTTTTCCTCTTTTGCAAACTCAAGCCGCACTTTCTCAACTCCTCTGTTTCTCTCCCTTTTGTCTCTGCACAGAAAGGGTTCCCTCTCCTCCGTGGCACTGCCATTTTTCTCTCCCCCAATTCACCTCCATGCACCTCACATCTACCAAGCTGTCTCCCTCCAACTGTGGAGATCCTTCTGCCACTCCACAGATTGATTTCCTGGGTGTTAAAGTGGTCTGACCTCAATACAGCTGTGTTTGAGGAAAGCCCAGGGTCCCCCTACTTTTATGCCGTCTTAATTCCTCCTCCACCACACCCTATTTTAGGGAAGGTAGAGAGATGTCAGATTATGATAGACTCTACTTCCATTTCTAAAGAGTGTGAATGGGAAATTTTGCCATGAAGGGATTAGGAATCTAGTAGAGGATTTTAGGCAAGGAGGGGACTCAGGTTGATAGATGTTGTAGAACAAACCCTCTGGAAGTTCTGAGGAAGGAGAGGAAAAAGGAGGAAGAGAGCCCAATTTTAGGAATTTAGTAACTCCTTAGGAAGACCCCAAATTAGGATACTAGGAATGGGTTAGAGAAGAGAAAACAGATTGGAGAGGTATTTAGGAGGTGGAAAGAACGCGAGTTGGAAATGGGGGTGATGAGGGAAACCTAGGATGATTTCAGATTTAACCTTTCAATGATTCCACGGTTTCTCATGCAATTGACCAAAGTGAGGAAAACCAGAGTAGATGCAGGTTGGAGGAAGGAATAGAATACATTTGCACATGCTGAGTTAGAGGTGCCTGTGGCATATCCATCTGGAAATATGGACCTGAAGCAAAGGCAAGTGGCCTAAGATAGATATCTATTTAAGAGTTCTGGGCTCATGGATGGTAGCTGAAAGCCCTGGGAAGAGGATGAGAAAGGAGAGGACCCATAACTCAGCATTAGGGAATCCTGCATTCAAAGGTCAAGTTAAGGAAAGCCTGGTCAGTAAACTTGGAGAAAAATCAAAAGAAGGCTATCCTAGAAGTTAAGAAGAGAAAGAAGATGTGATCAATAGTATCAAATATTACAGAGAGGCCAGGAAAGAAATTGTATGAAGTACATTGATATATACATAATATATAGAGATAAATAGATATTATTAATATGCAGATTAGATACACACTGGATGTTTGTGTCCCTCTCCCACAAATTTGTATGTTGAAAGCCTAACCGCCCCCCCCCCCCAATGTGATCATTTGGGGAGATGAGGTTTGGGGAAGGTAATTAGGATTAGATGAGGTCATGAGGGTAGAGGTCTCAGGAATGGGATTAGTGCCCTTGTAAAAGTCACAAGAAAGCTCCCTTCTCTCTGCTCTCTGCCGGGTGAGGGCTAGTCAAAGACAGCCATCTATGAAGTAGGAAATGGGCTGTCACCCCACACTGACTCTGCCAGCATTCTAATCTTGAACTTTTCAACCTCTGAACTGTGAGAAATAAATTCCTGTTTACAAGCTACCAAGTCTATGGCATTTTGTCATAACAGCCCAAATGGACAACACACACACACACACACACACACACACACACACACCCCTCCATTGTTCCATTAAGATATCATGAGAATTAAATGACCTTCCAGGTGTAGAAAATAAACTAGGAGCTGAGCACAGAAAATTTCAATCATGGACAAAGGGAAATAAAGATACTGCTAGGAGTCAGCTTTTTGCATTGTTGTCATTTAATCTATGAGAGTGGAATTCTTTTAGTGTGTGATGTGAATACTATATGATGCATATACATCATATAATACATAACATTGATGTCTATAAAAGTACTGAATAAATAACAAAGAACAAAGAGAAACTATGGAGTACATTCATTGTTAACTGTTAACAACTTCATCTATAAAACAAAATTATTTTGAATAATAAATTTGTAATAATCAATAATCATTGTTTTTGAGTGACTCTTTAACTTAAAGCAAACCAATACTTTCTAAAAGATAAATTTAAATTTTAAATACATTATTCAAGTTCAATAAAACGTTGCTTGTATAAGCTAAAATTTTCACTGACCAAACAAAAATACCACACCTCATAGTTCATATTCTGTCGTACTCTTTTAAATTTTAAACACAAATAAAAACTCCTAAGGGCCATTTAGTATGATAGAATGGAAACGATTCAAGTTTTGTCTCACAGTCACTTGCTAATTTTGAACCTTCCATTTAAATTCAGGAATATAAAGTATCACAGGGATTGGAGAAAAGAACTCCTCCTGAGGTGAGCTCAAAAGTTTCAAACAATTTTGAACTTATTCCTAGAAGGAACATATGTAGTAGCTGAATCTCTATGTATTAGAGTGATTCTATAAAAGGGAATTTCTTCAAATTAACCTTCATGTAGAGTTGGATGTTTATTAAAGGATAAGTAATTAAAATGTCCTAATTTGAAAGTTGCATATACAGTTAAAACTCAACAGTAATCACAGCAGTTAATTAGAATGCAGACAAAGAAGGGCACCTGGGTGGCTCAGTCAGTTAAGCATCTGACTTCAGCTCAGGTCATGATCTCACGGTTTGTGAGTTTGAGACCTGTGCCAGGCTCTGTGCTGAAAGCTCACAGCTCAGAGACTGGAGCCTGGAGTCTGCTTCTGTTTCTGTCTCTCTGCCCCTCCCCTGTCCATGCTCAGTCTCTCTCTTTCTCTAACATAAAAAATTAAAAAAAATTAGAATGTAGATGAACAAAGGAAATTTTTTGGTGAAGAGGAATTTCTCATTGACATTGTTTGGAATTGTTGGCACATGGTGATAATAAAAAGCAGATCAACTTTGAGTCAGTTTTATTATTGTTTTTAAGTTCTAAACTGAAAATGCACACCCTTACTGCTTGTACCCAGGGAAGTTCACTCATGCCTACTCTACCTGGGTAAGCCACTGGGGAGCAGATCTGCCCTACAAAGTTTGGTAAAGCTCCCTGATCACCACCCCTGCTCTCTTCACCCCTCCTTTCACAGAGTGAAATAACTATATTAAGGACCTACAGAAATCATAAGGTTGTTTCCTGGTTTCTGTGCCCGGAATAAGTTGGCATATGAAATGGTATGGAGAGGGTAAAGGCTGGAATATAAAGGGGCGCCTGGGTGGCTCAGTCGGTTAAGCGTCCAACTTCTGCTCAGGTCACGATCTCACAGTTCGTGAGTTCGAGCCCCGCGTCGGGCTCTGTGCTGACAGCTCAGAGCCTGGAGCCTGTTTCAGATTCTGTGTCTCCCTCTCTCTGACCCTCCCCTGTTCATGCTCTGTCTCTCTCTGTCTCAAAAATAAATAAACGTTAAAAAAAAAAAAGGTGATCAGCACAGGGATCATATTTTCAAAGTCTGGTATGTTGTCCAAGAGAGAAAGTATAAGGAGACAAAGGCAGAAATTGGCTTGGAGGCTCAGGTAAGGCCTCAGGTAAGAAAATAAAAAAATACGAGAAGACAATGAGTTGTCTGAGGAAATAAATATAAACCAACAAACAGAAAACAATGGCTTTAGGAAAATCAAGGGAGATGGGCATCTAGAAAGAGGGGTGTGAGTACTGGTAGACGCTACAGAAACTCCAAGAGAATGGGGACTGAAAGAGAGCCATTGGGTTTGTCTAGGAGCACGCTGGCAATTTTTGAGAGGCCAGTTTTAAAAAATGAATGGAGGCAGAAGTCTGCTTTTATGTGGAATTAGGGAATGGAAGAAATAGTACCAAGATGGAAGGCAGAGAATTCAGATCCCTCGTTAGAGAGTCTGACAGAAAAAAGAAAGAAACCGGTTGAATAGTGATTAACCATAGGACAGTGCACAGGAAAGGTTTTTTGTTTGTTGGTTCTTTTAAGATGAGAAGACAAATGCAAACTAGAGAAAAGGGAGGAGATGCGCGGAGAACACACCAGCAATAACCTAGATTAATGACACGCCATGACAGGAGGACAGTGGGTGAGCTAGTCAAGGCAGAAGGAGCAAAACACAGGAGTCAGTAACTGTGGCATTCAGACACAGTGGGTTCCAAGGGAGACACTAGTGACAAGTTGGGTGATGTTGGAGGAATCAAATAACTGGACACTTGGTGCAAATAGAAAGAAGGTTTAATACCTGTAGAAGTTGGAAATCTGCAGGTTGCAGTCACAGAAGTATTAATTTCAAGATTATGGAATTGGAGCCAACATCAGCTGATGTTCAGGCCAGAAGGGATTCCAAGTTCTAAGAAACATCTGCATTTAAAGGCCATGATTAAGCAAGTGAATAAACAAGTGCTCTAGACGTATCCTGATGAATCAGAATAGCAGAAATAGCCTAAGGTTACATCTGATATTCTTCTAACAACTGTGTGGTGGAGAACTTTTTAGACTCATGCTAACCTACACACGGGATTCAATGTCTTTGTACTTTAAATAAGGGATATATCGGGTTCACACTAGTTTTCATCGAGATTCAGGTAGCAAAAGCCTTAATGCTTTTTCCTTATTATCTCTAACATAACTACTTCTTCTGCTGGAGATGAGATTTACAGATTTTCAGGATGAAATAAAACCCAGAGGCTGGCCAGAATTTACAAAGCCTAGTAGGAAGACATTTACCATAATTAACTTTACCAAGAAGTTTTTGCTTTTTTTTTCTAATGGTAAAAATAAGACAATCTTAATGCATTTTGGAAAAAATACAAAAATGCATCAGGGGTGCCAGGGTGACTCAGCTGGCTTAGTGTCCAACTTCGGCTCAGGTCATGATCTCATGGTTCATGAGTTTGAACTGGGCATCAGGTTCTCTGCTGTCAGTACAGATCCTGCTTCAGATCCTCTGTCCCCATCTCTCTCTGCCCCTCCCCCACGCTCTCTCTTTCTCTCTTTTTTGATAGCCTAATTATTAATTGAATCGAGATGATGTATTTTACTTTTTGACTGCATTGACTAGATTTCTCAGATACATTTGGATGTCTCAAAATAAACATTAAAAAAATTAAAAACGCATTAAGAAGAAAACAAAATTCTTCCTTAAGCCCACCATTCAGAACCTAATATTACTCGTTTTTCTATAGACGTATGTATGTATGTATGTATGTGTACGTGTGTGTGTGTCTATGTATTTTAAAGAGATGACAGTTTTGGCTAGGTAGACACTAAAACGTCCCCTAAATACAAAAATATGAAAGAAGTTGAAAAGGCCCTGTCCTCTTGGTCATTTTCTGGGTTTCAGTTTGATTAAACACTTTGCATACTTAATATCTATAATTGAAATTAAAAAGCTTGGCCATCTAATATTGTTTTTGATTTCTAGGCATTAAGAATTTAAATGATATTTAATGTTTAAAGTATTGAAAGATAAATAACTTTCTAAAACCCTTAAAAACTATTTAAATTAATGAAATAGATGGTTAGTGATCAGAAAGAATTAATGTAGATTTTCAAAGTGCCCAACTTAATGCTGATTTTTCTTGCTGTTGTTCATAAGGAGGAAGATGTCATTAGAACAATAATAGATAGATGCCTTCACACGGAAATCAGGAAGACCCCAAAAGGAAGCTGGAATAGATAAAAAATAAGGCTGAAGATCCTCAACTCCTCAAGGACCTGGGATTAAACATTAAGCAATATTTTAAGCAATAATACTTTTTTTTGGTTAATGATATACAATGGGTAAGTTTACAATAAAGAAAACCCTAAGAAAAACTTCTAAATTCATCCCATTTTAAGTTACCAAGTATGAATATGTCATATAAAGCAAATGGATAAACAGTGCAGTTACCTGAATAATTCAAGAAAGGAATATTAGGTAGAAAAAAAATTGTACCCATTAGCTCCAAAAAACAGAGATAAAAGAAGATTTTGTCTAAGTGATTGTCTAAATGGTTATCCAAACCTGTCTTATCAGAATTACCATTCAGCATTTTATTTTTATTTTTAATCCATTATTCCAAATCATACACAAAAATAACATCAGGTATTTACTTTTGTTATTTTGATGAAGTGCTAAAACCCGAGTACATGGAGAATTGTCTCTAAATAAAACCTTTTAACTCAAATTGGAAGAAGTGGACTGACCTTCATTTTATTTCATGTTAACAGCACTAGCTAGTAAAATTTATAGTAACAGAAATTGGCTTGTTCCTTCAGGCAGTATCTCACCATCGCTGGAATAAAGCTAACTTCCAATATGCTGTCAGGGCTGCCTGACTTCAGCTGTTTATTTCACAGGTAATTAGTACAGATCTTTTATATTCTGCTAAAAGGGGCATTCCAAGAAGAAATAGAAAACACCGGACAAAGAAAATATGAGTTGATCTTGTCAGCATCAAGGATTTCTCTGCAGGAGATCTTGCTGTGGCTTTCATTATTACAACAACCAATAGGTGTTGCTATAGAAACTATACTGTTAACAAGCTAACAGAACAAGGCAGAGGCAGAAAAACGATGAAACTGGGGGGGAAAAAAAAAGAAAAAGGAAAAAGAAAAGGCTCTAAGGTTTGGTTCTTGTAAATGAGTCTCTTGCTTTAAAACCTTACTTATCTCTCCTGGTTTTCTCCTTAATACTGCATGGATAATGTATGACCAGTAATAAGAACAATATAATAAATTCATACAGCCTTCTTCAGCAGGGTCTCAGAGAGCTTTAGAATTCAAAATGAAATTAAAAGCAACAATAAACCAATACCTTTCAAAATTAGGACTTTAAAGTCCAAAATGATCCAGCCAAGTAATGAGGTATCTCCTGGCCCTCAAGGATAGCAATACTACATATTCATCATCTATATATGCCAAACGTATTTGAGAAATCTAGTCAATGCAGTCAAAACTAAAATACATCATCTCGGTTCAATTAATAATTAGCCTGTCGAAAAGGAAAATGATTCAATGATATTTTTTAAAGTATATGCTTAGATTAAAATGTTATAAAAATCTATGTGAAATCTCAACCTCAGAAAGTATAAAGAGGTTTGAATTTGACCTTTCCTCCCTCCTCCCCACAAACTCTTAACATTCAGGTTAGACAAAAAGGTAGGGAATTTAATTCAAAATATATATGAAGTACATTTATAACTCAAGTCCTCTGGGATTGCCAGCTAAAAATCTTTTCACATTTCTATTCCATCATTGCCTCCTTTACAAGCCTAAAACCCTCTCTGCAAAATTCACCACTTTCCTTCCAAAGGATTTCTGTGCATAAGGACGGGAAGAAACATAGCCATTTCTTTTAAAGGCTGCTCCACAAAAGAAAAAAGAAAGCAGTTACACAGACTCCCCTCTTCACCAGCAGAAGTTTTTCAATGGCCTGTGAATATCAAGGTTGTATTAATGCTCAATGTTGAAATTACAGTGTCTCTTCGCCTGATTGATTTCTGCCCCCGTAGAAAATGTCTCCCAATTATTTCTGGAAGTCACTGAGGAGGTGATCATTTGTGCTAACCAAAGGTTCTCGCCTGTCACAACCAGAGGGCTGCCTCTGCCCTCTTACTTTCTGTTTCTCTGGGATTCCTGCTCTCTTGCTCACAAGCCACAAGGAATCCTTCCTTACCACAGCCCTTCACAGGACACCAGAATCCATCCAGGAAAGAATGTCCCGCACCCCAACTCAAAGCCTGCTTCCATTTATTCAACAAATAGTTTTTTAGCAACCATGTCCCAAAGTCACCCAGCTTGTGGTCAGGGCCATGCAAAGTGTTTCATAGAAATAACTCTTTTAGCTTCTATGTCTAAGCTCCAACTAGACAATAACTGTTTTAAAAAAAACCTAATCCATTTCCACAAGTAGTAACAACATTATTCAGGTACAAAACAGTCTCAAACCTGCTTAGAACAATTTTTAAAAGGCCTAAGGAAGCAGGATTTACAGAGATGTGACTCTTATATATACAAACATATGCGATCTTCCCACACTAGTTTTTCTCTCTCCTTCTCTCTTCAGAAACCCTTGAGGAGAAGTACCATCCTGCTCCCCTTAGGCCCCACGTTGTCTTACTCACCTCCCCACTTCCTTCTTATTCTGCCAAGGGAAATCCCAAGATCCAAGACTGGTTCCTCTGTGGAGGATGAAATAGAAACAGGCTGAACATAGGAGAAAGGAAAATAAGGCCTGAACTCTTGAATATAATACATTGTACCCCACCCCTACTTGAGAGAAGGAATGGTAATCCTGAATCTTCTTTTTAAAACTGTGATAAAAAACATATAACATAAAATTTACCATCTTTTTTCTTTTTTGTTAATTTTATTATAATTTTTTATTTTAGAGACAGAGCATGTGCACACACGCACATGCATGAGGGGGTGAGGGTCAGAGAGAGAGAGAGAGGGAGAGAATCTCAGGCAGGCTCCATGCTCTGTGTGGAACCCGACATGGAACTTGATCCCATGACCCTGGGATCATGACCTGAGCCGAAATCAAGAGTTGGACGCTCAACCGACTGAGTCACCCAGGTGCCCCTAAAATTTACCATCTTAACCATTTTTAAGTGTGCCTACAATAGTGTTAATGATATGAACATTGTTGTGATGCAGATATCTAGAAATTTTTCATTTTGCAAAACTGAACCTCTATACCCATTACATAACAATTACCTTTTCCCTCCTCCATAAGCTCTGGCAACCACCATTCTACTTTCTGTTTCTATGAGTTAGACTACTTTACATACTTCATATAAATGAAATCATGACAAATTTGTCTTTTTCTGTCTGGCTTATTTCTCTTAGCATAATGTCCTTAAGGCTCATCCATGTTGTATCATATGACAGGATTTCCTTCTTTTTTAAGGCTGAATGGTATTGCATTTTGTATACCACATTTTCTTTATCCATTCGTCCATCAGTTTGTAACTGAGTTGCTTCCACCTCTTGGCCATTGTGAATAACACTACAATGAATATGGAAGTACAGATATTTTTTTAATATCCTGTTTTCATTTCTGGATAGATATGCAGAAGTGGGATTGCTGGATCATATGGTAGTTCCCTTTTTAATTTTTTGAAGATTTTCCATACAATTTTCCATAGCAGCTGCAACATTTTACAATCCTACTTGAAAGCTATTTATAAGGCACTAAAAGGGCACATAGTTTTCAAAAAGAGTGAAATTCTCCTCCCTAGGCAGAAGCAGTGAAGGGTACACAGCATCTATAAACCCGATCTGGTAGAGGGAAAGGCAGGAACAGGAGTAGCAGAAAATCACAGGGGCATCTCAACACAAATTCTTAGACCAGCAATCTAGGAAAATGGAGAGAATCACATCCCTCACCTGATTAAGTCCAGTTTTCATCAGCCTTGAGCCATAACATAACAGGTCTCTTCACATCTCCACTCTGTGTACCAACTTTAATGGGCCACACCCCAGACCCCACTTCGACAGCCAGCTTCCACAACCTGCAAGTCCACTCAGGGCAATGTCCATGCTGTGATGGTGCAGCCCAGGGAGGACCATGGCATGGATGCTGTAGAGGAATGCTTTTTTGCCTTCCTCCTCTTGATCCCTTACAGTGTTAATATGCTCAGACAGAATTTGACCAATGGTGGAAACGCTATAATATATTTTGCCTTCAATATTCTTACACTTAAATGAAAGCAGAAATTTCGTGTGGCAAAATTCTATTCAGAAAAAAAAAATAGGTATCAGGGATGCCTGGGTGGCTCAGCCGGTTGAGTGTCTGATTCTTGATTTCAGCTCAGGTCATGATCCCAGGGTCGTTGGATCAAGCCCTGCATCGGGCCCTGTGCTGAGTGTGGAGCCTGCTTGAGATTCTCTCTCTCTCTCCTCTGCCCCTCTCCCCTACCCTTTCTCTCTCTAAAATAAAAAGTATATATGTATTGTTACAAAACACTTGCTTATGTCTGTGTTGAGTTTTAGACCACCAAGTAGGAAGAAATGATTTATTGTATCCATCAGGACTCTAGTTGCTGAAGCTGGAAATTCATAAAACCTAGCCTTAAGAAGAAGGAAGGGAAGAAAAGAAAGGAGGGAGAGAGAAAAGGAAGAGGGAAAAGAAATCGGCTGCCATAACCAAAATGAAAAGACAATGGTAGCCCTGAACTCAAGAAATCCACTTTTCAGCTCCTCTGTAGCTTTATCTGTCAGCCTCATTCTCTGAGTCCTGCTTTTTCCACATGATGGAGGCAGGCATAGGGCCTCTATCAAGTTTGTATTCCTGAAGCTTCCATGGACAAAGAGAAGAGCTTTCTTCCCTCAGTTGTAGTTTGAAACATCTGAAGGAAGAAATTTTACCCAATTAACCAATCACAGTTGGCAGGGAGAGAAGATGTTATAATTGGTCTAGCTTGGGCTGGAGACATTTGCCATGACAAATCACAGAGGTCAAAGAATGAGGGTGCTTTAATAGAGTATCAGTGGGAAACAGTGGAATAGAGGGATGAAGACGGGGATTCTTAAAGACTGGGGCCCAGATAAATTCACTGCAGAATCCCTGTGAGCCAATCGGCCAGTACAACTTGGGTCTACTCTACCCAAATCATTTCTTTATCGTAGAGGTCGTACTGTGTAAAAAATTTAAACATGGAAGGCCTAGAAATAAAGTGTGAGGAAAGCTCATAAATAATTGGTTTATTTGACAGTACATTTGTTTTTGACATTGGGGAGAAAGGCAGTGTTATTTAGAACCGTTTTAGACCTATTCTTTTTAAGGCTGACCACTTCAAGCATCACCAACTGACTGACCATCCAAACACCACAAATGAGTTTTCCCCGACACAACGTACAGAATGCAAGCTGATTTCTTTTCTACGAAAATGCAACTTTCTTTACATTAACCCCTTTCTATTTCTTAGGGATATATATGTGGTCCTCTTTACCTAATGCTCTGAACACAAGAATCCACATCTCAGGAGGAACATTCTGAGAGCAGATCTGAGGTGCAGACGTTGGAGCACTCTCTGCAAAAGCCTATCTGAGTTTTTCTTATCATAAGTTTTGAAGAAAGATCAAAATTGTTTGGAAAATTTCTTTTCCAAACCATGCCACTAGGTCCACAGGCATGCCAATAACACCCTCACTATGAAGGAAGACATAAACTTGCTGCTCAGAGTCCTCTCTCCTCAAACCTTCAGTTTCATGGAGGTAAAAACCTGAAACAAGTGCAAATGCATAGTCATTTTCTTTTCGTCCTTCCTTCGCAAGCTTTATCCCTGAATGACAGCTAAAAGAACATTGGCTAAGAAATAGAACAGATGAGTTCCAGTTCTGGTTTGGACAGACCACTCTACCTCCCTTGACAAAGTATTGCAGAAAAGATGGACAGGCAAATTTTAAGTCCTCTGCAACTTTTTATTTAATAATTCTATATGGCAGGAGACCAGATTTATGATCAGTGCCTACAAACAGAGTCAGGTTTCTTGTTTTGAGAGAATATCAATATCAGCATGAGGTTTCAGTCTTTGTTCAGACTTTATGGAACTCATAGACAAAGCTGTGCCTCTCCAGGGCTGCGGAGCAGAGGGTAGCAGATAGATGTTGGATAGGAGAACCAAGCAGGAGCAAGAGGTCTGAAATATTCACGTGTGACTTAAATAAATTCACAGTAGGGTTCAAAGGACACATTGATCAGGAACAGTTTTTTTAAAGTGACCCGCAAACTCAGAAATGTAGCCTTGCTTGTTCCTGGGATCCTTTAAATGACCTAATTTTTATGGAACTTCATTTGCTTACTGTTTAATTCTGATTGAATTTTCTCCTTTGCCTTGGCTGTCTCCTTACCCTTACCCCCAACACCTTCCGCCGCCAGCAATTTTCCCATTTTGTTTCTGAAAGCCAAAATATAGCATAGAAACAACCATTTGACCAGTTCATTTGCATCCACGGAATAAACCAGATATGACTTAGAAGTAAAAGACACAACAATACAAAACAGTCAAGCCATTGGTTCTTTTTATTCACTCAACAAGTATTAACATGTCACGTAATTTCCTCACACTTGGGCTACAGTGGCAGCAAAAAGGTCTTCTCAACCTGGAGGTTTAACATCTTAGGGGAATTAAATGACAGACAGTAAACAAAGAAATAATATTACAATTTTATCATATATAACATCATAAGTACTGTGGAGAACATAAGAAGAGCAAAGGGAATTGAGAGAAACAGGGTACTGGGGAAAGGTCTGTAATCTTGAAAGAGAGGATCACAGAGCTGCATTTAGTATGAAACTAATGAAGCCCCTCAATGATATGCACCCTTTCCAACATGCTTCTGTAAAATGTGCAAATGTGTGAAGTTTTAACTGAAACTGGTTACAATGACATCTTCTCCCACTCGTTTTTCCCCATCACAATTTGCCTCACGTGGGGTAGTGTTGGTGGGTCTTGGGTATATTGAGGATATAGCTAAGGGGGGGTTGAGCTAGAAATCCATTTAGTTTGGCTTTAGTGACATGTCGTTATGCAGTTCACTGTCACTATGGCTAGGAAGGTTTCATAGAGCAGTAGGCATTAGAGCTAGGACTTACATCGAGCATTTGTCCAACTCTGGTACTAATTTCAATGCCCTGTGCTTCATTTTCCATTAAGAAGATTTCCATCCCTTAACTTAAAGGAATCATAACTTAGAATATTCCTCAGTGATGCCAGCATTTGACAATTGTCCCACCTGGCTCAAACACATCTTTGCAGTCTTATTTCCTTCAACGGCTTCGCCTATACACTGCACTCCCCCAACTGGGCTCTTTGCTTTTACTGGACCTCACATCTGCCCATGACCTCCTCTCTGTCTGCAATAGTCTTGGTATCATTAATTACCTGACAAATGGGACACAAAAAGCTGATATCACTAGAGATAATATAAAGCTATATACAGTAGTCCTCCCTTATCCATGGGAGATATGTTCCAAGACCCCCAGTGGATACCTGAAACTGCAGAAGGTACTGAACCCTATCTATACTATGCTTTTTCCTATACATGCATACTTATGATAAAGTTGGATTTATAAATTAGGGACAGTAAGAGATTAACACGAAAACTAATAATAAAATAGGGCAATTACAACCATATATTGTAATAAAAGTTATGCAAATGTGGTCTTTCTCTCAAAACATCTTATTGTACCATACTCACTCCTTGCAATGAGGTGAGATGATAAGTCTATGCAATGAGATGAGGTGAGGTAAATGACATAGGCATTGTGACGTAGAATTAGGTTACTATTGACCTTCTGACCATATGTCAGAAGGAGTATCATCTGCTCTTTGACCGCAGTTGACCATGGGTAATTGAAACCTTGGAAAGTGAAACCTCAGATGGGGGGGGGCGGGGGCGACTATTGCATAACTCACCACTACAATAAGGACATCAACAAGAAACAAGTTAATGAGTGTTTCAATCAAATAGTATTTAAGATTAGTTAATGCATAAGAAAATTTGATATTTCCTAAAATTTTAAGGTTCATATATCAAAAAAACTTGACAAAGGTTTTCCCAAATTTGACAATTCTAAAAATTTATACAATATTACCAATTGCAAGTTGTTCAGAAGCTGAAAGGAATTTTTATATAAGTATCAATAATAAAAAATATTTTTATAACCATGCTACAGAAAAGGTCAGGATATCTTTCTATTCTCCTTATAGAAGATATAAAAATTGTTGTTACATGTAGAGGGATCAAAGGATATACAGTCAAAATATTTGGGGAAGAAAGCATTGAAGAGGTGCATTTAGTCATTGATTAAGAAAACTTATTTATTTATTCACTTATTTATTTTTTTAATGTTTATTTTTATTTTTTTGAGAGAGAGAGCACAAGCAGGGGAGGGGCAGAGAGGTAGGGAGACACAGAATCCGAAGCAGGCTCCAGGCTCTGAGCGGTCACACAGAGCCCAATGTGGGGCTCAAACTCACAACCATAAGATCATGATCCGAGCCAAAGTCTCCGACCTGAGCCTAACCCCCTGGGCCTCCCAGGAGCCCCGATTAATAAAACGTATTATGTTATTCTTTTAGAATTTGTGATATTTCTAGTTATAAGCTTCTTAATTGTATAACATGTGGTTTCTCATTCTGAATCAATATTCACTTTCATATGTAAGTATCTAATTTGATATCTACAATTTTCTTTCTGTCTTTTAAAGGTCTCCCAAATAGTGTAAGCTTCAGATCCTGCAAAACCTGGAGCCATTCCCAGATGTCAGGGAAGACCTCAGTGATGAGGTAAAATTTAAGCAGAGACCTGCTTAATAAAGAAAGCATAAAAGAATAAAGCATAAAACTCTGTAACCCTCTGTGAGAAGTGTTTTTCAGGCATAGGGAACAGAAAGGGCAAAGGTCTCTACAATGAAGAATGTTGGGCAGCCATTATGTTTCCTAGCATGTCCTATGAGAGTAGAAGTTTAAATTACATTAAAAGACATCCCAATTTGCATAAGATTTTACCCTGTGGGTTTGGCACTGTACTTGTCATTGGTGTCTTGCAAACCACAGCTGTGGCAAACAGCACTAGTTGCCTATTCAAGGGTTCATCCTAACATAACACTGATAATATCTGGGGCTTCAATGTGCCTCGCTAAAAATCTATTTTTCCTAGCCTCCTTTGCAGCAGGTCATATGACAAAGTTTTTGTCAATGAGATCTAAGTGGAAGTCCCTAGGTGGGGCTGCTGTGAAAGCTCTTTAAAGGGGCTGACTCAATTGGAATACTTTCCTTGGCCTCCATACTTTTGGCTGAAACCCAGGTGTGGGGCTGGAGCACAGGCAGCCATCTTGAGCATATTTGAGAGGGTCACACCCCCTACCATAGGTATGGCAGAGCAGAAAGTTAGAAGGATCCTGGATCTTTGGTGACACTGTGAAGCTACCGTGCTAACCCTGAACTTCAAACCTTGGGAATTCTTTTACGTGACAGAAAAACAAGTTATGTGATTGGTTTAAACCACTCTTTTGTTCAGTGGCTAGGTGCAATTCCTAACTGAAATGCTGAGATACCTAACAGCAACAACAAAAACGTTATATATGTTATATGTGTATGTATATATAAAGGTTTTATATATTTATATAAAAACACACATAAAATGCAGTGCAACTTGGAATTTCAAGTCTCATACCACCATAAATGAAAAACATTTTCTTCCACAGTTGCTCGTTTAGATTGGTGCACATAGAATCCACATAAGCCTTCATTTTGAGACTTTTAGTTGGCTATTAATTCAGGCAGTGTAAGATGTTGTCATTAAAGTTTGCTGAATAGAAAAATGTCAGTACTCAAGACACATAAACACCGGACCTCCTTCTCAAAGAATGCAAAAGGATTTATCACTTATATCACCTTAGACCACAGCCTTATCCAAAAAGAAATGACCTGTATTTCATTCACTTAGTTGTTAATAAACAGCTCTTGCTGTTTATCATTTAATTATTAATGTTTTAAAAAGTTAGCTACAAAAAATGCTCTTTTTACTCCTATGCAGAGCTAACATTAAATACGTTTCTATTGAGCAATGTTAAATAAGGAACACACAGAGAAGGAACAAACCCTGTGAATGCGTGCGTATTTCTGGCTGCTGATTCAAGTAAAGATGAAGAACAGGTCTCACGCACACACAGAAGAGAACAAGACAGTAACCAAAATCAGATTGTTTTAATCCACCACTGATTAGTAACATAACAGTGAAGAGAATCAGTGGTAGTACGTAGTGTGTCTGATGCCTTCTAGAGTACCACAGACCAAAACACCTGTCTGGCAGAAAATGCCTCCCCAGCTTAAGTTTTAAAGTAACTAAATGCAGTTTATTATCCAGCGAAGGAGCTCACCAACGACATAGCTTTGGCTGCCTTACAAGGTGCCCCTCTCACTGCTGGGGAGTGCCTTCTGCGGGAGCAATTCCCAGGCTGCTGTGCCTCTCACATATGGTGTTCTGAAACAGTTAAGGAAAATGAGAAGCGCTGTGAAAGTACATTTTTGGCTCAGCATAAACCATTCATTGATTTGTGGGCCGCAAGTCCTCCAGGGGGTGTTACGAATCCATATGATAGCTAGATTTTTACATTTGGATCTCTTCTTTAGCTGATGGATGTGTAAAATTTCATGTTAGCCTGGCTACCCCCTATTGGCTACACATCTGAGGAGGTTCAAGTGTATGAGTTATTTCTTCCAAAGTCAATTGTAATTTACACTCACTAAATTGCCTCCAGATCCACCTTTTAAAGATAGTAGACTCAAAATTGCATTCATTTTGGCCCGCACTGCCCATTTGTGTTTAAACCACAGCCTTACTTTGGAGAGCCGCCATCGCTAATGGAAAGACATTATGTGGCCGAAGATCCACATTTTCCACAGGAGAGCAGAATGCTGGCAAGTCAAATGGCCAATGTACAAGCAGTTTCCAGCCCAGTGAAACTCAGCTTTAATAGTGAGCCGACAGACCAGGGGGAGGTGGGGGTGGAGGCACAGGATATCAGTTCTTCAGTCCAGAAAATCAAAAGCACCAGTTTCACACTATGAAACATTTGCCCTTGGCCTCAAAAGAGTCTTGAAGGAGTATTTTACTTTTTTTCTTTTTGTCCTTTCCCATTGTTTAGTACACACATCTCTGTGCAAGGCGCTCTTGAGCCTTATTTCACTGCTCAATTTTATTCATCTTACTGACTGGCTTTTAAAATTATTGCTGTTAATGGTTCTGCCTGTCTTTCCAGATGCAACCAAAAAATAACCCAAGCAGCACACCTTCCTTCCCTCAAAAGCCCAAATGCCAAACTACCATTGTGAGGAACATTTATAATTCTCAATTCCTCTCACTAATTGCCTCACTGCGGTTTTAGCGGGATTTTAAGTAGAAGTTTAGAGGGCTTGTTAGAAAGGACTGTTGGTTTCAAGACCAAAAAATTAAATAAAATTATGAAAACAGCTATGGATTAATATGCCATCAGTCTAAAACAAGCGAAAGAAGCTCAGATGTAAGCCAGTGTGTACTTGAGGAGATTAATTCATTCCATGGCATTGACCTCAAGGCCCACATAGCACTAAAATGTGATGAGTCTGAGAGGACTGTTTTTCAAAAGTTCTGATTCCGTCAATGGGTTTTAAGTAGGCTTTCTCATTTTAAAACCAGCTCTTGCTGACTGAGCTCCAAATGCACATTTGGGATGATGAGCAGAGTAAATGAGATAAACAATGAGCTTCATCAAACCAAACACCTGATGACTCTCTCCACCAGCCTTCCCTTTTCTCTCCAGGCAGAATCTCTATTATGCGTCCTCTTTAACCCAATTAGGTGCCATCAATTTTCTACTTCAATCTCCCCATAACCTCCTTCTCATCCCCATCCAGTTTTAAAAATCACAACCAGAACACTCCCTGTGTGTTCATCAGTCAGAGCTCAGTGTAAAAATTCATTTGGCCCATTTACAGCGTCAAGTCAGTACAGCTGTCTTTCAACTTAGGTTATGTTTTCTGAACGTACTTCTATTTCCGACTGGTATCAGCGGCAGTGCAAGTTGTTCTGCATCCATGAGACCTTTCCTTTCTGAGGGACCCAACTCTAAATTTTTGGCAATGCCACAAGGTTAAAATTTTGTTCCCAACACGAAGGGGACAGGGTCTACCACTCAACCATGCTGACATTTGCTCCTGGGAGGTCCAATAGTCTTAAACAAAAAGAAGTAGAAACATCTGGAATCTCATGGTCAGCTTGTTTGTTATGTTCAGCAGCAGGGGTGTCTGGAGTCCACATCCAACCCCACTGTCAGAGGACCCAGCAGTCAACAATCACTGTTCAATACAGGACTGGAGGAGGGGAGACATCCCACGTTATATGAAAAGCGTTGTATGAAAAGAGGAAAAATTATAGCCAAAGTCATCATGTTATTTCAGTGAAGTTCAGAAATCAAAACCCCACTTTCACTTTGGAAATATAATTTTAAAAATTCTTTCCTTCTAACGTTTCATTATTAAATGTAATTTTAATTAGTATTCAGTGTTCCCAAGATACAGTTCACTTAAAATACCTGTATACAGACCCACACCCATCCTATGTCACGTGAGATACTTTTTTTGATGGGTCAGTTGGAATTATATTGTGAATGGAAGCACTTTGAAAATTTTAAAGTACATTACAAATATAGTATTTAATTTATTATTATTTTGTTATTAAGGAAGCAGAAAGTATTATGGTATAAAATTTAATTCTTATTCTCCACAACATATCACTGATCTTACCTGGCCAAATGATTGCATAGCTATACTAAGTTCACTAAAAGAGCTGAAATGAATGGAGATGCCATACAGTCTATAGCTTTTCTTTTCTTTTTTTTTTCAGCATAGACTGAGAATTTGGGCATGTCCAAGTGGGTAAATAGAAATGGGATAACTTGGGAGAATGAGGCAGGAAGATGTCCTGGGAGTTGTTTTACAGCCCGATGAGCTGGAAATGATCAAATTACCCAAATTTGTCCACTATCAATTAATTATTCAAAGTCTACCTCACTCGGCATGTAAAGATGCCATTTAAATTCTTCCGAATCTTAATAACAACACTGCTCTTACCAAATGGGGTCTAGCCTCAAAGGAGAGGGAAAGTGGCTATAGTACATAAGAATGTGAAGTATGAGATCTGGAAGAGCCAAGATAAACACAGAAATCAGTGCAGCCATAGCAAACTGGAGAGATGGCTGTTAGGTTGGAAAGGGCAATGTGGAAAGAAAAATAAAAATATTCCAATTTTTTTTTCTTCTGGACTTGCTCCACTTGATATCAAAATATACTATAAGCTTACACTAATTAAAATAGTGTGATGCAGGCACAGAAAAGACAAATATATCAATGGAATAATATCAAGAGTCCAGAAAAAAGACACATGAATATATGTGAGCTTATAAATATAAAAGTGACACTTTAAAATGTGGGAATAATACTAATTGATTTAATTAATTATTTGACTTGAAAATATGGTTGTTTATTAAGAATAGATAAATGTACATCCCTACCTCAAAGATACACAAAATAAATTCTAGCTAAGTTAAATTGCCAAACCAAAATAAATCCAAGAATGTTTTAAAAGATAAAACATAAGACATTTTTCATACTGTGTGTGGTAAGGAAAGACCCAAATCCTAGAAGTCTTAAAGAAAAAGACTGACAGCTTTAATAATATAAATATTCTAAGCTGCTGTGTAGTGAAAGGTACAAAGACAAATCACAGACTAAAATATTTTGTAACCCCTTTAACCAGCAAAGGGATACTATCTCATACATAAACACTCAAGAAAAAGAAAATAATCTGTTAGAAAAAAATGGGAAACAACTCAAACAATTTATACAATAAATGCACATAACTGTGATCATGTATAAAAACATTCAATTTAACAATGCTAAGCAAACACTAAGTAAAGAGAAAAGGCTAAGTGAAGAGAAAAACTATTTTTTTTCCATAAAATTTGCAACAAGTGAGGGGCACCTGGGTGGCTCAGTTGGTTAAGTGGCCGACTCTTGATTTAGGCTCAGGTCATGATCTCCGGTTCGTGAATTCCAGCCCCATGTGGGGCTCTGCGCTGACAGTGTCCAGCCTGCTTGGGATTCTCTGTCTCCTTCTGTCTCTGCCCCTCACCTGCTCATGCTCTCTCTTTCTCTCTCAAAAATAAAATAAATAAACATTTTTTAAAAATCTCTAAAAATTGGCAACAAGTGAGACAATGCCTGCAAGAGTGCCGAGAAACAAGCAGGGTCTGGCAATGTTTGAAGCGGAGGAAATAGGTACAAGCTCTTTGGAGGACATGCTGGGAGGCTATTTTAAAATTGTAAATGTACATACCTTTGAATAACTCTATCTATGAAAATATTAGCATGAATGCCCACATTCTTACATGTCAGATATTAATTGCATTGTTGTTTGTAAGAGGGGAAAAAAAAGTTTGACATAGCATAAATGCCCATCAACAAACTGTAGCACACAGAATCTAAACATATATATTTATTAAAAAGAAAAACCAATGCACTGACTTGGAAAGATGAACAAGCTATATTAAGTGATACCAGATATATGCATTCAAATATGCATATTTGAGGAATCAAAGAAAACCGTCAGAAAGAAGGCATATCAAACTATTTCCAGTGGTTATCTCCAGGGATGCACGTGAGGATGATAGGCAGATGTTCTCTTCTTATTTTACACGTTTCTGTTTTCTTTGATTTTGCTGCTATTGGTGTATATTAATTTTATAATAAGATAATAATTAGGATTTTTTAAATGTTTTCAATGTTAAGGTACTATTTTAATCAGACATAAAGAATGTGTTCTCACAGACCTTCATTCATCAGATTGTATTGAAGCATTTGGGTGCACGGGGGAGCAACATGGACACAAATCCTTGCCCTCATGGAGTCTATGCTCTAGTTTTAAAAGAAAAATGGAAAAATAAACACAATAAGAAAAGCAAACTATGACTACGTCAGAAAGTAGTAAATGCTCGGGGGGGGGGGGGTGGGTGGGAAGAGCGAGGCAAGGAGATCCAGAGTACAGGACATGGTAGATGGGGGTTCGTTGATGCAACTGAAATTTGAAATGGGATGGTCGGGGGAAGCTCACGGAAGAAATACCTAAGCAGACTTGACATTGAGAGAGTTAGCTTTGTAGATATCTAGGGGAAGGCAGTGCCAGGTAGAAAAAGAAGAGGGGACAAAGGGTCATAGTAAAAGTGTTCCTTGTGTCCTTTGAGGTACCCAGGGAGGCAAAGACCAGGGCAAGGAAGAGATGAGGAGCAGATGGGGGTCAATAGATAAGAGGTCGCAGTGGGGGCCAGCTCAGAGAGCAACATAGACATCACCCTTAGGACTTGATAAGGACTTGTTATATTCCTAGAGTCTATCTCAATACAGACTTTCTATCTGACCTCTGATTTAGCACTTAAAACAATTATTTACCACCAACGTTATCTGTGCCCAACCCCCCAAAAGTGTAGTATTGGAAGGGTCCAGGTAATTTTAAACTTGCTTTTCCGGTAAAGATTTCTTTATGTTTTTTGGGAAGTTTTATGAACATTTCTCTCTACTTTTAATAGTTCCCTCTGAGAGGTTAAAGTATCAGAACTCAGACAACTTGCAAGAAAGCTTTGACTTCTCTTATGATGCATTGCAAAAAGTCTGCCACCAGCTGTGGTGTCTTCTCAGAACCAAGACCTGAGCAATACGCACGGGCCTACAAGTTACCCAGACACGCAAACTTGCACAAAGCCTGTAGAATGAATTGGAAACGAACTTTTAAAATAACTCCCACAGGTCCTTGCCAAGTGAGGGGGCCATACAGAGAGACACAGATGCACCCATTCCCTCAGTTATCAGACTGTGAACGTCAGTTCTTAAGCAAAAGAGATTTAGGACTCCTGAAGAAACTGTTTAATCTGGTCAAGTTTGTAGAATGTTTCTCTTACTGTAAAAAAAAAAAATGTTTTTCCAGTTTTATTGAAAAGTTACTGACATTGACATATAATATTGCATGAGTTCAAGGTGTACAACATAATGATTTTTTTCCACATGATAAGAACTTTTAAGATCTACTTTATTAGCAGCTTTCAAACATACAACACAATATCTTTTAAATAAGTGTATTCTGAGATTTTAAAGCCCTCCTCATGTTTGTTTAGTGTGTGTTGTTTTTTAACCGATTGATTGTACTGTAATAAGAAAAAAAAGCAAGACAGAAAATCAGGGGACTGTGTGTTGATCCCAGCTCATGCTTCTAATTTCTGATATCTGAAGTCACTCTGAATCTCAGTTTCTCAGCAATAATAGTAGGATGGTATCCTGCCTACACTGTAGACTTGTAAGAATAAATGAGGTAACATGGGAACGCTCTCCAAAAACTACCACGCAGGCCTAGAGTACTCTAATCATTAGTTTAATTATTACCTAACACATCATAAATATTTTCTACATAAATGGGCTATTCAGAACCTATGGAGGCAGGCAGTAGCCAATCTATTTTTCTTTTTAATTAAAATAATTCTTTTAATTTTCTTTCATTTGATTTTTTTTCATGTTTCATCTCAACATGAGTTTGTCATAAGACCTTAAGTAAAGTACGTTGTACACAACTATGTAACCTGTTTGCCTGAAGTTTTTATAAATTTATTTTTAAGTGTATGCAACAGAATCTTGAAAATGTGATGAAGCTACAAGCAGCTCCATTTTAAATGAAAGGATTTAGGGGGGCCAAGTGGCTCAGTCGGTTGAGCATCTGACAACAGCTCAGGTCATGATCTCATGGTTCGTGGATTTGAGCCCCGTGTCAGGCTCTGTGCTGACAGCTCAGAGCCTGGAGCCTGCTTCAGATTCTGTGTCTCCCTCTCTCTCTGCCCCTCCCCGACTCATGTTCTGTCTCTCTCTGTCTCTCAAAAATGAATAAAAATGTTAAAAATTAAAATAAAAAAATAAAATTAAAAAAAAAATAAAATGAAAGGATTTGATGCACATAGGGTGACTAACTCATCCTGGTTTGCCCAGAACATTCCCAATTTTAAACCTGAAGGCCCCTCTTCTCAAAAAGCCCTTTGGTCCTGGGGAAACTGAAATGATTGGTTACCCTAGATGAACAAATCAGAAAGAAACTCTGAGGGCATTCTGGAGAGGAATAATAGTGATTTCTCTCAAAGATTTAGAAAGAATCCAGTCTGTTGAAAAACTGTGAATGATACAGATAATAGGATTAAAAACATGCTCATTTCTTGGAATACTGCTTTGCATCATAGAGAAAGAATGTGTTTAATGACTGATGGGACCTGTCAAAAATGTATAGGAGTCAGTTCAAATGGGCTTTCGCCAGCTAAATTTGGGACAATTGGAACCAAATAATAATGATGTCAATGGATTATAACACATTTTATTTTGCCATCTATGCTGTATATGATAACAAAAACCTAACTGGGTGGCGTAGGAGGAAGGGGAAGGTATGTGAGGATAAGCTGAAAAGTGCCAGCCAGCTAGTAAATCAGAAGGAGTGATAGAATTTCTGAAATTACCAATTTATACCACTCATGCAATAACTGATTCAGGCAAGTGTTACTACTGAACGCTAAAGTAATTAGGTGAAAATTTGCTGGGAAAGTCACTTCATGAAGTATAGTATCACTCCATGTATTACTTACTAATTACAGAGGGAAAAGATACCTTTACAATAGACAGGCACACTTTAGCCAAGTGATCAAACTTTGCATTACTAACAATTACACGAACTAACATTTTGTACCTCCTAGGAAAATATATTTACATAGTGTTCTCACCAAAAATATTCAGTCTGAATCTAATCATGAGAAAATGGATAAATCCAGATTGTGAAAATTCTACAGGACAATATGGGCTCTTCAAAAATGGCAATTTCCTGAAAGACATTAAAGGGAAAAAAAAGGAAAGGAAAAGAATCACAGAGTGTAGTCTCCAAAGATGGTCACCAGTAACTCCCTCTCCCTGTACACCCATGCTATTCCTCCCATCAAGAGAGAAATTTCTTTTCCTTGAACCTGGGCTGGCTTTTTGACCTGTGAGCCATAAAAGGCAATGGATACTGTGCAAGTCCCAGTACTAGCCCTTACGAGGACTGATGGCATTTGCTTTTACCCTCTGAACCCAGCTGCCATGTTCTAAGAGGGTCCAGGCTATCCTACTGGAGTGAGAGTTCATGTATAGAGAGATAGAGATGAGACACCACGTGGACAGAGAGAATACAAGGAAAAGAACTGAGGCATCCAGCTGACAGCATCCAAATCAGACATGTGAGGAGGACTTCTCGGACCCTCCAATCCATCCAACCCAGCTGCCAGCTGGATGTAGTTAAATGAGTGACCCCTGTTGATACCACGATGAGAACTGCCTTGTCAGCCCACAGAAATCAAATAAGTAAGTAAGTAAATTAATTAATTAATAAATAAATAGATGTAGTTGTAAACCACCAATTTTCAGGCAGATTTGTTGTACGTTAGTAGGTAACTGACACAAAGCTAAATACGATACCTATAAAAGATGAACTTGGGACAATTAGAGAACTTTGAGTGAGAGAGACTGGATATTAGATAATATCGTATTAAATTCTTTAGAGATAATAATGGTATTGTGGTTATGTAAGACACTGTGCTTATTTCTAGGAAATGCATGCTAATTACTTGGGAGGTAGAGTCTCATGATATTTGCAACTTCAAATGGTTCAGAAAGAAAAACATCTCAGTCTCTATCTCTCTCTTCCCTTCTTTACCCATACACACCACACATCTGTGTGCTTTATGTACTATGTAAGCAAATGTGGCAAAACAACTGATTAACCTAGGCAAAGGGTTATACAGGTGTCGATTGCACTAGTCTTTCAACTTGTATGCAGGCTTGAGATTTAAAAAAAAAACTTGAAGAAGGGAAACGATTTAGAGATTTATGATACATTTTGTGCTTTTAAATCAGTGTTTTGGTTTTAAAATTGCTCACTTACTAATCTAAATGAATCTTGGATACAGAATTTTAAATGGCCTGAATATACAAGAATAATAGTTTGGAACAAATGAGTATAGCTCAGGAGAGGGCAATTAGGATGGATGGCAAGACAGGAGGTCAGGAGCACTGGGACATAAATTAGCAACTAGCTTTGAGCAACTTATTCCTCCTTTCTGGTCCTCAGTTTCCTTGACTTTAAAAATAAAAGCTAATTGATGTCTGCAGTTGTTTTTAGTGTTATGGGTCACTAAACTGATACAACATAATGTACTTAAGCATACACCACAAAAGGGATAAAACCACAAAAAGAGTTGCAAAAAATCAAGAACAAAGAATTTAAGAATACAGAAGAGATAACAATTTTAGAACACAATTTCCCTAACATGAATTTCCTTGGAAGAATGAAATGTCACACAGAGGCAAGTGGTTGATACAGTAATTCATGCTTATGTGAGACACCATGATAAATATGGCATAGCAGGGTCTGAGTCAGTGCAGGGGGTTGGAGAATTGGAATTGAGCACACCCAGAGAGGAGCCTCATTGAAATTCCCCTCTCACACCTGATACTAACCAGCTTCTTATAGGTGAACTTTACTCAAAAGCTTACTGACAAAATGTAGTAAGCAGATAATGACCCCTGATATATCACATACCTGCTTTATATCAATGCAATGTTTCATATGACAGCTTTGCTTTAAAGGAAAATAAAACGTGGTCCCCGGCATTTATAGGATGCCATGCTTTATACCGGGCACTTTCGCATGTTATTTTAGTTCAGCTTTACAGCCTTGAGAGGTGGCTGCTACTTACCTCATTTGTAGTCATAAAGAACTAGAAAGTGAGGAATGACTTGATAGTCATCAAAACTAATTATATCAGAGACTATATGTCCTTACCAAGGAAACATGGTAAAGCAAAGAAATAAACAAGAAGCAGGCTTTGTGACCCAAGAGGGCTGGTTATACCGTAACATGTAAAAGGACTTCCATGGGGATCACTAGGTACTGGAATATGCCTCCGCCGTGGTTGCAACATTCCTCTTTGACGTCTTTACAGATAGGCTAGCAAAGGTCAAGGGGCAATATGGGAGGTCATAGGTAGAAGAAAAGGTTCACTGAGTCAAGAGACCTGGGTCTTCCTTGCGCCTCTCTCTCACCTATCAACAGTGGGACCCAGAGCATGGCAGGTGTCCTCACTGAACCTGTTTCCTCATTCCTACAGGATTGAGTTAGGCCTTAGGTCCTTAATCTCCCCTCCAGGTCTAATGAATTCCAGCTCCTGTTGGGCTTGGTGCACACCCATCCTTTATGAATCACTGGCATTTCATTTTTTCCTTCCATAATTTTTAATGACATCTATTTTTGCAAGCATAAACAGGTAAAATAAAATCAACTGGCAATTATTTTTTCTTACAGGGAATTTAAAGTTCCAATCGAAAGAAAGGAGAAAGCCTGTAAGTGGGAAAGAGTGGTTTTAAGGCACCACACGAAATCACTGAAATAAAGTCCTGAGCACGCCCAACTCATTCATTCCACACATTTACCTCCCCTCTCTTTCTCCAGAGACCTTTCCCGGTGATAATAGAGGGGCAAGGACAGTATAAACTCATAAGGGCAAAAAAAACAAAAGAGGAATCTTCTGTACACAAGGGATTTTAATGCACATCTGGGAGATGAAAAGCAGAGCACAGAGGCTACCAATGAGAAGTGAGTCAATCCCCCCAGGGATCCCAGGAGGCTCAGGGATTGCAGGTAGGATCAGAGATGTCAGTTGAAAGCCTGCATGTGCACAGAGCAGTTGGACCCCAAGTGTTCTCTCATGCCCCCCCACATCTTTAGCCAAAAAGGGGAATCACCTGAGAAACAGGATAACATGGGACCCAGGATCTAGGGGCTCTGGCACAGAGGGACACTGAAAGAATGCTCCAATAAGAAAGCTGTGCAGTACATTTGAGAGTAACCAGCCAGATTAGATCAGAAGGAAAGAAGACTCATAAGAAAGGCTTCCAGAAGAAAAGAGGAAAAAAAAAAAAAAACTTTATCTGGTTTATTTGAGCATTCAAGGAAAAAATTCCTAATTGTTGTGTATCAGATCTGAGGGAATATATAGAAAAAAATAATAAGGATGGACAAAGAGAAAACTACACAAGTAAAAATAAATGATACATAAATGTTCATAGTAGCATTATTCATAACAGCCAAAAAGTGGAAACCACCCAAATGTCTATCAGCTGATGAGTGGATATCTGTGTATATCCATACAATGGGATATCATTTGTTTATCAAAAAGAATGCAATACTGGGGCGCCTGGGTGGCGCAGTCGGTTAAGCGTCCGACTTCAGCCAGGTCACGATCTCGCGGTCCGTGAGTTCGAGCCCCGCGTCGGGCTCTGGGCTGATGGCTCAGAGCCTGGAGCCTGTTTCCGATTCTGTGTCTCCCTCTCTCTCTGCCCCTCCCCCGTTCATGCTCTGTCTCTCTCTGTCCCAAAAATAAATAAACGTTGAAAAAAAAATTAAAAAAAAAAAAAAAAGAATGCAATACTGATACACGCCACAACCTGGATGAACTTTGGAAATTTTATGCTAAGCAAAAGTAGCCAGACTCAAAAAGGCCACATATCACATGATGCCATCCACATAAAATGTGCAGAACAGGCAAATCTATAGAGACAGGATACAGTTTAGGGTTTGTCTACAGCTGGAGGGAGTGAGAGGAGAGAGTGGAAAGTGACTGGTAATGAGATTAAGCTGCTTTTTTTTTTTAATTTTTTTAACGTTTATTTATTTTTGAGACAGAGACAGAGCATGAACGGGGGAGGGGCAGAGAGAGAGGGAGACACAGAATCAGAAGCAGGCTCCAGGCTCTAAGCCATCAGCACAGAGCCCGATGCGGGGCTCGAACTCACAGACCGTGAGATCGTGACCTGAGCTGAAATCGGACACTTAACCGACTGAGCCACCCAGGCACCCCGAGTTTAAGGTTCTTTGGGGGGTGACGAACATGTCATAAAATTAGAGTAGGGTGATAAATGCAAAGCTTGGTAAATCTACTAAAAACCATTACATTGCACACTTTGGGTGAACTTTGTGTTATATCTAAATAAACCTATTAAAAACAAATAAGCAAATGGAAGCATTGGGAAAATCTTGATTCCAAGTTTAAAAAAAAAAGTGTTCAAGAGAGGAAAAGTAATTGTACCACATGATATGGGTGAACTTGCATATTTATCATATTGTACATTATTGACTTAACCAAAAATGTCAACATGCTAGTAGGATGGAGGGTTGGGATGGGGAAGTTAGGAAGGGTATAAGATAGTTCCTCATCTTTCATAACAAGAAATAATAGATGGTGCCTAAAATTGACAAATCAAGAAATAAGCATGTTACTTAGAAACTGAAGGTAACTATGCCAAAAGAAGCTCTAAGAATAGCAGGTGGTTTCCTCTGGAAAACAGGAATTAGGGCAGGGTAGGGAGGGGTAGGAGCTGCAACTTACTAGTACAAGCCTCTTAGGGCTATCTTCTGCTCTGTTGACCATGTGCCTTTATTACCTTACTAAAAATAAAAATTAAAGGTAAGACAAGTTCATTTCTTACTGCCAGTTTAGCCTGTGAAGAGTCACCCTGACTCAGTCTTTGCCTGGGAGCAAAGCAGCAACATCTCTCTACATTGGCCCAAGACGCCTAGCAAGCAGGTGTCACAGTGCTGATCCCAACACGGACTCACTTCAGTAGGGCAGATTCCGAGCCCAGATTATTTGGTAATTGTGATCTGCCTTGAGTGGAGAACTGGGGAGGATCTGATTTCTTTTGGGTTTTGAACAGAAACGGGACCACAACACAGGTTACAAAATCATTGACGTCCTCCCCCCAAAAAGAGGTCAAACTTGGGAAAACACTGGTTTATCCTTCTCATCAGGTGTCCTCAGGATGACGTTGCCAGTGGATCACACTCCAGTCTTGCTTTTTAAGATGAGAAAAGTGAAGCCAGGAAAGGTGAATGGTTTATCCAAACTCACAAAGTAAAGCAGAGGAAGAACTCAGATGAACAACTCTGAAGATTGAGAATACTGCCACCCGGGCACAGCTAGGCCCGTGAGCCCCTAGGCTTGGGCGCCATTAAATGTACACCACGTGCTCCCAGACCAAAAAGTAGCTGATGCCAAGCACAATTCACTCACCCCCTGCGTACCTAAAAATATGTAGTGGAATGTTTTCTAGATCCTCTGCAAATCTGAAATGAAGTATCTGAAAAAATTAAGCCAGCCCTAAATCTTTTTATGTATCTTCTCCTCATTTCTTTATCCCTCCCCCTAATTATTTTTCAACCACCATGTCATGTAAAACCACATTTGTGTAAATTAAATACATATGTGGAGAATCTGACACCAAAGCCGGCGTTATTAAGTAATACTTTTTCGGCAATGTTTTGGCTTAGAAAACCTCACATCAGATGAATTCCCCTAGTTCCAAGGTCCTGCCTGATACATTACTGTATCAATTTCACAACCTCCTGATTAAATACTCTTAATATTGCTATATAGGCTGTCATTACCCACAGAATAATATTTACTCTGGGTCACATAAGAAATATACAGATAATATACAGGTATACAGATACAAGTGTGGATATGGATAAAGATATATCAGTCATATAGATAAAGATATAAATATGGCTCTAGATGCAGCTACAGATATCAGATTTCCTCTCCTAGGATCCTCATTTAACAGAGGAAGAGCAGAGACAGGAAGGTGTTGGATGAATACACACAGACTCCAACCAGGGCGCCTCTAATTAGTTTCCTCAGCCCTCTCTACACAGTCTGGATTTGCATGTTTTTATTTCGGGCAGCATTCAGTTTGATGCAGAAAAATGCTGTACACACCAAATGTTTTGAAATGTCTTTTATCAGCAACACATGTACATTTACACCCCAGACAGCAACAACTCAATTTTAGATCATAACTCCGTGAGCATCTGCAGCGATAACTACCTTTTTTATGTTGACAGGTGGCTGATTAAGGAGGAGGAATGTATCTTTAGGTTTGCTATCGTGAAAAAAATACATACGCCACCCTCTCCAATGGTTCTGCACCTTGTGATTCCTCGTGGTCCTTTCCTTCTGAGCAGTTCAATTAGCGGGAAATCTCTCTCTGATGGACTGAAGCAGCTTGAGTGAACGCCCGAGCGCTCAGCCAATTAGGCTCATTTGAAGTTGCAGAATTGCCTTCTTTGGTGTTAAAACCCCATGTCAAACACTGGGTCTAAGATCATTTGTGCTTCAAAATGAGATTGACAGAGCAGCTGCAACAGGGGGCATGCCTGCTGGACGACTTAATTGTGGAGCCTGAAGGGCCATCATGAACCGGCGTGCGGAGACCGCCTCGCCACTGCTGCATTACAAATGCTCTTTATTAACAGCGATCTGTAATCAATGGGCTCAGGCTTTTTGCCAGAGCCCCCAAATCAGACAGGCGGGCCTCTGCGTCAGGGTGGGCGGAGCCACGGGGCCAGGCTATCGAACAGGGAAGAGAAAGCTGTGTTGTCCTGCCTGACTCTTGGGTGGGATGCTAAATCAGAAAGGGACCCTCGTGATCATTCCAGGGGCGCCCTTCTCTCACTACTGGTTGAATATTCAATTAGCCCGGGTGAGCTCAGCTCACTATACATACAATTACATATTATTGATGTGAATGAAACGAATTGCTTTTGTTTCAACAAAGGCAAATGTTCTAAATTAGTTCAGTGTTACGTGGAGGGGTAACTTTTGATCAGAAATGCGAAGGCTTAGAAATATGTACCCATATGTAGATACATAGATAGAGACACACAAGTCAGCAGGTGTTAGGAGGTAGTAGGAGTCAGGAGGGCTTTTGTTAAATAGACCACAGGTTAATTTCAGAAATTTAAAATCTATTTTTTTTTGGAAACAATCTGTAAATTCTAATATGGGATTTCCTTTCCTTTAAGAGAAATCATTATATGACCTTCTTTCTGACAGCATATAATGGAAAAAGCATTGGGCTGGGAATCAGAGACCTATGAGCTAGACCAAGCTCCATTGCCAGGGAGCTGTGTAACCTTGGGCAAATCATTTAACCTCCCTGGCCTGCCTAGCCTTATCTGTAATACCTGAAGGACAAATGAGTTGTAATGTCCACGAAGTTCATTTTCTATCCACCTTCTCTTAAATTTGTTTAGTGTTATTTCTTTCACTCTGTAGGTCAAGAGAGTCATTTACTCTCACTATCAGGAGCACAAGAAAGGAAGAGTACAGATGGGGGTCGCAAACTACCTTGTCTCAGCCCCCCTTGCCCTATTCTCAAATAAATATCATTTGCAAATATTCTTGCTGCAAAGTCTTGTCTTAAGTGCTATGCAAGATAGGGCAGGGCCAGTACCACTGGGCCCCTGCTTGCCAAGAATTCAGTCTACCAGAGGACAACAGACCAATAGACAAAGAACTCACCAGTCCCTGTGCAAGGTTGCTTTTCAGTTCAGTGACAGATCCAACTGCATCCTATCCAGGGACAGTGTATGACCACCCTGTCTGTGCACAGCACAACTGCAGGGGGCACCATACACATAGACCGCCAGTTGAACCGATACCCTCTGAAGTTGTGCAACAGGGCAGCCCTGATCCTATTAGATCAAATCAACAAGCAACGTGTTCTATCAAGTTCTGAAAGAGATAACATGAGCTCCCTGCTCTGGTCGCTATTCTCTGGGAATAAACTCATGGTATGTATATGAATTAAAAATACAAAATTTATAGTTCCAGCCCCATGTCATGCTCTGTGTTGACAGCTCAGAGTCTAGAGCCTGCTTCAGATTCTGTCTCTCTCTCTCATGCTCGCTCACGCTCTCTCTCTCTCTCTGCCCCTCCTCTACTCACTCTCTGTCTCTCCTTCAGAAATAAATAAACGTTAAAAAAATACAAAATTTATTACGTAAGATATAAACTATAAAAGAAAGAACTGAAGACATCAATTAAAAATCACAGCAATAAGGGATGCCTGGGTTAAGCCTCTGACATCGGCTTAGGTCATGATCTCATGGTTCGTGGGTTTGAGCTCCACATTGGGCTCTGTGCTGACAGTTGGAGACTGGGGCCTGCTTTGGATTCTGTGTCTCCCTCTCTCTACCCCTCCCCCACTTTTGCTCTTTCTCTCTCAAAAGTGAATAAACATCAATCAATCAATCAATCAAGCACAGCAATAATTGATTATTAAGATTATACTAAGGTCTAAATTAAATGAAATTTATACATGCAAAGTGCTTACACTGTGCCTGGTACATAGCAAGCTTTTAGTAAATGTTAGTTTTTGGCCTATTCATTTTACAACATTCTGCACCATGATAGCTGTTATTAGAAGGGAAAAATTATTTTTTTTTAATTTTTTTCAATGTTTTTTATTTATTTTTGGGACAGAGAGAGACAGAGCATGAACGGGGGAGGGGCAGAGAGAGAGGGAGACACAGAATCGGAAACAGGCTCCAGGCTCCGAGCTATCAGCCCAGCGCCTGACACGGGTCTCGAACTCACGGACCGCGAGATCGTGACCTGGCTGAAGTCGGACGTTTAACCGACTGCGCCACCCAGGCGCCCTGGGAAAAATTATTTTAAAAAAAATTTTTAATGTTTATTTGTTTCTGAGAGAGAGTGAGACAGAGCGTGAGCGGGGGAGGGCCAGAGAGAGGGAGACACAGAATCTGAAGCAAGCTCCAGGCTCCAAGCTCCCAGCTGTCAGCACACAGCCTGATGTGCGGCTCGACCCACGGACCATGAGAACATGACCTGAGCTGAAGTTGGATGCCCAACCCATTGAACCACCCCGGTGCCCCAAAGGGAAAAATTATTTTAGTTTGGGATACCCATGGAAGCATTTACAGAGGGAGCAGGATTTTTTTTTTTTTTTGAGAAAGCAGGATTTGAACTGAATCTTAAAGGATAGATGAAATCCAAATAAGGAAAATATTAAATTATGACTTTAATTCAGATTCCCACAAAGTGCACGTAGAATAGTGGCTTATCAGGGTGGAGCACCCTGGGGATGCTCAGACATCTGGCCGTTTCTCACCACAGGATTCAGAAGCGTCCAAAGCACCAGCTGTGTCACCATTCATTCGTTGCCAGGGGGAACAGCTCCTCACGAGTCTCCATGCCACCTTCATCTACCCCACTTTCTCTTCCACTGATTCTGTAGGGCAACTCCAGTCCTTCAAAGCAGGAGGCCTCCACCTCACCAATTCTACATTCCAGAGGTCACCTACAAGCTTCCCTTAAGCTGACCTGACTGCTAGCCCATGTTCTCAAAAGCAGATGACAGAGTTTTGAGTTGAAGACTAGAATATTCCACTTTCTACTGGGACCTCTGGCAGGGACCTCTGTCATTATGGCTGATCATTTCTTATCAGATCCCTCAGGTCCAACCAGAACAAAATTAAACCACCGCACTGCATCCCAATAAACCATGGAGATTCCAGTGTGAGGACTTAGGAGAAGAAGAATAAAGATAATTAATAATGAAAAAAATAGCAACTTATAAGTCCCAAATACTTCACACACGAATAAAATATAAACATTTTTGACTCCTTTGGTCCTCACAACAACCCTTTGAGGTCAATACTTTTCTTATCCACGTTTCACACTTGAAGAAACTGAGGCACAGAAACTAATCTGTCCAAGGTCATAAGCAGGAGAGCCTGGATATAACGCCAGGCAGTAGGCTGCAGTCTCAACACCCACAGTGCACTGCCTCTCTCCTCTCATGGCTGGGATTCCCTGCTCAAAATGGTTGAGATGTCATAGGGGCCTACAACTTCTCCAGTTATGGTCATTTTTGTGACTCGCCCATTTATATGTATTAGCATTTCAGTCTAGCTCCATACTGAATCCTGACCAGTATATAAAACTGCCTACTAGAAGTCTGACCTTTCTTATGCCTGCCAATCTCAGCATATTCAAATAGACCTCACTGCCCCTCTCACTGTCCCCACCCCCACCCTTCCAACCCACTCTCCTCCTAAACTCCCAAGCTCAGGGAATGGCACCAGAATCAACCCGAGCCAGAAGCCAAGAATTATTCACGATGTTTTTTTCCCATCCATTCTCCAAACAGATGACAAAATGGTACATTCAAATCTGAGCATGTTACTTCCCTGCTCAAATTCAAAGCTTTCTCTTACCTACTGGATTTAATCAAACCTCCTTGCAGAGTGTACAAGATTTTGCATGATTTGGTCCCAGCTTCAACCACAGTCTCTCCTCACATCAAACTCTGGGCTCCTGTCCACGATGAACTTCGTATAGTCCCCAGCACACTACCTTTGTTCGGTGCTCTGCCCTATAGCTGCCCTGTCTAGTCTGCCCTCCCTTCACTTGCTAGTGACCAACGCTTCCTAGTCCTTTGCCATCAGCCTCCTGCTTGAAGCCTCCCTGCACGCACCAACTTCTCCCAAGCAGATTAGTGGTACTGCTGCCCTTTGAAAATGATCCCCTCGTAGAGCTGTGATCTTATATTATAGTTTACCTCCTCAGTAACCTGATGTGCTTTAATCCTCAACATCTTACACATCTAGCCCTTCTATGTGCTCTTAGTTTTTATTCTTGAAAAGCATTTGCTTAATGAATGAATTGGCATTTCTAGAACTTTAAATTGTGGTAAACATTTTTGTCCTGAATGTATCTTAGGAATATAAATAATATAGGTACTAGTGCTTTGTCAACTGTGAAAGCAATATCGTAAAGTAAAATATCATTGCTGCATCCTTCCACTGAATATACTATAGCTTTTTCACAAAGTACTTGGACAAAAGACCTGTGGTCCTTTCCTGAAATAAGGGTAAGAAATTTGAATACAAGAGAAAACTAGTTGTATGGAATTTTCTTCTATTCAAATTACATTTTCTCTAGGAAGTTTATATTTAGCATAGCTTCTAAAAATAGGCAATGCAAATCTGAATATTTTTCTTTTAAATGATTTTTATTTTTTAAAAAAATTTTAATGTTTATTTTTGAGAGAGAGAGAGAGCACACGTGTGTGCATGAGTTGGGGAGAGGCAGAGAGAGAGGGAGACACAGAATCCGAAGCAGGCTCCAGGCTCTGAGCTGTCAGCACAGAGCCTGACATGGGGCTTGAACCACAAACCACAAGATCATGACCTGAGCTGAAGTCAGATGCTTAACCGACTGAGCCACCCAGGCACCCCTAAATAATTTTTATTTTAACAGAAGACTTTTACTTTCTAATTCCTTAGAAGTCTCCAAAATTAATATTGGACTTTTTTTTTTTTTTGTCATCTTACATGGCATCATCATTTGTGCCGAAATATATGTGTCTGCTAAGGAATGAAGGTATCTATGCTTCTTTGGAAATAAATGCCTTTTGCTCCTGATCCCCAAAGGAAACAAATTTGTTTTGTGACACACATGCAACAGTTTTTAAGTGTTATATTCTGATTTTATTCAACAGCTGCATTCTCTGTAATCTTGCACAAGCAGGAGAAATTCATGATTGGATGTATATCTATCATCTTTCTAGAACTTTCTAGAACTTTCATCTCTCCAAGGACATAGTTTAGCTGATCACATAGCTATTTTTCAAACTCTAATATCTATCACTTAAAATAGTTGAATGATTGCTGTCCTTAAATAATGTCACAGTAATAAAAGAATTAGCATCGATACTTGACACTGTTCATGCTAATATTTTACGCTCTGGATTTTTCCACAGTATGAAATCAAATTGCACATCCTGAGAGAAATGCACATGCCATATTGTCATGCACAGTAGATCAAACTAATGTAGTAAAAACCTTAAATGGAAAACTTCTAAGGAATTTTAAATACACAAGCTACATCTGCAAGATATTTAACTATTGTGCTTTCACTAAAAATTAATGAGATTTAAATTCAGCTTGAAAGATAGAACAACCAAAGTTTAAAGTGCATGTTAAATTTGTATCCTGGGTTGGTCCCTCAGGACTCTACGCAGCCTGCTTTGGACAAAATATTTCCAGTTCAGAACAATAGTGGGTGAGGGTAGAGATTCTCACTCCACTCTTCTATTTGTCCATGATCTCAACACAATTCTGCATGCCTTTTAATCAATGTATTAAATATCTTGGCTTATTTTTAAGGCATACATAAAAGGGGAAATTAGAGAGCATAGCTACAGTATGCTGGTGTATTCTCACATGGATGATTCACACTTGGAACTTGTCAGATACAAGAAAGTTCTGGCAAGATAAGTGTAATTGGCAAACTAGTGATTGCTTCAGTCCAACACATGACCACTTAGGTCAAGGAACTCTGCCGCTATAGTTTTATTCCATATGGCCACCAAAAACACTTTAATATATACTCCCAGAATCCTAGAAATTAAAGGAACAATTTCTACATATATACACTAAATAAGATTTATATCTATTTTTAGAAAAGAGAGTCAAATAAATGTTATTTACTCCTCTTGCTACGCAGCATCTTCTCTATTCTTGGAGGCAGCCATTTAAACTGCAGTCATACTTTCTGGAGAATTCCTGTAATTTCAACTAAACACTAAAGAACACACAGGCTCACCAACAAATCCACAAAAATATTCAGCTGCACTATTATTTGGCAGCTTGTGTTTAATAATTTAATTCAATTCCAGTAGCGTAGTGCATAGCAACACCTTTTTTTTTTTTTTGAACCAGTAAACTGTGTGACTGTGACATGGAAGTCATAATGGAGTATGAGTTTGCATGCTGAGGTATCATTTTCATAAAACAGCATTTTCACTAGGGGCACACAGTGAAAAAGCAGAATCTTCAGATCTGATATTCAACCGTCATCAGCCATTAATTCATTAAACTGTTTTTCCATCTGGACAATTTATGATTTGTCAGAAATATATACAAGTAGTTTATATTTTTTAAAGACTGTTAAACAGGAGATCTAAAATTTAAAAGCTACTAAAATACCAAATAAATACCATTTGCAGGCAAGGTACCCTTTGAAATATCCACAGGTGCAAGTCTTTCCAGTTATTGATGCTTTTAAGGTAAGACAATGAAGACACATATAATGAAAATGAAATATGTTTTTTTTTAATTTTTTTTTTCAACGTTTATTTATTTGTGGGACAGAGAGAGACAGAGCATGAACGGGGGAGGGGCAGAGAAAGAGGGAGGCACAGAATCGGAAACAGACTCCAGGGTCTGAGCCATCAGCCCAGAGCCTGACGCGGGGCTCGAACTCACGGACCGCGAGATAGTGACCTGACTGAAGTCGGAAGCTTAACCGACTGCGCCACCCAGGCGCCCCTGAAATATGGTTTTAAAACTTCTGTTTTGGCCCACTTCTGTTCCATATAAAAATATCTACATGTAAAGTCAAAAGGAGCATGGTTCATTTTCTTTAAACAATTTTTTTTAATGTTTATTTATTTTTGAGAGAGAGAGAAACCGAGTGGAGCAGGGGAGGGGCAGAGAGAGAGGGAGACACAGGATCTGAAGCAGGCTCCAAGCTCTGAGCTGTCAGCACAGAGCCCAACGTGGAGCTTCAACCCATGAACTGTAAAAACTGAGCCAAAGTCGGACGCTTAACCGACTGAGCAACCCAGGCGCCCCTAATGTTTTATTTTTGAGAGAGAGAGACAGAGAGACAGAGACAGAGAAAGAGAATTAGCAGGGAGGGGCAGAGAGGGAGACAGAATTGCAAGCAGGCTCCAGGCTCCAACCTGTCTGCATAGAGCCGGAGGCGGGGCTCAAACTCACAAACTGAGAGATAATTACCTGACCTGAAGTTGGTCGCTTAACCGATTGAGCCACTCAGGCGCCCCAGCATGGTTCATTTTCTTATTAATTTACTAAATCTGGATTTTACCTATTATAATAAACTTGGAATAAATCATTTAATAATCACTTAATAGAAAAATCTTTTCAAATTCCTATACATGTGACATAGGAAAAACAGCACATTGAATGACTGTTCTTTTTAAACTATTGGAAATCCCCAGCATCTGAATGAAACACACACTATGAGGACTTCAGTTCTACCCACCAGAGAAAACTCCCGCTCTGCAAACAGCCACATCTACCCCTATGCCTGGCTGTGTCTGCAGCACTTACTGTTTTCCCCATTGTCAACATCACCTGACAGTAGAAGATAGCTGCTCTCCTTTCTGGCCCCAACTCTCCACCTTGCCAGGGCAACGATGGCAAATGTATCCATATTAGAGAAGCCTCTGGGAGAGCTCGGTAGAAGGGAGGAGGAAAAAAGGCTGTTCCCCAGATGATTTGAATGCATGCCATGGCATTTGCTGCTGAATAGAAGTATCTTTAAAGGCAACTAATGGCCACTCTGTTTTGTTTTGCTTTGTTTTAATGATTTACATATGATTCACATGGAATATACCGCCTCTGATTTGCCAGGATGATATAAAGAGTGCCCGGGTCTTTTAGAAAGGCTAAGCTTGTATCTAGGAGAACTACCCATTTGTTGAGATGGTAATTGTTTTAACTTTGATGTCCCTCACTCTGCACATCTGTTTCAGCTCTTCTACCAGACACACTCATGAATTTATCATCTCTGCATATGTTCCTGGGTTAGGACTGCCTTAGTGGCAGAGTGCATCAGTAAATTCCACTGCTGTATTAAGCTTGTTACTCTTGGGCTTGTCCTTAAATTACAGGGTTTATTACCTGAGCAGTTCACACTTACAGAATGAAGAGGTACTAATATAGCAACATTTTGTTACCTGATCTTCTGGCCCACAGAACCAATGTACTTCCTTTGTTACATAGTTTATTGTGTTATCAAGCAGATTTTTTTTGCACTTTTTACTTGGCAGCCTCTAACCTTTCTGCTGTACCACATTGCTTCCCTGAAATATCAGGTTCAACCCTGACTCTATTAATTATTGCTTGTGTCGCCTTAGTAGCATACAGTTTTCTCATTTGTAAAATGAACAAAAAGTTGTGCCAATATCTCAAAAGTTTTGTTGAGAAACTAAGGAACTCCTAACACAATGGTGTTTAGTGCCGGAGCTCATTTGGCTTTTTTTTGTACATGGTGAGATTTGAAGAGTACTAATTTAATCCACAATCGAGATGAATTAATACAACAATGAACCATATTCTAAAATGCGTTAGCCATATCTTACACATGGGTTGATCATCATGTGGTTGGGGGCACACACCCCTGTGCAGTCAAAAATCTGTATATAACTTTTGACTCCTCCAAAACTTAACTACTCAAAGCCTACTGTTAACTACTCAAAGCCTACTGTTGACTATGTTATTGTTATCAATAACATAAACAGTCAATCAACACAGATCTTGTATGTTATATGTATTATATACTGTATTCTACAATAAAGTAAGCTACAGAAAAGAACATGTTATTAAGAAACTCCTAAGGAAGAGGCGCCTGGGTGGCTCAGTTGGTTGGGCATCCGACTTTGGCTCAGGTCATGATCTCACGGTTTGTGAGTTCGAGCCCCACGTCTGGCTCTGTGCTGACAGCTCAGAGCCTGGAGCCTGCTTCGGATTCTGTGTCTCCTTCTTTCTCTTCCCCTCCCCAACTTGTGCTCTGCCTCTCTATGTCTCTCAAAAAATAAATAAATGTAGAAAAAAAATTTTAAGAAATTCCTAAGGAAGAGAAAATACATTGCTGTATTTATCTAAAAAAGAACATGTACAAGTGGACCTGCACAGTTCAAACCCATGTTGTTCAAGCGTCAGCTATAGCACCAAACTAGGTCTTAAATCTCAAACATGGGGCATTGCCCACTCCTGGGCCAGAGCCCTCTAGTTAAGTCAGATAAGGACAAAGTTGACACTGAGGCATTATTATTATATGTTCTATCTTAACTGCATCAAAGCCAATCATTTCAGATGAGGTGTCTAGTAACAAATTATGTCCACACTGAACTCTTAAATCTTTGAGACTTCTAATGAAAAAAAAAACATGATACTTATAATGGAGTATGAGTTTATCTGCTAAGAGTAGTTTCAGAAACAACACTTTCACTAGGACCATACAGGGAAAAACGGAGTCTCTGTTGTCAAAAATAATAAAAATATAGAAGAATATAAGATAAAAAATTCCTCCTCCCCGTGTCATTTTCCAGAGTTTTTCACTGTTATGGTGTTTGCCTCTCTGGAAGTTGCCTCTGCTTTAAAAGTCTTTCAACTATATGTTTATAAAAACATGTTTTATAATTTTACAAAAGTTGAAAATTTTTGTTCATTCACTCTATTGTGGACCTCTCTTTGTGTTGTTACATTTAGATAGAGCTACATTATTTGTATAATAACAGAATCACAGTGTTCCTAGACAATCTGCCACAGACAGACATGCAGGTTGTTTTAATATTTTGCTGTTACAAAGGATGCTGCATTCATGCACAGACATCTCTGAACACTTGCGGCCATAATTCTGTATGAAAAATTCCTAAAGTTACAATTGCAGGTCAAAGGTATTTCATTTATTTTTATTTTTACAAGTACTGTCAAATTACAGTGTAAAAAGTTTGTAGCAAGTTAGATCCTTTGACACATGCATGACCTCCTGTTTGCCCAAACCTTAGCCAAAACACAGTATCATCAAACTTTTAAACTTTTGTTAATTTGATAAGTAAAATAATACTTCATGATTATCATTTTCATTTGCACAAGCACTATTGAGTTTAAACATCTTTTCAGTGGTGTGTGGTTTATTTATTCGATAAATTACCCACTTATATTACTGAAGTATGACCATACTTTAGGAAACAGTAGTAGGAAACCAGTTCTGATGTACAGATTTAACAGGATAAGATTCTACAGAATAAGAGTGTTTTACTAAGAAGTCCTTTGGCACCAACTTAATGAAGTAACTGTCCCACAAAAACTGATTGTTATACCCAATTTACTTTGTTTTAGCCGTAGTATTGTAACCTGAAATGCTTGAAACAGGGTGAGCGGATGACAACTCTGGGATATTTATGGAACAAACATGTATGTGTGCCTCCCACATGAAAGCTTTGGGATGGGTACCCGAGGGGTACAGAGATGAAGACGACCTTGCTCTCTAGTGGGACAGACATCCACGCACAAGGAAGAAGTGATACTTTATGCGTAGGGTTATCCGAAAAGTAGGCAACTCAGATTCCAAATGATTGCATGACGATGTGATCTGTAAGTCTCCTATCAATGTCAGAAGCCTGAATGGAAAGCTTCGCAGCTGACTGTGAACTACAGATGTGGTTTGTCATGCACGGTGTTTTTTAACCTTCTGATTTAGTTACCAACATTCTAAATTTCAGAGATTTTACACTAGAATCTTAAGATTTCAGGCCTGTCCAGATAAAAATCGGAGGATCTGGCAACATCAGGCTATCATTACAACTTGGTAAGAAAGGAGGCGTTCCCTTTCAGACTGGGTGTGTGCCCTCCAGTTGACCACAATCTGCACCACTTCCTGCTGAATTAACTTGCTTAGTTTGTCTCTGTTACCTACCAGCTCCTTAGAGTCATTTGTGTTTGTAACCCTTGAAATACAGGGTTGGGTTTATGCTGGAGGTTATGACCTGGGGACAAAGAAAGAAATAATCGATAGCATAATATGGATTCAAATGTACAAATTATGTCAACTTTTAACAGAATATTATTTGAAATGATCTCTAACAATGTGTTCTGTGATTGCTCAGCAGAACTCAAAATATAATTTTCAAGGCAAAAAAGACAAAGGGGCATATAAAACGGCATATGTTGAGTGTTGTGCCTTTCCATCAAACGTACACCTTTGCCAATCAGACTGTTTTGTGATAATAGGTCGCGATGAAAGATTATGCCTGAAATTCTTATAATAAAGCTGTGATCTCAGTTCCTATGCAGACAAGAGAGTTGAACCATGATGAAGTCATACCAAAGACCTGTCTATTTCATCGGAGTTCTGCTGCTGGGAGGGTCTTCTAGGATTTTACTATCTCAAGACAGAGGGGCACGGATTTTATAACAATTTGTTCAACAATCACTGAATGTGGGCTTTGGAAAGATAGTCCTGTAACCTAGGTCAGTATGACCTGACGCTGGGGCACATGTGTCTTGGGCATGAGGGAGGACCCAGGGGGACACACCACACTATCTCCTTTAATCAGTACTTTTCAGGGAGGCCTCCCTTAGCTCCTCTAACTGAATTTTAGCAGTCTCGCCCCCACCCCGATACATTATATATTTCTTTGCTCTTTTTTCTCTTTAGCTCTTAATACTAACATGTTATATACTTTTCAAATTTATTTTTTTATGGTGTCTCCTCCACTAGAAAATCGGCGCCTTGGGACACCTAGGTGGCTCAGTCGGTTGGGTATTCAACCTCAGCTCAGGTTATGATATCGTGGTCTGTGAGTTCGAGCCCCATATCAGGCTCTGTGCTGACAGCTCAGAGCCTGGAGCCCGCTTCAGATTCTGTGTCTCCCTCTCTCTCTGTACTCCTCCCATGCTTGCTCGCTTGCTCGCTCTCTCTCAGAAGTAAATGTTAAAAAAAAATTAAAATTAAAAGAAAATCATCTCCTTGTGGGAATGAAATTCTGCCTCTTTCATTCTCTGATATATGCCCAGTGATTAGAACGTGGACTGCCTTGCACAGCGTAGAATGAATGAATGATGCCTCTGACCCTGGCCATGGAGCATGCAGAGCTTTGGTTTGGAGTGTTTCTGCCTTCAGAGAGCTCTTCTAGAACTGTGTGTGATGCCTGCTTGACGAGGGATCCTCAGTTGGGTCATAACTGGGAACTTCCAGCAATTGAGACCTCTTCCTCCATTGTAAAGTCAGAAACTGCAGAGAGAATTCCCTAGCTTTGAAGGAAAGCCACATTCATGAAAGATATATCACAGGTCCTCTCAACGTAAAGGCAGATTGTAGTCTGATTACCTAATAACCAGAAATGAAGAGGCTTTATTTTATAGACAATTAAGGTGATTATAAGTGGCTTTATGTTTCCAATATCTGAATGGGTGTGCTTAGTAATATACTCTTCTAACAAAAGAAGTAACAGAATGAAGGCGCATGAGACCCAAATAGTACATTTGCAGTCGCCATATCCTAAATCTACAGGGAGAAATACCTTCATGGAAATCAGATCGGATCTTTCAATAATGCAGAGGCAAGAAATCTGAGGAGTTGGAGGGCACTGGCAGGTGTCTTCACAGCTGTACAGCTAAAATCTGTGTTATATGTCGTCTGCAAGTGTTAGATAACATTACATCTTGGGCCAAATTCTTAATGGGGCCTCAACCTTACTCTCCAGATTTGTGACAGTCTGGATGGAAGCGAACATATTCTCAAGTTTTTATCCTTGATGCACCACCCAAATTTTTAAATATTTTCTTTTATTCCCTTTTCTTTTCTCTTTTCTCCCCCTCCTCTCCCAAGACCCGTGCTGTTTGAATGTGAACAGCCTGATTGGCATGAAAGAATGGAAACCACTTGAGGAATTTTCTTTCTCCCACCTCAGATAAATAAACGACTTTTCTCAGTTGTCACATGTCATAACTTTTTTAAATTGTCAAAACATCTTAGAATTCACATATGTGCCTGAAGTGGAAAGCTATCAGCATTCATAATAAAGCCTCCCCTTTAGCTGAAATATTTTCTTCATTAAACAAAATTGACTTATATTAACAATTTCAATGCTAAGATTTTAATCTGCTTGGTCACTCCTAATATTCCTAGATGTCACACATTTTAATGAAGAATTTGAAAATACAATGAATGTTAAATAAATAGTTTTCAAGCCCTCTTACCCACTTCATAATAGAAAAAAAAAAACCATTGAGTTTGGTGTTATCATATTCTAATACTATGGTTATATTTTGAAGCTATAACCAAAGAAATTATTTGGTGTAATTTGTTGCTTGCCCTTTCTTTATATTCTCTCTTTTTCTCCCTCTGTCTTTCACACACACACACACACACACACACCAGATGTGACCACATTTCCTGGCACTATAGCAACCCACTTTTTTTTTTAAAGAAAGATATAAACTTTATTTGTGATTAAGTCTATTATGGAGGTTACAATCTTTTAACTGGATCTCTGAGCCAAGCAGATTACCCACTCAGTCACACCATAACTCAATGATGAGGTTAGCCCTCACCTTCTTAAGCATCAGAACCCATGCCTGTGGGAAACTCATGCCCAAGAGAAAGAAGGGCAGAGTGGTGCTAACCAAGCATTGCCTTTTAATCATTTCCAAGTTTCCTCTGGTGAAATTAGCTAATGGGGGTCTTAAAGGCAATAAGAAGTACTATGAGAAGAGATTTTTTACTTGGAAAGAACTATCAGGAAGAGGAAATAAATAATGCCCCCATGATGGTCCTCCAGCTATTTTTCCTTAACCCCTTGGGCTTAATAAATAAGACCATTCCCTACTAAAGATGAGGTTATTCATCTTGTTATAGGTGATTAACAGTCTATTAGCTTAAGCCTCCTAGCAATCCACTTTTATTTTCACTTTAATTCTTTTCTCTTGAACGGACTCTTAAAACCTCAAGACATATTCTCATCAAGTACCTTCTCATTTCTGCAGAAACACTGTTGTTTCAGTCCCAGGAGGAAGAGGACAGCAAGTGTCCCTTTTCTTGATGTCTGGGTTTCTTTCAATGCAACATCAAGTTTCTCTCCTTCTCTGGGAAAGACTCTTCCAGTGAAGCTCCGGATTCACAGACGTTCACAAGCATTTGAACCATGAAAACCGGAGCAGACACAGGGAAGATTCTCCCCACCTCTCCAAGATCACTGACAGAGCGAAATAATGTTTCAAAATTAATTTATATCTCTTTTTCGTAGAAAAATATAAAGCCCTCAGCTCACCTGCTTTTTAAATTAAAGGTAGGGAAACTAAAGATTTATTCAGCAAGTGAAACAAATATTTTTAAAAGATCTCCCAGGCCTCTTTTATGTCCAGTTTGGGACAAAGAATATGGGAGGGGGGAGTGATGGTGAAGGAAAAGGTTAGAGGGGGGAGAGAAGCAACGTAAAGAGGAAAGTGAAATGCAGATGGAGTGAGAAAGAGCAAGGGAAAAGGAGAGATGATAAACCAACATAGCCAAGAGGGGTGGGGGAAGGTGGAAGGCTTGAGTAAGTTGTCAAGTATAGATGACAAACTGCAAATCACTTGGGCCATGGATACCGGAATGGTATTGTCAAGCATCGAGTAAGTCACTCATTGAACACCTACTATGTGCCAGGCCTTCTTCTAGGCATAGGGTATAGAGTATGGAAGAAAATTTATCAGTGTCTCTCTTTTGAAACATACAGATAATAAACAAGAAAATATACGATAGACATGGTCTATTAAGATAAAAACAAAACAAAATGTTTAGTGACTGAACCAGCTCTTTTAGATTGTGTGATCAGAAAAGTCTCTGAAGAGGTGAAATTTAAGCTGGGATCTAACTGGCAAGGAGGAGCCAATTATGCAACAGTATGACAATCATTCCAGGACGAGGAAAGAGCAGGAAAATGTCCTTAAGGCAAAAAGGGGTTTATCAAATTCAAAAATAGAACAAAGGTGTGTGTGTGGCTGGGGCATCTAGAACAAAGAAGGGCCTATCTGACGTAAAGTCAGAAGGGTAGGCAAAGGCTATATCATGAGAGAGTGCGGAAGAATCAATTAGCTTGCTAATGGATTGGAGGGGAATGATGAAAGAGAGGAACCAGAGAGGAACTGGGATCTGGAACTGAGGACAGTGGCTGAGCATGTCATTTCCTAAGCTGTAGAAGAGTAGGGAGAGAAGAATTTTTCAGATTTTGACAAACGTCAAAATGTTTGTTAAATGTGGTATTGGGGTGAGAAGAGAATCAGAAAGTTTCTTTTGGACATGTGAAGTCCATAATGCCTGTTAGACATCCAAGTGATTGCACAGAGTAGATAGTTGCATATAATTCTAGAGTTCTTATTAAAATTCCTAAAAACTGGAATTGCCTCTGTACAGATGTTCTACCACTCAGATACTTTCACCTGTGAAAAATAAAAATGAAAATTGGTGGAAAAGATCATATTGTAGTCAAAACAATACCAGCCAGATGATCCAGATGAAATCAAACTTAGGGTCAAACCAATCACTAACTGAGTTCTGAGTTCCCTTGTCCCAGCACAAAGGAAACACATTTTCCATCTGGGAAGTTGAGACAGTGGGGCCCTGTTAATGCTCATGATACATTGTCTGTGAATACAAATTCAGCCAAGTAAAGGAAAATAGGGAAAGGGGTAAGCTTAATTTGAAAAAATTAACTTGGTGGGAAATTCCTTTTTCAGAAATAAATATTTTCTGTATTTCCTCAGGATTTGGAACATTAACATCTACAAATGTGTAGATGTCAAGCATTTGTCATTTTTCTTATGTTGATGTATAAGGCATGTGGTTGAACTATTTTATTAATATAAAATATTAAAACTGTGGGAGAAAATTCAAAGCCACGACATTTTATTGTGCAAGAGTTACCTGTATCTCATACACAGCATATCTCACATCAATAGCATCTGATCTCTACAAAGTCAATTAAAGGTGTGATTTACAGACACGACCTGTGCCCAATGCTCAATGTCCAACTTAAGATAGAATATTCTTTTACTAGTCACATTGTCTTCACAGTGAAAACAAAATACAGTGAATAAATATTAACATGGTAATAGCAGGTAAAACAGGTCTATTTTATTTCTATAGTGAAAACACTGTTCCATGAAATTGTATTTAAAATAATTTTTCAATATTTTAAAATACATTTTCAAAATTTCTCCCCCTAACATTCTGCTTCATTGAGAAGCTCCACAATTAGGAGAAATGGAATAGCTGGCAACTTTAATGTATTGTTTAAAATCTTAGGAAAATAGAGCAAAACAAAAAGAAACAGGCAATTTTTGCCAACATTCATGTATACAGTAAGAAATAATTACCTTAAAAGTAAGGACAAATGTGTTCCAATGTATTTGAAGTGAGGTTATTTTTAAAAATTGAGTTAAAAAAATAAGTAATTCAATAAATTTATTTAATTGCATGTTAATTTCTTCCATTTAGTCGTTTCAGAGTTGCGTCCTTTATAATCGCCAGTAAATGTAAGTAAAATGTTTTTTTTCTGAATCCTATGAGTTGTTCTAGGGAATTGCCTGAGGAGGGTGTCATGGGAAACCCCTCAAATTTGTAGTCATGTGGGCAATAGGATGGGCAATTTGGGCACACCGTTTACAGCTGGCATTTGAAGTTGTATGGGACTGAGACCTCAACCTGTGGAATCTGTGTCAACTCCAGTTAATTAGTGGTTGAATCGAATTGAATTGTTGGATACTTGGTGTCAGAGAATAGAATAGTCTTTTATATTTACTTCATTCATATAGATTTAATGTTGGCAAAAGATATTGTAGTATGTGGTCCTGACACCCCCTAAATCCAGAATTGATTTTTCCTCCATATACTTTGATTTCTTTTTAATGAAAATATATTTGTAAATTACTTATAGAAATGAATGATTGAATAATAAATGTATTTTGAAGATTATTAATTGCAACATTGGTTTGTAAAAGTCAAAATTAGAGTCAACCCAATATACATACCTACATATATACACACACACATAAATGCCACTCTATCTAAAAGTCTGCATTTAAAACTAAAGGAAAAAGGTTATGCCGTATTTGTTTAGCCACTTCTTCATTTATGAAAATTTAGGTTGTGACCACTAGCATAGTGTTATAAACAAACTTTTAAATATCTTTTAAAAAAGTATTTAAAATACCTCTTTGGATACATAGCTAAGTAGTTTTACAATCTAAAAACCTGGAAATAAAATAAAATTGTTATTTTGCAATATATATTCATCTTTAATTCACATTGATAGATTATGGAAATGATATCCAAAAATGACTGTCCTAGTTTATACATCCAACAAAGTTCATGGAAGCACTGAATATTATTAGTCTTCGAAAACTTTTGCCACATTGATAAAAGTAAAATATATTTCCATTTTATTTCATTTAAAAATTTTTAAAATTTTTTTTAACGTTTATTTATATTTGAGACAGACAGAGACAGAGCATGAACAGGGGAGGGGCAGAGAGAGAGGGAGACACAGAATCTGAAACAGGCTCCAGGTTCTGAGCTGTCAGCACAGAGCCCGACACGGGGTCCAACTCACGGACCGTGAGATCATGACCTGAGCCGAAGTCGGACGCTTAACCGACTGAGCCACCCAGGCGCCCCTAGCTTTTTTTAATTTTTTTTATTTTTTTTAACGTTTAAAATTATTTTTTAATGTTTATTTATTTTTGAGGGACAGATACAGAACATGAGTGGGGGAGGGGCAGAGAGAGAGAAGGAGACACAGAATCTGAAGCAGGCTCCAGACTGAGCTGTCAGCAGAGAGCCCAACATGGGGCTCAAAGTCACAGACTGCAAGATCATCACCTGAGTTGAAGTCCAATGCTTAACAGACTAAGCCACCCAGGCGCCCCAAAACATATTTCCGATTTAAATTTCAATTCTTTAATTGCCCATGTCTGAGAATATGTCATTTATTTATTGGTCATTTTCATTTGTTCTTTTATAAATCACATATTCCCAACTTTGGCCCATTTTTCCTGTTTGGTTGCCTTTTCTATTGATTCATAAAAGTGCTTCTTGTATTTTGGGCAATAAAGCTTTGTATTTTAAATTACTGTATTTTCTTTTGGTCTTGTCTTGCTTTTTAACTTTAGCATCTTTCCTTATACTAAAGTGTTTTTTAATTTTGGTGTCAAAATTTGTTTATTTTAAAGAAGATTTTACAGGCCTTCACTAATACTTCAAGATCACACTCTCAGCCTGCTAATTAACAGTCAGTAAAACACCAAAATAAATTTGTTCATGTTTTAGGAGGACTAAATCACATATTTTCTAAAAGTTATGAAGACATTTATATTACTTTAATATCAATTTATCAATAGTTAAATTTGTATATATTACTTCAAAACTCTTTCACGATAAAGAGGAACCATGAATCAGTTGAAAAGATAGGACAGTGATATGTCATATGGAAAAAATTCTATTTAGATCCCCACCTCACCTTATATACAACCATAAATTCAGACAAATTAACAAATTAAAAGTTTTTAAAAAGGGTCAAGCCATAGTAAAGTTATAAGATAGATAAATATTTATCATATCTTGGAATAGGGTAGGATTTTCTACGATTAAATACTAGGGAACAAATTACAAAAGAAAGAGAAAGAAAGAAAGAAAGAAAGACTGATAAATTTGATTTATAAATGACTCTTAAAATGTCAAAATAAACTAAAAACTTAAATAAATATGACAGACAAAAGACTAACATTTTGGCTTACAAAAACCCCATGTAAACTGATAAGAAAATTTAAAGATGCCCAAGGGACAGTTGGGTAAAGAACTTACACAATTCACAAGGGAGGAAACACAGATAATGAAAGATGTCAGCTTACAGGACTCAAAGACATTAAATTAAAATTGAATAATCCCAATTTTTGCTGCATTTGGTTTAAAAATGACACAATCCTGGTTGCAGTGAGAATTGTAGTTGAGGTTAAGGTTAAAAGAGCACACTCCTTCATGGCTGATATAAACAGTACAACCTTTCATAAAAGCCAATTGGCATGTATTAACAATGTTAAAATGCTCAGGCTCTTTGGTCTGGAAGTTTTCATTCTAATTATCAATTCCAAGGAGATAATTCCAAACAAAGATAAAAATTTAAGGACAAATTTATTTTCATAATACTATTAAGCTCCAAAATAGGCTAAGAGAAATAACTTCTTAATTCATTCAATAGGGTTTATTGACTACCTACAATGTCCCAGATCCATTAGAAGGGCTAGACATTTAGTGCTGAGTAAGATAGACAAGGAGCTCTTATTTCAGAAGGACCAGGGCAAACAGTGACTGAATGATTCCATCAGTCATTCCCCTAGAGCTTTCCTGGGCCTGTCTCTGCAAATCTGGGGGAAGAATCCTGTAAGCAGAGGAGAAGGCAGTGCAAAGGCCCCAAGTTCCAGAAAGAAACTTGATTTTTGAGATTTTTGCAACAAACAAAAAAAAGAAAAAGAAGAAGAAGGGAAAGAGGAAAAGAAGGAGGAAGAGAAGAAAAGAAAGAAAGAGAGGGAGGAAAAAAGAAAAGTAAAAATAAAAGCCCATGTGACTGAGCATAATATTAAGGCTATTCTACTGTAGGAGAATGACTTAAAATGCATGCATGCTATAAAATACTGCTCAGCATTAGAAATGATGTACATTTGCAAAGGGTGTTTAGTAACATGAGAAATACTTATGATACAATGTTAGGCAAAAAGGCACAAAGTTGCATATATTATATTGTCACAATTATGGAGAATATGCAGAGAAGACCCACTGGAAATAAAACTACAGTGTTAAGAATAATTGTCCCCAAGAGAGGATGGTAGCGTTCTTTTTTTTGGGGGGGGGTGTTATTATTTGCAAATTCTCTGTAAGGAGTCCATATTAATTTAATAAGCCAGGAATGATTAAACGCGGCGAATAAAGAAAATACCTCCAGTAAGTATTTCACTCTGCTCACCAAAAAAAAATCAGTTTAAAGCTACTTATCTTGGCATTCCTTCATCTAGACTACAGAGAGTTTTCATTACCTTGTGCTAGCTGAGCACCATTTACTATTCTTAATGCACGTCTTTTTATTCTGCAGTCCTATTGATACACTTTGCTAAAGTCAGATTTACAGAGAGGTCTGGAACAAGACATTAAAGCACACTTCACATTGCCGTGTCCCAGCCCACGCCAATCCATCCCCCCCACCCCCACTGCATTTAATATGCTGAAATATGAGAGAAGCTGAGTGCCAGCTCAGCTCAGATGATGTAGGATCTTGACAGCAACTCCATCCCCTTGTACAAACTCCCAGTCAGCATGAAACCTACTTAGTATAATAAACACCACAGCATGAACTATTTTTGCAGGTGAGTTGTCCTGTGGGCAGCCCACCCATAAATTAAGAGGGACAGACTAGAACAAGAAAAGTGGCTCCAACAAGAAGACGGGAAAATGGAGTTGAGCCTCGAACCCCCCACTGACTGAAGGTCACAGGCCTGTTGAGACTGACAATTCATTATAATTTATTAGTGAGAGCATTTTTCCTTAAACCAGCAGGAGCATTAGAACCTGACACATTACTTTTAAAAACTCAATAGATACAAAAAGGATTTCAGAGGACATGAAATATACGGAAGACAAGAAAGGGAGGGAGGGTTTATGGTTTGTCACCAAACTCAGATTTTCTTCTAAGCAAAAGAACTTTCAAAATGTTATTAGTGGATGCTATCATAGTGAGATTATAAGCCATCAGGAGCCTTACTCTTATAGTTGCTATTCAGAGCTTCTAGCATTATTTATAAAATATCCGCCAGCGATTAGTAGCTTATGTCATTATTAATGTGAGTGGGTCCTAATCCTAATGTAAGGAGGTCCTAACGTCACTGTAATTTGATGTTAATCTTGCAAATATCCAACAAGTCTTCAAAGAGCATTTTAGAAAATGTATTTCATGTAATACTAATATCTGGATGGCATTTCGTAGGGGGAAGAAAAGGATTCTATGGTCAAACAAGTTTGTGGAACTACTGAGTGTTATTCCTTCTCCCCACACTTACCCCTCAGATTCTCAATGTATATTAGCATATAAAAGACTTTGAGAAATCCTTTAACTTTGTTTAAACCAAGACCAACTTTTAAATGTTTTCGTACAAGGTATCTTTTAACACTAATGCCCCAGAGACATTTCCTTAGACAATTATGCCTGCCTATCAGAATCACGGTGAAGAAAAAAATGTTTCTAAGCCATGAATGGCCCAAACATCACGTGCCAATAAGAAAACTGGGAGTGTCTGCACTATTACTTGGTGCCATTTATTTCTCTTCCAGAAATTCTAAAGTCTTGGTTCTAAACATGAATGGGAACTGAGTATAAGCTGGAAGAGGATTGAGTGGCTCATCCAGCAACCCTCTCCCTCCCCTACATCTCTTTCTCCTTCCCTTCTGCAATAGGTCACATGATGGAAATGAGCATTCCAACTCAGTATAGTAAATGCCGTCATCTTCAACATGTTTCCTCTCCTAGGGTATACTTGGTATCTAATCAGTGAGACCAAGAACCAAATCATTATTTTATTTTTGCATTCTGGAGTTTGTACAAAATGCAAAGTCCAATAAACACATAGTAAAATGGTGAATATTTTAGTTCCCCTGGCTGATATCAAACTGATTTGTCCCACATGACACTTGAACTTTTGCCAGGGTTGACTAATGTTCTTTGTTCTTTCTGAATTGAAATTCAAATGTGGTTTCAGTGATACAGAGCAGAAACAGAAATTTCATCCAAGAACGAGCATCATCTATAATATGGGAATAGTCAGCTGATGAGTCAAGTCAGATATGCTTTTCCTAGATCCACCTTCAATGTATTCTGATGAAAGTTTCTTAATACGTGGATATAGTACACTGCTTATGAGTTTATAGTAAATGGAATGGAGGAAAAACTTATAAAAGTATTCAAACATATGATTATTTTCCCAATTACTAAAGCTGCTTAGAACAGTTGTTAGTTTTCCAGAGTTTGCTATTTGTTGTCCTTTGTAGGTTTAACACATCATCACAGTTTCTAAGATGTCTTCCTCCTTCAAACCATGAATAATACCCCCAAGGGCCTCCTCTTAAAGTGGGCATGCTAAACCATGTGTAATAAGTTAGGGGAAAGTAATATCTAGAACTAGTTCTAAAATGTAATATACTTTCCCTGATGACAAAGAAAGAAGAAAACTATAGCTCTGAATCAGCAAAACATTTGACAAAGTCTCAGTGAGAGAGGCCAGAAAGTAGAGCACAAAGACAGCTGACTAATGGCTTGATTTTATACACAGCGGGAGACGCGTGCTTGGCTCTCTCCTGCTCAACACGGCTCATCCACAACCTGCTGGAGAGGGGTCTCAAGCTAGACAAATAAAGGTGACCATGGATTACAGAGAAACGACAGGAAAAAAGTGATGAAGACCTTTCTAATTGCTTGAAGACCAGGTGATCACCTGCGTAATCACTGACAGGGGGAGATATTGATATCTGAAAGGAAAAAAAGAGAAAAAGAAATAAGGTGAGAGAAATGGTAACAGCTTGGGCTCTGGCATGAGCCTGAGTTCAAACTCTGACTTAACCTCTTACCAGCTGTGTGGCTATGGGCAAGTCAGCCAATTGTTCTCAGATTCAACTAATGAGGGCATTAATAGGAATTATCTAATAAGATTATAGTGATCAGATGTGGCCATTCTTTGAAACACAGAATGGAGCCTGGCATATGATTGGCCTTCAATCCATTATTATTAAGAGAACACACTCTTCCTTCATGTATTCTAAGGAACAGGGTATAGATTCTGCTAGGTTCCTACAGAGGCCAAAACTGGGACCAAGAAGGGGTTACAAAGAGACAGAGATAAATTCAAAAGAAGAAAGAAATCAATATAGTTTGAAAATAAAGTTGTGAACGAAGAGCAGGATGTGCTTTTTTCTGTATCCAACTTTCTTTCGTGTTGTCCACCTACAGGACATAGTATCTCCCGAGCAGTGGGATGATGGTATCCCAGTGGAAGATGGCATGTACATTAACAGTTTTAAAGGAAATGTCTCTGCTAGTTCATAGATCAATTACGTGTTCTACTCTAAGTTTTTATGACCAATCAACACCTCTGCATATTTTTACCACAAAACACTCCTAAAAATTAATACACATAGGCTCTTCATAAGGGAAAGAAAGCACAATAATATATTAAGATGCAGGTTTGTTGTGATCCTCTGACAAATGCAACACACACACACGCACACACATCAGGACCCAGATGAGATACAAATTTGTCTCTCTTTCACGTATCAGCCCAAGCGTAGGCCTCCAGAGCTGCCCTGCTTGCTCCTTCTCTTCTGTTGCTCTGTCATCTGCAAAACATCTTCCAGCCCATGGTCCCAGACTGCCTTGGCAGCAAAAGCTGTAATGAGACCTTTTAAGACTCCAAACTCTTTTAATAGTGCTAAAATACTGAGCGTTCTGCAGAGACGTAGCTTTAAAAGGCCATCTTGTGTTTTTCCCCTGTACCAACATTTCTATCCATTTTTGAGGTTCAGGGGTAGAAGCAGGATGACCATGATTCATGTGGAAAGGAAATATAAAGTTCAGAAGAGGATGAGTAATTAGTCCACAAAACACAGTATATGGGGTCAGGATTGGAACCTGATGCTTTAGAATCCTTCTGCAGTTAGGGAAGTCCTCTCAAAGCCCCAAAGCTGCTTGGGTTCTCTCATCATCGTCATTGTAGAGACACCTACCACCCATGATCTAAATTTCGAGAAGCACAAGCCCTCACCAAAAGACTATAATGGATAAAACCGTCTCCAGGCAGCTGTAAGCAGCTGCCTACTTGACATAAAATAAGACATGTGGCAGCTGGGAAGACTGAATAGCCAAAATAATGCATTTGACTTTCATTGCAAGAGGTACCTCTCCATCAAGAGGGATTATGCAACAGGGGCCCATATCATGCCCAGAGCCAAGGCAAAGCCTAATATGGAAGTCCTGTTGGTCTATAAACCATTGCATAGGTTTCCCAGGTTCTTCTCAGAACACCCAGGGTGTCATGTAAATGAGATTCTGCAGTAATCTGTATTGACTGTCCTTGAAATCCCAGCTCGAAGTGTTACACACATTCTGGCAGAGGATGCAAAGGGAAGCCGGTGTGTTCTCAGTTCAAAAGCGGGACAGTGGCCTGGATGGTCATTACCCAGGATTAAACTTAACTACATCACCTCTTTTTATTCTGACACACTTAAATATTTACTATCCTGTAGTGATTCAACCAGACTATATTCCTATCTCCAACCCATATTTCTAAATGCCCAGGAAAATAACAAAGGCACTCTCTCAAATTGCTTTAATACCCAGTATAGCTTAAATCCACTTCTGAAAATCGAATCATTAATTCCACATGACATTGTCCTAGATCTTCATAGGGGCAGGTTTCTCATGTAATGAAACTGTATCACTTAATTTTAACACAGATATGAATGGGAGACCAAGACCAATGCATGATTACAGTAACTTGAGTTCGATTTAATCCGGGTGAGACTAATGTTTATCAATGTGATTTGTATCTTCTTCTATTCCCCAAGGAAATGATCAGGAGAAAATCAGGTATTTAACCTTTCCTTACAGAAAAATTATATTGGAAAAACATTAAAGCTATTTTCCGTAACTTTCCATTGAGACTAGACATTCTTTAAAAAGTTTCCCTAATATTATTTAGGGGGAAAGGATTGAAAATTTCTTAATAAGTAGTCACATCAGAGAGAAGAAATACATAAAATTCCAGATAATTTTCATGAACACATTTCTTCTTACTTTATATAAGGAGAGATTTTTAATATATAAAGTAAGACCCCCCCCCAACTGAATTTGCTAAAATATTCAAAGTCACTAATAACAGCCTAAAAGTAAAATCTTTTAAACTGTTAGAACAGAAGCTGCTTCTCACCAACAACATTGGCAACTGTTATTGACATCCAACATTTCCAAGTGTTTCTCATGGTGTTGTCTTTAGTCAGCCCCTTTAATCCCACATGACAACAAAACATTTTTTGTTTTTGTTTTTGTTTTTTCCAGTTTGGAAAAGATCAGATTAGTTACCTAGGGACTGAAAACACTCCCAGTTCTACAAATGTAGTTTGAAACACAAAATTTGCATGCAACGTTAAAAATATTCGAAATCCTGAGTTACTGCTTTCCAAAAAGTCACATGCACGCATTTTGGGACTGATGTTGCAAGTCTACTTCAGGATGAAAAGTTAGTAGTTCTGATTCGTACAGTTGCCACATCTGAGCAGATATGTTGTAACATGCCCTAACTTACTGGCCTTAAGGGGCTACAGAGTATCTGCTACGTGAACATAAAGACACAGTTGATGAAGGTAAATGTACAAAACTTATCCTTTTAGAACCATTAAAAGTCAAATGTAGAAAGCAACATTTAAAAACTTTTAGATGGAAAAAAAAGGAGAAAGAAAGGACTTCTCAAGACTCAAAGGTGCAAACCATAAAGAAAAGGATTGATGGGTTTGGCCAAGGAAAAACGAACAAATCCTTTTGATCAAAAGAAACCAAAATTGAGGGGGTGGAGGGAAGCAAGTAACAAACTGGGCAAATATTTTGCAACACATACAACTAGGCAGAGGATAGAAAGATTTATCCTGAAAATCTTGTTTGAAAAAAGAATTCATACAAATCAGTAATAAACAGATAACTCATAAAAATTGATCGCAAGTCATAAGCATGGGCACCTGAGTGGCTCAGTCAGTTGAGCGTCCAACTTTGACTCCAGTCATGATCTCTCAGTTCACGAGTTCTACCCCCATGTTGGGTTCTGTGCTGATGGCTCAATGCCTGGAGCCTGCTTTGTATTCTGTGTCTCCCTCTCTCTCTGTACCTCCCCCACTTGTGCTCTCTTTGTCTCTCTCCCAAAAATAAATAAACATAAAAAAAAAATGAGCACAAGTCATAAGCAAGCATTTGACAGGGGAGCATATTTAAATGATTAATAAATATATAAGATATATTTACATACTAATAAAATGTAATAAAATATATTACTTTACTAGAATTGAAGCCAAAGGAGGCTTCAATTGCACCCACAAATTTGCACCCACAAATTTAGCAAAAATTTAAGATACTGAATATACGTGGAGCAAGGAAGATGAGAATTCACTTCCGGTGGGAGATAAACAGGTGAGATCACTTTGGAGAACAATTTGTCAGTACGTAATAAAGCTGAATTTTACATAACTGCCCAAAGTCACATAATCAAAATTTACCCTAAGTGGTAGATGTAGTGCCTGGGACAGTCTTTTAAAATATCTCTTGATTGAGAAGATATGTTATATGTGTTTTATTAACCACAAAAACATCTGCTTATATTTGAAGTTTATCACTACATATTTATGAATGCATATGGTTATCAGGCAACCCTGAGTGTGCATGTGGACCACAGCCTCTTTCAATAATTCTGCAGCTCCTCAAGGGCCTTCTGCCACAGTTAAGGAACTCTTATTGTCCCAGCTTTTTTGAAAGCTGACATCAAGTAATGCCATTGTTTCCCTACTCTCTTGGAGGGGAAGGGAAGGATGAAGAAAGATCATCCACTCACTAGAATAACCTAATTTATCTAATAAATTAATACTCTACATGCAATTAAGTAAAATAAGAGCAGATGTCAGAAAAAACGTTTAGGGGCACCTGGGTGACTCAGTTGTTAAGCATCTGACTTTGGCTCAGGTCATGATCTCATGATTTGTGAGTTTAAGCCCCACATCGGGTGAACATGAGCCCCGCTTCGGGTGAGCTAGAGCCCCACTTTGGATGAGCCCAGCTTCTCTCTCTCTCTCTCTCTCTCTCTCTCTGCCCCTCATGGGATTCTCTCCCTCTCTCTGCCCCTAGGTCACTTGTGCTCTCTCTCTCAGAAAGAAAGAAAGAAAGAAAGAAAAAGAAAGAAAAAGAAAAAGAAAAAATAGGTAAACACTTCCATGAACACAAAGCATTCTTTTCCATGTTTCCTCTCTAGTTGATCTTGTAAATATGCACCTGATTTTCCATGTCATATAAAACTTCCAATAATCTACACCTTCATTTGAGCTGCAAAAATTTCCTTGGTCAGGTTGACCACATCTACTTAGTATCTCTCCTCTGTTCAGCATATGTTACATTATGAGCATATATTGGTGATATTTAAAAAAATTAAGTTAAAGTTCTTGCTCTAAAGCTTTCAGTGGAAAGTTAGAATATTGGTATATGTATATGGAATATTGAATATAGAATATTGGTGATATGAATATATAATACAAAGTGTGACACGTTTCATAAAAGAAACAGTAATGAAGTCACACCTCAAGAACAGTCACATCCACATGGGTGAGGCAGTCTCTGAGGATGAGCCCTTTCAACTGAAATCTAGGAAATGGAGAGGAGTCTAAGACCATACTACCCTGAATGCTCCCGATCTCATCTAAAAAATGGCAAGGAGCCAGGGAATTGTCCAGAAAAACTGCAGTTCCGCTTGATTTCTTGGTGTCTCTTAAATAAACATATCATGTTATCACTCACAGTGCTTGGTGTGCAATCCTAATTTGATGCTTCTGTCTGTAAGTGAAACGTTAGGAATGCAATGTTACCCTATCTCTTTTTTAATAATAATAAAATATAGTATTTTCCTAATAAAAAATTAAAGACCAATTATTTTATTAACCAAAACTAAAATTCCCTTTCCCCAAGGTACACTTTTCTTCCTAACCACCCCCAATTCCTTCAGAATGCTTCCTTGATCTCCACAGGTACCAAACCCCATGGATCTCTCTTCCCAGGTCTCTTAGACCCACCCTCCCCATCATTCCTGCCACCAAGGCAACTTTCTCCCAGACTCCTATTGTCTCCTAACTGGCCTCCTGTCCCTGGTCTCTTGCCTGCTCCATTAACCCATGTGGTTTCCACATCTATCTTTCCAAGTCACATATCTTATCCTACCATTCCTCCAATGACCTTTACTGAATCTCTACAATATGTCAAACAAAACTCAAACTGTACTGTGGCATTCAGGAGGCCTTTGTTGACCTGGTCCCAGCATCTCATGGAGGCTGAGGTCACTTTGGCATATACTTCTTTCCCCCAGAGAGGTGCACCTTCACGTCCTCCATTATTGCTATTGGTTTTCTACATAAAACTTCCTCCACACACACGCACACACCATCTCTGCCTATTGGCTCTTCAAGGCCAGGCTCACATGCTTCAGACATGCTTCAGATGCTTCAGATGCTTCTCTGTTCAGACACTGAAACCAGAAGGTTTCAGTTGGAACCTCCAGGGCACCCAGTTTGTGCCTTTATTGTAACATTTATCACATTCTGCCTTGCAATTACTTATCTGTACATACATCCTGTTGGTTCAGGTGGGCTGTGATTCCAAGGGAACAGAGATGGTGCCTCCTCACCTTACCATCATGGAGCCTATTTCTGTGACTTTTTTGTTGCAGGCATATAAACACTGATTGACTGAATTTTTATAGGCTAAAAAAATGACTGTGTTTATCAGATTCAACACTTCAGTGAACTTTAAAAACGGACCACCTTGAGAGGAGCCTGGATGGTTCAGTCAAGGTTAAGTGTGTGACTTTGGTTCAGGTCATGGTCTCACAGTCTGTGAGTTTGAGCCCCATGTCGGGCTCTGTGCTGACAGCTCAGAGCGTGGAGTCTGCTTCAGATTCTGTGCCTCCCTCTCTCTCTGCCCCTCCCCTGCTCATACTCTGTCTCTTTCTCTCAAGAATAAATAAACATTTAAAAAATTTAACCCAACTTTCTTGAGGGTTTTTATTAAGAAAAGGGACTGCCAGGGGCGCCTGGGTGGCTTGGTCGGTTAAGCGTCCGACTTCAGCTCAGGTCATGATCTCACGGTCCGTGAGTTCGAGCCCCGTGTTGGGCTCTGCGCTGACCGCTCAGAGCCTGGAGCCTGTTTCAGATTCTGTGTCTCCCTCTCTCTCTGACCCTCCCCTGTTCATGCTCTGTCTCTCTGTCTCAAAAATAAATAAATGTTAAAAAAAATTTTTTTTTAAAAAGAAAAAAGAGAAAAGAAAAGGGACTGCCTTGAAATACAAAATCTCTTTCTATGTCATTGTTATAGTCATATGTATCATTTGAACACAAAAAAATAGACTATTTTTTCTTTGAGAATTTTCCTCTAACATTTTGAAGCTAATTATCTTCACCTATGAGAAACGTACATATTACCTTTCACACACTCAACATTCCATAAATGTTGCTAACTTATGACTTCTATGTTTTAAATATTGATGTTGTATTCTTTTCCACGGCATAAAAATGGAAGTTGGACAAAAGGTCAAACACAAAAAATATGCGACAGAAAATGACTTATGTGCCGGGTAATGGATTTCACTTGTTCCCCTACAAGCGCTTTTAAAAATACAGTCAATACACTGTCTTGATTCACCTCCAGCATTCCCTACACACCAAAGAACCCGGATGTGGTAGTTTCTTGTTGTGACCCACTAATTTCAGTTTGTTAATAGACTACCTCAAACATATATAGGTGAGATATTAAAAGGAGAAATAGGAAATAAAGTTGAGGAAAACATACAGAGAGAAAAATATAGGCAATTGTCAAAACGTTAAAAAGCACATTATATGACCTCCTACAACTGTCTATGCCATCTATTTGAAAATTTAGTCTTCATAACTTCTATATTTCTCTGTAATTCAGGAAGTATTGGGACAATAATACAGAATTTCAAATGCTGGAAGAGCATATAAGATACCACTGGATATGTTATGATATGTGCTATAATACAGATATGTATGTGTGTGCATAAATATATATGAATATAAATATATATATTTATATCAGTATATATGTGTGTGTATACATATATATACATACATACATGGCATAAATAACATAGGTATTAAAAAATAAAGGCATTTGTGAGAGGATGAGAATGGAAATTAAAATGGAAAAATTTTATTTATTTATTTACTTATTTATTTATTTTTAATGTTTATTTATTTTTGAGACAGAGACAGAGCATGAACAGGGGAGGGTCAGAGAGAGAGGGAGACACAGAATCCGAAGCAGGCTCCAGGCTCTGAGCTGTCAGCACAGAGCCCGACCCGGGGCTCGAACTCACTCACGGACCGTGAGATCACGACCTGAGCCAAAGGCGGCCGCTCAACCGACTGAGCCACCCAGGCGCCCCCAAAATGGAAAAATTTTAAAAGAGAATAAAATATGGAGAGAAATATTGGTTATGTCAGTCTCTCATCTCCTCAATAGTTCTCTCCTACATCTTAGGCTCAGGAGATAAGCTGTAAATACTATTTTCATTTCCCTTCTTCCTTTCTATCACCACTATGCCCAGAGCTCAGGGTCATTGTCAGATTTCTTTACTCTTTTCAAAACTGATTTTAGACATCATTGGCAATGAGCAACCCAGGGTTCTTCAAGAAGTCCTTTCCTCAGGGTGTTTGTTCTGGGCTCATGTTGATGCCAGAGGGGTTACTGCTCAGTCTCTTTCATGCCTCAAGGCTTCTCTACTGCAGGGTGCAAGAAGCTATCAAGCTAGCTCCCCTTTTCTGCTGCCCCACACACCTCTTCCCCATAACAGAACATGTTTTCACTATTATTATTTCTGAAATGCTCAGAATTTATATGTAATGTTCCTATATACATACAATATATATATTATACATAGATATTTTTCAATACTAATCATGGAGTTATTGTGATAAATGTGTCTCTTTCAAAAAATAGATCTTTTTAGAGGAAGGGTAGGTTTTCCTGGGCTGAGAGATGTTACAGTATCAATGATGTAGACAAGATTAACCTCAAAATACATTAACCCATGCTGATCAGTGTCTCGAATTCCTGGGATTATTTGATAAATGGCCCTATTCACCACTAGATGGTAAACAAAACAAAAATGGAGACAAGGTCCATTTTGTTCACCATTATGTGTTTCCTGCATCTAATATATTGATTGGCATGTAAAAGTTGCTCAATAAAAAATGTGTCAGATGGATAAATAAATGAATGAATGACAGAGAGCTTAAATGTGCCAATTGTCCTGAGACATATAAAGCATTGACTTAAACCTGGATTATTGATACCAAAAAACCTTAATCACAGCTGACTTCGGTATGGAGGGCAGGGAGAACACAAAAATGCTTTCAAAGGTTGATTAGAAGAAAGAATACAGAAAGTTGACTCTAAGGGAACTGAAGACAAACTCAACAGGTTTTAATTGGTGGTCAACTATGCACTAGGAATACCCATGAAATAAATATTATTCTTTGAATATACTATTAAGAAGGTGGTTTATGAAAGAAAAATAAGTCCTCATCCCTGAGAACCACCATGGCCTTGGTGTTAGAATATTTAACTGAGCTTATAACTTCCCCACACAGAGTAATGTATTGATTTTCCAAAAAGGTTATTAAAACTTTCTGCCTTTCCAAGTCTTAGTTTAATTTTTCAGGCAACTGACTTCCTGAATTTCTCCCAAATTTTATTACATAAAGTCAATATAACTTAGCTATTTCACAGCTTCTTAAGGAATTTCTCTTATTAAATGTTTTTTTTCCACTTTTAGGAAAATACTACAAACAGTACTACTTCTCTTTGTGGCAAGCTAATTTGCTGAGACAGTAGTTTCTATTTCTAAAACCTCTGTTTTTTTTTTTTTTTTCATATTTCCAAGGAGGTGGTGAGATCTTTTGAGACTGTTGAGGGAGAGATGGTAGGTAGAGCAGGCTATCCTGGGAGGAGTGGAGCAAGTCAACTATATTCCTTCTCTACACTGTATAACAAATTGCCATCAACGTAGTGGCTTAAAACAACACAGTTGCTGTAGGCAGGATTCCCAAGCACAGGTTAATTGGGTCCTCTCTGCAGCAACTCACAAGACTACAATTAGGGTGTCAGAGAACTATGAAGTTCTCATCTGGAGGTTCAACTTGAGAAGAACCCACCTTGAACTTCGTTCAGATTGTTGGCAGAATTCATTTCCTTGCACTGTGACCAAAGACGTCAGCTTCTTACAAATTTTTGATAAGACATGGTTGCCCTCAGATCCTAGAGACCACGCTCAGTTCCTGCCATGGGGCCCTCTCACATGCCCTCACACAACATGGTGAGTTGCTTCTACAAGGCCAGCAGGAACACTTCTCTCACTCCAGTCTGCCGAGTAAGGCTTATACAACTAAACATATTCACGGGAAAGACATTTAATTACCTTTGCCACTGGTTAGAAGTAAGTAACAAGTTCCCTCTGCATTCCGGGTAGTGGTGGGGGATTATACAAAGGCATCGTTCATTGGAGGTCACCTTATGGCATGTCTGCTACAACTACCTAATTCCACCTGATGTCCAGTTTTCAAGCTGAACATACAAACTCCTCTTGAGGAAGAAACGTCCCTAATGTCATTAATGATCATTATAGTGACTTTAAATTCCTACCCTAAAATTCCCAAGTTGTTATTAAAATGTTTGGCTAATTCCAGCATTCCTTTATATCTTCTGAAATAAGAAAGCATCTAGGAAAAGGGTGACATAAAAACAATTTGGTAAATTGACAAGGAGCAGCAATCATGGCAGATGGGGATAATCATTGCCCATCTTTTACAAAGTCATGAGGATTACAGTCTGCTGCATTCTATAAGTATCTTATCATTAATAAGAGATTAATAAGATTTTTTTCAGATTATTCCTAACCTCTGTTTACAATTTTTTTAGTATGGTTTCCATCTGTAAGGCTTCTTCTACAACTATTTTCTCTGAAGTTGAACAAGGAAAGCCAATTATCATCTTCCCCTCCCAAGGAATTTATCCAAATAAAAGAGGTCCTTTGGCTTCCCCAAAACAAGGGGAAGTTAAGCAGTGGACTCAAACCCAAGAAACAGGGCAAGCGTTTAAAAATCCCACCCCATTACCGGAGCACCACCACCAGCTTAATTTGTTGTTTTCTTTCTAACGCCAAAAAAGCTTTTACAAATGTCTCACTAGTTTTATCCCATTGTTTAGATACCATTTTGACATGGTCTTGCCCCATTATATTGCCCATTCTTTCCTGTAAAATTTGGGCAATAGACAGGGAGGGTGCAAGAAGGCATACTGGGTATAATCAAAAGTGGAAAAGGGATACTAGTTCATCAAACATCTTGGACTTGCTTCAAACTCTTTTAAAGTTGTTGAAATTTAGAATGTATTTTTTCAAATACCCTTCTCTTAATTAGGATCGAGATCTGTATTCTTGAAAATGAATTCCATATGTTTCCATTCACTTATACTTCTTAAAGACATTGTAAAGATTATTTGAGGTCAAGTCTTGTTTGAGTCTTTTTTTTTTTTAATTTTTTTTTCAACGTTTATTTATTTTTGGGACAGAGAGAGACAGAGCATGAACGGGGGAGGGGCAGAGAGAGAGGGAGACACAGAATTGGAAACAGGCTCCAGGCTCTGAGCCATCAGCCCAGAGCCTGACGCGGGGCTCGAACTCACGGACCGCAAGATCGTGACCTGGCTGAAGTCGGACGCTTAACCGACTGCGCCACCCAGGTGCCCCAAGTCTTTTAAAATTTGTTAAAACTTTTAGGCCATGGGTTAAAAAGAGGAATGGGGAAAAAAAAAACTCTTTCTTCCTGAATACTGCTACCCATCTATTCTGCACAAAGCTCTTTGATTCTTCACAAAACTGAACACATTAGTTTGCTGAATAATTATCAAGGCAGAAAGCATCTCAATAAAACTCATTGTCTTAATTTAATATTATAATTTTAAAATAGTACAGAAGTAGAATTAGGAAACTTTTGTATATGGCTTCTCCATAAATCCAGAGCAAGAAGCACATTGTTTCAATTTGATGCTTCCATAAAAGAGCTCCATGCTTAGTCAGAATCTTCAAGGAACAAGGTTCAGAGAAATCTGTGATTACCAGAATAATGCTTGATAATTCTGATAATATATGGTTGGGACTTCAACTCCCCACGAAGTACACTGGTATTTGATTACCCTGCAGTGGGGGGTGGGGGGGAATTTCAGTCTGTATGTTTACAACACTCTTTCTTTGTCTCCATCTTAAATGAATGCTCTGGAAAGGTGGCCAACAGGAGGCACTCCAGAGGAGAGAGGAGAAAGCAAGCTAACTACTGCTTTTACCCACATTTTCTTGGAAAACCCTTTCTTGGGTTCCTGAAGGCTTCACCACCACCCAAGACTTCAGTGTGAAGTAGATCTGTGCAAATCTCAGTGAGATAAATCTCCCAGTGGTAAATATTCTGAAAGCAAATAGGAGGTGATCTCTATAGTGGATAACCCACCGTAAACGAATTCAGTTCTGCTTCTGTTAATTAGAACTCCACAGCTTTACAATTTCTCAAGATGAAATATGCTCCAATGTAGGAAGAGATCCTATAAAACATTTCAACTCCCAGCTCTTTTCAGGCTTTTACCATGGATTTAACAAGGACAATTGTAGGAAACAAAGTATGTGTTCTAGTTTTAAGCTTGATTTCAGAAAGTGAAAGCTATCACTCATTATTGCTTATTCACTTCTGTCCCACTTGTGGCTGAAGGGGATTTGAGGTAAGTTTACAAAAGCACAGAATATAATATTTAAATACATTTGGCAAATTTGACTCTTCGACTTCCTAGAAATCCAGTAAATAAGAAAAGCATGATTAGTTTTAAGGTGTGCAGTATCTTTAAGTAAAACTAAACTACTGTAACCCTCAACAGAAGTGCAGATCTTCAAGACCATGGTGCACTCAGTTGTTACATGTGGCTTTTAAAAACAACAAAATGTAAAGTAGAAAGTTCACATTTCATTCTAAATTTTAGCCAAATACTCCAGATTCCTAAGGCTTAATTTGGGTTATTTATTCATTCAGCAAATATTTTTGTACCCACTTTGCCAAGCACCGTACTATGCACTGGCAAATCAACAGTACATGGTATAGTTGCATTCTCTGCCCTCATGGAGTTTGTATGTTGTCAGAAAGATAAAAAAAATTAAGTAAATATTAATGGAAAATGAACAAATCTTATGATAAGTACACAAAAACAAAGTACTGAGTCCTCTATTTAAAAGCAGTGATAACCTATTGGTTAAGTCAAAGAAAGCTTTCCTGAAAAAGTGATGCTCGTGGTAAGACACAAAATATGAATAGCTAGTGACCAGCTTATAAAGGGAGATGAAGATATAAGGGACAACGCAGGCAGGGGGAAGAGCATACATGAAGGCTTCAGGGGTCTTTAAAACTTTTTAAGGACACACACGCATACACACACACACACACACACACACACGTCAATATGTTGTATTAGAGTATAATATTATGTGGGAACATTCCAGAAAGAAAAGGTAATATTGCTCTGAATGGCTGTTGTTTTTTACCTTGCCCAACGCTGTCTTTTGGTAACAGGATCTTAGTCTCTTGAAGTACCTCCCCTACCTCTGACTATGTAGTCTGGGTGGGGTTGACTACCTCACACTCTCCTTCTCTGTGTCCAGATGGAGCCCATTAGTGTCTCATCCCTCTGTCAGCCTTCAGAGATAGGCTAGTGACTCAAATAGGTGAATCCAAGTAACCTTAGGAATTTCCACCAGCGATGCTGAGAGGATCAGTAGGTTAGCCTAGAGTTTCTGGGGTCCATCTTACCACTTTCTGAAACAGAGCCTGCCTACGGGAAAAACAAACAATACAAAGACAAGCAGAGTCGAGGATAGAGGCCAAGTCATCTGAGCCCCCAAATCTAGATACACCAAACTTTAGTTAAGTAAGTTAATTTTTCCCTCCCCACTTTTCTTTTCTTGCTTAAGTCACTTTGAATTATCACTTGAAACCAAAATAATTTTTATATTAAATCTAAACACAGCATTTATTTTTCTTTTAATGGATTCTACATGTAACTATAAAAGAATCATTGGCTTACCCACCACTTCTCTTTTTCCTTCCTAGTTTGGTATGATTTATTCTAAGATGTCTATATTCAGTATGCCTTTTTTATTTCCATTAGGTCCCAGAATAATAAAAAATATGTTTGGCTCTGACAATTTACAATTAATCATTGCTTTATTATTATTTTTAAACAATTAGTCCTTGCTTCAAATGGGCACCCATAGCTCACCTTCTCCTGGAAATTCTCTCTGATTCCGTGCTCACCCATTTCCAGTCTCCACTCTACAAGGCATTCTTTGTTCTCTCACCTCTCCCACACCACTGGCCTGGTTCCCTGATATCCTCCTACAAGACTGGCAGCTCCTTAGTGCCAATACTTCATTTCATCTGACATTTTGACTCTTCAGCAAGTACCGTATACTCTGTGCCTGAAGGCTACATATGAATGTGTATTCATTAATTCAAAATCTTTGCAGGATCTGTTTCTGCTTTTTTTCTGTTCATTTGTTTTGCTTTTTATTTTTTTATTATTATTTTTTAAGTAGGCTCCATGCCCAGCATGGAGCCCAACGTGGGGCTTGAACTCATGACCCTGAGAGCAAGACCTGAGCTGAGATCAAGAGTCTGACGCTTAACTGACTGAGCCACCCAGGCTCCCCCATTTGTTTTGCTTTTTAGATTCCACATAGAAGTGAAATTATACGGTATTTGTCTTTCTCTGACTTACTTCACTCAGCATAATACCCTCTAGGTCCATCCGTGTTGTTAACAAATGGCAAGATCTCATTGTTTTTCTATAGCTGAATAATATTCCATTGTGTATATATAACATATCTTCAAATGGTTGTTGCATTATGGGACAAAGAAAATAAGAGTAACTTAAAAATCCCAGTGTTTTTTGTTTGTTTGTTAGAGTTTGCAGGAGGAGGTGGGCTTTTATAAGTAACTTTTCACAATTTACCATTTGAATCAATAACAAAATCATTCCATGCTTCCTGCTTATTGTTTCAAATTTTAACTACTATTTTTAACCAACCTCACAGGTATCATATAAATTACGTCAGGTATGCACCTCCACTGAAGCAAACTCTGGGTTTTCTAGCCCGTAATTACATTCTAAATACAATCCTAGACACAGCATTTCCTGTTTCCAGCAACAGTTTCCTATCTTTTTTAAGAATATTTTTTAAAGTTTATTTATTTATTTTTAGAGAGACAGAGACAGAGCAAGTGGGGGGGGGGGGCAGAGGGAATAAGAGAGAGAGAATCCCAAGCAGGCTCCCCATTGTCAGCATGGAGACCAACATGGGACTTGAACCCATGAACCATGGGATCATAACCTGAGCTGAAGTCAAACACTTAACCAACTGAGTCACCCAGGCACCCCAACAGTGTCCTCTCTTATCAAAGCATTTAAAATTACTTCAACAAATCTCCACATAGTTAGACATTCAATCTCTAAAGGCAAACTTATGGGTTTGAACTCCAGCCCTGCCATTTGCTTATTTAGGTAAGTTACTTACCTTCTCTAGGCCTCAGCTTCTCTCCCTTAAAATGGAGATAAGAATGGCACCTACCTCATAGAGGGGTTAAGGGGCTCAGTGAGTGTCTTCAACAAGGTGCAGAGCCCTCTGCTCTGTGCTTTACAAAGCTATTCAGTACAGGTTGTGGTTTGCATTCCTGTCCTTGGGAACTTTACCCTCCAGCCAGCCTAATATCAAACTTTCTTAGAGCTGAGGAGAAGTGAATGAGGCTGCTTCATTACAAAGTCCCAGAGCTTTGGAGAGCATCTAAAGATGTACCTGTGGTTGCTAATTAAATTTGCACTTCACAGTAAAGTCTAAAGATGGTGGTCATAGCAATGAGAAGAGCCCAGAAGGGCATGTGATGCATGCCCTTGGCTTCAAAACAAGACACTATCTTAAATCAGAAAGGAAACTCTACAACCTACCTAGACCTCTGAAGAGAGGAGTGCCATTAAAATGTTCTCAGTACTTTAGAACTCACTTTTCTGCAATCACTTCCTCTGCACCCCAGTCCATCCTCCTCTGCCTTGTTCGTGGGTCTCAGGCTTGAGTGATCAGACTGCGATCAAGCCCTTCTTACCATGGTATAATTTATCTACCATTTGCTTCATTTTAGCCACCTTCCAAATATGAAGAAATTTGGAACTTACCTGGTTATTACCCAGTGAAAATATCTGCACACATCTCATTGGTAGCTACATGACTCGGTCACTTAAATAATTCACAAATCCATCATGAAATTCCTTGTTAGTGCATGTTACCAAACACTCACAGCATCTCCTAGCTTTAAATGCAGTTAAAGACATGCCAAAAAAATAATTAAAAGAGGAAAATACGTTTGGAGAGAATGAGAGAAGAAATTCTAACTTGCTAGGTACTTCCCACAACATTTTTTCTTTAAGCATACCACTTGGTAATGACTACATCCCTGATAGATTTGCTGTGGAAGTGTTTTTATGAGTATGTATTATTGTAGGTGAAGTTCATAAATAAAAGATTATTTGTCAAATTATATATATTCATATATATTCTAATTTCACCTCAACATACTACCTATAATGCCAATAAAGGCATTAACTAAAGATGTTAAGTGCAATTTAAGGATTAAGATAGCGCCCAGAGAGAAAATTGTCTGTAGAGCTAAGTTAAAAACAATCTGTGAGGGGCACCTGGTTGGCTCGTTAAGCATCCAGCTTTGTCTCAGGTCATGATCTCGTGGTCCATGAGTTCGAGCCCCATGTTGAGTTCTGTGCTGACAGCTCAGAGCCTGGAGCCTGCTTTGAATTCTCTGTCTCCCTCTCTCTCTGCCCCTCCCCTGCTCTCTCTCTATATATATATCTCTCTCTGTCTCTCAAAAAGAAATAAACACACAAAAAATTTTTAAAAATCTGTGAACACAAGAGGCCTGGTTTTCTTAGGAAGATGGATGGCGGTCCCATAGTCAGATAGTCAGTGAAGGGCTAGAAGACAAACAACCCTTTTTTTTTTTTTTTTTTAATTTTTTTTTTTTGACAAACAACCCTTTTAAGAAGATTTTGGCTTTTTGTCCCTAAGTGAGATTAGTGAAAACCCTAAGTGTTAAGAAGGAAAATACTAAGAACTTGAACATTGATTTTGGAAATTCCATTCCAGCACATTAGACAGGGATGTCTCTTGCAAAGAAGTTACACTTCTTTGGGCACAATTGCCCAGAAAGTGTAACAAAGATGTGCTGATAGCATAAGAAGAAGAAATCATATCTATAATCTAGGACGATAGTAAGAATGAATATATATGCAGTCCTTTGTCTATCATAGTGGCTAAACTTCAGATTTCTCTCCTTAAAAAGAGAGATATCTAGAGACAAAGATTAACTCAGAGAGTTTAAGCAAAACAGATTTCCAATAAACTACAAGTTTAAATTCTAGCAAGCAACCAAATGAGAAATGGATTTGCTTACTTGGAAAATGAATTAATAGAACATGTCCAAATTCTCAAGCTGGGGGCATACAATAGTTTTACTTCGTTTTAGTTTTAGGCAAGAAGCCATGGATTCATCGGTCTATGGTCAAGCAAAGTGCCACCGTGTAGACATGAGCAATACAGCTCGTAACACAACTGGCCTGGACAGAGAGAAAGAAAGGTTCAAGGACAATATAAAACTGGCAGCCGTGGCAGAGGTCTAACTCTGTGTGATTCCACACAGTGGAAGATCACATCTTTAACACTCTGCCTGGAATAAACAGCCCTCTTCGGGATAGCAGGTTTGTATCATCCCTATGTTTTTTTAAATGTTTTTGTCATTCCTATTTGTGTTCATAATGACATACTTGGACTGTTGAGTTTGCCAAACTGCCTGGTAAATTCCATTTTCAAACAAATTCCATTCCAGGCACTGTATGGCATGGTGCCTTCGCCATTACTCTGGCCTGGAAAGTAATTTTCCACTCTCTATGGATTATGAAACGAATTGAAAGCATATTTGGGAGTGCTGTCTTCATAAACCTGTTCACTTCTCATCTTCTCAAGCTTCTGTCTCCACCAGTAGCAGCCACAACTTCTAGGTAGGATGCTTTCACAAGCATAGAAATTTGTCGTAGAGATCCCAACTGAGCAACTGATCCCAACTGATCCCCAAACATCAAATTACAGAGTAAAATGTGACATGAATTGTTATTTGCAGTCCTTTTCTCCTTGCCATCTGCTCCAGTTCAGCCCTGACCACTTACCAGACTGAGCATATGCAATAACCACTGCATCTTTAACACCTCCGTCTCAATTCCAAGCACTACTTATTCAAAAGCCTTCTTTCTGCCAAAAAAAAAAAAAAAAAAAAAAAAGACTGCTCCCAACTTCTCTCAGCATAAGATCACATGCTGCTGTACTGAGCTTTCAGGGTCTACATCCCATCTGCTACCTGGCAGAAAAAGACCCTTCAAAATGTGTGACATCATCTGGGGTGAAATCCCACTATTATCCTGGACAAATTTAATGGTGTTTGTAGATGATGTTTAACACCCAGTCACCCCAGTTCTGTTGATGTTCTGGTATATTTGCCTTCACCTCCACTTTATTTCTGCTATATAAACTTGTCTTCTACCTTATAATTAACGTAACTGACATGTAGCCAAAACCTTACATACCAGCATTCCATAGGCTAACCACAGCCTCCTAGCCTTAGAACTTCCTGTTCTCTCCTATGCTTGTTTTTGACCTGACTGAAATCTTCAGCTCTTTGATCCTCCTCCATTTCCTTTCAATCTACCTTTCTATTCTAGCCTTCATTTTTTTGTTGTTATTTCAACTTTTTGACCTTTGTCTTTCTACCACACTACCAGTAAAATTTCAACTAGAGAGCACCCCAAACATCTACTTTCTGCCTTCCAAACCCTGAGCTGATGAGTAAAAAATCACACACCCACACACACACACACATACACATACACATACACACGTGGTATTGTTACATTATAAATTCATAACTTCTTAGCAAGCACTTTAGCAATATTGAGCAAGGTCAAAGATATGCAAACCATAAATCCCTAGAAATTCTACCAATACCCTTAGAGAACTCTTGAACATGTAGACAAAGAGACATGTATGAGAGAGTTCAGTAGAACTCTTCACAGGCAGAAAGGTAGAAACAACCCAATTATCATTTAGGGGCATGGATCAGTACTCTCTGGTATATTCAAACAATGTAATACTATAATATAGCAGCTAAAATGAGTATCTAGATGCTATTACTGAAAAAATTAAAGTCATGGTTAAAACTTGTAAAATAATACATGGAGTATAACGTTTATGAGAAATTCAAACACAATAACCACAGCATATACAGGCATACCTCACCTTATTGCACTTAATTGGTTTATTGTGCTTCACAGATATTGTTTGTTTGTTTGTTTGTTTGTTTTGTTTTGTTTTTTACAAAATAAAGCTTTGTGGCAACCCTACATTGAGCAAGTCTATTGTTCCATTTTTCCAACAGCATCAGCTCGCTTTGTGTCTCTATATCACATTTTGGTAATTCCCACAATATTTCACTTTTTCATTATTACTATATATGTTGTGGTTGTCTGTGATCAGTGATTATGACTCACTGAAAGCTCAGATGATGGTTAGCATGTTTTAGCAATAAAGTACTTTTAAATTAAGGCATATACACTGTTATTTTAGACATAATGCTATTGCACACTTAATTGACTACAGTATAGTGCAAACATAACTTTTATATGTACCAGGAAACAAAAAAGAATCATTTGACATGTGTCATTGTGATTTTTGTTTCATTGTGATGGTTTGGAACCAAAATCGAATATCTCCAAGGTATACTGGTAGTGTTTATGAGTAGATACATTATGATAAAAATTTGAAATCTATATGGCAATGTACATTATTGTTAGGAACATGAAGAGGAAGGAAAGGACAAAGGTCATGGGAGGAGGATGTTAAATGGCTAACGTTTCAGTAAAATTTTATCTCTTAGATCTTATGCAAACATGGAAAAAAATTAGCAACTTATATTTAAATGGTACATATCTGTGCTTCTGGAGGGCGTGTGTAACATTGATTTATATTGTTTCTATATATCTGAAATATATTATGATTGCAAATAAAAACCAGATTAAACTCATAGTCTCAACCTTAAATATCTTGTAAGATGTCAGGCAGTCCTAATGGTCATGGTCAGCCCCTTCCTTTTGATTCCAGCATCCTCCATCACTCTCACTTCCTTCTTTCCAGAGAAAATAAAGTAAAAATTCCTTCAGCTTTCTGATCCTATCTACAAACCCACAAATTATGTGCACCTTCCCCCCTCCTTATGTGCATCTTTCTTAGCTCAGTAGAAGAAGGGTTCTCTCCTTCTGTTCTCTGCATTTTTCCCTCTCAAACTCCTTGGTGATCTCCTTCCATCCACGTACCTTCTCAACTTTATCCTCATCAGCTTCATTTAAGTCTTTCATTCAACAGATAAATATGGAACCCCAAGCTTGTCCCAGTTCTCTGTTTCATGATGAGGATTCAGTTGATCACAATTTCACAATACAGGTGTGACCCCTGCCCTCACAGAGCTTAAGCACTACCTCTTGTTCTCTGATGGGACTTTTCTTTAACCTATAAAAATGCTCAAGTCTTTTCTGGGGCACCTGGGTGGCTGAGTCAACAGTTAGTGTCCCACTCTTGGTTGCATTTCAGGTTATGATCTTACAGTTTGTTGGTTTGAGCCCTGCATCAGGCTCCACACTGTGAGCATGAAGGTGGCTTGGGATTCTCTCTTTGCCCCTCCCTCACTCGCATTCTCTCTCTCTTTCTCTCTCTCAAAATAAATAAATAAACTTAAAAAATGCTCAAGTCTTTTCTTTCTCTCTCTGTCTCCTCACAACCACACATCTCAGAATACGTCTCTAGTCACTGTTTTCACTTGTTTTCCCCTTTAACATATTGTCCTCTAACTTTTTTTTTAATTTTTTTTTTCAACGTTTATTTATTTTTGGGACAGAGAGAGACAGAGCATGAATGGGGGAGGGGCAGAGAGAGAGGGAGACACAGAATCAGAAACAGGCTCCAGGCTCCGAGCCATCAGCCCAGAGCCTGACGCGGGGCTCGAACTCACGGACCGCGAGATCGTGACCTGGCTGAAGTCGGACGCTTAACCGACTGCGCCACCCAGGCGCCCCTGTCCTCTAACTTTTAAAATCTCTCTTGCCAAAGTCATGAATGGAATTCCCATATAATACAATGGAACACTTTTAAATTTTATTCATTTGTCTAGACTGTTCTTGACACTCCAAATTTTCTTGAAACTCCTTCTTTACTGTCAGTGACATTATCACTTCCTGGATTTCCTCCAGTATCTATGGCCACTCCCTATTGTACTGCTCACCCCCAAAATGTAATATTTGGCAAGATTACCTCCTCAAGTGTTCATATGCATTCCACATTTTCCTTGGGAGATTCATTCACTCCCATAATGTCCAGGAACCCCTGTATTATGTTGACTCTTAATCCATGGCCCCAATATAAGTTTCAGTCCTGAATTCCTTCCTTATTTACCATACTGCCTCCTAGACATCTCCATTTAGGCAGGTGCCTTAGATCAACATAACTAAGATAGGACAATCACTCTCCCACTGATAATAATTGTAATTTAATTTTAAGAAAATTTTTAAAAAGTTACTATAAAATAACTAACAGCAACCAAGGCAGCCAGGATTTAAAATGACAAGTTGATGAAGTGAAAGGAAGCATATTGAGAAAAGTCCTATGTTCACAGCACTTTTCCCCCTCAGGGCATTTGTCAAATTACAGGGAATGTTTAAAAAAGGCCAAACAGAAACAGCAGTCTACAGTTGACATTCAATGCTACAAAAGTCCTCAGTCAGGATTTGAGGGATTGAGATCCCAGACAAACAGAACTACAGAGAAGCATAACCAATAGTCTACATGAAATGTGAATGTGCGTATACAAGGTGAATCACTAAGAAACAAGCAGAAAACATCTCATAAGAGGTTAAAAGCTAGGCAGAGATTTGTGACACTGTTACAGTATTAGAAAAGTTAGAGCGCAAAGCTCACCAAAGAAGAAGGGTTCTGATCTTTTTTGAAAAAGGCCGAAAGGGCTACACCATAGAAATAAAGGCAACCTGGAAATAGTTCAGACTCAACTAAATTCAAGTGATCTCTTGTTGTATGTATCATCCTGCCAGAAGAAATCTAAATCTTCTATGAAGGAAGATAGCATCATCCAAAGCCTCTACAATTTGTCATAAGTAGTGCACATCATTTTTTTTAGTTTTTCTTTTTTTTTCTTTTTTTTTAAAAAAATTTTTTTAATGTTTATTTATTTTTGAGACAGAGAGAGACAGAGCATGAACGGGGGAGGGTCAGAGACAGCGGGAGACACAGGATCCTAAGCAGGCTCCAGGCTCTGAGCTGTCAGCACAGAGCCCCACGCGGGGCTCGAACTCACGGACTGCGAGATCGTGACCTGAGCGGAAGTCGGAAGCTCAACCGACTGAGCCACCCAGGCGCCCCTAGTTTTTCTTTAAATTCAGTTAGCTAACATACAGTGTAATATTAGATTCAGGTGTACAATTTACAAGTAAATTGTAATTACAAGTAAATATGGTTAGCATTTTTATTAAAAACTATGAGACGGACCATTTAATCAGCATACTGAAATCTATAAGAAAAGAATCAAATGGAACTTGTGGAACTGAAAAATACAATTTAAAAAATAAGAATTCACTAGACTGTTTCTACAGATAAATAGGGACAGCAAAAAAAGAGGAATAACACGTCGACCAATAAAAATAAAAAATCAAGATGGATACTCAGAAAAAAAAGAATAAAAATTCAGAAGAAAAGACATATATGACACCAATAGCACACATGTAATTGAAATCCCAAAGGAGAAGAGAGAAGGAATCAAAAGCAATATTTGAAGATAGCTGGATGGTAATTTAACCACAGATTCAAGAAACTCCACGAAACTATGAGGGATAAATGCAAACAGAACTAGATCTAGGCAACAAAAGACACAGAGGAAAATCTGAAAAGTGTCCAAAGAAAAAAGACACATTTTCAGAGAAGCCACCATAAGACTGAAAGCTGAGCTTTAACAGAATCAATGGAAGCCAATACTGAAAGAAAAATGACTGGCAAGCTAAAATTCCATGACTAGTGAAAATAATCTTGTGAAATGAAGACAGAGATGATTTCAAACAAACAAAACTAAGAGAATTTATAGTCAACAAGTCTGAACTAAAAGAAACACCAAATTCAGTTCTTCAGGAAGAATAAAAATGATCTCAGATGGAAATATGATAAAGGAAGAAAAAATGGGAAGCCTGGAAAGGGGTAATCGTGTGGCTAATTCTGAATTAATTTCAATTGCTTAAAGTAGTAATACTGATGTATTGTGAGGTTTATAACAATACAGAAGTAAAATATATGACAGTAGTATCACAAAGGACAGAAATGTGGTATATGAAATTAAAGTGTCTAAGGTCTTTGCATTGTGTGGAAAATCAGAGCCTAATTAGACCCTAATTGAAGATAGACTCTAAGAAGATAGGGATGAATCTTAGAGGCTAGAATAATCATAAAGCAATGTATTACTAATAAGCTAAAACACAGAGGAAATGGGAGTAATGGAATCAATTAATAATTAAATACAAAAAAAAGATAAAAAGAACAGAGGAAACAAAATGTATATAAAAATGAAGGTTTTAAACCAAAACTATACTATTAATTACATTAAATGTAAATAGAATAAATAACCCAATTAAAAGGCAATAGTTGCGTGCATACTGTATGTATGTGTACGTGTGTGTGTATGTGTGTGTGTATACAGTTGACCCTTGAATAATGTGGGGGTTAGGCACATTGACTCCCTACAAAATCAAAAATCTATGTATAACTTTATATTCCCCAAAACTTTACCAATAGCCTACTATGGACCAGAAGCCTTACCAATGAATAAATAGTCCATTAACACATATTTTATATGTTATATACATTATATGCTGTATACTTACAACAAAGTAAGCTATAGAAAAGAAAATGTTATTAAGAAAATCATATGCCAGGGAAGATACATTTACAATCCTGTATTGTACTGATCAAAAAATATCTGTGTATAAGGGGACCTGCACAGTTCAAACCCATGTTTTTCAAGGGTCAACTATATTATACTTATAAAAGTTGTACTTTAAATACAATGATCCAAAAACTTTCAAAGTATATGAATTTTAAAAAATATATTCCATGCAAGTATCAATCAAAATAAAGCTTCTATATCTATAACAATATCAGACAAGGTAAACTTTAGGGCAACAAGTATTATTAGAAATAAAGATATTTCATAATAACAGAAGTGTCAACTTAAGAAGAGGATATAACAGTCCAAAATTTATATATGCCTAGTAACAAATCATCAAAACATGTAAAGAAAAACTAACATTAAAAGGAAACAATAAACAAATCCATGATTATGAGATATTTTACATGCCTCTCAGTGACTTATAGAAGAAAGAGACAAAAAAAAATCACTAAAGCTGTAGAAGATTTGAACATGATTAGCCAAATAGACCTCATTGACTTCTAAAATGCAGAAGAAATATTTATCAGAGGGGTGCTTGGGTGGCTCACTTGGTTGAGCGTCCGACTTCAGCTCAGATCATGATCTCATGGTCCGTGAGCTCGAGCCCTGAATTGGGATCTGTGCGGACAGCTCAGAGCCTGGAGCCTGCTTCAGAGTCTGTGTCTCCCTCTTTCTCTGTCCCTCCCCCACTCATGCTCTGTCTTTCTCTCTCTCTCTCTCTCAAAGAATAAATAAACATTAAAAATATTTTTTAAAAAAAGAAATATTTATCAGAATTGGCCATATACTAGGCCATAAAGTAAGCCCAACAAATTTCAAATTATTGAAATACACAGAGTATGCTATCAGACTAAACTATAAAATTATAAATTAATAAAAATGCTAATCATAATTACTGTAATGTCTAAGTCAAGCTAGAAATCAATAACACATGTTTGGAATTTAAACAATATTCTAAAAAATAATGATCAAAAAATAAACGACAATGATAGTTAGAAAATAACCTAAATATAATAAAAATGCAGCATATTATAAGAAACACTAAGGAAGCAGCAAAAGCTACATCTATATCAGGAATTCTTAATCAGGGACTAAAATTCATGAGATCCATGAAATTGGAAGAGGAAATGCACAACTTCATTTCAACTAATCTCAAATAGAAAAAGCAGCTATTTCCATTATGAATAGCAATGAACTATATTAGTAATGGTAAGTTTGGGAAACTTTGCAAGATAATTACAAAATTTATATGGAAATGTTAATATAGAAATAATGATCAAGAAGAAAATTTAGAGGACATATACAACTAGATATTAAGACATTATAAATCTATAATAATGAAACAATGTGGTGTTAGAACAAAGATACACAAATAGACTAGTGGAACAAATGGTTGAGAAACAGACCTACACATATATGGTTATCTGATTTATAATAAAGGTAAACTGCAATGTGATAAGGAAAGGACAATATTTTCCATAGTTACAGATGGATCCACTGGAAATACATATGGGGAAAAAAGGAAATAAAAAAGAAATCAAAGGAAAGAAACTTGACCCCTATCTTGCAGTATAGAGAAAAATCAGTTCAAGATTATTATAGATGACACTAATAGAAGAAAAGAAAGACAAATGTCCTTTTACTTAAGATAGGCAAATATTTTTTAAACAGAACACAAAAAACATTTACCACATAGGAAAAGATTTATATAATAGAATTTATTAAAATTGAGTACTTCTGTTATCTAAAAGACGTTAAGAAAATGAAAGGTGTGCCACAGATCAGGAAGAGATATTCCCAACATAGGTCCAAAAAAATATTAGCCAACAAAGGACTTTTATCTAGTATATAAAATAAATTCCTAGAAATCAATAAGCAAAAGACATACAGCACAATTTTTAAAAACTGGGCAAAAGATTGAACAGGAACTTTATAAAAGAGAATATCCAAATGGCCAGCCAGCATATGAAAAGGTGGTCAGCATCATTAGCCCTCAGCAAAATGCAAAAGAAAACTACAAGATACCACAACACACTCATTAGATTGGCTAATGTTAAAGAATCTGGGGGCACGTGGGTGGCCCAGTTGGTTGAGACTCGATTTTGCCTCATGTCATGATCTCATGGTTCTTGAGATTGAGCCCCGCATCTTTCAGCATGGAACTTGCTTGGGATTCTCTCTCTCTCCTTTTCTCTCTCTGACCATCCCTGACTTGTGTTCTCTCTCTCCCTCTCTCCCTCTCTCTCTCTCAAAGTAAATAAATAAACATTTTTTTAAAAAGAATCTGAAAATTCTAACCATTGGTGAAAGTATGGCGCACCTGGACCTCTTGATTAGAGTTGATAGTAATGTAAATTGATACAACCACTTAGGGAAACTGTTTGATAAATCTACTAATGCTGACCATACTTACAGCCCATGATCCAGCCTTTCAAATAGAAGTGTATAGATATGTACACCAAAAAACCTGTACAAGAATATCCATGTGCAATTAATTAAATTAATGAAAAATAAAGACAGCCCAAGGATCAATCAATAATAAATAGGCTAAATAATTGTGATATATTCACACAAAGGAATACAATTATAGCGATGAAAAAAGGACAATTTATGGTTACATTAAAAAACATAAATGTTGCGGGGCGCCTGGGTGGCGCAGTCGGTTAAACGTCCGACTTCAGCCAGGTCACGATCTCGCGGTCTGTGAGTTCGAGCCCCGCGTCGGGCTCTGGGCGGATGGCTCGGAGCCTGGAGCCTGTTTCCGATTCTGTGTCTCCCTCTCTCTCTGACCCTCCCCCGTTCATGCTCTGTCTCTCTCTGTCCCAAAAATAAAAAAAATAATAAAAAAAAACGTTGAAAAAAAAAACCATAAATGTTGAATAAAATCCAGACCAAAAAAAAAGTACTGTATGATTTTATATAAATTTCAAAAACAACTAAAAGTAACCTATAGCAACAATAATCAGAACATTTTTTACCTTTGGGATATATCTAACTGATAATTTAGTCATCTCCTAAGTAGCTTTTAAACTTATCCTCTCTTCCTCATTTCCATTTCCATTGTTTCAATGCAAGTTCTAATTATATCTCACCAGGATTTTTATAATCATGTTCAACCATCTTTTAACTCGTGTTGCCCCACTGCATCAAAGCCTTCATTATGTGGCTGAAGCAATCATTCTAAAATACAAATCTAATTATGTTTTCTCCATTGCTTCAAATCTTTAAGTGGCTCTCTGTGACCTTCAAGATAAAATCCTAGGCCCTTAGAACAATATACAAGACAGTTTATTTTATAGTCTCTGACTATTTCTCTAGCTTCACTTCCTATTCTTCGTATCTCATGCCTTAGCCATGAAGGTTCCAAATCACACCCTGTTACATGTCTCTGTACCTTTGAATGTGCTGTTCCTCTGCCCACAAGACCCTCTATTCCACTCCTTCTCTGCCTGGAAAACCTACACATCCTTCAAAATGTATGAAGCTCAAGGATCACCTCCTCCAGGAAGCCTTTCCACCTGCTCTAAAACTAAGGAAGGTAGGTGATTCTTTCTGTGAACTTACACTTGCCTCTAATGGAGTTGTGCTCGTACTGTATCTAATTATCAATTTACTCAACTGATTCTCCAACCAGACTACAAGGAATTGAGAGCAGGCAGTGTGCCTTTTTTTCCTCAATACTGATTAATCACACAAAGCCAGCAACTAATAAGTGAAGAGTATTCATTTCCATTTGTTCAATGTACTCCAGTTAGTTACCTTCATCTTCTTTCTTGAATCTAAAGAGGACACACCATTTATTTTTCTGTAAATTAAAAGCTTATCTATAGATAGGAAAGATATTAAACAACTAAAATCATTTCTCAGAATTTTACAATTTTTTGCCCATAAAATTGGCTATTGTATAAAGCAAACAAAAAATGGAAATTCAAACTCCCAAATAGATTTGAATCCCATGTCTACAGAAGTTAAGGCATGGGCTCTGGTGTCTGACTGCCTGAGTTCCAAATTCCAGTGTTATCATTAGCTAGCGATTAGCTATGAACTATGTATGAAACAATTGCCAAGGTACTTAACCTCTCGGTGCCTTAGCCTCTGTTTCTGTCTCATACAGTTGTAGGGATTAAATGGGATCAAAATATAATGTGTTAAGCACAGTGACTGGAAAAATGAAATGTTTGATAATATCTACTGCTAATAATAATAGCAACAGCAGTGGTGGTAATTTAGATAAATGTGTATAAAATGGAAAGATTCTAAAAAAATTGTGTGACAGAAATTTGTGGCTATAAGGCAAGAAAAACAATCGTTCTGTTGGTGCATCACTCCCTGAAATATTTCCAACTAAACCATCATCACTTTTAAACTATAACTTAGAAAGATACCCATATAAAAAGTTGAATCACTGTTATAGTAATTATGCAAAGCTATAGGTGTCTCAAAAATTCTTATGTTTAAAAAAAGATGAAGGTAAATTGGCATTATATGTTTTTGACTTGTGTTTTCAAACAACTGAGTCAATTCATTGCTTTATATATATAATATCAAAGTCTTAGAAAGTATAAAACCCATTATCGATCTAAAATTAAGATCATGCTAAAATGCTGGTCCAAGAGTTGGAGTCATTTTTATGAATAAAAATCATTCTTTCACTTGAAAAACTAATTCATGTGGAATTTGATTAAAATGATCTGCAAATAAAATAACTTTCTAAACCCAGAATCTCAAATACCTTTTTCCTCCTGCACTTCATACTAATCTTTGTGTCTTTATACTGAATAAAATTTTCAAAGACCATAATCTTATAACCATTTCCAGCAATTGAGAAACTGGATTTCCTTTAGGATTAGAAATGTGTAGTAGTAAAAGAAATCTTGGTGATATAGTGGCTTCTAAATGGTAAATGGCCTTCAATTTTCACTTTTGGAGATAAGACTTTTGAATCGGTCATAATATTATGTGAGATGTATAAAGAACACAGTGACTTATGGTTCTGAAGGAAACAGAAAGTATAATTTTCGACCAAAATGCATAGCAAAATGAACCTGAACTTAAATTTGATCTGTTCATTAATTCCCACAAGGCTTTTAATGACAATACAAAAAGTCGAAAACAAAATATATATTTAACCTTAATCCTGGAAATCTACATATCTATAAACTTAAAAACAAATCTTCTGCCTTAAAATCCAAGTAACAGTTTCACCATGCTCATTATCTATATGATGTGAAATTCTTCCACCAATTATTTTCTGCCTTCTTATTGAAACAGAAGTAAACTTAATAATAACTATCTTATTTTTACTTACTTTACAGTATATACTTAATACAGAAATATGTCTTATTATTTTCTTGTTTTATTGTTGCTTCAATGTGATATCAGAAAAGCTCCTTAAAAGTTGAAATATTCAACTGACCAGTTGCTTTGGTTAAAAATTTTCTGACAGTTGTTTCAAATGATTTGGTTACCAAATGTATTGCTTTGGCATCTTTTAGACACAAGCTAGCACTACATAATTCTGTCTTCTTTTGCCAATAGCAGAATATATCTTGGAAGTCAATGAATTATTACCTCACATGTATGTAGTTGTAGCTATAGCAGTTGATGAGTATTATCTTTGAAAGTTGGCATTGTTTTCGATTTAAAAAATCCTATTTTACTATATGGCAAAATTAAACAATATTCCTTCCAGATACTCAATGTATAACTATGAAATGGAGAGAATAAGAAATAATAGTAGACGTTATTTAATGACACCCAAATGACACTGTATAGCATCCACCGCAGAGCTATGATATTACACACAAAGTCAGACGAGAATGATACGCCAAGCAAATGTAATGTTCCGAATGAAACAAAGTTGGCAGAGAAAATCCTATCTCTTTAAATAACGCCCAATACAGGCAATTCCTATAGACTATAGAATTTTCCTATACATGACATTCTACTTCCCAAGGAGTTCCCAAACCCATCAGCGGCAACTAGGCAATGTCACTGCAAGATTTCAGTATTATTTTTTTTCTAAAGAAAGTCAACACAAAAACAACTAAGTCAAGCAAAGTTCTGATCATCAAAATAGCCAGATATGAAACTGTATAGCAAGAAGCAGCAGACATTTAAAAGATATTTTTAACCATGTGTCACTGCTCTTTGGTCTGTTTCCTAAAAGCCAAGTAACAAGGTGGCCAAATTTCAAGTTTTTAAAAAATATACTTAAATCTTCTGTACTTGGGAAAAAAATTACTAGCCAAAAAACTTTAATACAGGAAAATAGGAAAAAAAAGAGCAACGGTACACAATTTCATCCAGGATATTTATTTTAATCATTGATTTAAAAAAAAAATAAGGATAGAGCGCACATGGTTAAAAAATTCCAGCTGTTCAGAAGGGAAACAAAATAAAAAGTAAACATCTCCCTCTTCCCTCACCCCAGCTACCCTGGACTTTATCTAAAATCATTTAAAACTTTCTAGTATATCCATCCAGAAATGCATGTTTATATGTGTACTCACATTTATGAATACTCACCTACCATGGTACAAGCATATTTGTGATGTTCTTCTATTTCAAAACACAAATGCAGCAACTATTCCACTCTAAGCATTAGAGAATATTGCTGTAGAAAAATGTAAACATTATGATTACTTCACTACATTTTGTAAGAAGCATGATTCTGAAATAAATTCATCAATTGTATGTGGTTTGTTTCACGCTGTCACAAGTCCCTGTCATTAATCCTCCTGACTCATAACATGCAGCACATCCAAATCTCCACTAAAAGTGACAGGGAGAATTATCCACATAATTCTACACAGGCTCAAAGGAAAATGGAACAACAACAAAAACTTCAAATACTCATATTTTTTAAAAATAAAAACCTTAAAAGACAAACAAGTCATAAGGAAAATCTACACTAATTGTCGGATTTTAAATTTCTTGTATAAACTAATACTTTAAAGCAATTTGAAAAACCTAACTTCAAAAATCTAACTTCTATTGCATCGATTGAACATAGAAAGGTACAGAAATGAAGTAAGAAATGCAAATATTTTAAAAATTGATATTCTAAAATTCACATCAATTTTAGATCATACATATGTGAAAATAAGTAAGACCCTCTTTCTAAAAACTTCTGTTTAGGTTTTTTAAAAAGCAACTGAAATTAGGAAAAAAACCCTCAATTTTGTAATTTGTTTTGAAATCTCACCAAACTGAAACTTTATCAGCTGCCTACTACATTTGAACATATTTTTAATATTTCTAATTAAAATAATTCATGGTCCTGTCCCTTATTTTTAAGTTCTTAAAAAAATTCCAATTCTGTTTATTTACATGAATAAGAAACAATTTTCCTTTCAACATATTCTGATCTGAAGCAGAATTTTTTATCTATCCCTAAAAACTTCATTTTTTTAAGTTTATTTATTAATTGTGAGAGAGGGAGAGAGAGCACAAGCAGGGGAGGGGCAGAGAGAGAGGAAGAGAGAGAATCCCAAGCAGGCTCCACACTGTCAGCACAGATCCCAATGTGGGGGCTCAAACTCATGAAATATGAGATCATGACCTGACCAAAAATCAAGAGTTGGACACTCAACCGACTGAGCCAGCAGGCGCCTGTGAAACTTCATTTTTAATTAAGTTTCATTTTAATGAATCATATGATTCCCATTTTCATTCTTCTACAATTTATCTCATATGAGAAAAAATACCCTCCAAGTAGATCTGTGATTTTTTGTTATTTCAGAATTATTGATCAAGGTATCTCCTAACACTAGCAAATCTTGTCAATATCAGTACCATGATTCATGACGGAGTGAAAATCAAACTTCTGAATTGACACTCATATTAGAAAACACGTGGGGAGGAAGCTATAATTCAAATTGATCATCCAATGGGTGGAGAGAGCCTCTGAAATTTATAATCAACAGACAATTAAAATTAAAAAACACTGCATTGCAGAGTATGTTTGGGAAGCAGATTCCATGCATTTAGTCTGCATAGTTCAGAAGATTTTGAAATCTCTTTCATAATTAGTAACGGCTTGCCTTCCATCAAAAATGCCCTTGCTGTTGGGATACAAGCGCATTTGAAAGTCAGAACACTTGCTTTTAAAAGTGCGAACTTTTTCTCCCCCGCCCCATCCCTTGTCTCTTTGGTAGCCAGATCCAACACCTCCTTCTCATCCCTCCAACTGCTGCCAGCAAGGGCCACAATGGAGAAGAAAACTACAGTAATAAGCCAAATTATTTTACCAACTTGACTCCTCTAGACACATTCATCATGATGAGTCCTGACAACCACTGATGATTAATATTGTCATTTGTAGTCAATGAGATAGATTCTTTCATCACCTTCAAAGCTGTACAAAAAAGAAGACTGGGGATGTATGGGCGGTGGGAGGCGATTTGTCTTTTATAATTTACAGAAGTGATACATTCAGCAGAAGAAAGGAAATATTTAGCAGTTAGTTAAGGGGCTCTGTCTGTCACAGGGCAAATTGAATCACCGGCTGTTTACAACAAGTCCCACACTAATTCTGCCTAGTTACCTGGCAAAATATTTCTAATTCTGATGCATTCTCATACAGAGTCCCTGCTCACACCTTGGCTGGTCACATTCCAGAGCAACTTAGAGACTATTTGCTCAGTCTTTGCAATGAACCATATGTTGCGGGCAATTTGTCATCAGTTTCAAGACATCAATCTCCTTGGCTTCTTTCAAGTAGAATTGATAGAGAAATCTCTAACACCATAAGCCAATATTGTTTCTGATACAATGATGTCTTTGTTAATTAAAATAATAGCAATAAAGCTCTGTGACCAAAAATGAATGACTTTCCCTCTTGTACAATTACATCCCCTTCTCACCTGTGTTTCTTCTTTGGAAACATAAAAATCTTCTTTCAGGTTTAGAGTTGTCTAAAATCAGCCCTTAGCATTATTCCTTTGCCTTTTCTCCTTTTTTGTCCTGAGTGAAAAATTCCTCTGGAAAACGACATTTTCTGCCTGAATTGATAGCCCAACCTTTTAATTCTAACATTTCAATACATGGACTAAGGGAGATTATATATGTGTCTTGGGTTTCATGGACTTGGGGTTGTGATAATTTAGGTTTAGATTGCTGATAATATTGGGGCATTATACAATATATAGTCTGACAGTGGCCATAAAATGGACATTTGTTACTGCAGTATGCTCCGTGCTGCTTAATGGTGTCCACAAATATTTGCAAAACATAAAAAATACTGATATTTTAATGATGCAGTAGGATTACATCAAATAAAAAGCACTTTAGCTATGGCTGTGTGACAACAAAATTTACTGCACAACAATGGCAACAGAATTTAAATGAAAAGTTCTACAGAAAAAAATAGCCTGGTTTTTTGAGGTTTATACGTGTGTGTGTTTTTATTGGTGTGCTAAATTGATTCTATACAGTAAATGGCATCATTGCCTTTACATAGCATTTTGATAATTTCCAGATGGTCTGTGTTTTCATTTTACATTGGAAATTATGAACATAGAATCATTTTCTGAAGTTTTAAAATGTGACATGTTTGCAAATCTCAAACCTAGGTAAACCCTATGACTATGTGAAAACACCTTTTCCATATAAATGTAACATTTATAGACCTATTCTCTGCTAACTGTACAAAATCACTTTGTGCCTAAAACTAATAGAACTGTTAGCAATGACTGCATCAAAGACAGCCATTGGTGGGAAGGTTATTTTATATCCCACCCATTCACTAATATCCCTTCAATCAACGCTAAAACTTCCCTCGAAAATTTTCTTTCGTTCTTTCCTCTCTTCCCCTTCCCCACAACAAGACTCTTGGCCCGAAAGGAATTTTTTCATTGCATCTGATTTCCCAGAAGTCCACCTCCATAGACTATCATTTGATATTAAATCGCAGTGTTACTTCTGCCCACCCTGCTTGTGGTGATCTCGTTTCAGCTCAGTGCACGGCCTGCATTGCCATCCATTCTCCACACATGTCCTCCCCAAATATCTTGTGTTGCAGACAGCTTTGCCACAGGGTAGGCAGCCTGGCTGAGTTCCAGGAGCACGTTGTGGGTGATCCTGCTTTGCGTTTCATGTTAAGTACGGCTGGTGGATGATGCTGAAGGAATGGCTCAAGAAGCCAGATGTGACATCTAATGAAGGTTGGACCCTACCGTCATACCAGAGAATTTCCATTTGGTATGGAGCTGGATACCATGTTGGTTTCTGGCAGTCTTCAGTTTCACAAAGCACTTGCAGCTAGTATTCTTGATGTGATTATCTTTGCTGGGGAAACTGAATTAATCCAGGTAGTAAAATCCATACTGTGTCTCTAATATGCTAAATAATATCATTTGTTTCATATTTGCATTTAGTCATAAAAAGTATATGTTTCCAACAAAATGAAAACATTTGCTCAATTAATATTTATCGAATCCCTGTTTTATGTCAGGTCCTGGGCTAGGCATGAGAGATAGGGCAGAGAGCAAGGCACCTAGAGTTTACCACTTATCATTGGATTGTGTGTGTATTTATTTCCTTCATCAATGAATTGTTTTGGCACTGAAGAACTGATCCCAGAACGGTCTTCCATTCTGTTATTAATGAAAATGTTAAAGATTTGGGTATATGCCAGTATCACTTCTTAACCCTGAGTTTGTTGAAGATATATCTAATTAAACCATTTCTTTTCTTGTTTGGGGTTAGTTGTCATATACCTAAAAATAGTCTTGCAAAATAGTCAAACAAAAAGAATAATACAGTGCAAAACATGTGAATTTCTGTTTCACTGCCTTTCATGCCACCTGCCAAACACACATACACATCCATACACACATGCTCGTGTTCACACATACTCGCCTATTCCCCTTCCAGAAGTGACTTCTGTCAATAGTTTGATATGCATGCCATGCATTTACATACATGTGTTCATATCACAATTATAGTCCATGTCTTTTTTGTACAAATGGGATTATTTTATTGATCCATGCATTTTTTACTTAAAAATATGTCTTAGAGATCTTGCCAAGTCAATATGTGTAAGTCTACCTCTTTCTTTTCAACAGCCAAATAGTATTCTTTACTAAGGATGGACCATGTTGGATTTAACCCAGATCCCTATTGATGCATCATGGCACCATTTCTGAGCTTGAAGGAATAGCACTTTATTGCCAATTTTTTTTTCTATTTTAAAGAATTTCTGCAGAAAAGCTACATCATACATATGATCTCCATTTTCAGTTTGCTATTCCTTTTCATTTGTAGTGTTTGAAATGTAGCAAAGCTCCATAAGAGAATTCTGGGTCTAATTCTCTCAGGAGTCTTCTCTGAAGTACTCATTGCTTGGAGGCATAAGTTTCAAGTTATACATTTGGTGGCAAGAATAATCTCATAATTACTTCACACTTACTGTATTTTTATTTTTTTTTAATTTATTTATTTAAAAAATTTTTTTTCAACGTTTATTTATTTTTGGGACAGAGAGAGACAGAGCATGAACGGGGGAGGGGCAGAGAGAGAGGGAGACACAGAATCGGAAACAGGCTCCAGGCTCTGAGCCATCAGCCCAGAGCCTGACGCGGGGCTCGAACTCACGGACCACGAGATCGTGACCTGGCTGAAGTCGGACGCTTAACCGACTGCGCCACCCAGGCGCCCCCTTACTGTATTTTTAAAGGATATTAATTAGTTTATGGTATCACAGCATTGAAATTTAAGACAATACGTTGGGAAAAAAATAAAATGGTCTTGTCTTTATATGACTTGGAAAAGAACATATCTCAAAAAAGTGAGAACAATAGTACAAGGCATTATGCATTTGATTGAATTCTGAAAATCTGGTCCCAGTACGAAGGAGGATGAATCGGGGTTAAATCTGTGTGCTTCGATTATAACTCTCACAGAGACCCAGACATATAATTTGCCCCTTCAAATTCCTTTTTGGCAAAGATATAAATAAATGTTAATGAAAAAATACATTATTGGGTAGGGATGATGATGTGGCTTCAAATAATTCCAAACAGCAATTTCATCCACATTGACTGTCACTGGTTGACCTTTGTCCCCTATCACAGATGATAAGCTGCTCAAAATCACTATTCTCTGGCAATCTCTCTCAGGTTGTGAGCTTTCTGATATCCCATTAGGACCAAACATGTCAGTACACACATAAGCATCAGTGATGTTTCAGAGAATGGAGTGAGCGGGGCGTTTTGTGAGAATTTCTAAGTGTATCATCTTGTGCTTGTCTTTTAAAGATCACCTGATTGAAATTATGTTCCCCTATGTCTCTACATATTTTACCAAGTTCTGAATAAAGCAGTAAGTTTAATTTTCAGGGTGTAAAGGACTGGCTGCACAAAGATTTTAGACTCAGAAATAAGTCCCTGACCATCTATGAAGCACATTGGAGAGTGAAAGTTTGGGGCATGATTATCACTGATTCAGGAGTATCGTCTTCTTGTCTTTTCCTTAACCCCTGTTCAGATTAGCCAATAGACTGGCGTTGTCCTTTCCACTACCACATACCTAATCCAAATGTTATCCCAGCACACCAAAGCTGAGCAGAAATTTAAGGGGAGATCATTGTCCAACAATGGTAAATATTCAATTCCATCCCCTTTGTCCCTGGGTTTAGGAGGCGAAAGAGAGAGTCAACCTGGGAAGCGGCATTCTGTATTTAATAATGCAACCTCTATCAGCACGATGAGAAAAGCAATCATTCAGCCTTGGTGCACTGCCTCAGGTATGCTTGCCTGCTTCTACAGGCTACCTGCAGGCACCCTGCTGGTCTCAAAATTTCCCAAGCTGCTCGCGATGCTAACGCTGTCTCCAAGGCCACACCTGATGATGTCTGGCGGCCTGTTCATTTCAAACAAATCAAAATATTCATACTTTGTGAAATCATCTTACATGATAGAGTCTATTTAATGTATTTTCAATTCCAGTGCAAAGTATGATTTCTTTTTAGCTTCTTTAATTTCCCCTTATTTTCATTACAAAAATAGAAATTAAGTTTCTATTATTTACTTTATTCCATTTACCCTTATTTTTTATCTAATATTAGAAATTAAATTTTATCGCCTGTTTTTTTTTACCCCAAAACTGTATAAAACAATCATATTAAAATTAAATGACCAACCACCATGACATACCAGTTCACATCTACTAGAATAGTTAAAATTAAAAAGACTGGGGGAACCTGGGTGGCTCAGTCAGTTAAGTGTCTGACTCTTGATCTCAGCTCAGGTCATGGTCTCATGGTTCATGAGTTTGAGCCCCAAGTCAGGCTCTGTGCTAACAATGCGGAGACTGCTTGGATTCTCTCTCTCCCTCTCTCTGCCCCTCCCCTGCTTATGTTCTCTCCTCTCTCTCTCTCTCTCTCTCTCTCTCTCTCTCTCTCTCAAAATAAATAAATAAACTTTAAAAAAATGAAAAAGACTGATTATACCAAGTGTTGGCAAAAATATGGGGCAATTGGAGCTTCCATCTATGGCTAATGAGAATGTAAATTGATAAAACCAACTACTGGAAAACAGTTTGGCAATTTTCTAACAAGTTAAATTTTTGCTTTTCCTGTCACCCAACAATCCTACTTCTGGATAAATGAAAACATATGTCCATATAAAGACTGCATGCAAATGTTTAGATCAGCTTCATTCATAATACCAAAAAATTAAAATCAACCCACATGTTCAAAAATGGATGCCAATTAATAAACAAATTGTAATATATCCATACAATGGAATCCTACTCAGAAAAACAAAACCAAAACCAAAAACAAATTAAACAACATATGTAAATCTCAAAAATATTATGCTGAACAAAACAGGGCATACACAAAAAAGTTCAGACTGATGATTCCATTTATATGAAATTCTAGTAAAACTAGCGAAACTAAATTGCTGAAGACAGAGCAGTGGTTGCATGGGTCCAGGGATGGGAGGTAGACTGCTTAGGGGCACAAAAAATTTTTGAAGAGCAGTGGAGATGTTTTATAGCTTGATTCTGGTAGTGATTACATGGATATATAAAATTGCCAAGATCTATTGAATTGTACCTAGGTGCATTTTATTAGATATAATTATACCTTAGTGAAGATTATTCTTTAAAAAATGGCCAATATTTAAAAAGAGAATTTCTAAAGTAGCAAGAAGACCCTGAAATGAACATACAAACAGGAAATCACCCCAATCAATTGTTGGGTTGTGAACATTGGCAAAATTTGGGGGAAACAATTAGGTCCAAAGAAGTCTTTGTACCCTTAAGCCAAAAACAGCCTGAAAATATTATGTAATCATTAGGGAAAAAAATCCATATATAAGAAAATGTTGACTTTGGTAGGAGAAATCCGTGTTATTTAGAGGAGCAGCAGTAAAATTTTAAAAAGCAATCGTCTGAATTCCTAACAAGAGAAAATGATTCCAGAAATTTTAGCACATCAGTACAATAAGACTTTGAAGGTCATGTAGCAACACGAAAATGTGTATATCATGTTAAAGAATATAAAACTGTGTCTCCACATCACATATCAAAAATATTTTGTTTATATGTAGACAAGAATGGAACAGAAATGTGGGGAAATAAACAGTCGTATTTGCAGAAGTAATGATACCAGGGGAGGCTGTTCACTTATTTATGTTTATGTTACCATGTTCTTAGAAAAAGTAATAAGCAAATGTTAGAGGACTCAGGAGTGCCTTCTACATGTCTTTTTTTTTAATTTAATATTTATTTATATTTGAGAGAGAGAGAGAGAGAGCTGGGGAGGGGCAGTGAGAGAGGGAGACACAGAATCTGAAGCAGGCCCCAGGTTCCAAGCTGTCAACACAGAGCCTGACCCGGTGCTCAAACTCAGAGCTGTGAGATCATGATCTGAACTGAAATAGGATGCTTAAGTGACTGAACCACCCAGGCACCCCTCTAAGTGTCTTAAAAGCATCACAAGCTACTTTGTGGACCCTGTGCTGCTCATACAGCTGGCAAGGGGACAAATCAATGTGTCCAATGGTCTTTCGGGTACAGTTTGTGTACAGTTACCCATGAGTGAGAACGTAAGTCAGCCTTTTCTCTTCGTAGTCTGATGTCCATACTTGCTGATTTGTCACCAGTTTTTCTTTCATTCTCCCTCTATCATTTATGATTTAATGGTAATTGTGTTAGTTTTCTTCTGCTGCATAATAAATTATCATAAATGTACCAATTTAAAACAAAACACACTTATTATGACCATCTGTCATGGTTCAACATAACTCCCATGTCCCTCATTAAGTCTTGTTGATGAACTAAGTTTGGGGTTGACCACAAGTAACCCTCATATCTCCCATATGTTCCAAACTGTCTTTCAATTAAATATTCATAGGACACACTAAGTATCTGTGTTCTTTTCTGGAGCTTGGGATCCTCTTCCAAGCTCATGTGACTGTTGGCAGAATCCATTTCCTTGAAGTTGTCGGATCAAGATCCTTATGTCCTTACCGGCTTCATTTGGGGCCACTCATGAGGCTCCTAGGGGCTGCCTCGGTTCCTTGCCACACAGCCCTCTCACAACACAGTAGTTTACTTACTTCTTCAAGGCCAACAGGAGAATTTTTCTCTGTAGGAAGGGCCCAGTATGTTTTTTTAATAAATTGGGCCCACTCAGATAATCTCCCTTTGGATTAACTCAGTCAACTGATTTGGGTCCTTAGTTACATCTAGAGTCCCTTCACCCTTGAGGAAATGTAACACAATCACCAGAGTGATATCTCATCATATTCACAGGTCTGCCCACACTCATGTACACAGGTGCACTCAGGTAAGCATCTTGAGGGCCATCTTAGAATTCTGCCTACTGCAGAATTCTGTAGTATCTACAGTATTTGATAAAGAGATGATTCCTACAGAGAGTAAAACTAACCCTATATGTGTCCACTATATTTCCCGAAAGTATTGTCTGAAAAACAACAGAACAACAATGGCAGCACACACAGAGACACACACGAAAGAAATAACAAGAAATATTTCCTTGCAGAGCTGATTTACCCATAAGCAAAGAAACCACTCACCTTCATATATAAACATAACAAGGCTCTCCATTCAAGAGATACGTTCTTGGGTTAAGATGAGGGTGATTAACACTAGCAGTAATTTCTCCAGTCTCCATCCGTGTCTGTGACAGACTTCACTAGCAGCCACGGTGACTGCTCACACCGTGCCCAGCCGTGGCTTCAGAATTCTTCTCAGCACAGATCTTCAGAAATCCACAACAATCTGTAGGAGATGGCACACAATATGAATCCTATTTACCATCCCTGGGATGAAGTAATGTTTTCAGAAAGTGCCTATTAAAATCAAACAAATTTGAGTGCCAGACACGGGCAAGACACTTCTAAGAGCTTACACTCTCGTTTGGGAAAAATAAAGATATTTCATAATCCATGTGGCTTTTGTTTTTACTCATATTAACATTTACTGGGTATTTTGAAGAAAAAGACTTATTTCCTACCACTTAGATCACAAGCTTAATTTGATAGAACAAAATAGATAGGAAAAGTGACAAGTTTTTAGCTGCTAAGTGTGATCAGCAGATAGAAGTTAGTTTCTTTTAGTAAAAACCACACCCCCCGACAATCAAGAAAGGTGTGAGACAAGGACTCAGATATGAGAAAGTGCTTTAATAGAATTATTCTGGCTATAAGTAACACTAATTCACACTGGCTTTAAATAATAATGTACATCACATAGGATCAGCTATTTTGTCTGTTATTCTCTCAAGGTCTCAGCTTCTTTCTATCCATCTGCTATTCTGTCCTTAACAATAGCTTCTCCTAAAATTGGTTCTCCTTTGTGTCAAAAGATGACTCTGACAATGACAGTAAAATCTATGTCTTCATATTCGCAACACCTTTGCTTCAGTCCTATTGGGCTTCTAGGGTCATGTGTCCATTTCTGGGCCAGTAACAGTCACCAGAAAATGGCCATCATTTAGTAATCAATTCTCACTGGAACTTGCTGAGGGAGCCAGCTTCCCCAGGAGAACATCACTCAGTTGGGGAGAGGAAATCAGAACAAAATTAAGTTTCTGCTTAGGTCGGGGAAAGGGAAAACAGAAGTCAGATTGGCAATCAAAACTGTCCGCTTCAGATGTAGCTTCTGATTGCACCCAAACCTAACCTCCCTCCCTCAAGCTATAGGCCCTCCTCTTTTCTTTGGCCTGGCCAGATCTTGGATCCACCAAGCACAAGCATGGTGAATCATGCATCATGGAGTAGCAGCACCAGGCAGATTTGATACAGGATCCAGACACTGCCTGCTCTGCCTAACCTTTCAACAGGGGCTGCCACTGGACGTGAGACACCATCCATCACAGGGCCCTCCCACAAGCCCAATAATTTCCTATTGTTGCCATGACAAATTACCACCAACTTGGTGGCTCAAGACAACAGAAATTTATTAATGCATAATTCTGGAAATCAGAAGTCTAAAATGCCTTGACAAAGCTGTGCTTCTTCTAGAGGCTTCAGGAGAGCATCCACTCCTTTGCCTTTGTTACAAGCTTCCTGTATTTCTTGGCTTGTGGCCCCTCCCCAACTTCAACGTGCACCACTGCAACTTCTGTTTCAGTCTTTGTGTTGCCTTGTCTTTCATCTTCCTGCCTCCCTCTTAGAAGGACCCTTGTGTTTATACTGGGCCTGCTCAGCTAATCCAGGACAACCTTCTCATTTCAAGATCCTTCATTTGATAACATCAGGAAAATAAATGTTCCAGGGACTATGACGTAGACATCTTTGGGGGACCATTATTCGGTCTGCCAGACCCAATTCCACCAACGGCAGGGTCTGTTCCTGGGCCTGGCACAGGGATTCTGAAATGGCTCTTCTCTGTCCAGGAGGCCTGTAGGCCTGTTCCCACATAATTCTTCCTTTGAAAATCTACATTTGAGACTAAACCTCAAACTGGATTGCAAAATGAGTCTCCTAGAGATGAGGATGGTTCCAGTCTTACATTAACCCATGCCCCTTCCATTCTCTTAATGGCCCACAAGCCTGCATCACACAAAAGGTGTGATGAGGACCAGGTTTAGGACAGGTGCCACAGATACCCTCATCACCACCATCACAGTGGGGATGGAGAAGCCAGAGGGCAGTATGAGTGCCTGGATGGAAAACAAGAGGTGAAAGTATAACCAGGTAAGTTTTCCACCAGCGCTGCTCTGGGCTTGGTCTTCCGGAAGTATGCACAACCAGTAGAAAACAATCCATCTGATATATTCCACACCGTGGCTCAAGATGCTTTTTCCAAAACTCAGAAAACCACATACCACACATGTTATTGTTTTTCATAATAGTATGCAACTCACTTTTTTTTTAAAGTTAAATACACATATTTTAAAGAAAACTATGCATTTTCAAAGAAAATACGTATTTAAAGAAACCTCTGTGTAGCATTATAAAAAGGAAAAACCAGTACTATAAACAGAATGTATCATAAAACTAAATACAATTAAAAATGATTAATGTCAGTAAGTTTTAGCCAGATGCCATAATCTGTCAAGGCTCTGAGCAGAATGCCCAAGCTTTGTTTTATTAAAAAGGATCATTAGCAAGGTTAGAGTCACCATAAAGTCATGCCAATACCAGATTGAAACTTTCCCTTTAATATAACTTAACTGAAAAAAAAATTGAGAAGGGAAGACGTTTCTCTTACTATAGTTCAGTTTTATGTAATGCGATACTGAGGCACAAACATCATCTCTTGTGCCACCAGCAGAAAGACACCCACACTTTGGGAAATGCTGGTTGTAGGTATACAGCTGCCAAACCACTCTCTTGCTCAGGGAACACAGTGAGGGAAGGGGGTTCTACTATGCTTGGATCTTATGGACCATATCTCAGTCATGGCACATAAAAAACATAACAGCACTAATAAAGGAACTTGCTTTGGGTTACATAGCTACACAGCAGCCTAAAGAAGGCTTAACCCCAGGTGATCTGACTCCAAAGTACAGCTTATTTCATGTCTGGAGAAGATCCAAATAAGGAAATAACTGCTTTAGGCTTTGGGCTAGAATGGACTCATTCAACTAGTTCCCTTTTTACGTGCACGTACATGTACACACACACACACACACACACACACACACAGAGGCTCTAGAACCCAAGGAACATTTAAGCTCTATTCCAAATGTTCTTACCTTCTAAACAAGGGAGAGTGTCAAACTTAGCTGCCCATTGAAAACACCTAGGAAGTTTTAAGAACTACCGAGGTGTGGCCTGGGCATCCCCAAGTCTTCCAGTGATTCTGACGTGCAGTTGAGGCTGAGAGGCATTAGTCTGTAGAGGCCGTGGAGATCAACGGGAAGTGGGCTCTGTGGTTAAACAAACCTAGCTCAAATCCTGGCTGCTGTGCTTAACAGAGAAATGACCTTAAGTCATTGATTCTTAAAGCATAGGTGGTCCAATATTCCCTGTGAACATGTTAGAAATGCAAACTCTCAGACTCCACCCCAGACCTACTCAATCAGAAACTTCTGGAGTTAGGGCCCAGCCATCTGAGCTTTAACAAGTTCTCCAGGTGATTCTGATGTGCTGAAGTTTGAGAACACCTGGTATAGGCAGGTTTTCTTTCTGGGCCTCAATCTCCCCTTTACAAAATGGAGATAATATCCTCTTTTGCTGTGTTGCTGTTTAAGTTCTACAAGATAATGTGAAAGGATCAAAGTTCTTGGAATACAGTAGGTGATCAATAAATGCAATAAACGTTTTTTATTCAAAGAGTAATAATTTTGAAGGGACAATCCAAATAATATGGATGGCCCTGGAGCCCATCCTCTGGTGTGTTGGATTTTTTTAAATGTTTATTCATTTGTGTGTGTGTGTGTGTGTGTGTGTATGAGAGAGAGAAAGAGAGCGAGCGAGAGAGAGAGAGAGAGAGAGAGAGAGAACGAGTGGGGGAGGGACAAAGAGAGAGGGGACAGAGGGGACTACTATCCTAAGTAGTCTCTAAGCAGAGAGCCCAATGTGGGACTCAAACTCATGAACCATAAGATCATGACCAGAGCCAAAGTTGGATGCTCAAGCGACTGAGCCACCTAGGTACTCAGATTTTTTTTTTATATTTTTTTTTTAATTTTTTTTTCAATGTTTATTTTTATTTTTGGGACAGAGAGAGACAGAGCATGAACAGGGGAGGGGCAGAGAGAGAGAGGGAGACACAGAATCGGAAACAGGCTCCAGGCTCCGAGCCATCAGCCCAGAGCCTGACGCGGGGCTCGAACTCACGGACCGCGAGATCGTGACCTGGCTGAAGTCGGTCGCTTAACCAACTGCGCCACCCAGGCGCCCCAAGTACTCAGATTTTTTTAAGCATAATTTTCATTTAGGATCTTCAGAAAATCCATGGGACAGGTGGGGAGGGGGAAAGTGACAATGTTGTGCAATAAAAGATCCTAAAAATCCCCTCTCCCATCTCTGCCATTCTCCAGAGTCTCCTTACAGAAAGCATCTGCTCCCCACAAACCCTCTGATTCCATCCCAGCTTCCATCCGTTCACATGCCCTGAAACACTCCACTTTCCTTTTTCTCCTCTCCACCTGACCTGCCTTTTATCCTTACAGACTTCTCTCTCTTTCTAGTGAACGCAGGATTTGGTCCTTTCCGATTCCTGCTTCAGTGAAGAATTTCCATACAAAGGAACTAATATATTATTTACTCTGAGGTATTGAGATAAGCAACGTGCTGATAGATTTGAACACACTGAGATGATGGAAATATTCATGCTGTCCAGGTATACCTACAGAACACACATCTTCCGAAACTTAAGCACGAGTTCTCAAAAGCATGGACACAAATTTTCCAAAGTCTGATATTTCCTCTTTTGCAATTTTGCTAAATCTGACTTTGAACACTGATCTAATAATTCCTTAGCTATGTATAGAATAAGTTCACACTTTCTGACCATTTTTCATAAGAAAAACTGATTGGTGGGGCACCTGGGTGGCTCAGTCAGTTAAGCGTCCGACTTCAGCTCAGGTCATGATCTCATAGTTCATGAGTTTGAGCCCCCACTGGGCTCTGTGCTGACAGTTCAGAGCCTGGAGCCTGTTTCAGATTCTGTGTCTCCCTTTCTCTCTGCCCCTCCCCGGCTTGCTCTCTCTCTCTCTCAAAAATAAATAATAAACATTAAAAAAATCTTTTTTAAGAATAACTGATTGGAGCCTTATACCAATTCTACAGGGCCACAAAACTGTGTATTGTCATCTCAATTCCATATGAGGCATTCTTTGCTCTAGTAGAGCCATGAGCATGATAAGCAGAACATCCGATTCCTCTGCAAATTACAGCAACAAGTATTGAAAGTTTATATACTTTCAATATATAACAGTGAGGAGACTACATTCAAGAACATATACATTAATTTAAGATGCATATTACATCATCTATAAGAAGTAGACATATAATACATTATGCATCTACAGAGATTTATGCTTTAGGACACACTTTCATATCTGCTCCTCCATGGTGGAGGCTGTCTTACTTGCTTTGTCCCCTGTGACCCTGCCACACTGGCTGGCCCTGCTCAGATCCAGCTGCTACCTGGCAGAAAGAACAATGCCTGCGGCCATGCACCATGCTGGATGGCACCTCACCAACCCATTACAACCCCAGGAGACATATTATGAGAGGAGTTCTTGGTGAAGCAGAAAGGGAGAACAAATGGAAAAGTAAAGAAGAAAGGCCAAGCCACAGGAAGTTCAACTGACAGAGTTGCTCTCTTGTCCCAGAAAATGTCCCAGTCCTCACGGAGGTCTGGCTCTTCAATTCTGAGGCAGCTTCCCAGCTATGGACTCTTTCAGGTCAGCCCCACCACCGAAGAGCCCAGGACATTTTATTGTCCTTTAAGCTTGAAAGAGCCAACACACTGGTTTTATGAAGTGAAATGGTATTAAACTTTCTCCAGATTAATCAGAAAAATCCAATCTTTTCTTTTATAATTGAGAAAGAGATGGTAAAAATAGTAAATATCAAGTGTTTCAGTATTGGAAGGGAATGGTTTTATTTTCCTGAACAAAAATTCTGTTTTCCACTACTGAAGGAGAGAAAACCTTTAGAGAGAACGTGCTTTCAGCTTCTCTTCTCTTCCCCACCCTAATTCAAATATCTGTGCAACAAACAGAGCAAACAACACGGTGTTGGCCAGAAAAGGACCAAGTACACAAGGTGTATGCAATTTCACAAATTGGTCAGTTTTATTTAGGCCACTTTCGATTTTCATTTAAAACCGATCACATTTCATTTATTTTACCATTATTTCATTTACTGTATCAACATGCTGCTAAATTTGCTGAGTCTAAACAGAGCCTGTAGCATCCAAGGATCGGGGGCCAGATACTAGGTTCAAGTAGACCTGGCAAGTGTGGCTTGATATCCAGTGGCCTCCAGGCTCAGTGTTAACTTTCCAACACAACTCACTCTCTGAGTGAGTCAGCTCCTATTTTGTGAAACCATGGTTTATGTTAAAGTCACCCTCAAGGCTTTGCTGCCCCTGCAGGGAAATATACAAATAAATATGAATAAACAAATCAGTAGGGAATAGACCATCTTGTACCTAAAATGTATATGACCCATGTGTATGTTTTTCTTCTGTTCCAGCTGGTTGCACGTGTATTTGGAATATGTGAATAATGAATCAGGAAGCAATGGTTCTTGTTTTCAAGGAGGCAAAACATCACTTCTTATCCATGTCCGTGTCTAAGAGGTTACTTATCGATAAATGTTGTTGCCACTTAGCATTCTGCCTGACCCCATGACAGCAGGCAAAGTATCTCCTTCTCCCCGACCCGTACTCACACCTGGGTGTAGGAAGCTCCTACGTGCCGTTAGTTGCAAACACGGTGTCTGTTTAAAAGATGATAAGTGAGTTATTCCAAGATAGGAAGCTCTCCTTTCCCCTCAACACCTGCATAAAAGTGCCAGGGGTATTTAAAACAAGTGGCTTGGTATTTATTTCCAAATACCAATAGAATTACTGCTGCAGCTAGATAAATACCACGTGACGTGAAGGATAACAAACATTCTGCTGTGGCCTTCGATAGATCTGAGTTTACAGAGATTAAGGCAGACAACACTGAGAAACTCAGGCAAGCGAAGAACTTCAGATTTAGATGTGACTTCCTCCCAACACTGTGAAAAGCAGTGGGAAATTAAAAAAAAAAAAAGGAGTAAATGTCAAAAGCTTTGTAAAAATAATTTGGAGAAAATACTAATATAGCTGTTAGTGTTTAAACACCTCTGGAAGTGGATTTTGACTCAGACAATGAGAAGTGGATTTTGGAACTGGGCCACTGAGACCAGTCTTTAAAAGTACATGACATTGGTGGTAGCAGGCGCGGATCTAGTAAGAAGATTTCGGGGGCATTGCTAGCTGAAAGGATCTCTCTTATTTGCTGTTAAGTAAAATTTCTCCATCACAGCTTTATTTCCATGGCTTATAGTTTGTTTCTCATTAACAGGCCTACGTCTCTGAGGAAAATGTTATTTACCCTTTGGTGAAAATTATATTGTTATTTCCCCAGGATAACTTTCAACTGGAATGTGGGAGGGGAAAAAGAGCAGGAGACTTTGTCAGCTATTATTTAAGCAGAAACATGTCTCTTTTTACATTGCGATCCCCAAAATAGCCATCATAGTTTAACTATGGAAACTCATTTTTGCTAAAAGTTCCATTCTTACTGATGTACATTCACAATTTCTGTTACCACCAGGAATGTATAATACTTAATGGAATGCAAATGAATAATGAAATGAAAAAATTAACAATACATTTTCTGGGGCTCTAAGATTGCACCATAAGTTAAGGGGGGAAAATCCAAGGTTGGGGGTCAGGGCCCTCATTCCAGTTCCGGTTCTGCCTCAAAATGACCACAGGCAAGATTTTTGATATCTCTGGGGCTGAACCCTCTCCTCCCTATAAAAAATAAATAAATACATAAGGCTTTTATGTCTTTCTGCTCTACCTGTCTCCCAGGATGCTGGGAGAATAAAAATTAACACAGAGTCACAAACTTTGAAAAGTTAAAAATACTATCCACCTGAAAAACGACTTATATTAAAACCATAACTAAGGGGCGCCTGGGTGGCGCAGTCGGTTAAGCGTCCGACTTCAGCCAGGTCACGATCTCGCGGTCCGTGAGTTCGAGCCCCGCGTCAGGCTCTGGGCTGATGGCTCAGAGCCTGGAGCCTGTTTCCGATTCTGTGACTCCCTCTCTCTCTGCCCCTCCCCCGTTCATGCTCTGTCTCTCTCTGTCCCAAAAATAAATAAACGTTGAAAAAAAAAATTAAAAAAAAAAAACAAAACCATAACTTGGAGTGCACGCTCTTCCAGAGGGCACTCTGGCTTTTGTGTTCCCTGTTACCAAAAGACAAAGATGACATAGCTGTATTTCTATGAATTTTCATCTGTTCTTATAAGAAAACTGAGACTGACCAACATTTTCATACAGTTAGAGATGGTTCTCTTTTTGAATCTGTATGACCAAGAAATCTAAAATATTAATTTGACTCAAAATCTTGCAGTGTTTCAATTCACATCAAAAATCTATACAGAGCAGGGCTTTCATTCTTTGAGGAAATCTTTTCTGAATGCCTGCCATGCACTAGGTTTGATGCTGAGCTCTGGAAATAGAGATACTATAGGAGGCATTCAGTAAGTATTTGTTGCAAATTATTTGGACCCAAATGGGAATGAAAGAGCATTAAGAGATATTGTGAGGGGTGCCTGGGTGGCTTAGTTGGTTAAGCACCCGACTCTTGGTTTTGGCTCGGGTCATGATCTCGCAGTTGGAGAGTTCAAGCCCCACATCCATCTCTGTGATGACAGCCCTTTCCCTACTCATTCTCTCTCTCTCTCTCTCACTCAAAAATAAATAAACATTAAAATAAACATTAAAAATAAACATTAAAAAAGAGAGAGATTGTGAATTAGTAAAGGTCTTCATTGCAGACTACTTTTTTAAAAAAGAGTTTATTATTTTCAAATATGACCGTAACTCAGATTGAGCTAACAAAAGTAACTGTTAACTATTATCAGAATTAAACAGATGTTACACACAATTAGGAACTCTATTTGAACATGTATATAAATGCTTTTAAAATAGTCAAGAAATGTTTAAAATAGTCAAGAAACTTTACTCATCCACCATTTTGTCCACACTGTTAATTTATATATTCTTATAATTGACAGAGAAAAAAAATTCAACTGTTTCTACCTAAGTAATCAAAATTTCAATATAGGTAGAGACCAAACCAAATCCATACATCCTGTTGGGTTTCTGTGTCTCTTCTACACTCTGCTCTTTGATTCTATTCACATCACATTTAGAACTTCCTTCTTAGTTATGCTTGTGATTAACTGTGAAGCTCCCTGGACATAAGAAGCGTACAGACACTCAGTGCTCCCATCAGAAGACTTCCTCACTGTCCAAATTATAAACATTGACGTTCTCACTTAGAAGACAAAAGAGGATGAGTGAGGAATGCAATTGAAAATAACTTAAAGCCTTCAGGGCTTTTTAAAGGTTTAATAGTTTCTTTTTAATGTTTATTTATTTATTTTTGAGAGAGAGAGCACAAGCGAGAGAGAGAGAGAGAGAGAGAGAGAGAGAAAGAGAGAGAGAGAGAGAGAGCGACAGAATCCGAAACCCACCTCCAGGCTCTGAGCTGTCAGCACAGAGCCCAACGCGGGGCTGAAATCCAAGAACTGCAAGATCATGACCGGAGCGGAAGTCAGACAACCAACTGAGCCACCCAGACGCTCCTTAAATGTTTAATAGTTTTAATCATTATGTTCACAGAGACCTATAAATTGTATCAGCACCAAAGAAGATCCTGCCCTATATCATTACTTTATTATTAATAAACTTTTGTTTGTTGAAACTGTTTCATGTAAAAATAATTGAGACACAGCAGGCCATCTGCAATTTTAACAGACATTGTTTTGCTGCTGGAAGCTTCTGCCAGGGTGTCATCTACACCTGACCCACAAGTACATTTTGTTACCGAAGGAAGAACGGGCATCGTGTTAGGATTCCCCTTTTCATGGACCCCAAAGAAGGAGGAAAGACTTCTACTGATTTAGAAGTTTGAAAGCAAGTGAAAAAAGCTTTTCACTCCCCAAAGCATTCTTCTTGTTTAGAACACGAAGCAATTCAAATTCACTCCCCAGAATATCAAATCAGATCATTTAAGAGGAGGGGGGAAACAATTTAAGGAAAAAGTCTGAAGGAAGCCATGTGTCATTAATTCAGTTATAAATTATTAGCCGAAAGCAGCCTCTCAGCATTTGTATTTGATGAACAAAAATTGATTGCTTCAAGGGCATTTCAGTCCTTTTGATGTTCCCATCTTTTAGCCCACCGCAAATCTGAATCCTTAACAGAATGATTATAGCATTATAGTAATCCTGAGAGCCAATACGAAAGGATTTGCAAGAGCAACGGAGATCAATAGTTTGAAAAAAGAATGTCTTTTTGAATCGACAGCGCTGTCTCGCCTGATCGTGAACCTGAACAAAATAAGTGGGGCCTGAGTACACAAGCCATTGCTCTGGCTGAGCAGAGCTGCCGCAAGGAGTCGGGGCCCAGCGTGCTTGAATAGGCCTGAGCGCTGAATATTTCTAAAGGATTAAACTCCAACTAATGGCAACCCAAAGATATTTTGCAAACAATCGGCCTCTCCCCCAAATAGTTAAGATAATACATTATGGGTCCCAGTTTTGTATTCAAAAGACTGGGTTCAGCTACAGGTTCAACATTTGCTTTTGCACAGAGTTTGAGATTATGGGAAATTGGATTAGAGGTAACGTTGTCTTAATGGCTATCTCCTCTGGGCCACTTTGAAATCAAGGATCCGCCGCAGTATTTCAGCGTAGACTGGAGAGAACCCTGTCCTTAACGTGCAACATATTAGAAAACCCAATGGGCCAGAATTGTTTAAAGACACAATCGCCTGCTTCTATGGGATTTCCAAGTTGTAACATCATTTGATACCTCAAAAGACAGAGAAAGGCAGCTGACTGTTCAAGGCTCCTTGAACAATTCGAGGATTAGCATAAAATTATACATAAAGGAGGGTAAGTACAGAAGTGGCACTTGCTCACCACAGTAGGGGCATTGTTAGGAAACGCAAATGGACTCAGTGAAAGTGTGAAGGCATCTTAACATTGTCTGAGGACCTGCATGTTTTAACATTGATGTATATATCTTCCAGTTCTTTGTTTCCTCAACAAGAGGCCAGCTTAGTCCACTGGAGAGAGGCGTCAGGAGATTTCAGATGGCACACATCTGGAGAACATCCCATGGAAAATTGTGAATGGCTAAGTAATCTCTTTCAGTACCAAGACAAGGAGTGGTAATTTATGGTTTAACAGACTACGAAACCTGACATTAATTCTGAATAACAAACCTTAAACCAAATGATTTGGAAGAGTAGAATATACTACAGTGATTAACAGAAGGAAGGCAATTATTCCGAATGACATGAGTTTCACATTGTCTCAAAGAGGGAAAAAAAAAAATCTTTTCTCCGTCAGAGCTCATGTTTTCGGCCACTCCATGGGACGGCCTCGCCGGCCCCGCTCTGCTGTGATGCCATTGATCCGCACGTTGTCCGCATCTATAAGAGTGGCTCAAATTAAAAGCATGTTAAAGTCACAATCCCCGAGAGGTGTGCTGGAGCAGATTACACATTTTATTTGGAGGCCATGCATGATAACATGTGATCCTTAAAGTTAACCTTTTTTTTTGAAGCTGTTTAAAATGTTTTGTAGCTGTTCTTGTCTAAACGAATCAAAAGAAGGATAAGCAGGAACTGGCATAAATAATAGCTGCCTTAAAAGGGGGCAGCAAAATTGATCGTTCTACAAATGGCAGCCACCTGTACCAGGAAAACTCAAAGAATGAGAATAAGTATTTGAAGAGAAAGAATAATTGGAGATGTGACAGCAAGGAATAGAAATCACTCCCCAGAAGGTGTTTAAAAAGCTCTTCTCTCTCCTACTTAATCACTGTTCCCTGAGGCCCATAAATTAAAATGCAGTGCATATGTTATATGCATTATAAGTATGAATACTTATGTTATCTAAAGCATCTTAACTTTGCCCAGCTTGTTTTCATACTGCCAGAGTCAATTCCATTAATGACCTAAGAACAACAAGATCTTCCAGGGAACTGTTCTGCATCACATCCTCTTACAATTTTATTAAATTAGCATATTGATGGTCTGTTACTTAAGGCCCTCTTATTAATGCCTAAGCAAAATCTTGAGTTCTCTAACTAATATAGATTTATAATTCTTTCCTTTAGCAAGGGTATAACAGATATTTCACTAAATTTTGGAAGAAATTGGTAAAAAAAAAAAAAAAAAAAAAAAAAAAGGTAAAGCTCTTGCTGGCAATTTATCTCCAGGAATGAAGACGGTGCCACTTGAGGTAGCCAGTTTAGATCTAGCTTTGTTACATTAACACACATGTTTTAAAGGTATCTATGGTTAGGAAAAGAAATGCAGCTTCCTAATTGTTAAAAGGACGAAAACTATTTAATTCTAAATCTTCAGCAAATTAGGAGTTCAATTCAACCACTATGATAGGCATCAAAAGGCCCTGTCATAGAGATCTGAAGGCGAAGGAGATATGTCAAGGATTTTGAATTTAGTAGGGTAACCTATGTGTCCCCAAATGTGCCATTAGTACTATTGCTTCATTATCGCCAATGTCACCTAAAAGCTGGTACCAATAAAAAATATGTGTTATTCCGAAGGGATTTTGGCAGCATTCATAAATGGAAGAGCCATACGGAAGCAATGAGAGAGCAGGACAAGCCAAGCGACACCAGGCAATGCCAATCTTCCCTGAGGACTTCCCTTAGGACAATACACCCATGGAACACTTGTGCCATGGAACGCTTGTCCTGAAAAACGTTCTCCACAGAAAAAGGATTCCATGGTCAACTTGTTCAGGAATGACTACAACTCTACACCAATTGGAGAATCACAACGTGTACCATTGTATAAAGTCTTTAAGACGCCTCAATAAAGAAAAGAGCTGAACTGGGTTTAAATTCAGTATTTCACAGGATATTTGAAAATGGAACTTTTTGTATTCATTACACTCATTAATATCTGAAAACAAGAGTCCTAAGGAATATACTTTGGGAAATTCGGCGATAGCCACCCTCCAGACTGGGTTCGGGGCTGACCCAAAGTGAGGATTACTCTGCTTTGAGATTCGACTTTAGTTGATGCCAGAAATGTTACACAGTTTCTTTCTTAAACATGAATTAGCACTCTTACAAATATTCTTCACAGAATTTGAAGCATATCTCAAACACTGGGTTAGAAATAAATGAATGTAATCAATCCTCATTTATTAAACTTTCAGCGCAATTATAAAATTAGACTAATTCTAAATTTACATCACTAAACCAGATGAAATGTTCCAAGTGTTCCAAGTGTTTAAAAGTTCTGTTTGGGGCACCTGAGTGGCTAAGTCAGTTAAGCTTCTGACTCTTCATTTTGGCTCAGGTCATGATCTCGTGGTTGTGAGTTCCAGTCCCATGTCAGGCTCCATGCTGAGTATGGAGCTTGTATGGGATTCTCTCTCCCTCTCTCTCTCTCTCTCTGCCCCTCCCCTGCTCATGTACTCACTCCCTCTCTCTCTCTCTCTCTCTAAATAAATAAATAAACCTTTAAAAAAATCTGTTTGAAAGATGCATGGAGATCAAGTTCCACTGAACCAAAAATGAATGAATGAATGAATGAATGAATGAGTGAATGAATGAATAGCAATAGAATGACAGAGGTCACAGGTGAGCAGTGGGTGCCTTTGGGTTGATGGTAATGGGCTTTTGAACTTGAATTGAAATCATCACTGGTCAGAACAAAGAGTCTTTAAGGTATTTGATTGCTATTCAACTACCTTAAGTAAAAGCTGAATTAATTATATAGACAGAAATGTTTCATAAAACTGAGGGGCAAGAATACAGCTGGAACTGCCAAACCATCTGGAATTCTGTAGGTCAGTTCTCTTCAAATATCTCTGAATCACATCTTGTCTTTCTTTGCTCCATTTTTTTCTGTCTCTGCAGTCAGGCTTTTTCTACTTCTCTGCACCAATGGTCCAATATGCCGGCCCCATGGCTCCCAGGTTTACATGTTACAGTACCAGCCACATGCAGTGACTAAAAGTCTTAGTCTCAACGTCAAACTTTTGAGAGAAAGAATGGGATTGGTCCATTTTAGGTAAGATGTCCTGACAGCATTGACTACAGAGATAGGTGACAGCATATAAGTATGACCACCAAAGGCCTACCCTGTGGAGCTGAGAGAGGGTTCCCAAAGAGCCATAGATAGCACAGGGGTTAAGGAGTTGGCATTGTGAATGGTTTCACAATGTGTCTTGAGAAAACAGGCCATACAGTCCTACAGATGCAGGAAGATTACCAAATGCCATTACTAATACTAATAATGGAAAGGCCTAAGGCGCAAATTAAGGAGCAGAATTGCAGTGGTTTGTAGAATATCATAACCTCACTTCCGAGAAGAAGATGTAATGAGCAACTTCTTCCCCTTCTGTATGACTACATGAACCAATTTTTAATAAGAAAAATGCTTTAGGGGCGCCTGGGTGGCGCAGTCGGTTAAGCGTCCGACTTCAGCCAGGTCACGATCTCGCGGTCCGTGAGTTCAAGCCCCACGTCAGGCTCTGGGCTGATGGCTCAGAGCGTGGAGCCTGCTTCCGATTCTGTGTCTCCCTCTCTCTCTGCCCCTCCCGCGTTCATGCTCTGTCTCTCTCTGTCCCAAAAATAAATAAACGTTGAAAAAAAAAACTAAAAAAAAAAAGAAAGAAAAATGCTTTAAAAATTATCTTTTAGATATGGTCCCACTTAATAGTAACTGCTAACATTTTCTGAGACACTGTTCTAGGTTTTTTAGGTGTAATAACTCAATTAATAATCTTGACAACCCCACAGTTAAGTATTAGTTTCATCCCCACTTTACAAACTGTGAAGCTGAGGCTTAAAAAGGTTAAGTAAATCTTCAAAGGTCACATAGCTAGCAAATGGCAGAGCTAGGTTTTCAACGAAGGGAGTCACAGTGGAGCCCTCAGACTAATCAGTCTGTTCAATCCAGAGGCCAGGAGAAAACCAGCACTACCCCGAGCTGAGTCACATATAACTAAGTGCCTCTTCCATGTAGTCTAGATATCACCCACCTTTCCCATGAAGTAAAATAAATACCTTCAAACCTAAAAATGCGCTTTAAATCAGTGCACTAACAAAGGCTAGGCAACATGTAAAATTCACCAACAACACAAGACTTTAAAAATTACTGCCTCCGAAAGCAGTCAGGCACACCCTGTACACCATATGTAGAGAAACACTCAATCCACGGGTCCTGGGAATTAGATTTTCCCTCGTTCATAAGAGTTGAGGAAGGATTAAAAGAGTTTGTGTTGGGGGTAAAAAGCTTTCCAACCAGGTTCGTTCACTGGAGTTAGAGGACAGTTAATTTTAAAATATGTGCACTTAAGAACAGCGTTTGATCTGCCAACAAGTAAACCAAGAATTTTCAATAAAATGGAAAAAGTTTTAAAGTCTGGAAGTGATATAAAATTGTCATGAAAAATAAAATGTTTCAGTTGTGTGATAGCAGCTTGGTGCCAGGTCTGATAGACACTGCAGGATCCAGAGATTTCCCAAACCAGGGGCATATGGCAGAGAATCGTCACGCATACTGGTCCAGGTATACTGGACCAGCCTTTTAGCATTCGACAGTTGGGAGGTACTGGAGTATCAGTTCTCCTCTAGCTTTAGATGGAAGGGAGAGAAGTTCAAGTAGTCACGAAGGGGTACCGGTGAAGCTCTCCTCTGTGTTTTTCAGAGTCATTGCTGCAATCCATGGACACACTGCCAGGTGACTTGGGTGGGATCTCGCTCGGATGGCCTCACATGGCTTTCAAAGAGCACATGTGCTGTCAATGAACACAACGGTTTTCGAAGAAGTGACTCTGCTCTTGACTGCACGGTTTTGTTTATGAAGTGCGAAGGCAACAAAAGATTCAGCAGCTGAGATGGAAAAACAAAAGTTGAAAGATTAGGAGGAAGGAGGGCTGCAGACACACATTCAGGGAGTGTGTTCCTAGGACAACACAGAAGCATCAGGTGAAAGAAGAAGTCAGGGTACGATTGGTGCGGGCTCCCTAGAGAAGAGCCTGAATGGCACATGGGGGCAAGAATGTGCAGCAGCAAGAGTGAAAATTCACTTTTCCTCTCTGGTCCTCAACAAACAAGCCTCCACATCAACCCCAGAGAACATAACTAAGTATTCTAGAAAGTTCCACCTCAAGACGAGGAGAAAGAAGTGCTAGAGAAACTCAGAGTTCCTGGAGTATAAACTATTCACAGACTAATTAGAAAGTCCTGATTTAGAAAATACCATGATTATCATATACGTGTGCTCTAAATGGGTTATCGGTTTTCAAAGATATGACTGCAAAACATTACACTCACTGCATTACATGAGATACACTTCTTTTTCCCTTAACGGTGTGGCAGCCCATTGAGAGTCTCATTCTGCTTCAGGCACATCATTTAGCACCATTTATCATTCAGCTGCAGATGTGTGAAATTGTTAGTTAGCACCATTCCCTCTGATGGTCTGTCAGATAAAAAACCAGCTTTCACTGTTTGCAATAGGTGTTCTCTATAGAAATTAATACATTATAACTGGAATCAACCCACAACTAATATTGATAGGTGAAGGACCCCTCAATACTCAGGAACTCCGTGCTTTAGGCTTGTACAGATAACATTCACGTTAAGTAGCTCCATTTCTCCCTCCCTCTCTTGCCCCTCTCACCCTTTTTCTTCCTGACTAACCTTTTGAGTACTTTTCCATGTTATCCCTTTTTAATTTGGCGTGCTTTCCTTATTATGCTTTCCTTATTTTCCCATGGATTGTGGCAAAAAATCTCTAAATATGAATGTAAAACTCAGCCCAGAAAGAATTGTTTGATAGAATTTGATAGAACTACTACTGGAAAGACCCGGGGCTGGAGGGGTAGGGAGTGGACTGGGGTGAGGGTGAGGGTGGGAGGGAAGGGAATGATTTAATGCTTTGCAGAAAAATCATTCTTCTCCACAAGCAGAAAGTATAACCCATTAGCATTCCAAACAGGCTGTTCAAAGCTTTCAAATGGCAAGGCTGAGCTGGTCTTGTCCTCTCCCCAAGCACACACATCCCAAGGGTGCATCCGACCTGGAGCCTCCACACACGCGGCTGGCACAGCATCTGGGATTTTATCACCACTGCAGAGAGTGAGTCGGGACAGACCCACTGCTGGTAACTCCAAATTTTTTTCGTGACTGAATGGCTTGATATGCACTAACTCGCATGGTATTCTTTGTAGTTGTTTTTTGCAGATATTTGCTCTTTCGACACGTTTGTATTACAAAGAAGAACATATGGCCCCCAAAAAAGCTATTTCTGTATGTACAGGCCCCAGAGTTTTCAGCTCTTTTTGTTTCTGATTTAGCTTTACAAAAAAACATCCCCCCTTTTTTTTACACTTTAAAGGTGTTTGTTTTTTTCCCTCTGCAAGGACCACATACAATCATACTTTAAAATTCCTTAAGGTCAATGGAGTTTGAGTGTATACATTTTACTTAGGAGATAAATAATGATCTTCAGGAGGCTTAGCAAACAAGTACAAAGAATGGATTCTCACGGAGCAAAAAGGTAGAGGGCTACACACAGCCACCTTGCCCCTCCTCAGGCATTTCTCCTGGCCTCCACCAGCCAAACTCACACAGACTCCTTCCATCATCATGACCAGAGCCTTGGCAATTGGGATTCAGAGGCTATACTCCCTTGACAGCTGGAGTGCAGAGAGTAACATGGGAGATGTAGAATTAATGGGAACAAAGAGTAACCCTGCCAAATCAAAAACAGAAAAGTGGGTAGATTCTATTGTGTAACGTTTCAGTTGAGGTATCCTGGCCCAGGTTGGGAAAAACTATAAAGTTGATGCATATGTATTTACATTGTTATAAGTGCTGAAATAGGTACCAGCGACCTAAGGACTGAGGTTTTCAGCTATGAAAATTAGTTACTTGTAGCTACATATCACAATATTTTTTATGATGATTGGGTAAAAAAATTATTTGAAGCTCACTTCACCCCATGATTTACCTCTAAAATGCAAAAATGATTATGATCAGTGCTATATTTCGAAGACAATATCAAAATTAAATGGTTAAAATGCATGAGCCTCAAGATCGTTCTATGCAGCTTTCAATCCTGGTTCTATCACTCACTAGTGATAGTCTGATAACTTATCCTCTCTAAGCTTCAGTCCTTGCATTTAATTAATATTCAATAGATGTTAGTTACTCACTATTTTGAATCATTTCTATATTGGTAAAGAAGCATTTATACTAGCTGTTTTTGTCAGGGTAAGCAATGTTAGCTGGTATAACAAACAATTCCAAAATTTCAGTGAGCTTAACACAATGAAACTGTTTTTCATTCACGTCACAGGACAAACTGTGGGGGTAATTCTGCTCACCAGTGTGGGACTCAGACTCTTCCTATCTAGTGGCTTCTCCACAGTCTATGGCCTTGGGGTCCATCACTGTATCCTCTCCATCTAGCCTGCAGAAAGAGAGTTCAGGTAAGTGCAGGAGATTTAGAGGGCAGGCTTAGAAGTAGCCTGTGTCACTTACGCGACTTTTTATGGACCATCTGCCCCCAACGAGATGCGAAGGGGCTAGAACATGTAGCATAGCATCATGAGCAGAGGAAAGGAGAACACAGTTCTGCAGAAACAAGGCCTCCTTATTCTTACTAGTCATCCTTGATACATCCTTAACATTGTTTTAAGCTCACTCAAGATGTAGAAATGAAAAGAGAAAACAATTATTTTATAGTCTATCAAAGTAATGCCATTATTATATATATTTATATATAATATTTATACAGTAGTATATATTTATGTACATATATTAAATATATAATAAATATATAGTAATATATAATAAATATATATCTATTAAATGGCAATTTATATATAATATTTACCTAGTAGTACCATTGCTATATGGCTCAGCCATAGTAGGTGTTCAATAAATGTTTGCGGTTTCATTAATTATTGTATATGAATTTACAAATGTTGGGCACATGAGCCAAATACTCTGTGTGAAACTTTAAAATATTCTTTCCACAGGTCTCTCAAAACTTGTGTATATATTTCACATTCTCCTTTTATTGGGCTCAGGAAAATAGAATATTCTTCACAGTAAAAAGACAAACCAAATTTCCAGAACAATATCAGGTTCTATATATTCTAATAATCTTACTGCTTATTTCTCCTGGACCTCATCTCTGCTTCTCTTTGTTATTTGGTTGAGAGTATAGAGAATGCAAAAGGGTAACGGTGTAGAGGTATTTGATGCAACCTGATAATGTTATTGTGTTATCAGTTAAGAACATGATCTTCACAATTTACCTATCTCATAGCTCTCATTCAAAAATGATCTAGAATTTCACCTATTTTGCAGAAGATCCTGAAAATCATTCAAATTGAGAGTATCATTTTAAAGAGAAATAAGTTTATGCCAACTAACCTTCACGAAACATAAACCTATAAATAGAAAATATTACGTGATTTAAATTTAAAAGTGACCTGTGTCTGTCAGGCCATTGAAATACACTAGCAAATTATTTCTTCCCTGGTGATACCCTACAAGAGTTAACTCAGAAATGTGTCAGAAGTTATGTTTGTTTTATAGAGGCTATAGTTATCAATGGGGGAGATTTTTCACTCCAAAAAAGAACACGAGTTGGTTTTTATAGAAAATTTTACTTTTTGAGTCTAGGAGAATTTGTTTCAATCATTTTCCAGCAAGAAGAATAAGCTACCTATATAATGTTGACAACATGGTGTCATGAAATAAAATTGAATTAAGCTTTCTAATACCTTATGATAAGAAAATACCAGCTAACCCATCCTGAGTACTTACTACATGCCAGATAGTTTCTAGATCCTTTAGGGGAGGCGCTATTATTGTCTTCATTTTACAGTTGGGAAAATGGAGACCAGGAGAAGTTAAGCAAATTGTCTTAAGGTCACAGTGCAGTTTGGAACAAAGCTGGAATTTGAATAGGGAACCTTGCTCCAGGGTCCAAGTGGTCAACTGAAACCAGTCCTAAACAACTAAGGGATGTAGAATTCTCTGAAACTGACAGTCAATGTAATGTGTTAAATATTTCTCATTCCTTTTCTGTGTTGAAAGATTACCACTTGGTACTCTAAGCCAATAATTGGTGTCTACTCCTAAACAAAGGAAAAAGTTATGAGAATAAGTTACTTATTTACTAGTTATTTCCTGCCCCTCTCCTCACCAGAAAACCTCCCTCTAAAAGTGACTACATGCTCAGAGCATCGGACCGACTGAATAGTGTGGAAAGTTGGTGAGGGCAAAAAGAAACTAATAACCCAGTGTGTAATCTCCCAAACTGGGTTTGGGTGGGAGAGGATGACAGCACCGAAGGCTCTTCAGAAGTTCATGTTCACATGCCTCTTGAAAACAGCATCTCCTCTCCAAGATCCCTGATCCTACTTTCCATGGAGGAGTTGGCTTTGATGTGAAGTTGCACAGCAAGCGCCCAGGAGCAAGAGCCCCACACAGCCAGCCTCCTGGAGAGGGCGGGGAGCTGCTTCATGGAGGATACTCTCCCTCCTCAACACTACTGACACCGTCACCACCACCCTCCCCCCACCAAGTATAAGCAAAACTCAAGCTTACAGGCAAGCCACAGAGAGGATGCACATTCTCCAACTCTTGTAGCGTCGGGTAAATGGATAACGGATGGATTGCAAGAGAGGATATTCAAATGTTCTTGGTTCTTTTTGCTTTTCTCAGTTGGTGCTTGCCATGAAACGAGTGAAAACCTTGTTCCTTTTTATTTTTTGCACACTGAAGGGTATTAACCTTTTATGGAGGGGAGATGGATTGGTCTTTTTGAAGTGCTTGCTTTGCTATTATAGCTCAAAGAAAGAAATCAGTTCCGCATTAAGCCGAGTCTCTCATCGTAGCCTGGGAGGCCAGAGGGACGTCATGTTTCCACTTTCTGAACTTAAGACACACAGCTAAGGGAAAGTCTTGGGATATCTCAGGTCTGCTCAGAGCCACTTGCAAATTAGTAGTAGCTATAATCGGATCAAAACTACCCAACTGTTATTGGTTGCTAAATGGGTGCAGCAAGGAGAAGCCCTCTTGCCCCCAGCGGTAAAAATGCCTCAGTCAGACACAGATGAAACAAAAGTGAGACAGTCTCTCAGGCCTTACAGTCTGTAGCTTTTACTCAAACTTTCCAAATTGTGGCGTAATGAGAAAACTTGGAAAACCACTTGAGAAATGCACCCAGACACTCAGATTGAATGAGCAAAGCGCTGTCCTCCATTGGTCTTCTCCGTCACTACGTCTGAAAGCTCTGCGCGTTCCTTGCTTCAACTGTGCAGATTAAGTTCCACAATGAGACACAAACTCTTCCTGTTCTCTCTCCCACTCCCCTTCTCTCCCTCAAAACTCTCTGGCCACCCACCTCACACTCCCACTTTGATCTACTCATCATGGCAGCCTCACAGCCACTGTGAGAGTGTAGCTTTTCCCAATGCACCCGAGGGGCAGGGCTCACCACCCTGATACATGTCCACAGCTTTAATCACAACCCAACTGTAGTAGTTCATCTTTGGTGCCAAAAGAAAAGTCTGGGAAGTGACCTAGAGTAAGTCATTTAAAAATCTCTGAGCCCCAGCTCCCCCATCTATCAAATGAAAATAATAAGGTATAGGAGGAAAACAATCATGAAAATCTACGACAGGTTTCTGGGCTTGTTGTGGTTCCTCTTTCTTCCGTCTATCAGGTGGCGATGCACTCCACGCTCTGAGCACAGTAGAGTTCTGCTTACATACTGGGCCAGTTATCCAACCAGAAGTGTTCACAGCTGTGAAGGACACCTCACTGAATCGCTAATTATCTATAAAAACTTAAATGTTCATTTGCTGTCACATTTCTTAAAGCTTTTACTTTCAGCAGTAGGGGAATAAATAACATGAAGATAGAAAATGGGTTGATGACATCATTACCCCAAACTTCATCCCCTCAAAGGGTTTTTTTCATTGTTGACATCTTGGCCAAAGAACAATATATCCTTTAGAAGAGGAGGAGACAATGATAAGTGACCTACTGCCATTTCTCCACTTTTTCTTCATGATGGCTCCCTGTCCATCTTTGGTAGGAGGCTACCTCTGGGACCCCAAGCAAAATCCTATCATTAGAGGTAGAAAACAGTAAATTTCTTTTTCCACTCTAGGCATCACAACAGCATATTTTATAGTGGGCTGCAGATGCTAAATTATTTGAATCTTCGTTCAGATGTTCCTAATTTACATTGTCTGTGGCAAATAAAAAGATAAGTACAATCCATATTGCAAATGCATCATACTATGATAAATCTGTAGCCTTCTTTCTCTGGGTCTTCTCCACCTCGTGGAATTTATATTGCAGTCATAATAATGTCAGATCTACACTATGAATATCTTCCTGCTAATTATGCCTAGTTTTTAAAACAGTGCCCATTTATGAAGACAGTATTATGGCATTCTTGATTATACCCTAAATAATTCTGTAAACATAAAACATGCTGAATAATATTGGAATTCCACTAAAGAACTACAATAAAAATAAAACTATCACATACATTCCAACATTGTTTTCTTTTTATGAAGAATGCTTTTGATGAGATGCAATGTCCTTTAAAACTCCTGAACTAAAAACATCCATAAATATTCATTCTGACATCAGTTTAATCCTAGAAATATACATTACAGAATTTAGCTCAAAGAACAATATCAAAATAATCATGACCACAATAATCATAGTACTAATCATAATAAGTAATATTGATTGAGTACTCAGCTAATTATGCCCTAGGTATAATTAGGCCATGCTTCCCTGCTTTGAAGATATTATTTTTTAATCCTTTTATCAATCCTTTCAAGGAGGGACTCTTCTTTTCCCCCATTTTATGGTTGAGGATACTGAGACTTGGGGAGATCAAGCACTTTGCTCAAGGTCACATGGCTGGTGTGATAGAATGTGATTAGCAAGACTTGGCTTGGAGGTCTATTTAAACTGCTTGTTTTTGTGAGTCCTCAGATTGCAAGAAAGAGCAGAGATGGTGGAGTGTTTCTCCAGCTAGGCTTTCAGCCTATCTCATCAACTTTTTTTTTTTTTTTTCATGCATGTAAAAGACCCAGAAGGCAAACTTACACTGTTGGGTGTTGCAGGCAGGGTCTCAGTGGCTACAGCATTAATGTAACGTAAATGTCCGAGAATCAGGCTCTGATTCGAGATCAGATGCGTTGGTATACAGGATACAACTGGATGACCTACAAGACTGCTTGTTGTTTCTCTCCTAATGGTCCTAACAACCCAACCCTGTTCTACTTCACTTACTGTCACTGAGTTCAGAACCTCTCCACTCTAAGAGCTTCTCAGAACACTGGCAGCAGCAGCAGGGTCCCCGCCTCCACTGTCTCTTCAACATGATCTTACGAAACCAAGGCAACTGATGAGGATGTTCTTCTGACATTGAAAAATTTTGATTCAATTTCCAAAGCTTAATTTATACCCGTCTTGGCCAAGGTTATGATCCTAAAGAGAATGTTCAGGCCAGCAGCATGGAACAGAGTCGGGGGTGGGGGAGGGGATTGTTACTCTGCATCTGTGATGGTCACCAGTACCTACGACATGCATGTAAATCTGGAGCAGTGCTGTGGTTTGACAGGAAAGTGGAGAGTGGGTTCTGAGTACCTGGAATTAAAAGTATTCAATTTCTTTCAAGTGAACAATCCTAAACCTGGTGAACAACATTAATAATTAAGATATACATGTGCTAGAGACACTAAAATGTAATTTACTCTCTTTGACATTCAAAATGTAATTTACTCTCTTTGATGTTACAAAAAAAGACAATCCAAATTTCCCTATAATTTAACTTTTAAAATCTAATGCAGTAAAAAACTGAAAGGCTAATAGCTTCATTAAAAACTACATTTATCCCCACAAAATTATCTCAAATCTTAATGTAATCAAGTGACCTGGCAACTTCTATACAAGGCAAGTTGCATGAATCGCCTCTGTGCTACTCCATACTCCAGGACATCACCACAAATAAAATCTTACACTTAACGAAAAGAGAATGATTCCATGTGCCTTGGGGAAAATTGGAAGCATTAGCAGAGATCTGTGCAAATGAATTTTTTGTGACCAATTATAACTTATTAAATAGGACTTGGTCTGAAATGAATATTGCAAGGTTTGGGGTACACTAATTTTTCTTAATACTTAAAAGGTTTATATCCTTCACAGATTTTTTTCCAGGGGATAAGTGAAAACGAAAATCCAGTTCAATTCATTTCCTCCGATATAGCACACTAGGACTTCCTCATTTAAACCGCAGACGACATCCTCTCTAGTCTCCTCCTCCCCTGAGCCTGAACAGAGGGATACTCTCTCAATGTATGCTCAGCCACCAGCTACCACAAGTCACTTAAGTAAACACGGAGGCACCTTGGTGAAAGCAATTGCATGGTCTGAATACCATCAACTGACACTTCTATTCAGTGACCCTCTCAGGTCTCAGAAATGGTCTTTTCAAATTCCGGGTCTTGAGATATTGATTTCAATCAGCAGCTTTTCCTAAGAGCATCATTTCAAAAATAGCCCTGTCACTATTTCTACTATCTCATCTCAGTTTCATCTGGGTTTTGTATTCCTATTTGAAACCATTCAGCGAGATGACACCAGAGGGCTTTACTGAGGCATTGATTCAACTTCATGCATAAGCAATCGAATTTATTCTTCTGTATATGAGAAAACATTAATATTTAAGTTTATAGAAGGAGCTTTCAGGTTTGAACAGGCCATTTGCTTTTTTTTCCTCTTCTTGTAGAAATAAAAAGGCCAAATTAGACCACTCTCATTATAAAAATTCTCAAGCTTGCTGCTAAGCTGGTGACTTAACAAATCAGCATCAACTCTGCCCTTTCAGAACATATTCGAGATGAACTGGGGAAAACAGCAAAAAAAGATGTGTGGGATGTGTGCCCACATGGAAGTAAAGCAGAAACATGAAATAATGAATTATAATTTCAATATAAATTTCTTACAGATGGGTCCCTGACATCTATCCAATATTAAGTTTCTCTCAAGTTGTAATTATAAGCTGTCCAACAAATATTTACTTAATGACAGTAATCAAAAGAAGGTTGACATGCATCATTTCACTTTGCAGTGAGAATGTGGAGGCTTAGGGTCACCCATAATCGTATCAGTTGGAAAACTCTTATATTGCCCTGATAACTCTCCCATGACAGATAAATTCAGGTTATTTTTCTATTTCAAAGGGAAAAGGAAAAGAGCCGATCTTAATTACTTTCTCTGCTCTAGCCCTGTGATAAATACTTGATATATGTTCTTTCATTTCATCTTTATATAGACCTTTAGAGGAAGTAATATCACATTTTACAAATGAAGAAACAGACTGATATTAAGTGTCAGCTTGCATCACTTAGTAAGAGGTGGGATTAGGATTTGAATCCAGTTCTTCAAAGCACAAATAGAGGCACAGTTTTAGCACCTACTACGTACCGAGTGTTATGTGAGATGAGGGGCATTTACAGCTGAACAGCATTCGGTTCCTGCCCTCAAAGAGCCCATATTCAAATATGGACAAATGCAAGAAGCTGAGGACAACTGAAAATACAGAGGAAAAGTTCTGAAGTTAAACATTAGCACACTGAGTACAGAGTATATGAAAAGAATAATGTGAGCAGGTTTCGGCCAGGAATGCAGGATTTTTCAACACTTGAAAAGAATGTTTCAAATTAGGAAATTAAGAAAGAAACATATTATCATTTTAAATACCAAAATAGCATTTGATAAAACTGAGTATCTGTTATTGAGGTTTACAAACTTACTAATATATTAAGTCAAAAATAAATAATTACGGGGGCTCCTGAAAGGCTCAGTCTGTTAAGCGTCCAATTTCGGCTCAGGTCATGATCTCATGGTTGGTGAGTTCAAGCCTGGCATCGGGCTCTGTGCTGACAGGTCCGAGACTACAGCCGGTTTCAGATTCTGTGTCTCCCTCTCTCTCTGTCCCTCCCCTGCTCATGCTCTGTCTCTCTCTGCCTCTCAGAAATGAATAAACGGTTTTAAAAATTAAAATTAGGGGCACCTGGGTGGCGCAGTCGGTTAAGCGTCCGACTTCAGCCAGGTCACGATCTCGCGGTCCGTGAGTTCGAGCCCCGCGTCAGGCTCTGGGCTGATGGCTCGGAGCCATCTGTTTCCGATTCTGGGTCTCCCTCTCTCTCTGCCCCTCCCCCGTTCATGCTCTGTCTCTCTCTGTCCCAAAAATAAATAAACGTTGAAAAAAAAATTTAAAAAAAAAATTAAAATTAATTAATTAATTAATTAATTGCAAATATAGAAAAATAAATATTCTTGTCAAAATCCAAAAGAATGAACTAAAAATTATTAGAAGTAATGAGTTAAATATCATTAGTATAAAATATACAAAAATTAAGCACTTTCCTATACACTATCAATTCCAAATGAGAAAAAAGTTACATAAAAAGATCCATGTGTTAGTGGATCACAAAATTATTCAGTATCAAAGAATAGAGCCAAGAAATACACAAGTCCTATTTGAAACAAGATAAGAAATTGTATTAAAGGATGAGAATATAGTGTCATATACTATTGGGGGGAGAGTCCACTTTTACAACATCTGTGGAGGGCAATTTGGTAGTATTTATCAAAATTGAAGATACCCTTTGACCCAGCAATTTTACTTTTAAAAATCTATTCTACTGAAATTTGTTCACAGATGCAAAAGGATCTATTTGCAGAGATGTTTATTATATATATATGTATATAATGTAAAAATAATAAATAAAAATTAGAAAGTAGATCTCTATCAAAAAGAGAATAAATAAACCATGACACATCCATACTATAAAATATTGTATGTTCATTAAAGAGAATAGAAGAGATATATAGAAACTGACATTGAAGGGTGCCTATAATACATTGTTGAATGAAAAAAAGGAGTTTGCAAAATTGTATTCTCTTTATTACTGTATACATTTCTGGATTATGTCAATTTTTAACTATTGTTTTCATAATTCAAGAAATATCCTATAACTCACAGTATGTTCTATAAATATTGTAACAGAAATATGAACCAAGCGCTGTGTGAGCCCAGAAAGGAAGTGTAAAACTTTCCCAAAGGGGAATCAGGCTTCAGGCATCGCATGAGATCTCAGTGCCCTGAAGGGTGAAGAGGAATTTTCCCAATAAAGATTAGTTATAAAGCAGTCCAGAGAACAGCCCGTGCCAAGGTCTAGGGGGGGTGAAAGTCATGGCACATTCCAGGAAGAGGTAAAACTCAGTACAGCAGAAACCTAGGGTATCTCGGGGGCCAGATGGAGCAATGACGGAGGAGGTAGTTTGTGGTTCAGTTGGGAAGCACCTAGTGTGACAAACCAAGGAGTTTAAATTTCATTCAGATATAATAGGGACACAAAAGAGCTTTCTAGGCAGATGAATGATATATAATCTGTAGAAGACCCCCGCCAACAGTGTGAGAGATACATTGTAGAGACAGGAGGAGGGAAATTGGAGGGAGAAGAAAGGGATTTTGGAAAAAGAGTAAGGAAGTCACATTGTGGTGGTATCTCATACAATGACAGGGGAAGATCTGAGAAAAGTGTTTTTAAAAATGGATCTGTGTCATGTAATATGTAATATGCATCAGAAATACAGAAAGAGACCTAGAGGCAAATCAGGGGGAAAAGTAGATTGGCGGGGGTGGAGAGAGGTGGGACACAAATGTGCTCATACTTGCCCTAAGCCAGGAACTGATACAAAGTATCACACGTATATCATCTCCTTTAGTATAGGAGTCATAGGAAAAAATCATTACGTGGATGATGAGGCTGTTCAAGTCTCAAAAGCAGAAGGTTGAAAGAAGTTGCAAACCCCCTCGCCCCAAGAAAAGAGAGAAAACATGAAGCAACTCTAACGATGTTTAAAGGATCCAGAGCCTTAACGTTGGGTAGCACCAGTCACAGGAAGTTTAATAATAACTGTGTTACTACAGTATTACAGAGGCCCCTGGATGACTCAGTAGGTTAAGTCTCTGAGTCTTGCTTTCCGCTCAGGTCATGATCTCACGGTTCCTGCCTTCTGCGCCAACAGCGCCACTGGGACCCGGCTTGGGATCCTCTCCCTCCTTCTCTCTCTCTGCCCCTCCCCCACTAGCGCGCACGCGTGCGCACATGCGCTGTCTAAATAAAATGATAATAATACTGTGGAATAAAATGAAATAACCTGAGATACATCATCGTCATCTCCAAAGGAGCATTTATTCACTCTTCTGACACATATTTACCATGTTTTTATGATTCATGGGACACAGTTCTGGGGCCTGGGGCTGCAGGTAAGTAACACAAGGACAGGGTACAGTCCTTGTTTTGAGGGTCTTTGCTGCTAATGAAAGGGTCCAGACAAGCACACCAGAGAATGTGAGGGGGTAACTGCCAAGTTGGCTAAGAACATCAACAGGGGAGTTGGGGATAAAGAGTCCTGAGGTGGGAGGGGATTGCGCTGGGGGTCAGGCAAGGGAGGTCACGGGAGGCAGGCTTCAGTGGAGGGGGAGTACTGGAGGAAGTGGAGGAGTGCAAGGGCTCTGGGATTCTCCCTCACCACCGCCCCAACCGTGAACCTCTACATGTGTTGTTTGTATTGGCAGTGGCTAGCTGAATGTCATACACGGAGGCACATGCTAAGTGTTAATTGGACGCTGACTGGATGATGAATGAGAGGAAGTGGAAAATGGCACAAGCATATTCTCAGAGCCAACATCTACTGAGCAGTTGCTCTGCGCCGCGGGCTCCACGGGCATGGCTTCTTCCAATGCTCAACAACAGCTTGTGGGGAATCCAAAGCCTTAACGTAATCTCCTCATTTGACAGAGCAACGTCACCTGGTTCATGGATAAGCAGGCAGAGAAATGCAAAGATACAGATATATTTTGAGATGTGGGGATAAGAAATTGAGATATTTCAGGAAAGCAAGGACCCCAGAGCCCTGGGTCTTCAACTCAGGGTAGGATTCAGATTGCCCTCCGAATTTAAAACAGCAGCTGTGAGAGGTGAGCCAAGAGTAGCTGAGCAGGAATGGGCTGATCTGGGAGTGTGTGTGTGTGTGTGTGTGCGCGCGCGCGTGTGCACGTGCACGCACATGTGTGTGCACGTGTGTGTTTATATACCTAAGTACGTGTCAAAAGAATACTAGTATATGTAAAAATCCAGGGGAGGAGCTGGGAGAAACCAAAAAGGAAAAGAAGGAGAGGAGGGTAAGTAGATAAAGAGACCTGTGGATGGGTTGAAAGAAGGGTCCAAAGAGGCATCAAGACCGTAAGACATAAGGGCAAAACTTCATGCCTGATCTCCATCTCTTCCTTTTAAAAAGTGTCACCTAAGAAATTATTAATTTTTGTAGGTGTGCCAGTGGCATGACTATACATATATTTATAAATATAAATATATTATTTATATAAACATTATATATATACATATATATATATTTAAAGTCCTTATTTAGAGAGGAACCTGCGTGGCTCAGTTGGTTAAGCATCCAACTCTTGATTTCAGCTCTGGTCATGATCTCACAGTTTGTATGTTCAAGCCCCACATGGGGCACTGTGCTGACAGTGTGGAGACTGCTTGGGATTCTCTCTCTCTCTCTCTCTCTCTCTCTCTCTCTCCCTCTCTCTGCCCCTACCCTACTTGCTCTCTCTCTCTCTCAAAATAAATAAATAAACTTAAAAAAATTTTAAGTGCTCATTCAGAGATGGTCACTGAAGCAAAATAACATGTCTGTGAGACGAGGGAAGCTGGAGACAAAAGTAAAAATTCAGAGCAATGCAATATGCCATAAAGTCTCAAAAGAGGGAGACCTGGCCATAAACCAACCAAAGGGAATGTGAAAGGGTGCTAGAATTTTTCAGGCATCTTATTTCCTTTTGGGAACATTAAATGGAACAGCATCAGTGTCCGTGAAAGAAAAATAAATTTCAAAAATAAAACATTCTGTGTCTTACATTAAAAGCCACCTTCTACATATTTTAATTTTATGCAGGAAAAAATATCAGGGTTAATTATATAGCAGATGTAGGTATTAAAACAAGGTATACAGGTGACTGAAAGAGATTTTTAAGTGACGTAAAAACTTGCTATTTCTCCACTTGTTCTCTTCGCCACCCTGAAAAAAAATTTCTTAACTATTGATAAACTTTAATTATATAACAGAATTGCAAATGCTTATTAAAAATGTGTCTCTGACCTTTTAAATTAAAAGGTTTAGCATGACGCCATAGATAAACCTGTCTAGCCTAACTAATGGGGCATGCGACTAACACAAGGGCTGAAATTAGAAATGTAGAAACGACTGAATAATGAGCCTCAATTACTGTCTGAATGATTCTTCTCACATTAGATCCCAATTATATGTTCCCATGTGAACTCTGAAGACTTTATCCATAAAAAGACTCTTTTGGTTCAGCTTTAAAATATATATATATATATATATATATATATATATATATACACATATACATATATATACCACACAAAGCTATCAGAAAATCCTCACCAGAAACTGAGAATGATTTCCTTATGGCTCAGGAGATACTGCCAAGATTTCCTTTCAGGTTGACTTAGATGGCACTCAAGTAAGATTCCCATATGGAATTACTCCCCACACAGGAGCCTGACCTGGGGGAAGCTGAACAAAGCAAAGATTATTTACAAACTCCCAAAGCAGGGGCTGTTTTACATTTCTCCCACCCTGGATCTAATTCCATAAGTAAATACAGCACATGTTAAGTTATAAAGCATAATTATGAAAAGGCCAAGAAGGGCTACAAAGGATCGACTCTCAGGACACTGTGAAGCAGAGGCCAAGGGCCAGGGATGGCCATACAGGCTGCGTGGGTTGCTGGCACCCAGGAGTTACTACCATCATCATCAGAGACAGACTGATCCCAGCAGGCTCATGCTGGTGCTTAAAGACTTCTTATAGGAATCATCTGTGTTCTGAGAGGGCGGCCTTCCCATCAGATCACTTTCGAGCAGTTTCCTTCAAATGAGGAAAACACATAATGTGGTAGTTGAAGCATCCCAGTAAGCAGTAAGCTCTACCCGCAAAGTACCCTCGAAACCAGGCCCTTAAATATTACAGGCAATACTGATGCATCTGTTCTTGATGGTGTGGGCTTTGGTCTTTATGCAAAGAGGAAGGAAAATTTTTCATGAAATAAGACAGAGTATTTAATGACAATTATGAGTAATACTTTTATTTTGGTGCATATCTTGAAAATATTGGGGAAAAAATGTATAGTTTTTTTTAATGTATAGTTTTTAATTACTATTTAAGCCACTTGTATTTTATTGAAAAAGCCTCAAAACATTCTCAAGTAATAGAAAATCTGTTAAAATACTTTACCTGTAATTAATTGTGCTCTAGACTTTTCTTGGTATCACGTTCATGTAAAAGAAACATCAGAACGTTCATATGGCAGGAAGCAAAGTATCACATAAGGGGGTAGCGGGCTTGGCCTCTGTCTCCTTCAGGCTGGTCATCATGTGTCAGTGGAATGATGGAGAAATAGCATCCCCAGCCCTAAGACCATACATGGGCTACTGGAGCCACCCTTGACTGACATGAGTGGTCTGTTTTGTGTAACCACCATTTAGACAATGTTTCCTTTCACTTATATTTTAATTACATCAGGAAAGCAGAAAGAAGTAAGGTAAAGTTCTGGAGTAAACCTTCCTGGGTTCAATTTTTATCTCCATCACTTATTGCTTGTGCCACTGAGTTACGTAACCTCTCTGAGTCTCACTCTCCTCATTAATGAAGTGAAGCATATTGATATTTCCTTCAGTGATGGTCTCTCTTCAGACTTCAGTGATAATCTGAGCTTGGTTCAGTGTCTGTTACATGGTGATTCAATAAATGCTTGTCATTTTTATGATTATGTAAAGAATTTACAGTTTCAAAGCACAAAAGGAAAATCAAGAAGCCTCTATATGTGCTTTGCTATAATGCTGTACAATGAGGAAGATTCTTGGTGTCTATCCCATTTGTGGCATATACTAGTATCCCATAAATGTAGATTAAATTCAAATAAAGTAGGTGAAAACAATTTTACTTTTAGAAAAAAAAAGTTAAAACAATTATTTACAAAATCATGTTGGAAAATATCTGATAAATGCTATAATATTAATGGTGATGATACTTGGGGCAACTTTGTCAAAAAAAGTTTTTTGAAATACAAACAACATTTCTATTGAATTAATAATATATTGTGCAAGTTTGTCAAATTGGCTAAGGTTGACAATTTCTAGAATACATCAAAGTATATCAAAAATCCCTGAAAGAAAAAAAAAACATGTCAGGTGCTGTGAACTACCTGGAAATTTATTTCTGTTTGACCTAAATTACTAATTATAGATTTAAAAAGTACTTCCGATTCCAAAATCAAATTATTCAAGATATGTTTTTTATATGTTTTTAAGTGACAGAAAACTAAAAAATCTCCTATTTGGGTTTTCTTTTCCCTTGAACATTAAAAATGTAATCTGTACTTTTTGGGATGCCTGGGTGGCTCAGTAGGTTAAGCTCAGGTCATGATCTCACGGTCCATGGGTTCAAGCCCCACGTCAGGCTCTGTGCTGTCAGCTCAGAACCTGGAACCTGCTTCAGATTCTGTCTCTCCCTCACTCTCTCTGCCCCTCCCCTGCTCACACTCTGTCTCCTCTCTCAAAAATAGACATTAAAAAAATGTAATCTGTACTTTTAAATTTCTTGCTTTATTTTAACAAAGTGGAGACCAAAGAAGTCCTTCTTAAGATGTTCTAAATTGAGAAATCATTTTCTAGTATCTAGTGAAAATCAGACCCATTACTTAATAGTTAGTGTGTATATATGTAAGCTTCTATTGCTAGGCTCCTAAAGTGTGTGTGTATGTGTGTGTTACCTGTTCCAACCGAATTTGGAGCTCAAATGGTTCTTATTTCTTTACAGTTCCATCTTCTAGTTGACAGTCTGTTTTATCCTATGGACTTATCATGCAATGAATAATCCAGACTCAAACTGCATATTGGTAACTATATTTTAAACCAAAAAAATTCCTCACATAATAAATACATTTTATGCACATTAACTTCGAATTTACTTCAGAAAGCTATTTACAATATAAATAATTATAAATGGGAACACTTTGCAAGATATCATTGACATAGCTAATATTTTCTACTTTACATTCCAAAGCAAAAGTTCAAATTACAGATTTATACTACGATGTCACTAAAAACTATACATTGCAAGATGGTACTTGAAATATCGGCAATCAGTATCTTCTTTCACAAATATAAGCCTTTTTATAGCATGTCAGTCAAAAAACAAACATAAAATATTTTATCTTTTTTTGAAGTGCCTACTCGTACATTTCATTTTTCTTCTTGAAATAATTCCCTTTGGAAAAAAACGGAAAAAAGTTGCAGTACTTCTAAAACTTTTTCCACGCCAATTTCAATTCTTTTGAAATGTAAACACATCAGGGTTGTTGGGTGTAAATTCAACTGTGATTAAATGTGTTCCAGATCAGCAAACTAGGACAAACTCTCCACTATGTAGGTGTATGAAAGCAAAGTCCCATGCAGCAAAATTGCAATAAATAAAATTATAAGTGTTTGGTTTGAAATCATTAGGATTTCTCATGTGAACCAGCAGTTTTTAAGGAGCACAGTAGAACAGAATCTTGTTACTTGCTTTACAGTTGTGTGTGTATGTATGTGCGTGTACACACACATACATACACACATACATACTCACACGTATGGCCTTTCTGCATACAGTGCTAGAGAAGGAACTCTGAACAAATCCCCATTTGGATATGAGCACAGTATCACGTTTTAAGTTGAGCGCTACCCGTACAACTTTTATGCACAAGAAATGAGCACCACATGGAAATTTCCCCCAAGAGTATTTTCTACGTAACATACCCTTTACATGTGTCCATAGTTGTTCTGTTGTTCATTTAAAGTTTAGAACGATAATTTATCTGCAATGCATGTCCCAATAAGAACTAACCAATAGATTTGCTGTCTTAGAGTCAAATTCCTATTCACAAAAACACATTTACATTAAAATTGAATCACTTATTTGGAGAGCCATAGGATTCACATTCTTTGTTAAATCATTCAGAAAATAGAATGTATATCTATGTTCTACGGTTTGAGTTGAACTGGGGAACCAAATCTGGACATTCAAACTTTTTAAATCAAAGAAAGTATATTAAAGTGTAAGCTATTCCACTGGGAAAACTAAGTGACCCCCCCAAATAGGCAAATCCTCAATTTTCCAAATATCAGCATTCACTCTGTCACTTCCAAATACTACTAGTACTAACAGAATTGCACTGACTATCTTAGTAATGTCCTACTCTTGAAAGAGAGAGAGCTATAAAATAACATATCTGTATTCAGAATGTCTCTTCAGCTGTAGTGTCTTCTATCAAACTTATTTGGTCTAGGTCTTGGGGGTAAAAAGCCTTTCATTTTATTTTAAAATAGCTATGCATATTTTCCAAATGACCTTTTATTGAATAGATCCTTATCCCTCATTTAAAAAATAAAAGAAAATGGAGCATATTATCCTTTTCTGGACGATCCCATTAAAGCTCATTTTAAGTGGGATTCTCTGCCCAAAGGCAGCATGTGGCAGCAGGGTGTAGAGAGAATTAAGAATAGTACCCGATGGAGTATTCTAGCCCTATAAAATATAATCAAGAGAGAATAAGTGGGTTTTCTGTATAAACATTGAAGGCAAGCAAATCATTTATTGCATCCTGTCTCATTTTGAATGTCACATCAGCACTGTGTCACATTATCCTGGATCAGACAATTACAGCTTAGAAAAGCTAGCCCATTATATTCAGCACAGTATGTCACAAGACTTGTGAAACTGAAGTACACTGAATTGTCCGACCTGTAGTGATTATAACATTAATATCATGCATCTAAAAATAATACATCACATCTGTATATTCTCAAAGGTTTTAATGGAATTTTCTCAAGAAACATTGGGAAAATATTTATTTATTTCTTTGGTCATCCAAATTTTTAAATTGGGTATGACAGGTACGTAAAATGGGCAATAAAGATATTCTTACTACTCCTAGAAAGCATGAACTTTGTATCCTCTAATGGAATTGCTACATATGATACTAATAATTGGATATAGCACATTTTTATGAATTCCAAAGGGGGTATAAAAATCAGACTTCTCTATTTCAATCTAGTATCATGATTCTCAACATTTAGCAAAGTTATGGAAATCAAGGATTAAAACTAAAGCCAATTTAACTTTAAGTTATCGGGAACATACGCATTTTACATCCCATATCTTAAGAAGACACAGATGCCATCTTCATTATGAGGAAATATGTTATTGGACAGGACAAGATAATGCAGATTATAAATAAATTTGAACACATTTTTGTGTATATTAAAAAGGTACTTTGTCATAAACTGTCTCATCTTATTTTGAGGTCATTTTGTAATAATTATGCCACATTGCAAAAAAGGTAAGCTATATAATATTATGGGCCTATAAGGCATTATATGTAATGTAATAAATCTGCTACTATAAAGTTATTGACCTGTAAACTAAATAAATGCTTTGTATTTAAAACTGGGCCAAAATTTTTAATTAAGATCTAATGTAGTTAATTTTGTCTTCACTTAAAAATATGGGTCATATCATTTTAAAGAGCATTATTCCTTCTGATTACCCCCATTTGTAAAGTTCATAATTTATTTTTCATCACTTAACTATATCATTTTAAAATTTAAGTGAAATCTCTTTAATGACATTCTTTTCTTTTACATCAGTTCATTTCCCTTGATTCTTAAGGTTCAATTTATTTTATAGCATCTGTCTCTGACATTTTTGGTAGAATGTATATCCATCAATAAAACCCATCTGTATAGATTTCCTTTCCAAAATACACCATATTCTTCAGATACCTGTGTCTTTGAACCATTTACCCATCTACAGAATTCTCCAAACATGTTAGCATTCCTACTTCATGCTTCAAATTGAACAAAAATGTATTTTATGTATTCCAGGGTTTTTTCATAAATATTTGTCTCAAAATCACTGAACACTTTTGCTTCTATGGCCCAAAATGTCATTTTTATTGTTCTTTGAAGTTTTTTTGACAGTATATATGATAACCACTAACTTTCTCACTTGTGAGAAACTTTTTCCATTTAGAAGACAAATGTTGCTATGTCATACCCAAGAAATACTTACTCAATTTCATGTAGCCTCTTTTCTTCTATACAAACATCCCGGTCTTCTTCTCTCCAATTATCATCATTCAGATTGTCACCTACCCATAAACTGTCAAATAACTGTGTTAAATGATGAACATAGAGTACTAATCCCTGAGTGGTCAATGTCATGTTCTGCCTTCAAAATTATAAGTCAGTTTCTTCCAATACATTCCCCTCCTTGCATATGGCAAGAGTTTGAGACATGGGACGCCCAGGAAATACTACCTATGAAATTTCTCTAATCACTTGTGTCACTTTGCTTTGATTCCTAGAGAACAGCGCATTAAATAAATCTTACTTTTTTTTCTGCTCCCTCATCAGTTTCTACCGTCTACATTTTGGCTGAACCAGAAAGTTGATCACAGCTATACATGCTTAAAAGAGCCCCTGTACCTGCTGAAGTTACAAAGCACCTAGACCTCTGTACGAGGGCAGAAAAGCCAGAGTGATCAGTCTTGACAACTGACAGCACAGAGTTAACTGGTTAACAAGTATACTTCTGCTGCACCAACGATCCACAAAACCATGAAACATCAGAATAGCCATACAGACAAAGAAAGTAGGGCCCAGGCATCAATATTCCCCAAATGGGTTACTGGCAGTGTCAGAACTGGAACCCAGAGATCTTGCATTCCAGTCTGCTGGTCTTTCTACCGTATCACACGAACTTAACACCAAGCTTGTTGTTTTTGCCATTTACAAACAATAAGGAAAATGAGAGCTTTGCATGTTCTTTCAATCGAAGTATACTTGTGCACTTTTAACCACTTGTCTATCAGCCCATGCTTTTATCTGAGGCTCTTTCCTGAGGCTCTCCACATGTTGTCACATTTGCACATCTGTGCTTTGAAATGTTTTTCAAACACTTACACCGCTGCTATGTAGCACTTCACTGGCTTCCCTTACTTATTTTCTGTAGTGATCGACCTTTTTTTTCTTGGTGAATTGGTTTGAGGATTTTATTCGGTTGGTTTCATAAGCCCCGAATATGTTGATTACATATTCTGAGCCTTAAATTGTTGTGTTGAGATATCATTTCATTTCTTATGCCTCTGGCCTTTCCATCTTTAGTAAACTATTTCCAGTTAGGCACACTAGGTTTTTGAAGTGTGTCCCAACATCTCGGTGCTTTTACTTAGAAAACCCTTACTGCTATGTCAGTGTGATCCTGCTCCTTGTCTAACTCAAAAGTAAGGTGAAAAATCACCACTTCCTGATTGCTTATAATGGATACCAGGTGGAAACTCATTCTTGTACCATATCCAGAACCATTTCCCTAATTTATGCCTGAACCAAATGAGCTGGCTGGTCAAAACCACAATTAAGAAACCGGTTTACAAGATGTATCTCTCTCTTTCTCAGTTATTTTAGGAAGGAAAATTTCTTGAATACACTTAATGTGCTAAGGTTAAGAAAACTCACCCGTTTGGGTTGTATTTAAGGTGTATAGTCTATATTTCTGCATGCAAAGTGTGCACAGCAGTCTGTGGATCGTGGTTGGTCTGTGTGTATGAGGTTTACTGGATCCTCACTATGCAATGCTGTCCTCCACCAGTCTTTCATGTGGTGTATATGCTCACTTAATCTACAAGAGTACTTTTCAATTCAAAATTTATGTATTCTGGCTCCCATATAATTAGAGGGGCAATGTATGTATTCACTTTAGCTCCATTATCTGTGTGTAACCCTGAACGCAAGTGCTCTTTTCTTTGATTTCACAGGAACACATGTCAAATACCCAGTAACTTAAATTATCCTCTCTAACCATCTGTGGCATAGTAAATGCTAGTAATGGGGTATTAAACTATAAACATGTTTCAGAGATCCTTAAAGAACAAAATATTTTAGAAAAACATCAGCTTCCATTGGTTATTATAACAGATGTTCCCTTGTGTCCTTGTGCTGGGTCTGGCTGCATCCTTAGATGGGAAGTTACATCAAAGTGTGAGCCATTACAGCCCAAGGAATAGTTTCTAATGGTTTCAGTGTCATATAAGTGCTCCAGGGCATATCCAGTTAATGTGTAAGCATGCTTATCGAAATACTGCCGGTGAGAACCAAAGCAGTTTGGAGAGACGGCGGGATGGTCTCCCGCGGTCTGATGTGGAGACATTTCCGAATGTAGATAGTCTTTAGCTAGGATCAAACTGGATTTCGAAATGCGATCCGAATTGGGACTACTTATTCGAGACAGTGCAGTGGGACTGTTGTCATAGTCATTTTCGTGGGGGCTCAGCATCTTTCCCTCTCTCTGCTGGATGTGGTCACATGGTGAAGTGTTGGCAAGAGCAGAGCCGTGGCAGACTTCCCCTGTTGGTGGGGGCTGTTGATAGTTTGCAAAACAGAGGGAGTGTTTTTTTCCCAGCTCCATTAATGGAGGCCAGTTGGTCTGGGGGGGCTTTCCTTAGCTGCAATCTGTTCTCTTCTTCTTTAATCATTTGCTGGGTGGCTCTTATCAGAGTTTCAATTTTGCTAGGTTCATGTGGGCTACTTTGATACTGCTCAGTGCGGTATCGGTCACCTGATTCGCTGGCAGATCCAGGGTCTGGAGAACTCACCACGCTATCTTCATCCCAGTGACCTCGCCCTAGAAATTAGAAAAAGTAAAAAGTGGTCTCAAAATTCACCCCCCAAAATGCAAGGGCATTTTCTTTTTCTTATTAAAAGAAACCTTCATCTTTCATTTTAACTATATGCACCAATATTTGAAACAGACACAGGCTTTCATGACAAACAAAGTGTCAGTCTATCATCCTGGCATTCATAGTTTTCAGCGGCTTTTAAGTGGAGAGGAAGTTTATCACAAGTTTTTTTAGAAGGTAAACCTTGTTCATGGGTTGTGGATGTCAATTAGCAAAATGGTAGCATGTTTATACTTCTCCATGTATGCATATCATTGGATCTGCCTGACTGTAAAAAATAAAATTAAAATGCATAGCATTTGGTTTATGTTATTTTCTAAAGAAATGTTATGTTCAACTGATACTTAGAAAATGCTTTCCATTGGATTTGAGGAAGACAATGATATAGACTGGACTACTTTCCCAATTCTAAATAAATCATCTAAAATGTTAAAATTATTAAGTGTATCATAAGTAGAGTTACAATAAAGCTCTAATGCTAGTTTTATAACTATTTGAGGGTTAAATATATATATTCATATGTGTATGTATTGATATATATATATATATATATATATATATATATATACACACACACACACACACACACACAAATATATCTTGTCCCAATCAAAAACATAAGTATCTTTTTCTCAAATCTAGAGGTATATATCTCAGCTTCACATATACTCATACAGTAATTCTGGTATCTTAGATTGTTTCTGAAATAAGGTGAAGAATAAATGCTAAGCAAAATAAGTCAGTCAGAGAAAGACAAGTATCATACGATTTCAGTCATACGTGGAATTTAAGAAACAAAACAAAACAGAGGAACATAGGGAAAGAGAAGAAAAAAGATAAAAACAGAGAGGGAGACAAACCATAAGGGACTCTTAAATACAGAGAACAAACTGAGGGTTGCTGGCAGGGTGTTGGGTGGGGAGATGGGCTAAATAGGTGACGGGCAACAAGAAGGGCACTTGTTGGGATGAGCACTGGGTGTTAGATGGAAGTGATGAATCACTGGGTTCTACTCCTGAAACTAATACTACACTGTCTGTTAACTAACTTGAATTTAAATAAATAAATGTTTTAAAAAAATAAACAAACAAATAAATGTTTTAAATGTTAATAACAATCTGTTCTGAACCAAGGAGAGAGATCTAATATAGAGGAATAATGCATCCAAAATATATTCCATAAATTCCACTAGTCTCAAAGCATTCTGAAGTCAATATAAAAAGAGAGAAGAAAATCAGGAAGGGGCATACGAAAGCTGTAAACTGCTTAATGCAGCAGAGAAGCCCTGGATCACACTATTCATTGCTTTCCTTTTCCTTTTTCTTCTTATTTTATTTCTAATATTTTCTTCCAGACCATGTAGGTTAAGCCAGGATTTTCACTTCACTCCATTCTTTGGCAAGCAATTGCCCTTTGCCCTGGGTTTCCATTACCAGTCTACCATACTAGAGATACTCAAAGCAAGAGCAGAAAAATAAAAAAGCAAAATGGAAACAAATTAAAATCCTTCACAGAAGACAGTCAGTGCCTGGGTGGTATCTGACAGGAGACTATGGGTGAGTACAACATTGTCTAACACATTTCTCATCCTAAAGACCCAGCAAGAAGAGTAACATCATCGTGTCAGGTCAGTCTAAAGGACACTGACTTGTAATGAAATAGGGAGGGTGTCAGAGACCTGCTTGGACCCACACTTGGAATGGACAGAAAGGGCTTCCCTTCACCAGTGAACTCTGAAATGAACAAAGAAGAGCATTACTGCCACTGAAGACTTCAACCATAGTGCCCATTTCTGTGTGCTCATAAAACTGTGTCATAATCCCAAGGGGAAATTTTCCATGGGTTCTCTCTATCACTTCATCCTTTACTCACAGGGACCAATGGGTTGTCCTAATAATGGGGGAAAGGGGTGGTTATCAGTATTTAATGCCCAGAGGGCCAGGAAGGGTAAATCACCTGTGAAGTGAGTGACAGGCCATGAAGCAAAGCCTGGCCTCCCCAACAGTGGTGTCCTTATTGAGAAGCACTACTACACGAGCTCAAAACTACCGAGGTCCACATCTGAAGCATCAGAGTACAGAAGAAACTAACACGCAAGAAATTTAAGTGCATACCAATATAAGTTCAACAGACTTCCTAAAAAATTGGCCTTAATTTCTACACTTTCTATGATACTTAAAATGGGAATCATTTTTACTCACCTGTCAAAAATAAATGCATTTGGCAAACATTACCAAAAATTAATACACTTCAAATGAGTGGCTCTGGTTTGTAAAACCCCCCTAGTGTGAGTTGCTGGTGTGTAATTTCAAAGGAGAAGACCACTGGGTGAGTCACTCCAGTGTCAAACCTAGAATATTAGAAACCTGCTCAGGGGCTCAAAACTGCCGGCTCAGGAGTCACTTCAACTACCCTTACCGTGGATCCTGTGCACTGAAGCGATGTGAGGCATGCTGTTTTCATAGGCTTCTCTGCTTTCTGGGGAGGACTTGGTCAGGGGCAAGGCTGCACGAGAGCCCCACCAGGGCTCCCTCCCGGCCTGCGGCGTTCCCAGGAAGTACCTGCCTGCCTCACACCGGCCTCCCTCGCAGGCCTGGGTGTGGAAATGCCTCTCCTCCACCAGCCTGGAATGGTCCAGCGCAAAGCCATAGCAGAGAGAGCTGCGGTCAGAGAATTGTCTGTAGGCGCATGATGCGTCATGCTGAGATCCTGGCCTCTCCGCGGGGTCCAGGAGCTGCGGAGAGGCTGTGTCTGTCAGGGGACTTCCACCCCACTGGCTGTCGTGATCAGATTCAGATCTTTCCGTGTGAAATCCCGAATACTGAAACAAAAAGAGTGAGGAAAATACATTTAAAAAAAAATAGCCTTTTACTCTGCAAGCACCACTAAGGTCACATTGGGCTTAAGGCACCAGGTTAAGCTCTATAAACTCTAGCACCACACTGGGCACCTCTGACTTGGAATCAGTTAAAGAGCCATAGTGTCTCAAAAGAAAATCCTTTTGGCTGCTGAAAGGAGGAGATGAAAATAATAATAACAAACAGGGGGGAACTAAATACCACCCACTGCTGGAAGTACTTCCTGTGAGTGACTTCACCTCGTTTTTTAATATTAACCCTTTCATGAAGATATTGGTAACCCATTGCATGAATAGAGAAACTAAGGCCCAAAGGGAAAATGATTTGTTCAGGCCCAGGTTAGTGGGTGGCAGTCAAGATTGAAACCCAAGCTCTTCATCACTACCCAAATGGGAGTGCCAAAGGGAGAGTCCAAGAAAGCTCTATATTCTATTTCAATTTACTGTTCAGCATTTTTTTCTTAATTAAAAGACAAAATGAAAATAAGGTTTAAGTTCCAAAGTGCTGCACCCTCTTCACTCTTCATGCCAGACTTAGTGCTCTGAGGGCCATGCTTGATACACAATAGGATAGTTAATAAAGGCCTAACTAATTCAATGGCAAACATACTTTTAAAAAGCCTTGCCCATACAGACTGAGTCTATTCACTAGGATGTGTTTCTTGCTTCCTAAAGTAAACTTTCAAATATGCATAGGATCGTCAGGGCAAAACAGCCGCAGGCAATACTGTGTTGGGATCACACTGCTCACCTGTTGCCAGAGTGTGTGATCTGGTGTTGAAAGAAAACGTAAATGGTGTGACAGACCTCCCTAGGAGGTATGCTCAATTTGAAGTTCCTCATGAGCCACTAAAGAGTAATACGATTTCTACCAGTTTTTGCTTACTTATGCCAAACACAAATCTAGGTGCCGTGTAGAGATTACCTGCCAAGATCATAATAGATGCCATTTATTGAGAACTTACAGTGTGCCTGGCAACTGCTAACCATAGTACATACATTATATCATTGAATCCTCACAGCCTCCTGGACAGTAACATATCTCCATTTTCTCGATGGGGAAACTGCATCACTGGGGGGTTTTAATAAGATGGTATGGCCACCCCACAGTCTATCTGGTCTCAAAGCCTGCACTCCAAACTATGATTTTACCCTTGAGAGAGGACACTGTCAAGGAGAGAAAAAAGGATCCAATGTTAGATTTCCAGAAAAGTGGCAGGAACCAAAAATACAGTCTCAGGAACTAAAATATGAGTCCACTTACATGTTATTTCTTACCCCAGAAGAAAGAGGGATGGATGTGTGGTGCTGTGGGGGAGCCTAGGAGAAATTCAGGCAGCTCTGCTTGGGGCTCTTAGAGCCAGGGAGATGAGGTACAGAGGTTCCCCTGGGGGAAATCCAAAGTATGCTAATAACATAGCAAGTTCAGGAAAGAGTACTACACAAATTCTAAGCTCAAGATTTTTCTATTACCGTATCTAATTATTATTTTAATTATTTTCCAAAGGTACACATGGACTATCAGCATATTCCACCAAGAAAAAAAAAAGGTAAATGCAACTTCTCTCCCTGTAGAACCATAAGATGAGCACAACAAGGGATCCTGAGTGCCATTTCCCTACATCACACCTCCACCTGCCATCAGTCTTTTCTCCCCATGAATGCCAGCGTCTCTTTTTCTAAGACACCACATTCACCTTCAGCAAGTGAGGGTTGGCACACGTCTCCTTACCGAGGGGGGACGAGAGTGCTCGACATTTGCCCTTTGGTAACACCATTTGTGCACTTACCTAGGAAAATTTCAGATCATCAGTGCTCTTCCAAGCCAGGAATTGCCCAGACTCTGCTTGTTTTGATAAAAGTATAAACCAGGTCTATTTCTGAAGTACTCCAGTCAAGACTTTTGAGCCTTGTTGAGAGGGGAAAAAGCTTTCCCTGAGTGCATATGGGGAAGTGCTATTGGCGCAGCAGAGAAGAACATTCTGTCCTTCGCTCACAAAGAAAATTCAACACAAGGCAACCCCAGCATACATGAGGTATACATTTCATGAGCACCCAAAGACGAATTTGATGGATAAGACTCTTGTCAATAGTGAGGAAACCATGACAGCAGGCGTACTGCCCTTGAAGCAGGCAAAAGTTGGGTGGTTGAGTTAGACCAAGATCTCACACTGCTTTAGAGGCACAGAGGAAAAGCCTAACTGCAAACCTTTGTTTCTCAAGACCTGTATACTTGCACCTGTGTGCACCATCAAATCTCTGAGCCACATTCATCCCATTAAAATGAACCGCAGTAGGTGTCAACTCTGTGGAGAACACTACAGACCCATAAATTGATCTGAAAAATTTCAGGTGTTCATCAAGTCTTAGGGGAAAGAGAGAGAGCAGAAAGGAAAGAAGGCAGCCAATACGTGCGGAGCATGCTGTACAATCAGTGAACGCTGCATAAGAAGGCGAGAAGCCTCTGGGTCTATCCTCACGCCTACTTCTGCTGCTTACTACAGGTACAATCTCAGGCAAGTGATTTAATTTCTTCTGTTGCAACAGGAAAAGGGTCATGGTGATACTTAACCTACCAAAGACCAAACCAGAATAGAGGTCATTTAATGGAAGAGGAAGTAGGGACAGGGAGCCAAGAGAACCTGGTTCCAGGTCCACCCTGCTAGTAACTCTCAGAGTAACCTTAGGCAAATTGTCTTTCTTAACCTCACCTGAAGAATGATACATTGGATTAGATTAGATGCTAATTTTTCTTTCAGCTTTAAAATTCTATATGATATAATCATCATTTGGTATCCTTTCTAGTGTTAAAATGGAGGATTCCTATGCCTGTCCATATATTTCACTTTTTTAAAGAATATAAATTATTTAGAACTATAATCCAAGTCCAAGAATTTTTATTGCCATGGTATAAAAAGAAAGTTGTTATGTAAGTTTTATTTTACTATTATGTCAATTTTCCCCCAAGTATCCCCTTGTGGCACAAGTTTTATAGGGACTACATGATGCCTTTTGGTCAATAAATTATTATATTCTAGAGTCTTCTGAGTATGAATGAGCATATGTCAGCCATTTGAATATGTACCTCTTTGCCCATTCTATCCCCATACTTATATGGTCAACAAAGAGCACAAATTGAATCACCCATGACCCATCCTATTGGCATTACAAGGAGGCAGAGAATATGCTAAATGTCAAACTATTTATTAAAAAATAAGAATAAAAAGTCAAACAGCAGCTGCTATGAGCCTGCAGGTGCAGAGAGTATGGTAAGGGCAGGTGTAAGAGACTCCAAGAAACACAGAGAAAGAGAGAGAGAAAGAGAAGCTTAGGACATTGGGAAAACAGACAAAATCACCTGCAGAAAGAAAACAGTTACCACAAGTAAGTGCCAAAATAAGAGCAGAAGTCAGTATCTGGTAGTTCACAGCACTGGCCACAGGAAAGGGGCTCAAAATCAAGCAAAATCTAAGGTAGCAGCTCAAGACAAGTGTTGTTTTCATAAGAGAAGAGTATAAATTGAGAATGGGTCGTGTCCATAAAACAGATGGCAGTGAAAGGAAAGGAGGACACGGAGGAAATCATGGGTCCAGAAGACAGGAAAGAAGAACAGTAACAGGTGAATCCCATCTTCCTCTGTACCCTCTCTACCAGCATCGTCATCCATTTACACAATTGTATTTAACAAAACTGACAAGACAGAGTGCTTTTTAATTAGTAACCCAACTCATGAAATGCTAAGGAGTAGGGAGAAAAAATTAAACTCCCTATAAAACTCCTGTAGGAAAAAACATGAAATGGAAATAACCATGTCATCTGATAAAAATTCTCATCAAATAACCGACTATGCCATAAGGGAAAGCTGTAAGACAACACACCAAACTGAAATAAGTATGTCCAACAAGACACACGGATGTGCACACACCCAGAATCAGAAATTTTGAAACTAAGAAATGGGCCCCAAACTCCACCCAACAACAACAACATCAAAACAGGAAAAAAAGCAATGAAAACTGACCAAATTCAAAGAAATCGAATAAGTGAAGAATAAGTTACAAGCTGTGAAAAGGAGAATAGATTTGAATAAAAATTTAATGAGGGAGATTGAAGAAAAGCTGGAAAACATGCAAGGAAACAAAATTGGAAAGAGCAAATTAAAAGGTCAGAGAAACTGACTAAAAGAAGACAGAAAAGTTTCAGTAAATGCATAGTGTTTATGTAAATGGCAAAGGAACTAGAATTGTTAGAACAATTTGAAAAAGAAGAGTAAAGTGTGAGAGAGAATCTGTCTACCCAACTTTGAGACTCACCACATAGCTATAGTTATCATAACTGTGTGCTATTGTTGGAAAAATACATGCACGGATCAATAAAAACAGAATCCAGAATCCAGAAAGGAACCCCATACAAATATGCCCAACTGTGTTTTTATGAATATGCAAAAACAATACAACAAAGCAAAGACAGATTTCTCAACAAACAGCACTGAAGTACTTGGACATCTACAGGCAACAATAAAATGAACCTCAACCTAAGTCTCATACCTTATATAAAAATTAACTCAGATGAATCATAGACTTAAATATAAAAGGTAAAATTGTAAAACTATCAGAAAATGACAACAAAGAAAGAAAATCTTTAAGATCTGGGGCTAGGTAAAGATTTCTTAGACTTGATACTAAACACACAAAGCATAGAAGAAAAAATTGACAAGTTGGACTTGATCAAAATTAAAAACTTTCACTCTACAAAAGACTCTGTTAAGAGGATGAAAGGACAAGCTGTAAACTGGGCGAAAATATTTCAAAGCCACATATCCAACAAAGGACTAGAATCTAGAATCTATAAAGAACTTCCAAAACTCAATAATAAAAAAACACATGGGCAGAAGACATATGAAAAGACATTTCACCAAATAGATATGCAGGTGATAAATAATCACATGAAAAGATTTTCAGTATCATTAGCTATTAGGGAGATACAGATTAAAACCACAATGAAATATCACCACATACCTGTTAGACTGGCTAAAATTAAAAATAGTGACAACAGCAAATGCTGACAGGAAAACTGGGTCACCTATATATTGCCGGTGGGAAAATGGTACAGCTACTCTGGGAAACAGTCTGGCAGTTTCTAAGAAAAAAAAATACTGAACGTACAACTACCATATGTAATCCTGCACATTTTTCCAGATAAATGAAAATTATATTCATACAAAAACCTATATACAAATGTCTAGAGCAGTATTTTTTTTCCACTTTCTGGTCCTTTTTAATTGTTATTGTGTTCTTCCTTTTTTTAAATTATTTTTAACTGTGGTAAAATGCACATAAAATTTTCGATCTTACCAATTTTAAGTGTACATTTCAGTGTCACTGAGAACATTCACATTCCTGTGCAACCATTAACACCATCCGTCTCCAGAACTCTTTATTCTGCAAAACTGAAACTCTATGCCCATTAAACAATAACTCCCTATTCTCCCCTCCCTGGAGCCCCTGGACACCACCACTCTCACTTTCTTTCTGACACAGGAAAAACAAATGAACCCCAGGAGCCCCCAACATCGGCTAGCATTGGGTATTCCCAGAACCCAGCTATCTCAGAGACCTTTCTGAAACACTTATCTAATCACACCACTGTCTTGTTTAAAACCATTTTTTATGTCTTTCTGTCTACGCATCAATTAACACAGCAATACCACCTATATAAAGAAAAAACTATAGAAGATACAAGGAGAAATAGAAGACTAAGAAACCACTCTCAGTATAGGACAAGTAGATTTATAAAAAAATTTGTTTAATGTTTATTTATTTTTGAGACAGAGACAGATGGAGTGCAAACAGGGGAGGGAGAGAGAGAGGGAGTGACACAGAATCTGAAACAGGCTCCAGGCTCTGAGCTGTCAGCACAGAGCCTGACGCAGGGCTCAAACTCACAAACTATGAGATCGTGACCTGAGCCAAAGTCGGACGCTCAACCGACTGCGCCACCCAGGCGTCCCTAGATTTTTTCTTAAAGACCACAAAAGACTTAAAAAGAATAATTAGTTAACTTTTAGGGCTATCTATTGAAACTTACACACTGATAATAAAGAATAAACCTTGGGGCGCCTGGGTGGCGCAGTCGGTTAGGCGTCCGACTTCAGCCAGGTCACGATCTCGCGGTCCGTGAGTTCGAGCCCCCCATCGGGCTCTGGGCTGATGGCTCGGAGCCTGGAGCCTGTTTCCGATTCTGTGTCTCCCTCTCTCTCTGCCCCTCCCCCGTTCATGCTCTGTCTCTCTCTGTCCCAAAAATAAATAAAAACGTTGGAAAAAAAATGTTTAAAAATAAAGAATAAACCTTGGTGTACATGACTAATCATCAAAATTGATCAAATAGTAGTTCACAAAGAGAGTCTCGGTTAATTTCACAAAGTATAAATATTACAGATAACACTGAAAATGATGAATAAAAAATAAATTTTTTATAAAGCTCTTTCACCTAAAAAAAATTATTCAGTAACTCTTGGGGGAAATAGGCAAATACAAAAATAAATTACAGAATTTCTGGGAAAAAGATAATGAAGATATTATATATCATATATATTCATATATATGGTATATATCATATATATTATGTATAATAATATATATAATGTATTTATATATATTATTATATATCATTATATATTATTATATATCATATATTCATATATATTATATATCTTCATTTATGGGATACGCAGCTTTAGACACCTAAATTCATAAAAATGAGAGAATCAAAACAAATTCAATTTCTCAATTCAAAAGCTAGAAAGAGAAAAAAAAGCACAATGAAAAATGATCAAAAGCTATGAATGGACTACTCATGAAAAATATAAAAATAACTCTTAGACATATGAAAAGATAGTTAACTTCTTAATAAAATAAATGCAAATTAAAACAGCACTGAAGGGGCGCCTGGGTGGGTGGCGCAGTCGGTTAAGCCTCCGACTTCAGCCAGGTCACGATCTCGCAGTCGGTGAGTTCGAGCCCCGCGTCGGGCTCTGGGCTGATGGCTCAGAGCCTGGAGCCTGTTTCCGATTCTGTGTCTCCCTCTCTCTCTGCCCCTCCCCCGTTCATGCTCTGTCTCTCTCTGTCCCAAAAATAAATAAAAAAACAAAACAAAACAAAAAAAAACCCGTTAAAACAGCACTGAAGGGGCACCTGGGTGGCTCAGTGAAACTCTTGGTTTCACCTCAGGTCGTGATCTCACGGTTTGTGGGACTGAGCCTGAGGTGAGGGTCACTGCTGCCAGTGCAGAACCTGCTTGGGATTTTCTCTTTCCCTCTCTCTCTGCCTCTCTCTCTCTCTCTCTCATAAACAAACAAACATTTAAAAAAACAGCACTGAAATACCACTTCTCAGCCATCAGATTAGCAAAACTTCAGAAGCTTGACCATACGTTGCCTGGCAGAGTGTGGGGATGCAGGCATTCCACATATTGCTGGTAAGAATGGCAACTGATACAACCTCTAAGGAGGGGAATTTGGAAATTCTAACAAAAACTGCAATTTCCTACTTCTAAAGAATCACTATACCAAGTAATACACATTGAAGTGTTAAGGTTTAAGTAAACAGGCATCACATATGGAACCTACTATGAAAGGATTCAGAGAAAACAAATGAGGGAAGATAGAGAAGAAAAGAGAGAATGAAAATAACAAAGCAAAAAAGCAAAATGTTGCGTACTGGTGAGCCTAGGTTTAGTATACAGAAATAATTCCTAGTCTTGCAACTTTTCCTTATGTATGAAATAATTTCAAAATAAATATTTTAAAATAAAAAGCCCTATATAGCACATTGATGCCTTATAATAAAATAGACACAAAACCATTAAATGAAATTTTTTTCTGAAGAAAAGGAAACTTGACCCACAAAGCTGTAACTTAATTTTATAAACATCTTTGTTGTTATTGCTGACTATTAATATTTTATGCATTAAAATGTAATTTAAAATTATCTGCTGGAGTGCAGTAGAAACAACATTGGACTCAGACATGGAAGGACCCTGATCTACTATCATGTGACTATGTAGCCGTATACCTATGCACTACTGTGTGGCTTGTAGAAAAGATCACTTTCCTTGGGTCTTGATTGTCCCATCTGCAAAATAGCACAGACTATCTACATTATGGGATTGCAACAAGGATCAAATAATATATATCAAAGCACTCTTAAAATGCAAACATGTTATATATGTATCATGTAAATGTCTTTAATTAATAACTTTCATTTGGGTAAACAAGAATGTTTATCACATCACCATCTTATAAAAATGATTTTTCCCCCGAGACTGCATTATCTACAGGTCGTATCTTTCAGTACCACCCTACAGTTATGTAAGAGATGTTAAAGGATAAAGAAATCAACCTCACAAATGCAAAAAGAAATCAGGCCACTGGCCAATCACCTAAACACTAGGGCCTTTTCTTCCAAATACTCTGATTTTCAAAGCTGAAGTACATTTTGGTACCACTGGTTTGTTTGTTTGTTTAAGTTTATTTATTTATGAGAGAGTTAAGTTTATTTATTTACAAGTGGGGGCGGGGAGGGGCAATGAGAGGGAAGGAGAGAGAATCTCAAGCAGGCTCTGTGCTGTCAGCGCAGAGTTCAATGCAGGGCTCGATCCCACGAAGTGTGAGATCATGACCTGAGCTGAAAGCAAGAGTCAGACATTTAACCAATTGAGCCACCCACCTGCCCCACAACTGGTTATTTTTTTTTTCTTTTCAGTTTACTTATTTGAGAGGGACAGAGCACAAGTGGGGGCGGGGCAGGGAGGGAGGGAGAGAGAGAATCTTAGCAGTCTCTGCACTGTCAGCACAGAGCCCAGAGTGGGGCTGGATCTCACAAAGATCGTGACCTCAGCCAAAACCAACAGTCGGAGGCTCAACCGACTGGCCCACCCAGGCGCCCCAGTACCACTGGTTCTTATTGCTCAAGCTTTGATTAAAAGCCCAAAGTTGTGCTTTAAGGGTGGAGAGATAATGGGATCATGATGGATGGGAATACATGCAAGTCCTGTAGATGATTCTTCCAGCGATTGTTGGTACCTACACTATCTTCAAGTAAAACAAAACAATGTTTTAGGAGCTATAGAATATCTGCTATTCTTCCTTTGAAAAAGTAACGGCACTTTTTCCTATATTTAATGCTAAGAAGGTGATTGATTTAATTCCCTATTAAATCAGTCAAATGAAGAAAGTTTACTGAAAGTTAATTTTTGGTTAATTTTACTGAAATCTCTGTTTCTCTTTTTTAAGAAAATCTGTCATCATTCAGAATACTCTGCACCTTAATTTATCCCTATTTCTTATTTAAAATTTAATTTTCAAAACAGGCATTGATGTTGGCAAACTTAAAAATGAGTCAAATGAAAGATGCCCTTGTTCTCATGAAACATGAAGCCAAATGCCACCCACCAAAGGTGGGCTAAAGCTGGCAGGCAAAGAGCTTGGATGACTGCCAGAAACGGATGTCAAAGGACAGCCATATCCCCCAGCTCCCCTTTGGGATTCAGCTCATGAAAGAATCATCCCTTCCAGAAGAGACTGATACCTCATCTGGTTAAAGGTCTAAGCCATCAGCTGGGACTTAATGTGCATCCAATGGGAACTTCTTGCAATAATTCATCCTGTGATCCATTCTATATTTATTGAGTGCCTACTATTCACAAAGCAGTATGCATGGTGATATGAGAAATACAGCCCCACCCTTATACTAGTGAATAGAACATACATAGTGCACAGAACACAACTTTAATACAAGTTAGACAATGACCCAGCCCTGAATGGAAAGAAAAATGATATAGCTTAAGAGTTCAGAGAGCCATTATGCTCTATTAATACTGTAGTTGCTTAGGAAGGGGAAATGAACTGTGACTGATTAAGAGGCTATTGACTATGTGATTGGCATTTGCTAACTAATACCCATAACAATGATAACTACTTACTAAATACTTGCTATGTGCCAGTCACTATGCTGAGATCCCACAGACACTATCTTATTAAATGCTAACATCTTAATCCAGGGGTGCCTGGGTGGTTCAGTCAGTTAAGCGTCCAACTCTTGATTTCAGCTCAGGTCATGATCTCACAGTTCATGAATTTGAGTCCTGAATTAGCTTCTGTCAATGCAGAGCCTGCTTGGGTGTCTCGCTCTCCTTCTCTCTCTGCCCCTACCTCATTCCCTCTCTCTGTCTCTTCTCTCTCTTCTCTCTCAAAATAAATAAATAAACTTTTAAAAAGTGGTATTAATCCATTTACAGATGCAGCAAATGAAGCTAAAAGAAAAATTTGCCCAAGGTCACATGACTATGAAGTTTAAGAGGAGAGATGCAATTCCAGAGCCCTTGCTCCTTTCAGTTCCCCAGACTCATCTAGACGTGTGTATTTAGCTACCAAGACAACAGTGTCCTACCCTCTAAGCAGTAATGGATGCCCAGGTCCCCAAGCATGTTTTCACAAAGGAGGCTGTCTTCAAACCCTACAGTAAACTATCTCCACACACCCTTGGGTGATGTCTTCTGATCACAGAGACATTCTTCCACCACAATCACACCAACAGATAGTCTCCCTTTAATGTCATGAGATTCATTCCTGCCTCAACAGGATGTTCCAGACAGGTGCTCTGCATTCATCTGGATGTGGCAGCAATGACCCAACTCAGGAAAGATACCAGATGTTCCAATAATAGATGTTACAGTTATCTATTTTTATTCTGGCAGGTCATTGAGGTTTTTATCATTTTTAGCTGTAAAATATAGAGAGAGACCCTCTTATGGTAAAGTCCTGTTTTCTATGAAAAACTTTCACTCTATCAGGCATGAGCAGCTCTCCTCTTGATTTGTGTCTGAACCATGAGAAAAAACATCACAGATGCAGACTGCATTGTACTAAGAACATATGCATGCTTTTAAATCACTTTTATCTTACTTTTTACTAATGTAACCCTGAAACATAAAATATGTTCTTTTTTTCATTCACTGTTATGGGAAGAACAGATGGTAAAAGGGTTAGATTAAAGTAATACAGCATGTCCATTAAAAGAACCCCCACTGCTGGGGATGCTTCCCTCAAACAGGAGTTGTGTTTACTATAAAGAATGACTTTGGCTTACACAAATTGGAGATTGTCAGGGGTTTTCTCAAAGATAAACACAAGGGTAAGAGAAAAACTAACATCAAAATCAAATGCATTTTAAAACTACAATTATGCAGGTTATTTTGCTAATCTGAGAAGCTGACTGAAAACACGTGCCTGTGATAATGTGACAGAACAGCAGGGAAATAATAGAATCCGTTTTTAACTTGAAAAATTTTACCACCCAGAAGTCAGAACTGACTGCAAAGAGGACGTCAAGTAGGCATTACTTTCTACATTCCTGCATTCCTACAAGTGGTAGGTAGAAATTTCTTGTTCCACCTTTTCTAATCGATTGTCATATTAATCAACAGTAAGAATAATTTCTGTATTGACTACATATCAAGAAAGGCTAAGTATAACATAATTTGTACACAAGTAGCAAAATATTTAGCATTGGAAAACAATCTTCATGATTTTTTCTTATGATATCCAGCTTAACTGCATATAGCTCTTAAAGAGTTAAGCTTTAAAACACTTCCTCGAGAAAAATTAGAGAATGCATTAAAAAAATATATATCAATGGAGTCACATCCCAGAGTCAAGAATGGTCTTACTGGAAGAACTGAGCAATAAATATTTCTATTCATACCATAAACAATTAGAAAGCAAGCACTGACTCAAAATGCAATTTTAGTAATTTTAAATATTTTGGCCATTTCTTCCTTCATTTAGAAAATAATACAAATTGTCAGCTTCTCAAAATCAATGTTTTAAAAATGTGTTCACAAGATTTTCTCTCATTATTTTTATGATTTGTTCCACTTATAACTATTACTTATTGTGATATTGCTTTTAACTTCAATCCACATTTTAGTTGTTTTTAGCTCAAAGAATATTCTGGAGAGAAATATTTCGTACCTGTAAATTCCCTTATATATTTCATTAAGTAGAAACATGGGAAGTTTTTAAATGTGTCTCAAGTATGGTTTGAAACGTCATAGGCCTTCTCTTAATCCACCCCCCACAGTTATAAAAATGTTTCTGGGATCTGGCTCACTCGTTTTTCTCACAGAAAAGTAACCATAGTTGACATCTCATTAGCTGTCAGGCTGATGTGCAGCTGGAAAGGAATCAGCACCCTGGACCGGAGGGCAGGTTTCCTCCAATGTAATTCTATAAGGAATCTCCTATAGGGTTCCATATGGAGAGAGCTGTTCCCAAACCATCAAATCCACAATCCACATCCTTTTGGAAATCCAAAGGTAAAGTCCTAAAATTTTGCAGGCATTTTCATTGGACTGAAGCTTTTTTTTTAATGTTTATTTATTTTTGAGAGACAGAGACAGAGAGCAGGGGAGGGGCAGAGTGAGGAAACACAGAATGTGAAGCCGACTCCAGGCTCCGAGCTGTCAAGCACAGAGACTGATGCAGGGCTCGAACTCACAAACCCTGAGATCATGACCTGAGCTGAAGTCAGACGCTCAACTGACTGAGCCACCCAGGCACTCCTGCACTGAAGATTTTCAAGAGGTAATAAACATAGAAGAAACATTTGATTAAGTCCTTTATGTCATGGCATATGTAGCTGTAAATGATCAAGAATATCCCAATTTGCAGGGGCACCTGGGTGGCTCAGTTGGTTAAGTGTCCGACTTCAGCTCAGGTCATGATTTCACGGTTCGTGGGTTTGAGCCCCGCATCGGGCTCTGTGCTGACAGCTCAGAGCCTGGAGCCTGTTTCAGATTCTGTGTCTCCCTCTTTCTCTGGCCCTCCCCCACTCGCGCTCTGTCTCCCTCTGTCTCAAAAATAAATAAATATTTTAAAAATTAAAAAAAAAGAATATCCCAACTTGCACAGACAATACAGAAATAGTTCTAGCCCACTGGGTAAATTCTGGGTTTCCAGGGCCAGTAACATTAGTTTTAATGGTGATATTCCTCCATGGTGGACTTCGGACATGAGCCAGAATGACTTCCATCCCCATGCTCTCCCTCACCCTCTGATTTTTCACCTAGAGCTGGCAGATTAGATGGGCATGAGTTAGATGGGTCTAGGTGGTGCCACCTGCTCCAATCCCTTACTGCAGCACTGTTGGGTCTTCTGTGGGTTTACTCTGGGTCTGGACAAAGGACTGGCTGCCCAAGATATTCTTGGCAGTGTCACAGAACTGAGCCAACAGATTGGCAGCCATATTACCTACTTTCTGTTCCCTATAATAAAAAAGTGCAAATTGATTATTAAATGAAGAATAAGAGAGTGATGTAGGAAGTATCCACTGATCGTGGGGACTGAGCCCTAGAACTAGGGCTGACTCTGTAAAGAAAGATAGGTCTCTGAGATGAGAGACATCCCAAAGGCATTCTATGTGCAGACACAATGTCAATGAAATTATTTTGTAACACACACACACACACACACACACACACACACACATACACGCAAGCAAATATCAGCTGTCACATATCTTCATTGTTGCATTGAAGATGACATTGGGGACATGGAGACTAGAAAGTCTGCTTGAAATGTGGATGGTTCTCTGCTCCTGGAGTGAGAGCCAGAAAATGCTTATTCAAAGTGTTAGTCTTGCAACACATCTAATTTACTCTCCTACATCTAATTCTTCCTCAGCACTTAAGTGTCTGATTTGTGCTGCAGGATGTTGCATCTGTGAAACTATACTTAGGCTGTTTTCATGTGTATCTTTTTTCTCTTTACGTAGGTTATAAATTCCTTAGTAGCAGAATGTTTTCCCTCCTTGGAGTTTTTATACCTCTACAGGCAACCAACAAGGTAGCCCCACACTTTTTAATGTAATCATTCATTCATTCATTCATTCCATTAACATTTAGTGAGTAAATATGTGGAAGACACATACTAGAAGCCGGGGTGGGGGTGGAGTAGACATGAGAAGATACAATATATCTAGAAAGGCAGTAAAAGATAAATTATTCTAAAAAGAGATCCAGAGGAGAAATATAATCCAGTTAAATTTCATGAAAGAGGTAGCATTCAACCTAGGCCTTGGAAGATAGGAAGAATTTTGAAAAACAGAGGCAATGCAGGCAGAAATAAATACACAAGCACAAGCATGGAGGCAGGAAAGGACAAGGGGTCCAGCAAATAGTGAGCAGACTGATCTGGCTGCATCACAGGGTTCAGGTAATTTAGGACCCAATTACAGGTGACCTTAAGTAATAGCTAGGGCTTTGGCAGGTCTCCAAGCACTGACGTGATTGGTGGTCTTTTAAGGTCAATCTGGGAAGCAGGGCAGACTGTAGAGGAAAATGTCCCAAAGTCGGGGGTGGGGGTGGGAGTGGGAATTAAGATACCACTGTAATCCTCCAGAGAGAGGGAACTCCTAGGACACAGGCAACGCAAGAAGAAGGGTAAATGCGTGAGAGGATAGAAAAGCACAGCTGGGAGATCGAGCATGGGTCTGGTCCTTGAGGGAGCACCCATGAGGTAAAAAAGGCTTTATTAACTGTCATCCCATAGCCCCACTGCAAACCTTGCAAACAGGGATACATTTGCACCTGCTGATAACTCCTCATGACACGTGAGGTCTCTAGGCCTAGAGGCCATTGGTTCTCTCACTGGCAGCCCCCAACACCCACCTCCAGTCCACTGCTGGAAAAGCAGGTCAGACCCCAGTGCACATCACATGCCATTTTATACTACACCAGGTTTTAAATACCTTTTTACATTTTTATCTCCCCCAATGAATCTGTAAGCCCTCTGGGGCAAGGACTGTATCCCCAGAACTTGATACGCCTCATCACTGCCCTATTGTTTTCTCTACCTACTCTGTTACCATCATGGGCTCATCCATCCATTAATCCTGGACACCACTGTGCTCTTGTCTCAACCACGTGCCAAGGGAATAAAAAGGCAGAAGCTGTGGCCGTAGGGTCCCACAGCTGACAATTCTTCTCTAAAATGTTGCCCTGCCTCCCCAGCAAGACCATGCACATGTTCCTTAAGGACCCACCTTTAGCATTTTAGTGTACATAATAGTTATTTAACTAAATGTAAGAGTTAGTAAAAACCAAAGAACAAATCTGTAACACAGAGGTCTCACCTTCCTGAGCAGAATTTTTTCTAAAATAATACTCAGAGTTTCATTTATGAAGAGGGTCTAAAAATACCAAAAAGGTCCACTCTAATACTCTCCTGATATTGCTATAAGAGAGGGAGACTAATCTCAAGTTTATACATGGCCAGAAAATGTGAATGAGAATTTCTAGGAAGATAACCTCATTTATTTGAAAGATGCATTGAAAGCTTTTTTCTGTTCATGGTCAAGGATAACATGTTTTCGTGCTACCTATAAAACATGAAATGAAGGGATGTCTATCCTGGTAGTCATAAAAGTGCTATATTTGAGAAACCTTTGGTCCTTCTTCTCTCTGGAACTGAAAAAAAGTCAGGTTCTTGGCATAACAGTCACTGGTGCATTTTTGAAGCAAGAAAGAACCTTTGCAGAGAGAGAGTTTTTACCTTTACCAAAAGGAAGCCAGATTGCTGGCAGTGAAAATTAAGAGGATTCTGTGGGATTATTTAAGGTAACAGATGTGGAGTAAAACCTGCAAGTGTTACAGTGTATCTGTAGCAAGCCATTAAATACTTTCAGCTTTCAGAAGCACACGTAGTCTTACGCATGCCCTGTTATTACAGAATTATATAGTGTATTGGTTATTACTGACTAGGGAAAAAGCAAGAGGAGGGCAGGATGATGCAATAAAACAAGAGGGCACACACTGTCTATAATAAACATAACAACTATAAACATGCCATAATGAGAAGTTTAAAAGGAAACTGGAATCAGGAAGTTGAATGGGGGGGGTGCGGTATAGGGACTAAGGAGACAATTTATTCATGATTGACATGATTAAACCATGGCAAGGGAACGTCCAACTATATTAGAGTAGCCATGACTCGTTCCATAAAAACAGGTGAAAAATATTGTAGCAATCGCTAACAGATAAGGTCTGAAAAATAAATTCCATAAACTCTACATTTCTAATTCAACAGAACCATAAAAACAAGTTGTTATTTTCATGAATATAAACCCAATACCAATAAAATACAACTGTCACAATGTATCCCCAGGACTTAACAGAGTTGTCGCTATACAGAAGCACAGTAGCTCTGTGCAGAATCTTTGGAAATTAACTATAACATTGCCTACAACAATTTTTCCAAAACCATTCAAAACAATTCTATTTTGACCTTTCTTGTCCTGAGTAATACATAGAGGTACAAAGGTGATTGAGTCATTCATTAAGTGACTATAATATAATCAGGTCTAAAATCATTCCCAAGAGCATCTCATACCGGGAGGGTACTGAAGGTTCATCTATTACTGCAAACTGGGTGGTGACAGTGAATCACAATTTATGCATGTCTCACATGTTAAAAGAAGGTGCCTGCATAATTCCAAAAAGCAGTGTTACTGATTGACGTTCATCAGACATCTTTGAGAAATTTCTAGATATGCCTAATACATAAGAGAGCAAAGAGCCTAACAGAGAACATTGATAGAATCATTAAATCACCATTTACATAACTAATAAGAGGAGCAAGACGTTACCCTGTGAGCTCAGCTTTCCTCTGGAAACTGCCTCTTGAAAATTCTAATGAGAATCTGCATGCTAAAAATATATGAACATGGAAATAACATTTTATTTTTGAGAAAAGGGGAAGAAGTATTTAAAATTAAACACAGAAGCTTGATCATTTAGGAACTGAAAATGCATTTATTACGGCTCTGTTAACCCATGAAGGAAAATTCACTGTAAGTGTGTCACTAACTACAAGAAATAAGCTTTAAAACACAATTTCAAGATAAATCTTTAATGATCAAAATATCTCTACAAGGAGCAGAGGTACAAGCAGCCAAGGATACAAAGAATTTCATCCATTCTTCCTCTATAATGCCTTTTACCTCCGTAGAGAACTTTAGTTCAGACCTTCACAGATGTGCGTCAGGATTATTTAAATGAGGAGTGTGCCTTGTTTCAGCCACCTTAATGCTCTCATTTCCTGTTCAAAAACCTTTACTTACCAAACTCAACACCCCAAAAAACAAATAATCCAGTGAAGAAATGGGCAGAAGACATGAACAGATACTTTTCCAAAGAAGACATCCAGATGGCCAACAGACACATGAGCAGAGCCTTAACATCACTCATCATCAAGGAAATATAAATCAAAACCACACTGAGATACCACCCCATTCCAGTCAGAGTGGCTAAAATGAACAACTCAGGAAACAACAGATGCTGGTGAGGATGTGGAGAAATGGGAACCCTCTTGTACTGTTGGTGGGAATGCAAACTGGTGCAGCACTCTCGAAAACAGTGCGGAGGTTCCTCAAAAATTTAAAAATAGAACTACCCTATGACCCAGTAATAGCACTTCTAGGAATCTATCCAAAAGATAAAGGAGTGCTGATACATAGGGGCAAATGTACCCCAATTTTTATAGCAGTGCTTTCAACAAGAGCCAAATTATGGAAAGAACCTAAATGTCCATCAACTGATGAATGGATAAAGAAGATGTGGTTTATATGTACAATGGAATACTACTTAGCAATGAGAAATAATGAAATAATGCCATTTGCAGCAATGTGGATGGAACTGGAAGGTATTGCACTGAGTGAAATAAGTCAGTCAGAGAAAGACAGATACTGTATGTTTTCACCCATATGTGGATCTTGAGAAACTCAACAGAAGACCATGTGCGAAGGGAGGGGGGGGGAATAGTTACAGAGAGGGAGGGAGGCAAACCATAAGAGACTTAAATACAGAGAACAAACTGAGGGTTGATGGGGGCATGAGGGAGAGGGGAAAATGGGTGATGGGCATTGAGGAGAGCACCTGTTGGGATGAGCACTGGGTGTTGTATGAAAACGACGAACCACAGGAATCTACCCCAAAACCAAGCGCACACTTTACACTCTGTGTGTTAGCCAATTTGACAATAAATTATATTAAAATTTTTTTATTTCTGTCACTTAAAAAAATAAAGTGTGTATAAATTGGTTAAAGTCAAAAAAAACTTTACTGGTTCTCCCCAAAACAAATTAAATTCCTTGGTTTGGCAGATATTTGGCACCAATCAGTGCTTCCAAACATATCACCCTGCGTCCTCATCCACAGGGACAAATTCTTCCCCACTTCACCTCCAGTCCCAATCACAACACCTTTCTGTATTTCTTCATAATGTTGGTCTTTCTGAAGTGTCCTCTCCTTTCCCTTATGCCTGTCTACCTGAATCCTACTCTCAAAGCCAGGTCAGGCACAATGCATTCCCCCATCATCCAGGCTATAGTCCACGCAGCTGACATCATTCATAAAGCCCTTTGTGTACACCATCTCTTTCTTATACGCTACTTATTCTCATGTGTTATTTCTGCTGTACTGCAAAACATAATGACATTTCTTACACCACTTCTTTATATTCTAGCACCTTTCACCCACCTGCTACCCTCGTTCACCACAATGGCCAGCATAGCACCCTTCAGTGCTCAGCTAACATCTACTGAGCCAAAGACACATATGAGCAATGATGAATGAAAATTAAAAGCTAAGTATCCCTTTATTATATAAGAATAATTTGAAACAAATGAGACTTTTGAGTAGCTAATCTTTTTTCTTTAACATTCCTGAGGATTTGGAATCCAAGATGATACTACCAAGTTGCTTTCTTCCAGCAGAAACAGTGATGAGTTTGCCCTGGATTTCATGCTTTGCTGATGTGCCCCCGGGAGACCCTCTGCTCATCCCCATGACAATTCACTGCAAACATCTGTTCCTTCATCTGTCTATAGAAGTGGCTCCTAGAGCATAAACTGTGAGTTCCATTTCTGATCTCTACATATTAGTAGCCCATACAGTAGGAGCTCAGTCAGTGATTGACCTAGCACCATGACTATCTAAAGTAAACACAATTAAAGAATAACTTTTACTAGGCACATAAATGGTAAGTAAACTTAATTCATGACTGTGATTTCAAATGAGACATATGGCCAAAATTACAAGGACTACATATATGTAAGTATTAACCACAAAAATGAACACACAACATAAAGAGAAATCCTATACGGACATTACGTGTGTCCATTTGCATGATTTTTATACGTCACAGAATACTTCTAGAAGAAAGTGCATTTTTAGAGAGGGAAAATGAGGCAAGAGAAGTGTTTTTTCTTTTTTCAACTCTCCTGTATTACTTTTAAACTAGGGAACATGTATAACTTTCTCATTTTTTTGAGAGAGAGAGAGAGAGAGAGAGAGAGAGAGAGAGAGAGCAGGAGAAGGGCAGAGAGAGGGGGAGAAAGAATCTTAAGCAGGCTCCATGCCCAACGTCAAGCCTGATGCAGAGTCCAATGTGGGGCTCGATCTCATGACTGTGAGATTATGACCTAAGCTAAATTCGAGAGTCACTTGACTGAATCACCCAGGCACTTTCAAATTAATTCCTCCCTGACCACACATGCAAAGAGAAGTCTACTGACAGTTACAAGATTAAAAAAAAAATGAGTAGTCTACCATTAGAGTAAACTAATAGACATTTTAGACGTTAGAGCTGTGCATGCAAGAAAACTGAATTCAGGGGCACCTGGGTGGCTCAGCTGGTTAAGTGTCTGACTCAGCTTAGGTCATGATCTCACAGTCCATGAGTTTGAACCCCGCATCAGACTCTGGGCTGACCGCTCAGAGCCTGGAGCCTGCTTTGGATTCTCTGTCTCCCTCTCTCTCCACCCCTCCCTTGCTCATGCTCTCTCTCTCTCTCTTTTTCTCTCAAAAATAAAGTAAACATTAAAAAAAAATTTAAAAAAGGAAAACAGAATTCATGAGTTTTTGGAAGTCCAATGGGGGGACTTTGTTTTTGCACCTTAATTACTGTGTAAAAATGGATAAATTCCTTCTTAACTTAGCATTTCCTAATTTAAATTTCTCTTTCCTCTGTGTGTTCAGCACTCCTGTATATTTAGGGATGGAATTACCCAAAGGCATAATCCATTCTTCCAAGTAGTAAAAAGAGACAGTGAAACTTTTTTCCCCGAGGTACAAGATTGTAATAAGAAAACCTTCTGAGATGTTTAACAAAAAGAAGCAACTCCTCCTCCACAGTGACTTTAACTAAAACGTACTTTTTACATAAAGTGCTCAGTCCTCATAACAGAGGGTGCACACTGAAAACTGTCTGGGCATCACATACCTACTTTCTCCCTTTTGTCAGAATGAAGAGATCTGGCTTCTGTGAGAGATTTTAAACTGTGTGACATAAGTCTCTTGGGGCTCATGATCTTCTCATCTTTATATACCAAGCTGCTAAAATAATCTAGCAAATAGTAGCTTCTTAGTGAGCATTAGTTCAATGAATGACATTTTCTCAAATAGTATATGTATTTGTAGAAATCAACAGAATAATAGAGCTCTGATAAGTAAGGAAATAACAGTTTCTGTAACCACTAGTCATTTTTTGCTTAAAAAAATACATTTAAAACATAAATGATAAAGACCACTTTGACAAAATGACTCAAAATCCAGTTTAGCTTTATATAAGCCCAGCAATTATCTCCCGAGTTACTCCAGCGATGTGGCACCACAGAGAACAGGAAAGAGGTAAGTGGCGCCTGGGTGGCTCAGTTGGTTAAATGTCTGACTTCACTCAGGTCATGATCTCATGGTTCATGAGTTTGAGTGCCATGTCAGGCTCTGAACTGACAGCACAGAGCCTGGGACAGAGGAGGTGAGATGGTCACAGGGTCCTGGCAGTAGGGGATCCCCAGTTCTGTCCTACTTCTTTCAGGCCAGAAGAGAGTTGTGCATATATCTTGAGACTGTCTAGTTTCTACATCTCAGGGACTGATCAGAAAAATAATTTTTTCCTTCCAAGAATACAGACTCATCTTTATACCTTGCATTGTTTCTGGAATACCTCCTCTGGGTCTTATCTGCTCATCACCTTGTACAGATGAGAGGAGAGTTTCTTTTCCTACCCTTACCCCCATCTGGTAGACTATTTCCCAAAATAGTTCTCCTGTGCTCAAATCTCATGGTGAAATGCATCCTTGATTCTTTGCCTCCACCTCTTAATTTCCTTCTACTTCAGTCCCTGTCCTAAAAATCGATTTGACTATGTCAAGCTCTAGTTTTCCATATTTTGCTTGAGGGGAAATTTTGAGGATAAATCTCCTTGAAATAACAGTTATGGTTCCGACTACAACTGAGTCTCTCATGATCTTCATATAAAACCAGTTAATCACAAGATCATTTCAAATTTTTACTAGCATACCTATTTTAAAGGAAGAAGAGAAGGAAGAAGATAGTTTTAGAAAAGTTTTCCAGATATATAAAGTTTTAAATTTATTACAACCAGATAATTAATTCCAAACCATTTTAATACTTTCCCAACTTCAAGACCAAACCAAGTTACAAAAAAAAGAAAGTTGCAAAATGGCAGTGCACCGACCTGAGGATATGGGGAAGTCCTGGATTTTGACTTTGAGCCGGAGAGCCTGGACTTGACCCCCTTCCTGTTGTCAGTCACGGTAGGAGTGGAGCTGCTGGTGTAGGAGAAGGCTGGTTTAGAGGCTGAGATCTGATCCAAGGAGAGCTGCAAACCTTTGTATTCCGTGTCCCTGCAGGGTGAGAGGACACAGCCCTTAATCTGCCACCACAGGAAATGGATACATGTGTTCTCTCACCAGGAATGGCAGTAATCCATATTTGAAAAGGGAAGCGAGCAAAAGTTAGCCATATAACTGGTTGCCACAAACACCTCGATTATTTTAGAAATGCCTAACATTTAACTAACGGGTAGGGATGTAGCTGCCCCACGTACCACAGCCAAGTGATACAATATGCTCATGAAATTGTCTTGATTTTAAAATACATTTTGGATTATTTTTATAAGTAGAAAATAAATCTGTAATTCAACTTCTCTGAGCTTTTGTGTCCTCATCCGTGAGGTACAGATTATAAACTCTACTCTCAACATTTTCTGTGTAGGGTGAACTCAGCAGATAACTGAGTTGTCTGGTAAACTGATCCTATCTGATTACTGGCAAGAAGAACATCAGCTGTTTCAAGATCAATCATTCTGGTAAACATTCCTAATATTTTTATAGCTAGAAAACCAGTGAGACCAGGCTTGTAAGTAGTTAAAAAATCTCTTTTAAGCACCAGTTCTTTCCACTCCATCTTCAATATATATCTACGAAGCTCTTAATATATGCCAGGTTTTGTGCTATGTGGAAATGAAAGATAAATAAGATGCCTAGAGTCCCTGCCTTTCTGCAGATTACAAACTATTTGGAAGAAGAAACAGTAAACAAATATTAAACATAATAACTGAAGGCTGTGATAGGAAGGGGATAAAGAGTATATCTTAGAGAGTTCATTATAAAGGTATTGCTTGAGGTATTTAGGGGCTGAAGATGACAGCTTGGCCCTGCCTAGCTACCATCTCAGCCTGCTTCCAGGCAGCAGAGAATGTTGTCTGACTCCTCCATTTTCATAAGAGGGTATCAACCCTTCCCACTGGCAGCCAAAAAGAAAAATGTTTCATAGTCTTCTTTATGAGGACTCGTGGGAGAATTTTCTCTCAGGTTCCAGAACTAGCTGGGCTGCTCCTGGGTAATTGATTTCTTTTTATCTCACAAACACCGTGAATCATCTAACTCACCATGTTTCCCTCTTTCCACTGGAAGTCAAAAGGCTCTGAGTCCCAAATCCGATTTGTAACCACCTCTAACAACTGTACCAGTCCTCGTGGCAGGTGTTCTGTGCAGCAAACACCACTGGCTTCCTTTATTTTTCTTATTTTATTTTTCCTTTTCTCTAATGGGTTCACCTTTTTAAAAAATTTACATGCATTTTTAATACCCTTTGGATTAAGATATGTATATTAAATGTAATAAACTAATAAATTTAGATATGTTAAAGTGATTGGTAGATTTCCATAGATCAGCAACCATTCATTTATCTTCTCTTCCTTTTCCCTGTTTGTTCTTCTACAAAGAGATCAGGCAAAGGCAAAAGGATAATTCAGGCAAGGAGTCCCTCAAGTGACAGGGGATAGAAATCAGCTAAAACAGGTTCAATAATATCATGGCCACAAACTACAGTGTAGTGGTATATGTCAGCAAATTACAATGACTTCATATCAAATAGTCCATCAACTCAGTGCAAGTAAAAAAATATATATATATCCTGCATAAGCAGCAAAAATTTAGAAGATGGGCATGCAATTTGCCTTCCAAGCTTGGGAAGTTGAATCATACTGATGGTCTACTTTCCTACTCTAATCACCCCCTAAGGAAAACACACAGCACAGATTCTGGGCACTCCTTGGTCAGAAATTCAATGCTCTCCAACATGTGGCTCCCACCTATTTTTCTGACAGTATCTGAAAATTTTCCTTCAATGGCCTTTCACTTCACTCAAAATAGTTCTCCCCAAACTGACCTTATACTTTTCTCCCCTGCTCTTTCAACACATACCTATAGAACTCCTCTTAAAAAGAACTATTTTAAATCCTACTCGCCTCTAACCTCATTCATTCCTTCAGTACTGAGTGTCTCTGTGGAGGCCCTGGGGAGACATCAATGAACAGAAGGACTAAGTTGCTGTGCTCGTGAAGAAGACACCAGGGCCACTTCCTGAGGGAAACAGGGAGGGGACCAGAAACTCTTTTTTTCGTCTTCCAACCTTATTTTTCAAGTGACAGTGTCTAGTCTTTCCTAGGGGTTCCAAGTTCCTAGAGGGCAAGAGTCAAAAGATATTTTGTTATATTCCAATGGCGATTTGCACAATATTTCACACATTTGGAAGAGGAAGAAGACAAAGACACAAATCAGAAAGGACTGTTTTCCTCAATGACTGCTAATAACCAGCAGCCTAGAAGTATTTCTCTGATGGAAAAGACCCCTTTAGGCCGTGAGCCCCCTGACCCACCTGCCCTGAGATCATGTGCATGTGACAGTGAGCAAGGTGGGCTCTGACAGCCTCCATTCTTGGGTATCTCCTGTGTCATATGGGCACTTGGTAGCAGAATATCCATTCAGTCCCTGCCCAACAGGACTTACTTAGACTTACTTTAGACAAAAACATTGCACCCCTGAAAATATGGCCAAATAATTTTTAAAACTCATTCTTTTTTTTAATATGGAATGCTTCATGAATTTCTGTGTCATCCTTGCACAGGGAACATGCTGATCTCTGTAGCCTTCCTATTTTAGTATATGTGCTGCCGAAGCAAGCACTAAAACTCATTTTGAATGCAACATTTCAGCACAGGGACTTCATGTCAAGAAGCAGAGAGCAAACTAGGATTCCTCCATTTTTCTCTTGTATACCATCAGACTCCCAAAGTATGCATCTCAACTACTGAAGAAGTCTTTCCAAACTTTTTGCATAGTTCCCAATGATAGAAATACTCCAAAGAGGCTTAAATAAAGATTTAAAACCAACAAATGATTTGAATTTCTACATATTCACATGAAAATGCTAATAAATATAAAAAGAGTTATACTCTTGATAAAAAAAATAATATTTTGATACACATCTAAAAAGATCACAAAGAATCCACCAGAACTTAGCAAAAGATCATGAGGTCAGGTAGATCACAATTTGAGCCACTTACTGTGTAACAACCCATCGAGACCTCTTTTTCCTCTTTATAACTCATGTGGATGTGCTAAGGTTCAGAAAAATATTATGTGAGAAATTCATAGCACAGTGCCTAGAACTTGGTAAATGTTCAATTAATACTAAGTATTATTTCTTCACCTCCACAGTTTGTGGCACTTTTTTGGCACCTGATTTCTCCAAGACAGTAGTTTCACTTTGGTAGCAACTGTAATACATTTCATTACAAACATTTCCTTATGTTGTATTTCTTTCCTTTCTACCTCTAACTCATTTTAATGCACTCTGTTCCTTCTTAGTCTCTAAACTCTAATGCAGTGTGGCCAAAATACTTATTAAGATGAGCTCTTCATTGCTAAGTAAGCAAATAGAGACCTTGGAACAGTACAGACCCGACACTCTGAGAGGAGCTCAGCCTTCCTATTCCTCTAACAACTTGAAAGATGGGTTAAGATGAAAAGCACAAAAAAAAAAACCCACTTAAAGACATTTCAAGTACAGTTGATGTGGTGCCAAGAGCAGCTCTGAATGGCAGATTCACTAAGAACAAAGCATTTGTTTTACTTTTAGAATTCTATTATACTATTTCATTTGTATAGATTAAAGGTCTAGATGCTGATGGGAATCACATTATGAGTTCCATTTCCCTCCTCCAAACTCAGACATGCCCTCCCTTCCCCCAAAGTGAGGCACATTCTGGTATCACACACACACCCATCCTCTAAAGTTAGGTATATGTCTAGTAAAGCTGTTTGATGTTTCCCTGTGGAGGGGGACAAAATGAAATACTTGGGCGCCTGGGTGCCCAGCACTTAGACTCTGAATGAATACAGTGAGGAATTTGACTTAGCTGACTTTAGTAAAGGAAGGACAGGACACAGCCCTGCTCTACTTCTAAAGCTTTCCTGAAAAGTGCCACACAGACCACGTTCAGGACTCCACAGGTTACCCTCACTAGGGCAGCTCACTCTGTTCTCCCAGATACGACTGGCATATCAAAAAGAGGAACTGTGGCATATGCCCTTTGGCATATTTTTCAAAATGGCTATTGATATCAATTTACATTTGTTTGGATTTTTCCCCCCTTGAATGACTTGTACTAGAACTGCAGACATCCTCAGGTACCTCGGCTCTGAAAGCCATGTGAAATAGGTAATTTGCAATCACTAGGACTTGCAGCTTGTCAATCTCACTCGTATTTGCACAGACCAAAGTAATCCTCTTATTCCATTATGGACAGTCAGAAATCATTCAATTTGCAGAATTAACCATCTGAGTCTACTCTAAACTTTATAATAGTCATGTACATATTTGGAGTTACTCAAATTCCAATAGAATAAAAGGGGCCATTTTTGCACCATTGGCCTTCTCAGCCTTTCCTTCAGCAATATGCCATGATCACTCATGAGGTAAATGCCAACTTGCCATATGGGAAGCTCAGGGTGATGCCCTTGCAAAACAAATAAAAGGTATTTATATCACTAACAGGTACTTTTAGCTTCAGAGAAATGCATTAATATGATTTCTATCATTTTGACTGGAAGACTGGTGTCCTCATGATGCCAACAGCAGCACAACCATACATACAACCTTCAGGTGAGTTGGAATAATTATACAGATAAACAATCAACAGTATTTTATCACTTGATGTTGAGTCAAGATTCCCTGCAAGAACTTTTCTTCTTCGACTCTGCCATATCCTATTGCACTTCTATTTTAGACAACTGAAGTTTTGCTTCTGTCACGTCAGTTTTTTAAACTGGTCATTCTGAAGTTTCTCTATTGGTTTTATGTTATGTGGCAATTCTTAAAAGACATTGCCAGATTTCCCAATTGAGCTTTAAAAAAAAAAAAACAAACAGCTGTAGGTGATCAAATTACCAAGGAAAACGTGGAAACAAAGACATGCAATTGATTTGGCTCCAAAGGCGCTGACTGCAATAAGCAGAGGATTGCATTAAACTGTGATCGGATTAAGTAGGAACGACTGCGTCTTATACTAAACTTTTTAATTGGATTCTAGAATCACTGTCACACGAAGTGCATGACCTTCTTTATATTCTGGCAGAGTTACCACCAGGCCACTAGGTAAACCTCTGCAGCAGAGAGACCTAGTTTATGTTTCATTTTCAGGCTCCCATGGAGCCCAGCAGAGATAGCTGATAAGGAGGATTCCATACTGTGAGAGGCTCACAAACTAAGACATCTGCTGGGAAATTAGGCTAAGGCACCCTTGGAAATATAATAGTCTCATACTAATAAGTGGATTTGTGTTTGCTCCTTGTGGTTTTCTCCATTTGCTTTGGTGATTTTAGTAGTTCCCAAAAAGTCTTTGGTTTTACATAAACACTGCCTCTGCCTAGAAATATCTTTCTCCTCTATTTTGTAGGTCTCATCCAACATGCTATGGAGTGGATGGCACCACAAGGGTAAGGGATGGCTTAGGCACAAAGTTTACCATCACATTGTGATTTCAAGAAGCAAAGACGAAGGTCTAAACAATAGGTAAACAACCAAAAACAATAGGCAAACAATAACCAAACAAAAAAAAAAGCAATACAGTAAAAAACTGTAATATTTTGGTAAGATGCAGCAAAGTCAACCATCTGCATGATAGGGATTGTGAAATACCTGTCTACAAACCCATGACACATGTTGAAATATAGCTAAGTCCAGACCTGCCACAACATGCATCTGACTTTGCTTCTTTACCCACACAGGCCACAGTGATTTCCTGCTCCCTCCTCTCAGTTCCTACACTGTCCACTGCCTCTAACATTCATGTAACACACCTAAGTTCCTGTCACACAGTGTGAATGGTGTATTTGACAACAATCTCCTTAATACCTTCTCTTTTGATAGTCTCTACTTACTGTCTAGCACCATATCTTATAGAGAATAGATTCTCACTTGCAAATGATTAACAAAATAATTCTCACTGCAATAAATTTTTATTCATCTCAAATACAAATGACCAAAAATTCAAAAAACTAGCAAACCTCTCTACATAAATAAGAAAAAAATACCTACTAAGTAAGCAAGTTTATGGGAGGGATTCTTACATTCCCAGATTATAATTAATAATGATCATTCTGATATTCTGTGAGATCCTAAATTAAAGAAACAAATCATGTTATTGTTTTAGTGTTATATTAATATGTTATTGTTTTAGTGTTATGTATATTAATAAAATGCACTTATTTTTTGTAAAGTTACAATTCAGGCATGGCATATGTGATTCTTAAACAAACTGGAATACTAAATTAATTTTATCCTCAACCATTTATTTGAAACTGTTGCAACTGTATTGAAAGAGCGAGGAGGAATAGTGCTTTAAACCCCCAGAGAAAGAACTTCTACAAAGCGATAATAAATACAGTATCTCTGAAATAGAAAAATATAAAAAGGATGTAAACAATGCACAAATTGCTGAGAAACAATTTTTAAAGGTTTAGCCTCACTAGTAATAACCTATACGAATTAAGGTTTCTATCAGATTCTTTTTGTCACTTTTGTCTTTCAAATCAACAAAGATTTTATTATAATGACAAAAAAATCTCAATGAAGACAAGTTGAAATAAATGGGCATTCTTACATACCAATGATAAGAGAGTAAACTAGCAGTGTTTATCAAGAGTCTTAAGAATGTTCATTCCTTAAATCCAGTAATTCCACTTCTAGGAATAGATCTAATGAAAATAATCAGAGATAAGTATCAAAAGTCTATACACAAGGGTACTTAGCATAATTTCTTACATTTAATTGTAAGTAAGCAAATAAAAACCAACAATAGAACCATTACTTAATTATGGTGTACCCATGTGATAAAATATTAGGTAATCATTAACTTTTTTTACTCTAGTGATGTGAAAAACACTATTGATAAAATGAAAAATTATCTCTTTAAATTAATATGTACTGTATATGCATATACATGTAGTGGGAGGCAAAAAATTAAAATGTCAATAGTGAATATCTGGAAAATAGATTAAACATGTTCTTTATCTTCTCTTTATACCTCTGTATATTGTTAATTTTTTCTATAATAAACATGTATGACTTTTATAATCAGAAAAATATTTCTTGAAAAAGAAACTCTAATTGGAGCAAAATTCAGGTATTCTCACCTCCAACTGAAATGGCTCCCAGTTTCTCTGCCTTATGTTTTCAGGGTGTCTTCTCTATGAATATTATTAAATTACAGAAGAGAGAACACCACTAAACTTCTTTTCCCATAGGTTCAACTTCTCATGAACACCATTTATAATTTTTAAATGTCCAAATGTCCATATGCTCTCTTGGTGCCTATATATTTCACTTACTTTCTAATCTATTTTCCACCCTTCCTACCTTACAGAATTATCTGTCTCTGAAGGCTTTCATGTGAACTATATGACTTTGTTTCCTTCTTTGAATAATATAACTTAAATTATTACTTACAATTGAAAAAAAAGAGTCTTGCCATGTAGTTTCTAACAATGGCTTAGTTTCCTGCGAGTTATAGATGACATATTTGTCACTGTTTAAATGGAGTAACCCTACTTTCGGGACTACATCTTTTGTTCTGAAAAACTTAATTTCTTATGCTCCAAAATTCATTCTATATCTATAGCTACTAAATTTTAGGTGTATTTGTAAATCCCACAGATCTAGGTTCCAAATGCTACTGATCTTATAGCTTTTTTGTTTCTTATTTTCTTGAGGTTGGTGGGGTGGGGGGTGGTTAGGGAGGTATCGGTCTTCAAAAGTTAGATCTGAACAAATCAATGCAGAATGTGCTGCCTCTTTCACCAAAGGCATAAATTTTTAAAATGCCAGTCTCCTTTTCCACAGTCAAGACTGCTAATTCAATGCACTTCTAGGGGGGGAAAAAGAGGCAAATAGAAAATAAAATTCATACATGCTATTCTGGCCTCTCTTTTCCTTCTCACCTCCCCACCCTCTGTGTCCATCCCCCTAATCTTCACTGTCATTTTATTAAACTGCTGTTTTTCAAATATATGTTCCCCTTAGAATTCTTTAAATACCTAAGGTAGATAAGTGATGGGGGAACCCATTATCTAACACCTTATATTTGGTTAAGGTTCTGTTTTCACAGGAATAGCTTTCTCACTCAGTTCTTTAGACCCATACAAAACTGATTCCTAAACCCTAAAACTAGCCACTGGCAGAGAAGGTAAGAAGAACACACCTCCTATTCTCAACTGCTTACAAACTCCTGGAACAGAAAAAATACTTGTCATCACAAAGAAATAATCTCCCCACAACACTGGGAAATTTGCATTCTGTACTCAAGACCAAAGTGTCCCCAAACCTCTCCCACATACAGTGGGGAGACCCCGCAAGGCCACACCTCATGGCACCTTTGAGAGCTCTGCCCTTTTCTACACAACACAAAGGCACTGGCATTCCTGCAGATAATAGAAAAGTAGAACCTCAGGCTTTGAACTCTCTAGGAAAAAACACAGCAAAAATGATGGCATGGCACGATGTTTTCAAGGGCACAAATCTCCATTTGTTTAACTTAAATATTTTTAAATATGTCCTATAGCATTTATTCTTGATTAAACCTCTTCTAGATAGTTAATCATTAACGGTTTCTTTACAGTTACTGTGCAAACAGTTCATTCATACCTATGACATATCAAATCTCACAGACGTGTTCTTTAATTGGATTCATTTATTTCTAATCTCCCTAAGCCCTTACTACTGTAATGCTTGACTAAATATACATTAAACTCCATTATTTAAATGGCTAAAATAAATTTGAGATGTATTTTATGAATAAAAATTCACAATTCAACAGACATTCTGCTATTATTATTATTATTATTATTATTATTATTTGTTTTGCTATTGAGGCATTATTTAAAATTGTCTGGTAGATAAGTTGTGTTTCAACAACTTTAAACATTTTAAAATAAGTTGTGATTTATCATTAGAGATTTTGGATTGCCCACCAAAATGCCAAAATTTTCATTGCCTTCATATTTGGAGTCAGAGAGCTTGCATAATACTACACAGAATATATAGTTATCAGTAGAGTTCATTACCAAAGATACAATAGGCAGCTGCCTGAATTTATGACTTGTGGCTTGAGAGGTTTCCTTGGTCCCCACAAAGATGTCTCAAGAATGGTCTACTGGTTTATGCTTAAAATCTACTGTTAGATATTTATTTCTTAGGCTTTAGCCAGATGGCTCAGAAAAGGTTAGCGGAGTAAGCCTCATCCTTATTTTTCATTGATTCAGTTTTTTCAGCTCCTTTCCCTAGAGCCATGGTTCTCAAACTTCAACGTGTCTTAGAAGCCCCTGAAGAGTTTGTTAAAATGCAGCTTGCTGGGCCCCACCCCTTAGAAGTTCTCATTTGTAATTCTAGGGTACAGACCACAATTTGCATTTTTAACAAGCTCCTGGGGGTTGCTGATGCTGCCAGTCAAGGGGCCATACTTTGAAAACCAGAGCAGTTGTTATTCTGGATAAGAAAAACTAAAGATATCAGGTGAAAGGGTACCATAGACAAGATGGATTGCCATTGAAAAGGGAGGGGATGTTCCAAAGACAAACTTCACACTTTCCCCAGGGTACAGCCTTACTGCATATCTCACCAAACTATTCTCATGCTGATCCCTGTTCACTTCCTTTCAGCCTCTTTGGGGACACTGCCTGTTCCCGCAGATCCCATAACACTGGAGAGCTACAGGGCTTAGTCTACAGGCTGCATCTCAGTCATTGCTCACTCTCAAGGGATCTCATGCACTCTGCTGGCTTTAAATTCCATATTGATGACCCCCAATCTCCAGCCCAGACCTCCCCACTCCATGACACCCAGATTTAATTACCTGCCTGACATTTCCACTCAAATGAATGACAGGCATCTCAAACTAAACATCCCCACACACAACCCTTGATTGTTGCTCCTGCCTATGAATCTGCTCCTTCCCACCATTCACCCAAATTACTCAGGCTAAAAACTCAGATGCTGTCCTTGACTCCTCATTTTTTCACAGCTCATATCCAATCCATCTGCAAACTCCAGCTGTCTACCCTCAACACATCCTGAATCTGACCCTTCATCCCTACCTCTGTCTTTAAGCCATCATCTTCCCTCACCTAGGCTATTGTAATCATTTTCTAACTGGTCTCCCTGCCTCTACCCTCTACCCTTCCCAAAGCCTATTTTCTACCCCATCCAGATGACCATTTCATAGCTTAAAGCAGTTCATGCCATGCCTCTGCTCAAAACTCGAGTGACTTCCCAAAACCTTCAAGACCCAGCATGGTCTGACCCTGCCTATTCTAGCATCAGCTTCTTGTGCTCTCCCTCACCCCTTCTCTCTGCTGCAGTGACAGTGACCTTCTTGTTCATCAACTTACTTACCAAGCTGGTTTCTACCTCGGGGCTTTTGCATTTGCTCCCCACTGCTGAGAATGCTCTCCTTGTAGGTCTCAGCATGGCTGCCTCCCTCCCTTCATTCAGGAGACTTCAGAGAGGCCCTCCCTGACCACTCCCATCTCTTTGTCCTGCTTGATTTCTTCCTTTCAGTTCCTGACATTGTATGACATATTTATTTGTTTATAAGTAATGTTTATTTCCTCGCACTAAAATTTACCCTCCATGAGAGTAGGGACCTTGTCTGTCTTGGTAACACCATTAACCCTCCTATAGACCCTGGCACCCAGTAGGCACTGGGGAAATACTCTCTGGGTGAATGCAAAAACCATCCCATTTGCTGAAGAGAGGACTACACTCTACAACATCTCTTACTATCCTCTTAAGTATAGCAACAGAAATTAAGCTAATTCTAATGATAGAGATTTGTTTATAATGGAGGTCCTATTGAGTCCATTGGGAAGAGACACAAATAGAAAAGAGATTATAATGTAAAACACCATGTAGCGTATCTAAATATTTCCCCCCTGATTTTCAATTATCCCTCACAATAAAATGCTACCCTGCATTTTGTTATTTCTTTAACTACTCTAATTGGAGGAATGAAACGGACATGCACTCTGCCCTCTGCTTTGTGGGCTTCATCCTTCCAGCATTCCTGAGCTGGGACCCTGCAGGATTCCATTACCCAAATCCAGTACAACACATGCTTCACTTTGTCAGGTCTATAGTAAGATTTCAACAGCTAATAGAAATGCTATGACTTTCAACACTATTAGTCTCTTAACAGCTTATAAAAATTAAAATGAAAAACCCTGTGTTGCATTTGGTTAGTTTTTTTGGGGGGAAAAAAGCTGCTCTTTTCCCATCGTATATTTGGACACCAATGTCAATTAATGGTAGTGTTGAAAGAAGTACATCTCATGGGTTCTTACCTTCAGCCACCAGAACACATTATAGTCATCACAAGTGCAAAGAGTAAAATGAATGACTGAGGAGCAGCAGCAAGCCATAACCCCTAAAAATGCTCGGAACCAGGGATTCTATTTTCATAATGGTTCTCAGTGGGAGGAGGCAAGAGACAGCACATTCTCAGATTGCATTACCAGAGAATGTTGCTATTCTCAGAGAGATGTAAAAAAGTGGCAAGGGACTTGGGTTTAAAAGTACAAACATAGAGAGAATCCCACCTTAATGGGTACCATTATGACATCCAGTTCAATATAATGAGGCTATTTCCACGATCTGGCCAGCAGCCCATGTTAGCACGGCTTTACTGATGTGGATACAACAAATTCTGTTTGAACAAGAAATCCCCAGGAAAAAGAGAGAGAGTGAGAGAGAGAGAGAGAGATCCTTTCACAAGCTCTAGCCATTAAGCAATCAATCAAAGGAGAAATACCCTTCCAGTAAAGACAGCAATGTCCATTTGAATCCTGGTAATATATTAGACGTTCCAAATAAAATAGTGTTCCATGGGTAATACTTACGGATTGCTGTTTTGCGAAAATATCATAACTGTTGATGCTGAAACTGGTGAGGGGGACATGGTGTTGGGCCCAAGGGGTTAAGCATGTTGCATGGCAGCTGACTGGGTTCTGAGCACACCCAAACTGTGAAGCAATTGGGTCACTTTGTGGAGACCCCATATTGAAGTCTTGTAGTAAACTATCCATAGACTTTTGCAAAATCTCTTCAAAATGTCCCATTACTTCCCAAATATTAGGTGGAATCACAGGAAATCACCACTATCGAACTGCTTTAATGCACAGAAATGGCAATTACATACGACTCACCCTAGTACAATGTTACCAACTTACAGACAGCAGGCCAAAGAGGAAATCAGGTGGGCTCAGGAGTCCTGTCTCTGGTTTGGCATGACTACTCATTAGCTGTGTTATATTGGCTAAATGACTTGGCTCCTCGGAGCCTCTGGCACAAAATAGCAGTCTCTCAAATGTGAGTGAATCTTACTCCCTGACCTTTCTAAATATGGCAGCAAACAGAGCACCTTCCCACCCCCCCCCCCTTCACTTGCAGCTGACAGTCACCTCCCCGTCTCTCCAGGGCAGGGCAACAACGCCGTGAGATTACCCTTTACAAGAGAAAAGTTTAAAATATTACAAAAACCTAAAAATCACTAGAAACATTTTTTTAAAGAGAATAAATGTACAAAGACTATTTGACTCTAGTGTGATTCTTCCATTTAAAACTCACTAAGATTCCAAATCCTATTAGAAGTCAACCCCACAAAATATTTAAAAACTCCATTCAAAGCAGAGCAAAACACAGCTCAATATCATTCCAACAGGACAAAAATCACCTTGGCACACACAGCTGCTCTCTCTGGCTGACCTAATGAGATGCAGAGGCTCCACCCAGGGAAACAGTGATTTTGTAAGAGTCAAGATGGACTCCTTGGCCTGCAGCCAGTTTCTCTGCTGCCAGTCTGGATCCCCCTCACCCCCCCCCCCACCCCCAAGAGAGAGAGAGAGAGAGAGAGAGAGAGAGAGAGAGAGACACACACACACACACACACACACACACACACACACGCTCGCACAGCCCTCCCCAGCAGCTCTGCTCCTCTTACTGTCTCCACTCCCTCCCCACCATCTAACCACAGGGAATCTGAGCACACCTGCAAGCTTTTTCCCCAGGGTTGACCTGAACAGTGCCAAGGCACTCTGGGCCTGCTTCTTTCTAGTTGTGAATGGAAACACTCCCCTCCAGGAAGGAACCTGTCATCAGCAAGCCCATAGGGAGGTCAAGCTGGGGTAGAGGTTGTCCTTGCGCTTATTTCCTTTTCCTGCAGACGCCGTCTCATTCATTCTGATATCCCCAGAACCTGGCACAGTGCCTGACACCTAATAGGTGCTCAAGAAAACATTTATGACTGCCTCAAGGCCTACTAGTCCTAATCATTGGAAGTAGGATCTAACAATCCTTTCCAGATGTACCAGAATGATTGCTGATTTCTCATTCTTGGGCATCCCTCTGCCTTCCTAAGACTCATGCTTTCCCTCCTTCAGCCTCACAGACATTTATTTTGTGTTTATTGGAAATTGAATAAGAATTTATTTGATCTAATTTCACTGCAATAATTTCACCCTAATAATTCACATTTACTTGGTGTTACTTTGTGTCAGGGACAGGGCCAAGAATCTATCTCATTTAATGCTTACAACAACTCTATGAAATAGATATTATTATTACACATTACACATTTTACAGATTAAAAAACAGTGAGGCAACAAAGTTAAGCAATTTATCCATAGCCACAGAGATAGCCAGTAGCAGCCCAGGAATCTGAATAGGCAATATACCCATAGCCCAAGTTCTTAACTAACATGCTATGATGCATAATAAAGTAGTGATATTTCATTTCATATCTCATTTTACAAGTACCTTGTAATGCATTCCTTTGGTTATCAGGGTTTGAAACATCAAGCTAAAAAGTCTAGGGATTAGACTGCATCATATTCTAAGAGCAGTAGGATAATGATATCAAATACAGCACTGAGGAGCCTTCTGGCCCTGCAAACCTAGAACCTAAGAGCCAGGTTCTTTGCACCCCCATCTCCTCCAATCTGCTGATGTTCCTTATGTGTACCTTAAATTTGCTTTCTAAAAACCATTTTGAAATACAACCATTATACATGTGGCAACACTGTGTATTCATTTCAAGAACATTCTACATTCCATTCAGAATACTGACATCCTCAAAACTTTAAAAACTGTGTTCTATGCTTAGATGCTAATATATGTGTATGTGTACATGTATATATTATATATGTATATATTATATGTACATATATGTATATGTTATATGTACATATATGTAATATATGTGTATATGTATATATTATATATGTATACATGTGTGTATGTATATATAAATATATATAAACATATATATAGTCATATATATAAACACATATATATATATATATATATAAAACTAAGGCTAGGTGAACATGTTCAAAATATATACCAGTACTAATCTGAGAAAGGTAAGAGGCTTAGAGAAAATAGTTTCCAATCATGATGAAACACATTCAGTTCCAACAAAAAAGTTCAGGGTATAAAGGTAAAAGAAGGAAAGAAAACCCAGCTCATATGAGAACAGTGAGACAAGCACTGCTGAATCTAATTTGAAGAGGAAACTAATTGTGTTATGTTATTTTCTCATGAAGAAAACAACAATGAGACAAATGAGTATATGTCACGGTTCCATCTCAAAAGACCTTACTTCTGCTTCCAACCCTTAAATTCTCCCCCTTCCCTAGTAGCTCCACCATTCAAGCTTCTTTGAATTCTGTGCTCTCAACAAATAGCCCAAGTGTACCATATCAGTTTGAACTGAGCTAATCTGAGTTCTTAAATATTTAGTTCCAACTAAATTGTAAACTACTCGAGAGATGCCAAGACCTCTGCTTCATGTATTCATGCAATAAATAACTGCCGTTTGGGGCGCCTGGGTGGCGCAGTCGGTTGAGCATCCGACTTCAGCCAGGTCATGATCTCGCGGTCCGTGAGTTCGAGCCCCGCGTCGGGCTCTGGGCTGATGGCTCGGAGCCTGGAGCCTGTTTCCGATTCTGTGTCTCCCTCTCTCTCTGCCCCTCCCCCGTTTATGCTCTGTCTCTCTCTGTCCCAAAAATAAATAAACGTTGAAAAAAAAATTTAAAAAAAAAGAAAGGAACTTAACATAGTTACATGTAAACTTAAAAAAAAAAAGAAAAAAAAAAGAACTGCCGTTTGCCATACTCTCTGAAACGCTGTTGATTCAGCCACACCTAGTGCACACAGAGTAAAGGGGAATAGACTGCACACCATCAAAAATGTCAGTGTTGCATATTTTATTCACTTTAAGTTATAATTACTGACATTGGTAAAGTTGACAAAACACTGGTTCCAACTAAATTAACTTTAGAAATTGGATAAAAGCTTGGTTTCTTAGAACTTTCTTTTTCCCTGTAAAGCACCATGTACAGCACCTTCCATTTTGCCTGGGACAAATAAGGTACTCAATAAGTATTGGCTTCCCTTCCTCCCAGCACAAAGCACAGCTACCTGTAGGGTACACAGTGAGAGCAGTGAAAAACAGGGTGACTTAACCAAACTATAGAAACAGCCACCCACAAAGAGCACAATGCTTGGAGAAATGTGTGGAACTGGAGGGGGGAGATGGTAAATACTTAAATTTGTGGATTTGAAGATTTAGCAATTCAAGTTAAAAATGGAACCACTCCTCTCTTTTCAAAGTATTTCGGGTGACATCACATAATTATCAAGAGCTAATAACAACAGTTATTTTGAGTATCTGCTGTCTGCCACACTCTGTGCTATATGTACATTATCTCATATAATCCTCCTCAGTCCTTAAAAGGTGGGTTCAAATATCTTGATTGCACAGATGGGAAAACAGAGGCTCACAGGAATACAGCTATGCTCAAAATCCCATAGCTATTATGCAGTAAAACATATTCAAACCCAGAGTTCTCTAACGCCAAAGGCCATACCTTGCTCCTTCAGGTTGCTTCAAATGATACTGTAGGTTTTCATAAAAACAAAATCACAATCCTACTTCAATATAGCCTCTCAGAGTAAAAGTCACAGATGGTACACAGATGGCCCAGACTCAGCCAGGCCCTATAAAAGTAAGTTCCCTTCTCATCCCCCTTAGCCCTGCCATCACCATAGACCACCTTTCTCACCCTTGCCAGCTCCCTGGACCTCAGAATGCCTAAGACAGGGGAAAGGAACTGGGGAAGTTACTCCTTCAGACAAGACAGACTGTGAAATTCCTCTACTGACAGGTACTCAGGCATTTCCAGGTGTCACCTAAACTCCAACCAATCCTTTTTGCCTGACAGCTTAGGCACAGGCACAGCCCTTCAACCCAGATGAAATTTCTATCACTACCTGCTCATCTGGAGAGATGTCACAAGCCAGTGGGAACAGAGAACAGAGAGGGAAGCCCTGGATAAGTGCAGCCTTTTACTAAATTATCAAGATATGCATAATCCTCCCCATCCACACACATATCCACACCTTGAACCAAACCTAGCAGTGCTCACAATGCAAACAGATGAAGTCAGAAGATGAAAACATATTTTTCTGAAGTTCAGGTAAAGTTTCATTTGAATTTGTCCATTCACAGTAACATGTATATCCCCACCTCCAGTGAGGTAATGATCACGTTTTTCTGTGAAATGACTCAAAGATCAGAACTCTTTCCCTCGCAACAGCCAAAGAAGAGTGGTCAGGATCATCACTGAGCACATACCATGTGGTCTCCACCTAAGAACATTTTAAAAAAGAGGTCCTGTGACTCAGTTGCCCTCAGCACAACAACAAAGAAAGGTGCGGAGGCCAGAGAGGCCTGGGGAGATGGAAGCAGCCAGGTAGCAGGATTGTCAAAGGGCCAGAGGATGACACACCTGACCAGAGCATGCTGGGAGGCCCTTCATCCCTAGCATCCCCCACCAACAGAATCCCCAGTGGACAACCTTTCCTGCCATTGTCCCTCAAACACAGAATACCATCTAGGAAATAGCCCACTGCCATGAGAGGTAATTTGTGTCCCAGCTGATAAAAAGGATGACCTAGCTTGCCAACCCATTGTAGGGTACACAATGAGAGCAGAAATTTGTTTTAACACATTTGTTCAACAAAAACATAAAATATTAAATCTGGTTGCAGAAATGAAATAATTAGTAATAGCAATAATGTATCTATGAAATCTAAAGGTAAGCAACTCAGGGAAAACTAAAATGTTTGCAGGCCACATTTTTTCTTACAAAATGAAAATGTTCTTAGTGAGACTTAAGGGAAAAAAAAGATATATTCTAAATTGAATGTTCTTGAGAAGACGGTGTTGCTAGTTTTAAACCACCAAATAGTCAATATCTGTTTTGTGAAGATATTTGTGAAGCAGCAACAAAGAGGCAGCTTTTTAATCTTCCATAATGAGACCAGACGAAAGCCTATCCAGAAGTTGGGTGGGCTGAACACTACAGGCCTTACCCATTTAAATCCATCCCTCTTTCCCTGACTCCCACCCCAATACAGAGGAACCTAGGATACAGTAGGAGTCAAGATCCCAGGCTTTAATCCTGGCTTCCCCACTTACTTAGCATATCTGATGTCAGTTTCCTCACCTGGAAAATCCCTGCCCGAACCCTGTACAGAGCTGTCAAAGGAGCAAACTATGTAATGAAAGTGACAGCACTTTGAAAAAAATATTTAGCATTTGTAATGATGCTGTATTTAGCATTTGTAATAGTAAAACAAAATTTGAACATAAACAATGAATTCAAAACTAAATACAGAATATCTTGATTAAAAAATTACAATAAGTAAAAAGGATATGAAATCCTTTTATATGTATTACATAAGCGAGTTCTAGTATTATTATGTACTACAAAACAGACTAAATACCCCAGATCTTTCTTTTAATAAAGTGTTTTGGTAGTTGTAAAATCACTATTAATTACTATTAATAGTTTCAGTTGTTATAAATTACCATTCATACAAATGTGTCTTCAATTCATCTCTATAATGATTCAGTTACTTAAAAGATCACTTGAAAAGGACAATTGGGGCTTCAACGTTCAATATTATTATAATAAAGATTAAACACAATTAAGGATCAAATCTAATTTATGGGTATACATTAGCGCATGATTATTATTTTTTTTAAATTTTTTTAACGTTTATTTATTTTTGAGACAGAGAGAGACACAGCATGAACGGGGGAGGGGAAGAGAGAGAGGGAGACACAGAATGGGAAGCAGGCTCCAGGCTGTGAGCCATCAGCCCAGAGCCCGACGCAGGGCTCGAACTCGCGGACCGCGAGGTCTTGACCTGAGCCGAAGTCAGACGCTTAACTGACTGAGCCACCCAGGCGCCCCGCATGATTATTATTTTTAATGATCAAAAAATTAAATCTATGCAACAAGTGCTACACAGATCCAAGGCATGAGAATAAAATCATTTCATATTTTGCCATAGCTTGCTAAGTCAAAAGGCACTTCATTTGACATTATTTATAAATGAAAGAATGGTTTTGCTAACCAGAAAAATAAAACCTATTTTTATAACTACACATATAATTGGTCAAGTTTTTAAAAAGCATTTTCTAAAATTTCCTGGTAGTACTAACAAAAATATCACTGGGGCTTTAAATTAATAAAAAATACTTTTAAATTTAAATGTCAAATTAACTCAGCACTATTAATATACTTGAAAGAGCATGCTAATATGAGCATATTTTAATGTTTGCTGCTATGTGATAAGGGTACATCTGACTTTACATTCATAGAATATGTTAAGACTTAAAAACTCTTTTTAATTGTGGGAAATACAATGGTTTCATACAAAGAAAAACAAAAATTATAGGACCTGCAATAATTATAATACAAAGACCCCTTTATTTTCTTTCACACGAAGGAAGTATGTCTCCTTTGGCATTTGGCCCAAACTTTCAAATTCAAAGGATTATTTAGTAGATAGTAAGTGTTACATAAACCACTAATGTAAATTGTCTCTTTTTTGTTCTGCTCTTTGTAACACAGACATAGAAATTTTAATGTAGAGAATCCCTTCTATGTGTTCAGTGAATCACTCTCAAACAGCATGTGAGATTTTGCACCAAAAGAATGTTCCATCCTAAACTTGGGAAAGAAGCAGAGAAGCCATCTTTACTAACAAAAAAATGGTTGAAGATATTAAATCTGTCTGATTCCAAAGTTACCAAATCACTCTCAAGATCTCTCTTTTACTTTCCAGAAAAAAATACCAGAATTTTATTAGCTTACAATTCTCATTAGAAGTCTAGGTTAAAATACGCTAACTTTTACAACTATATCCCACAGAAGTCCGCTCACAAATATCATCTATCAGTCAACCTAACTAAGGTCATATATCAGTGAGCTCTTGATGAATGTCGGTGACAGATTGTTTTTAATGGTATCAGTAAACTAGATCTCATGTATACTTTTGCAACCTTCTACACACAATAATTTTGAACCCTTTAAATGTGCCATCATAAATATGCAGTGGCTACATAGGAGAATGTTATTTAGGGTGAAGTATGATGATGTCTGTAGCTTACTCTGAAATAATTCAGTGGAGAAAAACATGCACATACAAATACACATACATGTAGGTAGAAAGAGACAGAACAAATATGGCTTCTATTATAGATGATGTGTACACGGATATTCATTGTAGTATTCTTTCAGCCTTCTATATATTTGAAAAATTAATGTTTTTAAATATTTTAAAATGAGATGTTTATACTTCATTGGTTTATCCTTAAAAGTAGATTTTATAAGTTTTATTTATATAACATACTAAGTTTAAAAACATAAAAAGAATCAAGACTCTTTTCTAGAAATTACTTTTCGTAGTTTATTGGGTGTTCCACATTTTCAATTTTCCTCATGTTAAGTACTAATGTTTTCCATCTGAACTGGCTATGAATAATTAATACTACTAGTTAAACAAACTCAAGAAAATATGATTTCAAGACAATTACTCAGTTTTTACACAGTATTCCTTGTACTGTCCATACTTTTCTGGAATTTCCCCCAACATTCACTGTTACCAGACACTACCTCCATCCATCTATACTCCTGAAAATAATCAGGGAGCAGGGCCTGTCATACTTAACAAATATTTCGAAGCCTGTGGGCACTCAAGATTTGTAAGAATTTTTTTTTTTTAATGTGGAACGTAAAGCTAACAGGTTATGTCTTACAGAAAATCATGAACTGGTTAGTCTTGGTTTGAAAGGAGTTTTTTTGTTTGTTTGGGTTTTGTTTTTATATTTTTGAGTTTTCATGAAAAGCTATATAAGCTTTGGGAACCTCAAGCACCCAGAGAAAAGGTAAGAGAATTTCGAAAATTTAATCATAGCCTCTTCTTCTCCTCTCTAGATTTTTCAGAATGCCAACATTTTGTATGATGGTCATACAAAGGCTGGTAAAAGAACCACCCGCCTCTAAATCCTTATATTTGCAGTTGTAGGTGCTTATTAGAACAAGGTTACCGAAGATTTATATTCATCATCGCTTTTGTCAGAAAATGATGACCAGTATTTCTAGGCATATTTTAACTTCAACAATAAATTTATCATCAGGAAATTTGAAAAATGATTCTTACGAATGTAGCTTCCATCAATATACCTTCATTTAACCAACGCTTATTTAAAATTCTCTCTGCTTCCATGATATGAAAATCTTTTCAAAATGTATGCTATTAAAATGTCTAAATTTGGAAAACATCTGGCCTGTCAAATTATTTGGGGGGCTTGTGGTTTTAAGTACATTGTTTGAGGTGGCATATTTGGAAAGAATTCACTTATCATTCTCAGGCTTCATAGAGAACTAGCCTTGAAAACAAATGTATGTGGTAGTTCACTGCTACCATAGAGAATCAATAGCCATCTATTTAATTTGCTAAGACAATGTAAATTAGTAACTTCCAGCCAGATGTGTGATATACACATCAAACAAACTGCAACCTGTTCATTATGAAAATCCTGTCAACACACACAGAGCCACTTGATGGCATTTCATCTAAGGCAGTTTCCACATTTGCAGCTATAAAAATCGTCCTAAGAATTTTTATACAAAGAATTGGAGTTGAGACTCATAAAAGGGTAATCAATTTCAGCTTTTTGTCTTGTGTGCTTCTGTTTGTTTATTTCTATTTTCATTCAGAGGTATAATACATTTAGAAAAATATGAGCCATGCTATTTTTCCTTCTGTAAATCACTTATCCTCATTACATCTTTTTAATCTTATGTAAAGTTGGTAGCCTAATCCTGCAGCTCTAAAGAAGTGTGTGAAGTGAAGAAGGACATGGCCAACAGCAGAAGAAAAGTACACTTATCCACCGGAAAACAAAACAGAATATTCCAAAATGACTCCAAACATAAATTAAGCTTACCCACTGGGAGGTCTAACTTGCATTCTGATCATTTGTATGGGTCTGTGTGACTATATACCCTGCTGTTTGATAAAAAATGATTACTAACCACAGGCACCCACCAGAGAACAGAGTGTATGTATAATGCCTGTGATGTCTCAGACATACAAAGCGCCTTCTTAAAGAATGTCCGTTTCCTCTCCATGGTAAGCAGACATAATTTTTCACTCTTTAATACTTCTGCTTCACAGAGTGGCTTATTTTATGAATTATGTTTTGCCATTTTCTCTTACGTTTATTTTAATAATATAAAAAACTGCATTCATAAAATAGATGGTTTTGTTTCCTGATACCCAAAATACTTGTACCTTTTCTGCTCTGTATTAAAATCCACAGCTTTCTTGCTATTACAAAAACCTAATAGTGTTTATTTTAATACCATTTATTGAATGAAAGGAATAAAAAAGATTCTTCTTAATAACCAGCTATTATTCTTGAATATTGAATCCTCATCTAAACCCAATTCATTTTTACAAGCCTATTGAATTAAATTTTCTTATTAAACAGGGCACAGAGTAAATAGTCTTATTGCCAAGCATAATATTTTCAAGCACTACGTTTTTAATTTGGCAATTTAAAACAACATGGAATGAATCTAGTCCTCATGGCCTGTAGGATAGTCTGATTCCAAACAGTGCCCCCTTAACCAACTTCCTAATGTGAAAATAGCATTTCTACTAAGTGCCGGGCGTGTCAATGCTTCCAAAGTAAATAACCCCTGAGGTCCCCTAAAATCACAAGAATTTCAGCGGCTACCAAAAAAAAAAAAAAAAAAAAGGCAACCGTGCACACAAAAGAGTTCTTCATAAAGGCTTCAAACCAGGGCAATTCAAACATTATACAGAAGGCGCTTTCTTCACCAGCCGCACACCAGGCCACGTGATCAGCCTGCAGTGCCACACCGAGGGCCACTGACGATTATTGTTTCTAGAAATAAAGCTCAAACGCGGCCGCTGCGGCCGCCCGGCCGGCTGTAGGTGACACTGCCAGGCCGGCTCCTCCCTCGCGACGCGGTCACACAACGCGCGAGGCCTGGGCGCCGGCGAAGACTTGCAGCCTTGGGTCGGGTCCCTTGGCTTTCTGGAGGTTACAGTCAAACCCTCCTGGTCACTTAAACCCTCTTTGTGATTCAGCGTAAGAATCACTCTCTCAGAACTCTTAACTTTGATTGGAGACTCTGGTTAAAATTAAGAACTTCAAACCCAGATTTGAAAAAGTGAAACAGATGTCCTTTTTGTTAACCATAAATGGCTCCGTACGTCCTACCCTTTCCTCTTTCTCTCTCTCTCTTTTCTTTCTGCCACATTAAGTTTTATTTAATGCAGAGTTCGCTTAAAAGGTTAAAAGAGAGAGCAGAAAGCAAATGTAGACTGTGGGTGGAAAAACTCCTAAATCTTTTCCTAGAATGTAACGAGGGAAGCCTCTTCATAAAGATGAAAGTGCTCAAGCTGCAGTCTCCCAGCACAGAGTGCACTGGGGGGGAGGGGGGGGGCAGAAGCGGTATCCCAGGGGGCCCCAGCCTCGCCTAACCAGCAGTGCCCACCGCCCGCGCCCTCTCGGACACCAGGGTTGCCTAGCGTGGGCGAAGGTCCCAGACTTGCACTCACGTGAGGACATAGTTGACGCTGACGATACAGTGTGGCCTGGACGAGCGGCTGTTGTGGACGATGGTCGCATAGCTCTGCACCCATACCCAGCCACCGTGCTTTGCCAGGAACCTGTAGTACTTGGTGGTCACCTGCCCCTTCACCAGCACTGATGGAAAGACAGAAGGCAGCTGGTGGTGAAGGAGCCGGCTCCTGAGCCCGCCCAAACACAAACCCTGGCGGTGGGAGTGCAGGTCCCCCATGGGCCCTAATGACTGCCCCCAGGCAGGAGGGAGAGACAAACGGTAGGTTCCCAAATGGATTGTCTCTCCCCTGAATTTGCATCGAGTTCTCCAGCCCCTGGAGATTAGCAAAGGGGTGGGGGACACTTAAAATTGGATTCCTCCGTTCAATTTTCTAAGGAAGGTACCGTCTGGGCAGCTGAACTCCGAGGCTCTTATACCCTGTTTCTGGAAATTAAGCTAAAAAAAAAAAAAAAAAAAGCTGAAGCAGGTCTGTGCATATGAGCCAAATGGCCGACCTAGCCTCAGTTTTTGTTCCCATGTTCAGTGAGGCTTGCAGAGGGTGGGAGGTGGGGAGCATAAAACCCCTCCTGGGGGAATTTCCCCAGAAACTCAGAAACTCTCCCTGCGGATATTAAGGAAACAAGGTGGGGCTCAGTGTTGGAGCAGCCACTGGGAAGGGCGTCACCTACCACCACCACCCGGCTACCAGGGCTCCTCCCCGACCGCTTACTGTGGACGTAAATCACGCCCTTTCCCCTCCCCAGGCCGCGCGGGGGACGTCCTGTGCCGGGAAGAGTGGCGCCTTACGCAGGTGGTGGGCGCAGCGCAGGTGGAAGGTGTCACAGCCGTGCACGTGGTGGTACAACGTCTTCTCAATTAGGTCCTGAGGTTCGTACCCCGTCAGCTCCGCCACTCTGGGGAGAGCAATCCTCGAGGGATGAGCGCAGGATGCGGGGATGCCCCCCACCCCACACGGTCCTCTCAGGCCTGGGTGCCCGCCCTCACTTCACCTCATCTGCAAAATGGGCTCAGAAGGTCGAGGAAGAGCTCTCGGTCACCGAGCAGGGCCACCCTCCTGCTAGGGTGATCCTTTCCCACCTGACCACCCACCTGGAGTCCAGGAAGATGAGCTTCATGTCCAGGCTGGCACGGAACATGAACATGTTGCTGTGCAGCTTGATCTCCGTGACGGCACTGGGAGGCAGCGAGTGGCCCACAGCCACCAGGCCCACGTTCTGGTAGCAGCCATCGAAGGGGGACATGTCCAAGCTGTATTGGCGGATCTTCAGGTAGCCGCTGCAGTGAATGACCTGCAGAGGAGGATGAAAGGGGTGAGACTCAGCCACCGCCAGGAAACATCCCAAAAAGGTGGGTAAGGGATTGAAACATTTTGTGACTCCCTTGAGCCACAAACCGCCATGCGGGCCACGCCCCTGCACTGAGTTGTCCAAAGTTATCGGTGTTCCAATGTGTCTCAAGGAATGTCTATCCTGCCACACTGAACTCACCTGGGAGCTTGTAAAAATACAGAGGCATGGTCCTTGCCATCATTAACTCATCAAAATTGCCCATGGGGCCCTGGAACCTGAATTGGAGCTAAAGCTCTGGTTCTTAACTCCTCTGGGGGTTGGAATCTGATGCTGTGAGTAAACTCTAAGAATCCGCCAAAATTACTGACCATTTCAGACATTTTACACAGCCCTAAGGTCCATTATGAGCCCCAGATTAAGAGTTCCTGCAGCCCAGCAGTATCCCAGACAGTGAAACCAAGTCTTAAAACTTAGTAGTCCCCAAGTGTTCAGGAAGTTCAACAACTCTTGAGGTGCTCCCAGGCAGACAGAGCTTTGATGCCTGCGGAGGACGCCCTTGGGGCAGTCAGGGACTCAAAAATGTCCCTCCCACGTCCTCGAGTTCCTCTGGTTCTGCTACTGTCCCCCACACGCTGCTAGGATAATCCCTCTCAGCCACACACCTTGTAGCCACCGCAGGTGAGGCCCGCGTTCCTCTTGGCCAAGACGCACTTCATTCTGAGGAAGAAGGAGCGCTCGATCTCGTATTCTGGGAGAGAGGGGAGGAGGGAGGCGAAGGATGTGAGACGGCTGGTGTGACTCCAGGCCCCACCTTGGCTAATTGGGGAAAAGCCAGAAGCAAATCGTGGTGGCAGCGAGGGACCCAAGTAGTGCAGGCAAGCAACTGCCTTACCCTGGACGAAGTGAGAGTGGTAGGGTTGATGAGCTGTAAGCACCGCGGTCATCTCGTCGTGGTCGGCTGGGTGGATGTATTCATAAATGCTGTTCCCAGTCAGCTCTACCTGTAAAGAGGGGGGTATCACCTTCTCCAACCCTTGTGGGGCTGGAAGATTGGACCAGGCTGTCTACAGGCCTGTGAGGACAGGAGCCAGAACTTTAGAGTCAGCCCTGAGTATTAATTCCAGTTCTGCTGCTGGCTACTTACTGCAGTCTAAGCTAGGTTTCCTCATCTATAAGAGGAAATAATAATATAATAGTAATTATAATGGTAGTAGGAACATTATGGTCGTAGTTTCCCGGCAATGTTCTGGTGAAAACATCAGGTATGTAACTACCATCCATGGTGTTTGGCTTATGGTAGACTCCAAAAGGTAGCATTGTTTGGGCTCGGGGTGGAAGCCAAAGGATAAGGGAAGTAGAGGAAAAGAGAGAAGCAGACCTGCCAGCTGAGATATTTCCAGTCCCAGAAATGCACATACAAAAGCTTTGGGGAACCACCACCCCCTTACCTCTGGCCTCCAGCTCTGGCTGTAAGCATTGAAGGCTGGAGGTGTGGACCACTCACCTACCTGAGAAAGACCCAGGTGGACTGAGGCTGTCTCTGAGATGTACATGATCTTCCCATCTGGGGCCACCACAAAGATGAAGCCATCCAGGGTCTGGGGAGATAGAAACAGAGTTGAATGGAGAGCCCTCTGTGGGGAGAAACTGGGGTAGGGGGCAGAAGTCAGAGATGTTCAGCCAGAAGAACAGAGACATGGAGTAGAGAGAAGCAGACAGGAAATAGGGCATAGAAAATATGCCACAAGAGCCCCTCTTTTGTTCATTCCAAATATGTAAGCATCTGGGACATGCAGCACACTGGGAGACACCCAGAGAAAGTGGTGGGCAAGGGTACTGCCCTCCAAGACTCATGACCCACTGAAATGGACAATACAGACATATATCTGTAGCATACACACACAAATATAGGGGGCAGAGGATCACAGCCCATTATAAGAGGTAGGTTAAGTTCTTGGGGTGATGGTCACTGAAAGAAAGAATAGTTTCCTGAGTCAGTCTTGGAGGACTCCATAGTGGTGGCATCCTATAATGGAAAGAGTACCTGCAGGGTTTAGGAAAGGGGCACTGAGCCACATGGAAGTGTTGGTAGTCTGAAAAGTTTGTAGACAGAAGGCAGCTGGCCAGTAGCTCCAGAAAGAATCTGGGAGAGGCAGGGTTAGGAAATGAAAATTTTCCGGGTAGCAACTCCACAGAGTAGTTCCATAGTGTGTAGATGTGTGTGTTTCGCTGATGCATCAAACTGACAGGCTTTCCATGAAAGAAAATCTTAGACTTTCACTGTCCCTTTATCTCTGTGAATGAGGCTTCAGTCCAGGCAGTGGAGACATAAGGATGAGTCAGATCCTGCTCTCAAGTTGCTGAAAGTCCAGCGGCAGAGACTGGCTAAAGACAGATATAATGACCGCAGAGCTGAGTGGACAGTGCTGCGGGGGCCCAGAGGCCTGGGGGAGAATCAGAGAGGCCTCAGAGGACTGGTTTGAGCAGAACATTGAAGAGGAAGCTTGAACTGGAGATGGGAGGAAAGGAATCCTAGGCAGAAGGAATGACGTGGCAAAGGCAGGGACTGGTGGGGCGTAGGGTACATCTGGTGTACTCAGGCTCAACGAATTTGGTGTGCCAAAGATAGGCTGAGAAAGTACACTGATGCTGGGTTTTTGGAGAGTTTGAGATGTCAATCAGAAGAATTCGGAGATGCTCCTATAGGCATCAGGGTTCCAGCAGTTTCTAAGCAAAGAAATATCATGTTTAAATGTGTGTGTGTCTGTGTGTGTGCGTTGTTTTTTATTTGTTTTGTTTTGTTTTTCAGTGGTAGAATGTGAACAATGACCTACAGGAGGAAAAAGTGGGATGAAGAGATGAGAGATGGTTGAGCCTAAACTTGGGTGGTCACGGTGATTAGGAAGAGGGAGAGTTTAAGTCAAAGATGGTTCTAGCTGTGGAGTTTATGGTGTCAGAGAGAGAAACTGAGAGTGACTTCAAGGTCATTGAGTAGAGGGTAAGAGCATTAGCCAAGACTGAAAATTTAGGGAAGCGTTGTGAATTTTTGTAGGAGTGGAAGTCTGGAGGAGGGAGGTAACTAATTCTTGTCTTAGAGATGCTAAACTTCAGGTATATGCAGATTTCCAGTTGGCAGTAGGAAATAAGTCTGAAGCTTCAGAAGGGTGTCTAGACTGGAGAAACCAGCTGGAGTCATGCAAATGTAGGAATGAAGTTGAGGTTGTGGTGTTGGCCCAGATCACCCATGAGGCCCTGAAGCTGTGAGAGGAGAAACAGAGGTGGAACCTTGGAGGAATACCAACATTTACAGCCAGACAGCAGTAGGCAAAACAGAGGAGCAAGTAGAGAAGGAGAAGAATCCAGGAAGTTGCGCTACTTTAGAAACTGAAGGAGAGAGGGTGAATGTCAAGTAAGCAGTGCCGCCCTGTCAGGTATTTACCCAAATGTCACCTTCTCAGTGAAGTCCTCTGCAACGTCCCCATTTTAAGTGGCACTACTCAAACACAGTCCCCACCCTCCCCCTTCTTATTTGTCTCCATAGCACCTATACCACCTGTTATACTATGTAATGTACCTATGTGGGTTTGCAAGGCTGCTCTCCTTAGAATGTGAACTCCATGGGGGGCAAGGCTTTCTGTCTGGCACACAGTTGGCCCTACTATATTTGTGCAATGAACAAAGTCAGGTAGGATAAGAGATGCGCATCTTATGCTGGATATCAAAATGTGGTGGAGCCTGTACAGAGCACAACAGTTAGGAGAGATGCCAGACGGCAGTGGTGTGGAAGTGAGGGCAGCAGGGTGAATGATGGAAATTGAGAGGGTAATGAAATTCTTCCAGAAGTTTGGGATGAAGAAGAGGAAGAAGACTGGGCAAGAGCCAGAAGGAGAGAAAGATTGTTTGGGTTTTGTTCTCTTGTTTATATGGATGAGGAAAGTCAGCTGGGAGTATGGAAAGATTGGGGGCAGGGAGAGCATTGCTTGCTGAGAGACAACTGATGAAAAGTGTCCCTGAGAAAGGAGAGTGATGATGCCTTTCTATTTGAATTCAGATGTATGAAGACCAGGCCTATGAGGGAATGCTTACACAGGCCTTTCTTTGCTCTGTGACACTAAAATCTCTTTGGCTTCAGGCACTGAGGGAGGGACAAGGTAGCCGTGGGACAGGGAAGGCCACAGCACTTCTGCCATGGGATGCTGGTCCTGTCTGGCCCAGGAGGAAGAATTAACTCAGATTCCCCCGCCATGCTGCTTAGGTTTGAGGCTGCCACAAGAGGATCTTGGGGGGGGGGGGGGTTGGACAAGGATAATAATAAGGGGGTGGAGGGTGGGAGACAAGTGTCAAGCCTAAAAATGCCACCGGGAGTTTTGCTATTTTAAATATTTGCTATGCGACTTAAGCGGGCAACGGGCAATTTAAAACGGTGCGCACTGCAAACAACGCGGTAATGGGTGCCTCCGCCCTGGGTAAACTCATTACCTGGGGAGGTGTTATGTGTGTACGCGAGGGTCTGCACACGCGCTGGGCTGGGCTGGCCTGGGGTGAGAGCTCATAGAGAGACAGGGGAGAACCCGCGAACTACAGGGAGAAGATGAAAAGAGCTGCACACGCAGCTGGCTCTGGAATGTGTGCGCTTAAAGCACTGATGGGCATTTCTACTAGACTCCCGTTATTCCTGTGTAAATCCTTCATTTCTGGCTGTTTTGCAGCCGGGCCCGGCGCGCTTCGGTTCTCTCAACCGAATGGTGTCAAATGGCGCCCCCTCCCTCGAGACGGCCGTCCTGATTTGGGGCCTTGCCGGACTCCCCTCTAAAGCCAACGTGCCAATTCACCTTGCCTCCCTCTCCGCCTCGAGAGGCGCCATCTGCACCCAACGAGGTTAAGAGCTCAGCGTTTTAATTTTCAAGGGGCTGTAGGGGCTGCGAGAAGGCTACGTCTGGGCCTGATCCTATTTTCCTAAGAAACAAGAAGCCCAGCGCGGGGCCAGGCACCTGAGCCCTCGAAGCTTATGTGCCGCCGCGCGGGTACCTGGAGCAGATGGGAGCCCAGTTCTCTGCCTACGTTGTCCAGGGGGCTGGTGCGACTCGAGTGGCCCCACGCCTCGCCGAGCCCTGTGGAGACACAGAGACACCCTTTAGCGATGGGACTCCGACCTGGCTAGCAGTTTGAGACTAGTGCCGCGGTTATGGCACGCACGCAAGTTCGCGCGCACCACTGGATACCGTCGGAGTTCCGGGCACCACTACTGCCTAGGATGCGAGCCTGTGAATTTCGGCCCCTCCCTCTCTGCTTTTAAAAGGACTGCGTAGAGGTCAGACTCCCTCTCGGGGGGCGGGTGAGAGCTTCTCAGGGAGGGCAGAGCCCTGGCTGAGCACCCCCCTTGGCGGTACCTCAAGTGGCGGGGTTTGAGGACCGCCTGTGTGTGCCTTGCAAGGGCCGAAGGCACCCGAACGGTAACTTTTGCGAAAGTTCACCACTGTGCTTAGAGGGGGGAGGGACTATTTCTCCCCCAAAGCTTCATTATCTGCCTTATCACGAGGCCGAGGATGTCCACGCCTCCAGCGAATGCCGCGGCGAATACCTGAGGCTGTGAACTGAGTCCAGCTGGTCTTGGGCTTTCTTTTTCTTTGGCTGCGGGGCTCTCCAGCCAGTTACCTCCCCTAGGCCTCTGCCTTTAATCCCCTTCGGAGAAATCCGTTTGCTTGTGGATGGCTTCCAGCACCTACATCCCTGAGCAATGCTTATTCCTCTGCTTCCTCCCCACTACCCCTAGTCTTACACATCTTACCTAACCTCGCCCCTCAAAACAAAACAAAACGAAACAAAAACAAAACAGTGTAGGCTTTTTTTTTTTTTTTTTTGAAGTTTACTTTCAGGTGCGAACACCATCTTGGCAATATTTTCGTTTCCTTTTGGATATAGAGAACCGTTCAGTTTCTCTAGTCTCCACGTATCTTCTATTAACAAAGGTATCATCTATTAACAAAGACAGCCCCTTTCTCTCCTCGATGTTACCACGTTAAGATCTTTCCAGGCTTTGCCAGAAATTTCTCCTAGTGATGCCTAAAAAAGAAAATTATCTGGGAAAAAAAAAACCTTTTTAAATAATATTCTCTGGATACCCGTAGCTGATTAAAAAAAAAAAACAACAACTAAAAGGGAGTCTGCTATAGTACATGTTTGCAGAAAGAAAAAAATAATAAGGCAGAAGAAACTTGAGGAAGAGGTTGTACTACCCATAACTACTTACAGGTAATATTTTTTAACAGTGTTGCTGCTGAAATTAATTTAACTAGGTAAACTCTTTTACACCATTAAACAAGGTTTAACATGACAAAGGGGGTGTGATTTACTGATTTACTGCTTTAAAGTACGAATCACTATGAAGTACACAATGACAAACACGCTCGCATTGTAATATGGGGGTGAGGGCGGATCTTTCAGAATAAAACATGGAGTTGGACTCTTAAAATGTGTTGGCCAGGAGCTGCTTCCAAAGCAAGCGATCAAAACCCTGGTAACGAGTAACCAGGAGCGCCCCTTAAGCTCGAATCGGGTCTTTCTGGATGTTTGCACATCTAAATAAATCTAACGATTTCCCCACCGCTCTGCAAACACTGATGCTCCCCGCCCGCGGCGGCACTCCTCTCCCTCCCTCGCCTCTAGTCAATCCCCCCTGCCTCTTTTAGCCCGCCCTAGCCTCCCTCCCTGGAGTGACTCCACTGCCCTAATCGCTTTGGTCCTTCTGGATTGTTCGGGAGGGCCTCCGACACAGCCACCTGTACACACCCCTTCGCCTTGTCACCTTCCCTTCGCTCCTCGGGTCTCGGCCAAGCTATCCTCCTTCCGGGTTTCGGGCACCGCGCGGTCGGTCATTTTTTCATTGCAGCTCACACATACCCACCCAGAAGTGGCGGAGGTGGGGGGATTGGTTTGGTTGGGGAGAGCCAAACCGGGGAAGGGGGATAGGATCCTGCTGGGAGAGCTAGGGACGCGGGTGGCGCTGGCCCGTGGACACCCGGCCCGGCCGAGGCCTGAAAGGGCCAAGCTTTGCGGGGGCGGACGGCCGGGGCGCTCCCGCCCGCTGGGAGCTGGCCGAGGCCTCCTTGCGTCTGGAATCTTGTCTTCCGGAAGGGTGCGAAGCCTGCGCTTGGGGCCAACAAATGCCCTTATTCTAAAATTATGAAGTCCTCCCAAATCGACTGGAAACAGCCCGGGAACGGCCTTCCGACCCGAATCATCTGACAGTCCCCGAGCTGGGCTCGGGGTTAAGTACTGGTTCCGAACCCCCAGCGCCAGCCTCGGCTGTTTGTTGTCTCAGGTTGCGGCCTCATTAGTATGCGCCTACCGGGGAAAAATAAGACTTCCCAGCAGGTTAATAAACAGCCGGCCTGGCGCAGGTTACTAAGGGCCGCCCTCGCCCTCTCCTGCCCCCACCCCCACACCTTTTAAGGAACCTCTTGCTTTCACGGAGCATTGCCTTCTCTACGTTCTCGGTTGAAATCTCCGTCACACGGTTTTGTCTGGGTTAATGTTTTATAAGGCACTGGCTGCCTTCGTCTACCTGCCAGGCTTTCCTGACCTAATCCTAGGGCTGAGCTCGCCCTTCAGCCTGTCCAGGACACCTTCTGTAGCCCCGGTCAAGGGTTCCGCCTCCCGAAAATCCTGGAGTGGGCCAGAGACCCCTCTCCCCGGAACCGTCACCTCCGGCCTGCGGTGACGCGCTCCCGCGCCCAATTTCAGTTGGCGAGGGGGGTAAGCTGAGATTTCGTTTCTGCACTTGACCTACCGCAGAAAATTCACAAATCCTTTGATTGTCTGTTTAAAATGAGGAGGAAACCAGCTCCCTTTGCGGCAGGATTACAGTGGGAACAAGATCTAAAGATTCTCTTGTAATTCGGTGAGGCCGAGGGAACGGGGTTTTGCAAAGGAGAAAAGGAGCTCTGTGAGGGAGGCGATAACTAAATCGGGTTTTAGACAAAAGGATTTTCCCCAGCTAAAGTGGCCGAAGACAAAGGAAAACATAATCTATTTTGGAAGATTTCCAAGATATGCCACATTAACCTTAGCAGATAAATTTTGCTTCTCCCCGCCCCCCCTTCCCTTAAAGTCTGGTTTATCATATTTACATAAGTAGTATTAGAAGGGATGTATCTATTATGGATCTAAAGGGCTAGCTCACATTTCATGTGAAAACCCGGGCGAAGTTTCACTCTTACCCTCAGTGCGCGGTTGAGCCATTTCCATTTAAATACCCCCTGACCCAAGGATTACCTCAATGGACTGACTGCACGGGTTTTGTAATTTCCTGAAAATGAGATTTCGATTTATAAAACAAGAAACCAATTAGTAACCAAATGAGGCGAAGTAGATCCACTAAAATTGACCTAATCCCACAGGCACAATTTAGGCCCGTTCTTGGCGAATGAATGATGAGCCCCAGTCTAGCGTGAGCTCAAAGCATCATCCAGCTGTGTTATTACAAGCAGCAAAAATAAATTGATCGAGCATTTCCTTCGGAATGAGTTTCATACCCTTGACAAAATATAGATTACAGACCTGGCATCATCGCCTCTTTCAGTCAGACAGGAAGAGGAGGAAGAGAAGGGGTTGTTCCACTGTTCTCCCCCCCTTTAATAAATAAACACTCTATCTCAATAGAAATGTGTCCCCCTTGTAGTAGTCCCCAGAAAGGTTCGTCCGACTGACAGATTGCAATATACCTTTTAGGCAATACGAGGGTGGGTGGGAGTGGGGCTGGAAGAGCAGTCCCGGGATCTGACCACAACTTGGTGACTGAGGTGGGAAAAACCCTCTTCGGGTCCCAGAGGGACTTGTTCAGCCGCTTGGGTTTTCCGCAAGGCCAGTGGGTCCTCGCTGAGGGCATGTTGTCCAAACCTCCCCCCACCGCACCTGTCCAGCAACCTAACAGCCTTCGTGTTAGGGGCCTGGCGGCCTCAGAGGCTCTGAGGAAGAGAGGGACGGAGATTGGTCGCCCTTAGACTAGACAGCGCGCCTGGACCGGTCCCTGAGTAGGAGGCTGCTTCTCGCGTCGACTGTGGGCGCTGTGGCCCTCCCCGCTCAAGGCCCTCTCCAGCCACCTAGTGGGTGCGGCAGACCTCGTGATGGTGTCGATAGCTGCGCGGGACCTAGCTTTGTCCCGCGCAGCAGCCCAGACCCCTGCACTCCCGTGTGTCTGCACTCCACAGTGGCAGTGTGGGCTCTTCTCTCCCCTGTGTGCCCCTGGCCGCACCCGGGAAATCCACTAATGTTAGTACTAAATCTGGGGTGGAGAATGATGGTCACAACACTGACTCTGCACCCTCGCTGTGCTTTGGCGCTGGAGCTAGGCTTCCAGGTCGGGAGCGAGCAGGCCAGCCAAGCTGTCGGCGTCTGGCCTGCAGCGAAAAGAACAGGGAACAGCAGTAACGAGGGACAGGTGTGTTCCAGCCTGGTCCCAACTAAACCGTGGGACGAAAATGGACGCGGGTTTGACAGCAGTGCCTTGCATGACGCTGAAAAACGTCAAGCGGTGTCGCCCCAGGGATCCAGGTCTTCAAAAGTGGCCGGGAGGAGCAATGCCAGAGCCCAAAGGCAGGCGCAGGTGGACGGACGCGAAAACCCCGCTGCGCAGGGATCTGCCGCCCGCGTTCTATTTGGCTGCGGGCTCGGGCAGGATCTCGGCTTCAGGTTTAAACAACGGCCGGTCCTTGGAGCAGTGGCCCAGGTAGCACTAATGACGGAGGGCACACGCCCGCACCGGCCCAGCTTCTGCTTGGGATAGGCTCGCTGAGACGTCCTCGAACCTTGGGAGAGCAGAGACCTGGTCTGGACCGTGCGGAGACCTCGAACTGGCGCACCCTCAGCTAAAGCCAACCGCGGCTGGGACAGAATGAGCCGCACCGCGCGGGCTTGGCCTGCGGGCAGCATGATAACGTGCTTCTCCCCGCTGCGTGCTTTGGTGCGTACCAGAAGCGCGGTGGAGTCTTCTGTAAGGTTTCGGTCTCTGCTCCCGCGCGCACCACCGAGGTAGAGCGACTCCGCGCTGGAGGACCCGCCTCCAGGATGGGACTACCCGAAGAAAGTTTGTCCCGCACTTCTCAAACACTGTTTTAGTACTTTCTAATTAGCAGGCCCATTGCTAAATCCTCGAGGGTTCCCTTCCCCCACGCAAAATTTAAAACTCCATAAATCCGAGACTGGCAATGGGTGGACAGCTAAAAGCATAAGGTGTTAGTTGGGTCTAAACCTCATTCTCTTGAGAAATATCTGTGCCGGTATAGAGAGGTGCGGCAATCATCCATGGGTTCGAATTGTGTCCACTTTTGTGTCAGCAAAAGCTCCAAGGTGCCAGGATTTCCCCAGGATTGAAAAATAACTCTTCTAGAAAATACGTTTGTCCTCTGGAAATTTAACCCGATTTTAACTTAAAGTATGTGATTGTAGCCTGCTTAAAAGCATCCCGCTATAGCTTACGGGATTGTTTTGCTGTATTGTTTTTTATTAGTGATGTTCCCTTTAAAGAAAAAAAAGTGTTTTTTCATTGATCTGATCTACAATTTCTAGCACATAAATCTGCCTTGCAAATGCTCTGTGCAGAGTTTAGTTCTGCACTCTACATTTTAAGTCAACATCAAAACTGGAATTAAACAGAGAAAACCAGCGTGGAGGGTAAACTGGGCTTAAAGGCTTTTAAATGAGAAAAACTTCTGTAGGAAAATAAACATGGAAACCTAATGCTCAATCATTTCCCCGAGCAGCAAGAAAAACAGCCTTAAATCACCCATCCACGTGGGAAATGGGGCCTCTTTTTCTCTTTCAGTTCCCGGCCTCGAAAAAATATAAGGCGATTAAGGATTTCAGTCTTGAGGTGAATATTATAGAAAGGGTCTGTGGAGGTTTGTTTAATCATCCTTGTCCTTCCAGCCTTTGTAGAGACTCTTTCCTGCACAGTTACTAATTTCAATTCTGTGATTATTTTTATTTTCCCAAGACATCTTGACAATGATATGGCAGTGTGATGTTACCAAGATTCTGAATGGTTATAGATTTGAAAACATGTCTGATCCTTTCAAAGGCCTTAGCTAAAACTGTATTCTATCTGGATAGCAAATATATATTACTTTGTAGTTGAGTTTGTCCAATATTGCACATGAAGTCACACTATCTTTTTTTTTTTTTAATCCTTCCTTTCTGGCTTTGGTAACACCAAAGACTTACACATTTCTAGATGCCTCAAGTTTTTTCTTTGCAAGGCTATTTTAGAATAGGATATGTTGCCAATGGAAGATACACAGTTTTAACGATTTCACAGTAATCTTCCTTTCTTTTTTTTTAGTATGAAGTCTCCAATCTAATGCTTTATTTTTAATTATTTCAGGTGCCCATATTCCATTCCTCCATTTCCACCCCCTCCTTTCATCTTTCTTTCAACAGCTCAGTTTTATCTACTCAGATAAGTAAAAACTGAAGTTTGCCCAAAGAATCTACCAGAACCCGGGGGGTAAACTATATGTAGTGATGGAGAATTAGCTATATTTTAAGAATATTTTGTAAATTTTTTCAAATATAAGTATGGAAAGATTTCTCTTTGTTGATTAAGCCTCTTGATATTAAAGGGTATTGTAGATGAAATGTAATCTGAGCTGAAACAGTGGGGTTTTATAGTCATTGTTGTGCCTGTAACTAAGATGTCACCAGATTTATAATTATTTTAGATTATATACATTGCAAAAATCCATGTTACATGTGACAGAAAGCTTACCATGATGAAAGAGCTGTCTTTACTCCATCCTTAGGACAAAATTTAAGACCTACTATGTGCTGGAATGGCATCTAGATAGGTGTAACAATGGACTACATCTGCAAACAAATTCTTTCCATTTCTCATCACTAAAAAGATAACCTTTACATAAAATGCTCAGTTTCCCCCCACTGTCATGGACCCAATCTTGTCTACTCTCCTCCTTCAGTCCACAGCTGAACCCAAATTTGGCACCCTCTGCAGGTTGTGCCTGGTTTTGCCGTTTGTGATTATATCACTCCTTTGAAAGATGTTGGGTTTTGGGTGTGTGTGTGTGTGTGTGTGTGTGTGTGTGTGTGTGTTGTTATTGTTTTATATTTTAAAGGGCTGTGTCTGGGTTTTGGATTTTTTAAGCTAATCTATCCTCACTAAAACCTCATCTCTAGGAACCAGCTGTTCGGATGACCCCGTCTAACTCACCGGGTGGAGGCTGCCGGTGAGTTATGAGCTCAACAGTAGCTGGAGAAATAAATGATGTGCCCAGAGTTCACACATCGTCCATCCCCTCCTCCCCATAAACTCACACTAGCCTCTGAGGAAGGGAGAAGAGGGAGGGGCCTGGGGCTCCGGAGGAAGGTGAACGGGGGCTGCAGAAAGCACAGTCGCGGTTAAAGTAGCCACAGGGGATCAGCCCAGCCACCAAGGGGACTCCAGGGGGAGTCTTCGCCAGTGTTCTCTTTACAAATGAGAAGTTGGCTGAGAGAGTTTACTTTCTGTTCCTCTTATTTATCACGCGATTTATAATTTGTGGAGTTCGCACTCAAGTAAACAAGAAAGCTTGCTCTCTTAGAAAACAAAATCAAAACAACCGAAACCAGCCCAATACCCTGCGGCCGCGCCTGCCCGGGTCTGCACGACAAAGACGGGCGCCCCTGGCCCGGCGACTCCCCGGGCGCTCCTATCCCTCTCCCGGTGCCCGCCCTGAACGCCGACCCGCTATTCTTCTCCTCCCGCGATTACTCGCAGCCCCACAAGCAACACCATATGCTTCTTCTGATCAAACAGCGAGCGACTTCGGCACCGATAATTGACGAGACCCGTTAGAAATCACGCAGAAAGGGAGCCCACTGAGACCGCAGGGGCTGACAAATCACTGCTAATAATCCTGTTAGGAACAGCGCGGCCAGCCGAGTTCGCAATAGCTTTATTTTTATAAAGTAGGCGCTGACAGTATAAAAGACAACGAGATCTCTCTTTTTTTTTTTTAAACAGAAGGCAGTGTGGCATAATAGTAGTTTTCCCACTAGCAATTCTCAGCACAGTTTAAATGGGAAATATGGTTTTTAGTATATAAATTCCCCCTCCTTTCTTTTTCTTTAACTTTTCAGGAACTTTAGGTTTTGATTCCTCTCGTCCTGTGGTTTCCACGGTCAACTGAGATTGTTCAACAACTATAACACTATTTGTAGTTTTGGGGTAAAACTGAACTATGATTTGAAAGTTTTCCTTTACTGCTCCTGACTAATTTGTCAGCATGATTTGCAAGATTTTGATTCAGATAATAACTTCTAGTCAAAATCAAACAAAGTGAAACTCCAAGCCCAATAATGACTATATTTCCTTCCCCCTATTTCCTTAAAAGAAAACAACAAACCCCAAGGACCCCAAATCAACAATAACATAAACCTCTGCGGGTCAAATAAGACACTCCGATTTGTAAATAAACAGGGTTCTTTCTCTTGGAATTTTTTGTTTGTTTAGGATTCTCTCCTTTGTATTTCCCAATCTCTCTCCTCTGACAAAGACACATCTAAATTTTTTTTAAATTTGTTCATATTATTTGAATGTGGGTAAAGGAAAGGATGGGGAAATGGAAGAGGGAAGTGTCCTTTTCCTAGTGAGTATAAATGGACAGTGTTCTTTGGAGGCTGCTCTGTCCTCACACAGTGAATCTTTATAATCTAAATACATGTTTTAAATCATGACCAGCTCAGCTGTTCTTCCTTCTGGGCCTTATAATACAGTTTTCCCAGGATCAGTTTTGCCAAGCTTCCACCTAAAAGAAATTTTCTAAGCGGGCTAGTCTTCTTAATTCAACCTTATGTGTTTGGGTCCTAGCCTATTATCTCAGAGATAATATCAAGCTCAGAGTTGGAGATCACCAAGCCCCAGAGTTAGTTTCAGAATCTGCGAATATCTCAAAACCCAGACTAAATTTGCTATAAACAATCAAGAGACTGGGTAAATTCAGGACATAGTTGTTCACAAATATGCCTGGTGCTCAAATGCATAATTGTAAACATATAGAGAAATTATTGTCTGGCTTAGCTCCATGTACGTGGGTCTATCTATATGTAGCAAAAATACAAGAATTTGGCAATGTTCCTGCTTTCTGCTAGATACAATTCTAACAAGAGGAATAAAAAAAGAAAGTCATGTTTGGATTAGTTGTACTTTCAATCGAGCTCAGTATCTGAAGTGTTGACAAAAGCACTGTTGGGCTGCTTCCCAACCAAACATATCCGATGGACTAGAGAGAAAGTATTAATGGGGAAGCAGAAAGAGCCACAAAAAGGCAACAGGAATTCTAAGTTCAGAGAGGTCCACAGTCAAGCAGCCATGCTAAACTTCCCTTTGCAGAGAGTATGTATGCATGTGTGACCGCACTTCTCTGTTCAGTGGTGTAGGCTCACTCACTGGCAAATCTCTACTCCTTCTGCCTTTGAAATTTCATCTGGGCAAAGTCACTTACCTTCTGGGAACACTACTCTCATTTTGAGATAGCTGGTCGTGAGTCTGATTATGGATGCTTTGTCCAGCTGCGAGGTGATAGCCGAGGGCAAAGGCAGTAATTTGGCCAGTTCATAAAATTCACTGTTTTCCTTCTCCCTCCTAGTCCGGGCAGCATTTTTGGACTTCTCTTTCATTGTGTCTCGTTCCCCCTTTCTTCTTACAACATGAGCTCCACAGATGCATCCAAAAGCAAAAATAAACTTTCAATTAGAGATCATATTTGACAAAAATATAAGGCATACTTTGAATGAAGAGGCTGAAATCTTTGCTTCAGGGTATTGATGGCAGTAAAAGACCAACGCAGCGAACAGAAAATAATTTTCTTTAAAAATACGGGACGAGAGTGTAGGAAAGTTGCTGATCCACGCAATTGGGGCAATCCTAGGAGTCTCTGGATATCAAATGCCGGCGGGACCCCTGAGGAGCCAGGCTTTTCTTCTGTTCCGCGCGACGGAGCCCGGGCCCCGGAAAATCGACATAATAATCCCCGACGTTTGCTCTTCAGTCCCGCGGCATGTGAGGCGGCTCCCAGCCCCTTTGGGAAGAACGGGAATGCCGGACAACTCTTTCAGGCCACTGTGAAGACAACAGCATCAGAGCGTAAGAGATCTGCAGCTCCGCAATCACTCATGCACTCGCCTGAATTCCGAAAAACGGCCGGGTAGGCGCCTGTCCAGGCTGGGTGTGTTTGTTTGCTTGTTTGTTTGTTTGTTTTATAAGAAATGGAGGAATCAATAGCGAGACTGAGCCTCCTGCGAATAATGCTCGCATCCTCTCATCCAAGCCAGCCACATTCTCCAGCCCCCCTGGGAAGTTACCCAAACAACAAAATGCATATTTTTGAAGACCCTGAGAAGACCCTCAGTCGCTGGTCCCCGTGCCCGCGCCCAGGCCAGGCGCACGTCCCAGGAAAGCAGGTTTCCGCAAATCAGAATTCCTCCACAGCGCTGGGGCCGCCTTTCAGTCCCCCCGCTTTGGCAGATCTGGAATTTGGCTACCTTTCTAACTTGGGTCTCGAGTCTCAAGGATTCCTCAAAAAGTGGCGCTTACACATCAAGTCCCTCGGGACTCCCAAGGCGACCCGGGGCTCTCCCTGCCCAGTGGGGGCGGCAACACGCCGGGCACGGCAGCGCCAGGTTAACAGGTGGCACATTCACGACAGCCCCTCGCAGGCACGGAGAGGGGGGCGGTGGGAGGCGTCCCGGCCTCTCCCCCACCGCCGTAGAGCTGCGGGTGCCTCTGGGCGGGCGCAAGGTGTCTTCCGCTTCACCTACCTTCAGTCCCCGCTGACTGCAAAGGGTGCAGAGGCGTCCACCTCTTAATTGTACTCATGCCTACCGTCCAACTCCGCCGGCCTCTCGGCTTCCCACCGGCAGAGAGGAGCAGAGCGCGCCCCGGCTCCCTTTTCTTTTCTCGGTCATGAATTGGGGGAGGGGTGCGTGGGAAAAGGAGGGGAATGCGGTCTTTGGGACGGGTGAGGTGGTTTTAGAATCCTCCTCCTCGGATACTTGCTACGAAGCCAGTATTATTCCTAATTGGAAGCCGAAAACGCCCCCCTGTAACTTCTTTATAGCTCACGGGGTTTAGCTTCAACTTCACTCCCGGGCTCCCTCTCGCCCGCCCACCCTTAATGCCACTCACAAACTTCCTCGCCTCCGATTGGCTCGGCCTGCCGCGGGGCGACGCGCTCATTGGCCGGCCGGGCTGAGTGACGCGAGCACGCCCCGCATCACCCCCTGCGCGCGGCGGCTCCCGGCTCGCCTCTCAGCTCCCCGCGTGGCTGCAGCGCTCCTGACAAGCCCGGCCGCCGCTGCTCCCGGCCTCCAGGGGCCTCGCGCGTGTTGCGCAGGACCCTCGCCCCCTGCTCTCCCAGGGGTGGCGTGGTTGCGCACTCAGCCCAGAGCGCGGGGCCCACTGTGACCCGCGCGTCCGAGAGCGGCGGGCTGCGGCCTGAGGCCGCAGAGGTCGGGCCAGGGGGCTGGGGCTCCCGGCGACAAGGCTGGAGTCGCCCAGACTGCGGGCGGCGGGTGGCCCGGAGGCCGACCTGGCGGCCGCGCCGTTCCGTGGGCAAGTGGCAGGGCCCACTGCTTGCGCGGGGCCGGTGTTCACGTTTCTCTGAAACCACAGCGACCCCGAATTCGTCGCCAGAGAAGATAATATACACCTGTCTTTAATCCCAAAGAGTCTTTTCCGAAATGGCTCGAGTTTGGGGGCTGATTTGCTCACCGTGGAAAGCTTAGCCGTGGAGTTGTCCTATGGGACGCAGATAGGGGACTCGGGGGGGGGAAAGAGGTTACATTTCAGGCCAAGATAGGATCAGACAGAGTGGTTGATACAGAGATAGATATCTCAAATGAGAGCGAAGCCTTCTTTGTTGGGTTTTGTTTCAGGAAGCAAAATTGGATAAATGAATGTTCCTTGCATGAATAAATCTACAACATTCACAATTCCCCCAACAGGACGCTTTAAACAAACGCTTGTAAGTATTACTGCTGACACCTTATATTTAAGAGACCCTCTAATTTGAATCGCCCTTTTCTCTGTCATCTGAGGAAAGACAACACCTAGAAACGGGGGAAAGTTTATTTGCTCCCCCCTCCCCAAATAATGACTTCTGTTTGGAATCACTCACTACACATGCGATTCCCCGCGCTTTTTTTTTTTTTTTTTTTTTTTTTTTTTGGTGCTGATGGTGACCACGGTTCTTCTCCCGTGGGTACACTTGGGGGCAGTTGTTTCATCGGTGACAAAAGACAGTAAGAACACCAATAATGTTGCACTCGTCCTCTCGTTTGTGGCAATAATTGCCGCCGAGACAACACATACTCTGAAGAAGGGTAGGTGCCATTTTTTCTGATATTCGGAACAACTTTAAGAGTGTTTGTTCAGAAATGCAGACATCTGCCACCTCCTTGCCGCCCGATGGCAGTAAGCTCGCAGGACGACAACGGGAGCTTTCTGGAGATATTTACACATCTGGGAAACACCTGTCTAGAAGAGGTGAATGGATAGAAAGAATAAGGAAATACTAAACATACAGATTTTATAGGTGTTTCAAAACTGGAATCTAGTTAATGGGCTCTAATTTAGAAGGAGTTATTTCTTCGGAGGCTGTAGCCACTTAGAGACCTGGCCCTGCGAGGGTTCCCTCCACCTAGTGATAAGCTCCTAGCAAGAGAGGAGGAAGAATACAGAGAGAGGTACTGTGGCTCTCTTATACACGACATTCCAGAAAGACAAGATAAAATGAAGTTAACCACTGCATGTAGATAGAAAAGGTGCGTGTTTGCGGAGGATGAAAAAACCCCTTCCGTGACCCTTCTACCCCCGACCCTCAATCTGGACAGATCTTACTGGTAAGATGGAGCGGCCAGGCGCAGCCATGGCACTTTAAGGGTAAGAAGCAGTTCCTATTCCGACTGTATTCTGGACACAATTTCGGTTAAGTTACTGGTTCCTGTAAACCCTACCCGCCCTTCAAACAGTGTGCAGGTGTGTTAGTGCTTCATGAGGGTCTGAAACCCTTGCGCACGGCAGAGAAGCGCGGGGGAGTCAGGAGGTGCCGGCTTCCCATACACAGCGCGTTTCACCGGAAGAAAGGCAGTATTTTGCCTTCAGAAGCAAAATGGGTAAAATGAGTGTGCAAGTTTTCACACCAAACATAACATCCTGGGGGGCCAAGCGGGCTGTCCCAGGGTCCCAGAGAAGCTCAGGAGTCGATGAACCGAGTAGATGTTTAATAAACGAAGTGAATGCACGGCCATGTGGTGCCGGCCCCCTCGCTAAGTCCTCCGCACACAACTGTCTGAGCCGCGTTTACCGAGTGAGTGAATTAGCATGGCGACGTAACACCTGTTTTTCTAATCTTTGAACCTAGGCTGAAGCCGGAATGCGGCTCCTGCTCGCCCTCCCCCGCCAGGGCGCAGGGACCCGGCCTCACACCCTCCCGGCGACCCCTCCCGCCGGCCCTGCAAGAGCCTCAGGCCAGCGAGGGGCGTGAACTGCAACTGCAGGTGCCTCCCACGTGTTCTGAAAATTCGCGTTCGCTTCTAGCGTGAGAAATTTTAAATTAATTTCTTGAGTGTAAGAAGTTAGCCCTACCCACCTCTTTGCCAAGGTGAGGGGGGAAAGCCCCAGAAGAGAAAGAGATGGGCTCATGCCCACCAACACCAAACAACTCTTAAGAGGTCTAGGCCTCTGCCTTCTTGCGCGGATATCTCAAAATGTAGCCCTATGGCCCTGGGGCACTGTCTAGCAACCCCGGAACGTAATCCTAATACAGGAAGAAACCAGAGCAGATCTAGAAACAAACATCATCCTCCTACCCTCGACCAAGGAAGGCAAACTACCTAGCGTCACCGCGACCTTGTACCCCTGGGAGTCTCTTCTGCCTCTGGGTCGACTCCGGAGGCTGCCCGCTTGGAGCCCTCCCTTAGCCCGCTCCGACGCCCGCTCCGACGCCCAGACCGGCGCCGCCCAAGGCTCTAGACTAGGGGGCAAGGCGTGCCCGCGGTGGCTGATCTGAGAACCAACGCGCCTGTGCGTGCGGAGTCCCGAGCGCTGCGCGCTCCCGGAGCCACAAGGAGGGGGCCTCCGAGGGCCTCGGGACCCCTCCCAACATCGGGCAAAGTCCAAACTAGAGAAACTGAACCTTTGGGTTGGAAACAACCAGAAGGTCCAGCGGAATTCCGGTGCAAACTGTGGAGCTGGGTTTCAGTGTAGCGGCTCCCGCCCGGGCGCATTGTGACGCTGACCTTGCTCGGGCACAGACTTCTATCCTGCCTTTTGGTAACTCTTCTGGGAGCGCAGCTGCTCGAGTATCTTAGCAAAACTAGAGTGATTTCTGTCGCCCCTTCCTCATTTCCGTAACACACTTTTTTTGTTCTGTTTTGTTTTGTTTTTACAGACTGCTAGGAACGCATACATGCACTTTTACAGGCTTCCACAGGCTACCACATATACACAATGGTACAAAGCACACAGGCACGGATTTTACTCATTGGCCAAGGTCAAGATGAATGCTATACTTACAATCAAGATGCAAAATCTGAAGATGGCCACTTGAGTATCTCAGTATATTATATCCAGATGTTCACTCTCTATCACTGAGAAGGAGAATTTAGGGAAATACTAACATTTTATTCCATGTATGTAAGTAAACCCTGCTCTAGTCCCATTTTATTGTCACATTTAGGCATTTTGATGTTGAGGCACAAAAAAGGGCCCCTTACAACTTCGACTGGATGGGACAAGTGGGCTAGGAAACAAAGAATAGAAGGAACCTCAAAAAAAAAAAAAGCCATGTTTAATGTTTTTAAAATTTACAGTATAATTCACTTGTTTGATCAGGAAGTTTTGGAAAGTATAAGATATTTTATGTAAAACAAAGCAGCCTTTTTCCTAGATACTGCTTCTCAGGCACCTAACTGAATTGACCGTTGAAATGTTTAAAAAATTAGCTTCAATGGTTAAATATTTAAGAAGAAAGAAAGACAAGGAAAGGAAAAGAAAAGAAAAAAGGAAATAAAAGGAAAGTAAAAAGAAAAAGTCACCAACCTGAAAAATGAAAGTGATGGATATTAGGTAGTTTCTCTAAGTATTCTGGATAATGTTTTCCACCCAGATTTTGAAACCACAGTCTAATAGCACCTTGAGTTGATCACTGCGAAACAAGAGTACTTCTTAAGCTGTGCACACTTTTTTATAAAAGATTTTATTTTTTTCAACTAATCTCTACACCCAACGTGGGGCTCCAGCTCACATCCCGGAGATGAACCTCCAGCTCCACCGACTGAGCCAGCCAGGTGCCCGATACTGCACACTTGAAAAGAAACGAATTATTCAAACACTAACAGTAGCTGGAAAACTCTGATGCGCATTCTGAGGACAGGAGCCGGTGGCTGCCTGCAGTCAAGGAAGCGCATAGTTTTTACACTTCTTTTTTCCGGAAATTGAGCTGGGGGTGCTGTGTGTGTGTGTGTGTGTGTGTGTGTGTGTGTGTGTGTGTATTTCAGCACAGCTGGGCATAGGACCGCTGCCAAAAATGTTCAAGAACTGAAGACTTTGGGTTGAAAGACACTTTGATTCCTCAATCAAAGTTTCTGGATTTCAGGACAAAACATGCTCTCTTGCACTTCAGGAGCTCAAGCCAGCCTGGGGCTGGAGACCTGGTGGCCAATGTGGGGGGGGGGGGGGAGAGGGGGTTTGGGTGGTGAGGCAGGACCGCTGAAAGAGAGCTGACTGGAGTCAGTGGCCTCGAAAAGGATGAGTGGCATCAGAATTGGGTGGATTCAGAGGGCATGTGATTCACCCTCTTCTGGCTTTGAGAGCCATCCGGTTAGGCTTCTGCAGAGTTTCCCCTTCTCTGAGCCCCAACTTTGCGTTTATTCCCTGGCACCTATGAACCCCGGGACTATGCCGGGAGTGCTTGAGGAGGAACCCCTAGCCCTGCACTCTCTAGTGGGTAAGGCATTCTCGAGAGGGCGCTCCCGTTAATCCGTAACAAATGACCGGCTTCCAGACCTAGCCAAACCTCAGGGCCACCTGGGGTGGGAGGTGGTGACGGAATGTGGCTTTAAAAATATGGACTTTCGGGCGCCACTCCGATTTAGAAATTGGAAATCCCTGTTGGACTCTGCAGTTGACATTCTGTAAATTGTGGGAGGGGAGGGGTGGCCCAAGGAGGAGACAGCTCTGAGAGTTGCAGGAGCAGGGATGATGAGAACTGCTCTGAGTGAGGAGCTGAGGCACCACCTCCCACAGAGACTTGAGGGTGGAGGGACCCGTTCGGAGACGCCTGGGCTTAACTTTGCCCAACAGAAATCACTGCAGCTCACCTCTGGGCCCCAGGGACCTCGAATCCGCCCTTGAAAATCTGGGCACTCTTGCTCCTAACTGGGAGGTTTTGGAACTTGAGCTTGCATGGGAATTGCCTGGAGGGCCTGTTAAAACACAGGTTGCTGGTCCTCAGTCAGAAGAGCTGGGCTGGGACCCAAAAATTTGGTTTTCTGAGAAGTTCCCAGGTGAGAACCATTGCGTTAGTCTGCTTTTTCTCAGCTTATCTTTGGAGAAGACTGTCTGGGAGAGAAAGATTTGAAGTGATAGTCTTGTGCCAAGTAGGACCTTGGACATATGGTATAAAATGATGTGACTGGTTGAGGGTACAGGGGTCAGGCTCACAGCTGTGATAGGGTGGGGTTGCTGAAGATAGGTTATTAGGATGCCTCCTTAGGGAAGAGAATGATGGCCTCAGGATGAAGGAAAAGAGGTCCGGGAACCCAGCCAGGCCACTCTTCAGTGGAGAATTTGTCCTCAGAAGGGCAGGGAAATGCTCAGGGCATCTCCAGATGGGTCCAGGGTTTCAGGGTTCTAACTGGGCTACAGAGAAGTCCAAAGAGTTTGGGTCCATCAACCAGTTTGGACATATTGAAAAAAAAGCAGATAAGCTTTGGTTCTCCTTTTGGCCCAGAAACTTCTGCCCCCAAATTTTGCCAGAGTACTTAAACATTAAGGGCCCAAGATGTGTGCAGTGTTAGTGCAGAGGAACTGTCCCTGGAGGAAGAGGCCCTGCCTGTACCCATTGGGTCTATGTGGTCTAGGCCTCCCCTCAAGTAGCGAGTAATCCGTCCAGTGCAGGGCCCCATGAGGACATTAAGACTTTGTCAGTCTTTGGTCCCATCTGTCATGTTTTTATGGGTCCTTTCCTCCACAAAAAATTGAAGATTATATTTTACAACTGTGTTGGTATAAAGATGAATGTCATTCAGGCTGAATTCACTATCCTCTATTCATTATTCTTATATCTATCTTTTTCTTCTGATTGTAAAAGAAATGAAAATTAAAACATTCCACGGGCCTCTGAAACTACCATGGGCCCTATGCGCTGTGCCCACTGTGAGAAATGGATATGCAGTGTGTGCCTTTTCCCCACTATGGCTCTTACGCCTCTCTGGGAAACCTAGAGAGAGGTTTGGTACAAGGATATGTACCTGTGAGTCACAGCTCTACTCCTGGTATAAAACTGGTTGGCTCATCAGTGTCTCCACTGCAGAGTCCCTCCACCCTGCTTTAGTTATGTCTGAGGTAGCACCCTAAAAAGGGGTGGAAGATCCAAACAGGTTATCAGCACCATTTCTTAACATCTGGCCAGCTTCACTTTTGTGCTTACTTGGATGTCAGATTATGATGTGAAATCCAATTTTAAAATGCTATGAAGACCAAGTGAATGCATCTTTGGGCTACCAGTTAGTGTCCACTGATGTACAACCATTTAATTTCTTATTATCTTCTAGACTTGCTTATGCATTTTCAAGCAAACATTAAGACTGGTATTTTATACGTTGTTCACCTTGATATTTTCACTTTCTATGACAGCTTCCTTATGTTCTCTTTCTTAAACATCTGTATAGCATTCCATTTTGAGAACATACGACTATAATTTATTTAACCTGTCACTCATTGAGGGTCGTTAGGTTGTTTCCCATCATTGCTATCGAAAACAATGAGTAATGGATAACACTGCACAGGTGCCATTTACCTGTGGACAACTGTAGCAACAGGACAGATTCCCAAAAGCCCAGTTGCTAGGTCAAGGGTACATGAATTGGCATTCCTAATAGATATTAACTAATTGCCCTCCACAAGAGTTGTGCCAATTAACACTCTTGCCAGCAGTGTGTGAGGGTCACTGTTTCCCATAGCCTTGCAATGAAGCACATTATAACTTCTTCTTTCTTTCTTTTCTCCTTTTCTTTCCTTCCCTTCTTCCTTCCTTCCTTCCTTCCTTCCTTCCTTCCTTCCTTCCTTCCTTCCTTCCTCCCTCCCTCCCTCCCTCCCTCCCTTCCTTCCTTCTTTCCTTCCTTCCCTCCTTCTTTCCAATCTGATAGGTGAAAAAAAAATCAATCTATTTTTGTTTTTTTTCTAATTAGAGAGGTTGAACATCTTTTCATACCTTAAAGGGCCTTTTGAATTTCTCTCCTGTGAATTAGCCTTCCAGAAACATTTGAAAGTGGGACCTTCTTGGCTCTGCAGTGAGTTAAGTTCCCTGGACAGGAAGAAAAGATGGGACTTGGTTTTTAATGGAGATGAGGCTTTCTTGCACCCCTGGTGGAGAAATACAGGGTCAGGGTTATAGCATCATCTACCAACATTTTTTTCCTCATATGAAATATTTAATACTCTTTAATGAAAACATAGAAGATAAATATGCAAATATAATTATAATGTGTCTTTATCTAACAGATCTCTCAACTAATTATAATCAATTATATTGTACATATGTTAAAAATAGTGGTTAATTTATGGATTCTGTATGTTTTGAAATTCAGCTGTCCCAAGTTGATATTTGATCAACCTGTTTTTGTGTTTTACCTACAAACACATGGGGACTTTACCACAAAAACAGCTCAAGCATTAACATATGGCAGCCAATCACTTCTCATGATTTAAACAAATAACTTGGAGGAAACGGGATAGATTCATCCTGGCAGTAGTTTCACAGGAGGAAAAGCTGTAATGGTCTGGTTAAAAATCTAAACGGAATGATACATAGGACAAAACAGAGGAAAACAAGTGCACTGCAAATGTGCAGCCTGTGGTGGTTTAGATCTACTTTGATATTTATTTTCACTCCTGGAGATTTGATAACTTGTTTGTGAAGATGAATGTCATATGACAAGCCATCATGTTTTCTCCCTGAATAATCGGAAAACACAGAAAAGAAACCATGATGGCAATGTGATTTTTCACTCTAAACCAGATAGCAGTATAAATGTGTGTTAAAGCTGATATTAAGTCTCCTTAAAATTTTTAATTTCTTATTCATTTTAGGGCGTGAGTGCATTAGAATTATAACACCTAGTTTTATATCAGATGGCTCTCTCTCCCTTTCTGTCTCCCTGTGCCCCTCTCCTTACCATAAGACATGATAATCAGAAACTATTCCAGCAGGAGGAGCTGGTTTAGAAACAAATGGATTCCATGGCAACTCCTGACTCCACATGACTTCTAATAACCGGCATTTCAGTTGGAAATTGTCTGTGTGATATTCTGTCCAACACTGGTGGTTTATGTGGGGTTTTCCCTAGTTTACATCTCAGAAACTGTCTTAACCTCCAGTTTCATGAATAAGCAGCAGCAGCAATGTCACCACCTGTAACCATGATGTGGCCAGTGATTTGACAAATGTTCCTGGTTCCAATTTTCAGAGTAGCTGACAGAGATGAACACTGAATGAGAACTGTCCAGAGCTGGTATCACATAGTGTAGGAAATCTGGGAAGTGTGTCCCATGGCAAATTGGACACAGAGAGTCAAATGTTCTCATTCAACTCAAGAGAATGTGTGCCTTGGGCCCCCGACAGCAGGTCAGGAGCCTTGGGCTGTGAGTCACAGACCCCTGCACTGGAAGAGGAAGACTAAAGGGGGACAAAGATAGCCAGCGTTCCCCGTTCCTCATTAAAGAAAACCCACACAGTCTGAGCTTGTCCTAGAGGTGAGTGATCTGCTGGCCTCCCAAAGACTATTGGCATCACTGTCATGGTGACAAAAAAAAAAAGAAAAAAAAAAAAAAAGAAAAAAAAGGAAGAAAGAAGAAAGAAAGAGAAAAAGAAAGAAAGAAAGAGAACAGGATGGGTTTGTAAAACCTCTTGTCTATGTTTTATAATTTTTGCTGTGACCCAGGGAAAAATGTGTCACAAAAGCATAAAGAGACTGCTTTTAGAAACACTGAAAGTCAATGATGGAGTCAATGCAAAGGTGAAGAGGAGCTGAGCTTATGTTCCTTATGTTCAAGAGCTCCTGGGTCCATCTAGGGAGGTTGTGCCATACCTAGGCAGGCCAACCCTGAAATCTAGCCATGACTCAGTCCTGTGTCCCACCCAGAGAGGGTACCTTTTTATAACTTTCACCAATCGGGGCACCTGGGTGGCTCAGTTAAGCATCCAACTTCGGCTCAGGTTATGATCTCACAGTTCGTGAGTTTGAGCCCCAGGTTGGGCTCTGTGCTGACCCCTCAAAGTCTGGAGCCTGCTTCAGATCCTGTGTCTCCCACTCTCTGCCTCTCTTCCTCTCTCTCTCTCTCTATCTCTCTCTCTCTCAAAATAAATAAACATTAAAAAATTAAAAAAAAAAAAACTTTCACCAAAGCACTATATGGTGTAGTGCTCGCCCTGCCAACTCTACCCTCCATATTGATTCTAAGCTTGTGTGACAAACGTCAAGGAATGTTTACCATGATGCATTGGAAATAATCATTTAGGGGCTTCAGTGGTTAATGAGTGACCAGCAAATCATGCTTTATTTCCGGGGACTGTAAGACTGGAAATGACACAGCAAATTTGCTTAGTGAGAGAGTGTTCTAGAGGAAGTGGGAGAGTGAAAAAAGAATGTTACTGTGATTAAAAAAACAAAAAACAAAAAACAAAGAGAGAGAGAGCATATGCAGATGGGACGCACTGAAGGGAGAGTTTTACAAAAAAGTTGACATCAACATGCTCAAGGTAGTTTGAAAATCTATTGACCAAATTCACAGGAAAATACTGTAATATATTTATTTTAAAACTGTATTTACTAATCAATTAGTTTACACATTTTTTTAAGGTAACTTTTGAAAAATCACACTTGCTTTGACTAATTGGAAATTTGAGGGAGACTGTAAACACACTAGACCCATAATATCTAATAGTATTATTAGCTACCAGTGATCCGATGGCCAGTAATGTTGTAGCTGATAGAGGACCTTCACATCTTTCTAGAATGAGCTGAAATCTAACCAATGAGACAGGGTTGGAATCACCTGTGCTGTGAATAGAATGTAGAAGGCACTCAGTGGAGGGGAGGCTCACCCAATTGTCACTTGCTCTACGATTTCAGCATGGAAGGAGTTCATTGGAATTTCTGTGGATTTGGCATCCTCAGAATTCTTTTTTTTTTTTAATTTTTTTTAACTTTTATTTATTTTTGAGACAGAGAGAGACAGAGCATGAACAGGGGAGGAGCAGAGAGAGAGGGAGACACAGAATCGGTAGCAGGCTCCAGGCTCTGGGCCATCAGCCCAGAGCCCAACGCGGGGCTCGAACTCATGGACTGCGAGATCGTGACCTGAGCTGAAGTCGACGCTTAACCTGAGCTGAAGTCGGACGCTTAACCGACTGAGCCACCCAGGCACCTCGGCGTCCTCGGAATTCTTATGAGGAGGGAGACAGGTGACATTTCTCCAAGTTTCCAAAGGGAAGGCTGAAGAACAGAGAGTTGAGTATCTTCCCCAGAATTGCATAGGGATAACGTTTACCCAATTAAGTGTTTCCAGACTTTCCCTTGAAGAAGTGATTCTTTTAGAAAAAGACCAGTAAAAATGTGTATTGAAAATAAAAAGAAAATATGAAAGAGTGTACCAAGGGGCAGACATCTCCATGAAATCAAGGAGGCGGAAACATCTCTGGGCTGAAAGAAGAGGTGCTTACTAGCGGGCCTGGATTTCTTCTTGAAACTTAACTGTTCGTTTTGAAGTAATTGTGGATTTACAAGAAGTTGCAAAGAAATGCACAGGGAAGTGTGGTGCACTTGTCACACAGCCTGCTCTAATGTTAATATCTTGTATAATTGTATTACAATGCCAGGAAATTAACAGTGGTACAATCCACAAAACTTAATGCAGCCTTCTCCAGTTGTACACACACATATGTGTGCACACGTGTAACCATCACCATAATTAAGATACGGAGCTATAAATCACAGCAAGTCTTCCCTTACAGCCACACATGTCCCTTATTCCCTGCCCCCTTCCCTAAATCCTGACAACTACTAACCTTTCTGTCTCTACAATTTTATTTCAAGATTATCTACATAGAATCATATAATATATAACCTTTGCGATTGGCACTTTTACTGTATAATATCCTTGAAGTTCATCCAAGTGTTTACATACCTCACCAGTTCATTCCTTTTTATTGTTGAGTAATATTGTAATATTCTGTAGTATGGAAGTACCATAGTTGATTTAGCCATTCACTACCCACTGAAGCGCATTTTGGTGGCTTCCAGCTTTTTGATATATGTATAAAGCCACCATGAACATTTGCATACAAATTTTTGTATAACTATGTGTTTTTATCTCTCAGGGATAGATGCTCAAGGGTACAACTGCTGAGTTCTGTGAGAAGTCCACTTTTAAGCTTTAAAAGCAACTGCCAAACTGTTTTCTAGAGTGAGTGTACCATTTACGTTCCCGCCAACAATGTTTGAGTGGTACAGTTTCTCCATATCCTTGTCGGCATTGGGTGTTATCATTACGTTCTACTTTAGCCATTATAATAGGGCTGATGTGTTTATGCTGTTAATTTGCATTTCCCTAATGTTTAATGATGATGAACATCTTACTATGTGCTTATTTGCCATCTCTCTATCCCCTTTGATGAAATATCTGTTCATGTCCTTTGTGCATTTCCCAACTGGACTCTGTTGTTGTTGTTGTTGTTGTTATTGTTACTGTGGTGTTTTGAGAGTTTTTTTTATGTATTCTATATATGAAAGTCCTTTGTTGGATATATGACTTTAAATATATGTTCTTCCAAAGTTATCTTTTCATCTCCTTTCCAGGGTTTTTCTCGTAGTAAAGGTTTTAAAATTTGATGATGTCCAATTTTTCCATTTTTCCTATTTGAACCTTATTTTCAAAAAGCCATAAGGACAACATCATCCACAAGGGAATGTTTCCATGTGAAAATCACAGTTCCGTGAAGATGTTTCATAATTGCAACAGGGTGAGGAATGGCAATTGCAATTCCACTGACATTTATTAAGCATCTATTGTGTACCAGATACTGCTCTGTGTACTTAGCAAAGGGGCAGTTCACATAGAGCACCTTCAGATGAGGAGAGATAATGAACATAACAAAAAAGTTACATAGTAGGTAAGAGGGTTCTCAGGGCTGTGGGAAGAAAAAAAGGAGCAAAGGGTGCAGAGTGCTGGGGGGGTGGGGAATGTGTGCAGTGTGAAGAGTCCAGGAGGCTTGGGGTGTCTGGATGGCTCAGTTGGTTAAGCATCTGACTCTTGGTTTCTGCTCAGGTCACGATCAAGCTCTGCATGGGCTGTATGCAGCAGGGAGCCTGCTTGGGATTCTTTCTCTCCCTGTCTCTCTGTCCTGCCCCCACTTGTGCTGTCTCTGTCTCTCTCAAAATAAATAAATAAACTTAAAAAAAAAAAAAAAAAAGAGTGCAGGAGGCTTTGCTGCAAAGGTGCAACTTAAGCCGACCTGACGGAGAAGGAGTTGATCAAGCGGATGTCTGAATGGAGGGGACTGAGGGAGCAAAAAGACCCTGAGGTGGGGGCACCTGGAGTGCTCATGGAATGGTAAGAAGGTTGGTGTTTGGAGCAGAGCAGAGTGGGAAGAGGGAGAAGAGGGGTGAGGGGCAGATCATGCAGGGCTTAGAGGCCAGTGGGAGGACTTCACTCTGAGTGCAGAAGCTGTGGCCGGGTGTGGAGTAGTGGGGTGCAAAGACCTGACTTGATTTAACAGGATCTCTGCTTGCTGTGCTGAGAACAGTTGGAAGGAGACAAGAGCAGAACCAGGGAGAAGTGCAGGAGGCGACCACAGGGATCCAGGACAGAGCTGATGGTGGCTTCCACCAGGTGACAGCAGGGGAGACAGTAAGAAGTGGTGGGGCTTTGGACATATTTGAAAGCAAATCCAATGGCACTATCTGATGAATTGGATGTGAAAGAACGAGGGAGAAGGAAGACTTCAAGGTTGAAGTTAGAATATCAGATAAATGTGACCCAGAGTATAGGATGAGAACAGAAAGTTAATGAGAGAGAAAGAGAAAAGAAGATGGAAAGAGTCAACAAAAAATGTCAGGTCAGCCTTTGTGGTGGGGTGGGGGGTGAGGGAGCAATTTGATGCTGTTCATAAAAATTTTAAATGTATAAATGCTTTGTTCCAAAGATTTTTAATTTTTAGGAATTTATCCTTCGGAGAAACTTGCTCATTCATGTGCACCATCATGTGTAAAGGGATTTCACCCCAGATCTGTAATAGTAAAAGGCTGAAACAACCCAAATACTGCCTGTAGGGGAATGGATTATATATCACAGTCCATCCAAACTGTAACTTCTACAGTAAACCAAGGGACATACCTACATAAAGCTGTCCAGGGGCGCCTGGGTGGCGCAGTCAGTTAAGCGTCCGACTTCAGCCAGGTCACGATCTCGCGGTCTGTGAGTTCGAGCCCCGCGTCAGGCTCTGGGGTGATGGCTCGGAGCCTGAAGCCTGTTTCCGATTCTGTGTCTCCCTCTCTCTCTGCCCCTCCCCCGTTCATGCTCTGTCTCTCTCTGTCCCAAAAATAAATAAACGTTGAAAAAAAAAAAAAAAGCTGTCCAAAGTATATTGTTAAATGAAAAAAAAAAAAAGCAAGTGGCAGAATGATATATGAAGCGGGTAAAGAAAATGCTCTATATGCACACTTATATATCTGCATATATGTAAATCACAGGAATAGGTCTGGAATAGTATGTAGGAAACTTTTGAAAGGAACAATGAGTGAGTTTGTTCTCTTTATATGTTTAATTAGACATTTAATATTCTAATTAAACACACTTAAAAAGATTGAATTTTAGGGGCACCTGGGTGGCTCAGTCAGTTAAGTGTCCGACTTTAGCTCAGGTCATGATCTCATGGCTTGTGAGTTCGAGCCCCACATTGGGCTCTGTGCTGAGCCTGGAGTCTGCTTCAGATTCTGTGTCTCCTTCTCTTTCTGTCCTACCCTGCTTGCGTGCTCTCTCTCTCAAAAAATGAATAAACATTAAAAAAATTTTTTTAAAGATATTTTAAAAAAATATTGGATTTTATACAATGATTTTTTTTTTAAGTAGAACAGAAGGATTTATTTCTTGTTAATAAATTAGATTCTTTACTATCTTCCTTGGAGGTCTCAGGAAACCCAGGCCCACAATCTGGGAAACACCTCTCTATCCTCTGTGGTTAGGGAATGAGTTGGGGTTAGCCAGAACAAGGGCCAAGCTCTGGGGCAGCTGAGACCACTCTATTGTAAAAGGCTCTAGAAGGGACCAGCTGTCGTTCATTTTGAGAGAGAAACCCAAACAGAATTAGTCTTATCCCCAAATCCTGGATCATTTTGTCACCTTCTGCCTTATGATGGAGGCAGCATAAAGTGGCAGAAAGAGAACAGACTTGGAATCCAAGGAGCTGGGCTCCAGTCTCAGCTACCACTTGCCCCGTGTCTCTGAGCTTGTTTCCTTGTCTGTGAAACCAGGGACAAGAGCTCTGGGTAAATGAGAGCTGTTGCTGGAAGTGTTTTGCGTGTAAAAGGCCACGAGGCTATCAGGGCTCTCAAGGGAGAAATGTGTGTCTGTTCCACTCCACGCTAGGGTGTGCTATGTTATTAGCAACTCTGGAAATATATTTTGAATACATGTAGTTGGTGCAATTCCATGAGGTGTTTTTTGCAGATGAATCCGACTGTTTTGTGAAATTATGTGGGTTTTTTAAATTGTAAGTTTATGTGAGAATGTTATTGCTGAATCCATTTAGGTTTCTTGTTGCTTTGAATTTCACTTTCACTTCATCCCCAGTGACTTTTGTTTGCAAGGATGCCCAAGGACAGAATGCTAGCAGTATAAGTTTGCCACCTATAGGTGGACATTTTCATTACAAGTATTTTCCCGTGACATAGATAATGGTCTTAAAACAAAAACAAAAACAAAAAACCGTGATGCACAAAACACTTCCATGACTTGTACTTCATGTGTTCTCTCTGTATATTTGCTTTCATTATTCCCATAAGCATTGGTATTAATTAGAATCACCAGCAATGATTTTTGTGACTACAAACCAGTCTAACTTGTGCTTTATGAAAATTTGTCTTAGGGGCACCTGAGTGGCTCACTTGGTTAAACATTGGACTGTTGGTTCTGGCTCAGGTCATGATCTCACAGTTTGTGAGTTTGAGCCCCGTGCTGGGCTCCATGCTGATGGTCTAGAGCCTGCTTGGGATTCTCTCTCTCTCTGCCCCTCCCCTGCTCTCTCTCTCTCAAAATAAATCCATAAACTTAAAATTTTTTTAAATAATAAAAGAAGAAAATTTGTCTTAAATATTTCATTGTATTTTTTCCCATCTGATCAAGGTAGTTTGGATTTTTTAATATAAATGTTGTGTTTCTTTAGACCATTAAAATGGATTTAGATCACTCTGCCCCACTGCTTGTAATACAGGTAAAAGCATGGGTCTTTACAGTGATAAACCATCATACACAGATGTGAACAATGCTGGGAAGTAAAGGAAAGAATACAGGCCTTGTTTTGTGATATCTGAGCTCCACCTGATCATGGCCTGATCTCTGATCGTCAATTTCTAAATCAATGAATGAAGTGATTGGACCAGATTTTCTGTGCAGCTTCTTCTAGTCTAATAAACTAGACTTTATGAGCTAAATGTAGTCATAACAGCAATATTGAACATTTATGAAGGCCTATATGACCTGTCAGGCCCAGGGCTACAGCACTATCTCATTTGACTTGTGTGACAAACCTATGAAATAGATGCCACTATCACAAGTCAGAAAACAGCGACTTGGAAAAATTAAATGACTTGCCCCAAATTACAAGGAAGTTAGTGCTAGGTCCAGAATTTGAACATGGACAACCTGACTTCCTAAGCCCACCGTGCCTTTAGCCACTGTAATATATACCCAATAAAGTGTCCCCTTCCATAGAGCCCCTTTGAAAGTCTACCCATACATTCTAATAATGCCACCACTACTGTGTTTGGAGTACTGTTTTAGAAATAACAAACTATTCCAACAAACTGGTTGGGCTAATTTGGATCAGACAAGAAAAGTTGGCCTTGTTGATGTTTGGCCTCCTTCAAAACAAGCAAGTGATTGAATCAACATTTCTTAGATCCATCCCCATCTGACATATTTGGAGCATTTAATTCTCCATATGGGATGGAGACAAGAGACACAAGCCCTGTAGGACAGCATGTGCTGTGTGGTAGAGATGGGGGAACCATCAGTGGGGGAGAAAGCGAGCTATCAACCAAGTCAAAGCATTCGCAGAGGAGGAGTGGGGCATGGGCAAGACAGGGTCCAGAATGTGGGAAAGGAGAAAGAGCTGGGGAACTGCAGGCCAATTTAACCAGAGAGGCTGGTTTGTCTCTGGAATCAGTGAGAAGGAATGTTGAAGTGTGTGGGGCCTAGTGGAGAAGGGCATTTTGTACAATAAGTAGGCAGTAGCTGCTCAGTGCAAGGGTCTTGGAAGGCCTTGCCTGTCTCATCTTTGACCAGCAACCTCTCTAGTTGATACCTTTTGCTCCCAAGGCATCAGCTACTACCCCATTCCTATGGCTATCAACATTTCTTTCTGGAGTTGAGACCTCCAGATACTCCAGATCTGTATCCACATTGTGTACAGACACCTACACCTAGTGGTTGTTTACTTTAGGGGCCTCAGACTTGGCATGTGCCCACAAAATGTATCAGTCCCTCCTGGGTTTCCCACTTAAGTTCATGGCCTCAACATGTTTGAAGCCAACTGGGTCAACCTCTAAAGGACATAATCAGATCTCCCCTCTTCTTCCTTTGCTGGATACCACCAGTCACCTCTCACAGGTGTGTCTTCCCCAATTAGAGTAAACAGGAGTTAGGGGTCAGAAACGCTTGAGTCCAAATCCTGACTCTATTATTATTAGCTGTGAGGCCTTGACCAAGACCCATAATCTAACTGATCCTCATTTTCAACATGTGTAAAATGGGTAAATGAGATAATGTATGTAAGAGAAACTCAGGGTCTGATGTGAATCAGAAGAATTATTAGGTTAATGTGCATCTTTGATGGTCAATAAATGTCCATTGGATTGAAGGTTTCTGAACAATCTCATGGTAGCTGAATGCTTGGTTATTTTCTATTTGCAAATAGATCCCTCCCACAGATCCATTCTCTGACCTTTGAATTCTGCTCTGTGCCCAGGTACTGAATCTCTACAGAGTGCTCTAGGAGGAAGCCGGGCTCCCTCAAGCGTCTGGTTGAGTTCAACCAGCAGACAGTACTTGGGGAATGGAGAGAGAATGGTTAGACTGCTTATGGTCTTTTCCTCATCCTGGCATGGCTTCTAAGTGGTCAGATTTCTCTATGCCCCCGCTCTGGGGGGTGGGGGGAGTAGCCCCTCTTCTAAACCTGTAGCTTTTATGAGATTAGAGACCATCTCTCTCTCTCCCTTTGCCCTTGCAGATCTGAAGGTGGTAAGGGCTTCTTATTCTTGTTAGTTGCAAAGTGCTTCATCATGCTTTGGTGGTCCCTATAACCCTGTTCTAATTCTGCACATTCCCTTCATTAAATTCTTGTCAGCAAACCCTGAGCGTGCCCATCTGTTTCTGTAAGAGTCTGCCTGAGTCAAGGTGTACATGGCCTTTTGGAACAAACAATCTGGCACTGGCCCTCAGGGTGGATAGAGAGATGGAATCCCTCTGAAGAGAAAATATAGTTGAGAAACTGGGCTGGAACAGACAGTGAAGGAAAGGTGGGAAGGAATGGCAGGTGGAAATATACTCTCCTCTTCTGTGAGGAGTGCCTACCTGTTCTACTGGCTATATTGTGGAAATGACGTGTATGTTCATTGTCTGCTTCAGAAGCCAATGCCACTTTTAGAATTGGGGAATTGAAAATAAATCTGAGGAACTGAGCATCTAATGGGAAACCTAGAGCCAATGAAGCCCTAATCCTGTATTGTCTGCTCTGGCTCTGCCTCAGGTCTAGTTGCAGTTGATGCTGTATTTAATTGGGACTACATAAGTTTTCGTTTCTCTCCCAACAAAATCAAATACATACCCTCCATATTCCCATAGCAGTTCATAGACACCCAAATTTAGGACTGACTGTGTTGACTTTGAGGGCAGCTGGGTTTGGTTTTAATCCCCCAGTCTCCAATTCAGAGCCTGCTCACCCTGCCCTGTTGGGTGCCTGGGTTGGGGAGTTGCCTGTGATGGGTGGGTGAAAGTAAAGGATAATGAATTCTAAGCTGTGGCAGGGCTCCTGTCCCTGACCAGGGGCAGGGACCAGAGATGGCTTAGAAGTGAATGGTTTGTGGGGTTGGGGGAGGAGGAGCTATAGAAGGAAGTGGTAAATGGTGTAGCTGGGCATGCACCTCCCAGTGCACCTGGGAGGAGGGCAAGACTAGCTTTCTTACCCAAACTGCTCTATGCTTCTTAGTCCTTCATATAATCCTGGTTCTGTAGGGGTAAACAATAAGTGTTACACTGGTAAATACAGGACATATTCATGCTATTGGATTGGCCAATAAATTATTTTCAAAGAGAGACATTGGAATATTTTATTCATCTAAACACAGAAATACAGTTTTGAGTTTTGTCTTCTTGTCTCTTTTAGGGATCGTTAAGGATAACTGACAGCATACACTTTGAGTTGGGCAGGATCTATGATGAGTTTCACACTGAGTTTCCATAGGGCCTAAAGCACAGTAGGTACAAAATACTTGTGAAGTGGCTTGATCTGGGCAGCCTGGAAAATTAGATGAGTCTGTCAATGCCTAGAACTCTCCACGTCCCACCAAAGATGCCACCCTATACCAGTCACCTTTCCGATCACAAATTTGAGATTTGGTTTAAATGAGACTTTCCTAAGTGAAGCATGCTTTGCAGTCGGTTCCCTTTTCTCTGGCTTTACTTTGCCTTCATCCTCCCCTGCGTGGCCATGGCAGGAGCAGAGCTGTCCCTGGAATACGTGCAGGCAGAGGGGGAGCTGCAGGTCTGGCCATGGATTTTCTCCTTTGTGTTTGCTCTGGCTCTCCACTCTGCATTTCAGGACTAGGAAATGCATTGTAAAGACTACCCTAATCGATTCCTGGATTAAAAAGGATGGCCTGAGAATGCTGTGATAATCACAAGAGGAGGGAAAGACCCTGCCCCAAGTAAAGGCTTTCCTTTTTGTTTTTCATGCTTGATCTTATGATCTTTGACTAGGCTCCTTTGAAAACAATGGCAGCCTCTTCAAAGGGGAGTATCAATCCCTTTGAATGGGCTAATTCTGCTCCAGGTTCCCGCCATCTATCCGCCCTTGACTAGCTCCAGGAGAAGTCAACAGGTGGTTGTCCAAATATAAATGAAAAGGCTTAACTCTAAAACATCACTGTCTGAGGGGATTTTTAAAAGACTTTACTCTGTGGTTTTGGCAGTGACCGTGGGTTTCTTTGCCAGCATACAGAGAAATTTGACCTGTGTCACTCAGGAGTTAGAGATTTTCATCACTACTGTCTCCACCTAAGATCTACTCACCCCTATTCTTCCCCAACAAACCAGCAAACTCTAATATAAAAAGTGAAGAGGATACAGGGAGACTGAGACAGAGAGAGACAGAGAGAGAGAGACAGAGATAGACGGGGACAGAGGGGCTAAGAGAAGAAAGGAAAAGGAAGGACACAACAGTGCTTGGTGGGTCTATATTTTATTACCCGATTGAAGTCCCATTTCTATGTGTCAAAAACAAGGTATTTTGATGTGTGGGCAGAGTGGGAGGAGAGGTGTTTTACAAGCAGCTTTCTTTCAATACAATTTGCTCTGTGCTGACAATATTGTGACAAATTATTAGAGTTATCTATACAAACAACGTTTATTTCAGTTAGTGCCAGCTTCTCCAGTGAGGATTGAGAAATAAAGCAACAGGGGGCAGAGGAGGGAAGGACCATAGGGTGTAACCTTCTAGTTTATCCTTGATTTTCCTTGGTACTTTCTCTTTCTTTACTTCTTAGGCAGCCAACCACCAGAGACAGGCCACGTGATCCTGCAGGAAAATACTGACTCCCAGCAAACCCGTTTTCCAAAGCAGATTCTGTGCGTTTCAGAATGGCAGCAAATTTGTCAGTAGAATGACCATACAGAAACATTATTTTGAACTTAGGGATTCAATTTAGAATGTAACTTTGTATCCTTCATCTTCCTGAGCAAATGATTCACTTGATACTAGTTAGAAGAATAAACTGTCTACACTTTCCATATTGATACGCTATCCTGGGTGATTAGTAATTCCAAACAACCACTTACAGGGGATAAATATGATGCCTTTTTCTAATCTAGAGGCACAAAACTTTGATCATATAAGTAAAAGAATATATACATCAGAGCTCACTTTACATATACGACATTAATAACTAAGTTATGAATCAAATAAAAATCCCCAGGTAAACATCAACAACAAAGGTAAGTACTCACATTAATAGTAGACCAGTGTGGAGTCCTTCATCCTACTTCTTGTCCAGGGGAGAGAAAACCTGGACAATCCCGACCACATCCCAAAATATCAGGTTGGGTCAGTGAGTGGAACACCCACCATTAGGAGCTGCCATCTGAAAGACTCTTTGTGGGCACGTCTCTGTGCCTCTTAGAGTTTTCTAAGATGCCTGAGGCTCCTCCTCCAAGCACTTTCCTCCGATATGGCCCGAGGGAACACACACCCTGTTCCAGCCTGATGCCAACTTTAGATGGGCTTGTGACAGCTGACCTCTGTAGAGCAGGCACCCCTGGTAGCCTGGGTGACTCCACTGTGTTCCCAAACACCAGGATCCCATCTCAGCCTGCTGTGGCTGGAGTCTGGGTGTTCTATGGAACAGGAAAGATGCCCACCTGCTTTCTTTTTAGTTGGATGAAAGGGGCAGCGGGGTTACAGATGCCACACATGAATCTACAGAGGTCATCGTTTCTCTTCCCATAGGCACTAATGATTAGCTTTTTCCAGCATACGGACAAAGTGCCATAGGAACAGAGCAAAAGGCATTTACAAACACTGTGGTTGTAGAAAGATTTTGTTCCTCAGCACTTGCGATGGGGTGGCACAGATTAGCACTCGATAACCTTGATGGGCGTGCACTTTTGAAACAGGTAAATGTCTCCCAATGAACTTTTAAATTAGAGAGGAGAGGAGAGGAGGCCTGGCTAGTTCCCACGTGCTACTGACATCAGAAACATGGTAAAGCTGCAACTTAGCACTAAACCTTAACAGTCTATGAATGCCAGAATATGTTGAGAATGAAAGAATAAGTCTATCGAGAAAATCCTCAGTGGCCTTTCTACTAGCTAATTAGTTGTGTGGGTTCTAAGAGGACAATTTTCTACACCAGAAATTTAAAAACATGACTGATCCCTGGTGGAAGGGGAAATAGGATCCTCAAGTTGTAAATGTCTAATTAAAATGTGGGGTGAAAACCTATGATATCTGTCTTTCTCTATGTGGAACTTGAGAAACTTAACAGAAGACCATGGGGGAAGAGAAGGGGAAAAATACTTTCAGAGAGGGAGGCAAACCATAGAGACTCTTAAATACAGAGAACAAACTGAGGATTGATGGGAGTTGGAGGGAGAGGGGGAAATGGGTGATGAGCATTGAGGAGGGCACTCGTTGGATGAGCACTGGGTGTTGTATATAAGCGATGAATCATGGGAATCTACTCCCAAAACCAAGAGCACACTGTATACACTGTATGTTAGCTAACTTGACAATAAATTATATTAAATTAAATAAATAAATAAATAAATAAATAAATAAATAAATAAATAAAATATGGGGGCGCTTGGCTGGCTCAGTCTGTAGAGCATGCAACTCTTGATCTTGGGGTTGTGAGTTCGAGCCCCACAATGGTTGTAGAGATTCTTTAAACAATAAAGTCTTAAAAAATATACTTTGTGAAAAGCAGCTAGCAAAAACTGAATACTGCAATTTAGGTTCGAAAAGGAAAAAGAATGACTTTCATATAGCTGAGTGAACATCCATCTTGGGAAGGCAAACTCCTATTCCAACAGGCTACTATCATGTAAAACAGCTTTCAAATGACTCTTTGGGAACTGGTTTCAAAGTCATTACTCTCGAATCATAATCTCATCTTTATTTTTTGAACAAAGCTGTCTTTACCTAGACTGATTGGGTTAATTTTTGGCCATTTCCAAAAATCAAATTCTCTCTCAGAGAACAAATGTTTGCCACCACTGAGGAGAAAGTTACCTCATGTTCTGAAGGGAATTCTGAAAGGGTGTTTCAAAAACTTGTGGGCAATAATACTGCATTGTTGAAATAAGCACAGTCGACCGAGATGATTACTTTGAAGGAACTAATATCTATTCAAGTGTTATTTTGGGTATTAGCTAAACTTCAGATTGCTCTATACCCAGTCCTTGCAAATTTGAGTATTTATATAACCAAATTCATGAAAGACATTTTTAACCAAAGAAAGGTTGTTGATTTCTTTTTTTTTTTTTTACAATTTCTTGTAAGATATAAGAAGAAAAGACAAATTTTTTCTCTTCCCCTTTAAAACACACTGGTGTATTAAAGACTGTTTTTATGTTCTTAGTGTTTTTGAAAAGACCCTTACATCACCTGCCATGCCTGTAAATACTGGCTAAGAAAACCCATTCATGTTTTTCATTCTTTCTATTTCCCAATTATCCACAACCTATTGCAATCTTTGCTCTCTAAATTTTAGAGATTTTAACTGATTTTAATTTTCCTGAGATTCCTTTCTTTCTTGGGTGGTAGTTCTGAAGCAGCCAGGACACTGTGGCCCATTTAGGGCCCCCCCCCAAAAAAGATAACAAACCCAAAGGAATTTAAGGCAAGTCTGAAGTCCTATGAGATTCTATTAATTCTATTTTCAAGATATCTTCTGCTAAAATTTCCCAGATACCTATTAGCTATAATAATATGAAAGCATAAGTGGCCTAAGCTCAAAATCATTCTTTCCTCTTCCTCTCCCTACACTTCCCCCCGTTGTCTTGTGTCTGAAAGTCACATTGACATCTCTGGAACCATTGGAAAATTTTCAAAGCCCCAAAGTTTTCCAAAGTGCTGACTTAGGAAGCTGGATTGCTTGGTGTGCATTTATAGAACTTTTCCACAGGTTTCCTATTCATGTGATGAAGCAATCAATATGGATAAAGTTATTGTATAAACTCTGATCCTTGCCTCATTATGAAATCGCCACCTCAGCTACACACAGATCAAGCACACCTGGGACCTCACAGGGTATTTGGAGGGGAGGAGGTGGGGTGGAATGGGAGGTGAGTGGTGGTGGTTTCACTGAAATAAAGAGCTTTCATCTCTCAAGGGCTTTACACAATCTCTTTAGAAGCCACTGGGGAAACACAGCTATCCTCCTTGACAGGGCGGTGATTTGATAGGATTCGAGTCAGAGAGATTTCTGCCCAGGGTCGTCTTGGTGGCCCCATCCTCTACCCCAGACTCACTCTCTGAGCCCCAAAGCACAGAAGACATGGACAGCCACTGTATTTAGTGCCAGCCAGCATTTTCCAGGGTCCGCATTCCACATGGGAGCTTGAAGCAGCCAATCTTCAAGGTCAGTGTGCTTGGGTGGATAGTGTGGCCGAGTTGGATGCTTTGGGGTCAGAGGTTCAAATCTTGCCCTCACCATATATTGGTTGCTTCTGACAACTTAGCTTCTCTGGGTGTTTTAACTGGCAGAATGGGGAGGAACGTCAAGTTGCTGACACTACTCAAAACAGAAGGGAAATAACCTGTGTGAGCACTTGCTTTATATCAATACACCCCCTGACATTGAATCCTCATGACATCTCTGAAATCATCATGCAGCTGGGAACCAAGATTCATTTAAGCCACACAGGTATTAAACAAGTACTGAAGACGTGGTTTGCTACCAGGCCAAGTCCTGTGCCTTTTCTGCTACCCCACAGTACTCAGTAAATGTTAATTTCTCTTCAAGAAGATTCCTTAAAGCTAGAGGAAATGGCAGGGCAATGGGAGAGCAGGAGGCTGGGGGATGGAGACAGACTCAGCAATGGTCTTTGGAAGGCACTGGTGCTTTGTAGGGACGTGCTGGCAAAGGAAAGATGTGTTTTCAAACCCATGTCCTTAATACCAGCCAAGGTCAACCTGAGAACAATTTGCAGTGGAAAATTACACCCGGCAAATTCAGCAGCCTGATCCTAATTAGGAGCTAACCTCTCTTATTAGGTGAACTTTTTCTTTATTCCTTCACTGTGGAGAATGGACTGTAATTTGTTAATGAAATAGCATGCTAATGTATGTCATCTTATAATTTGTGGATGATCAAGAGAAAATGTTCTTTCATTAGAAAAATAAGGCTTTTATTTCCCACTTTTCTTTTTTATTCCTTCAAAATCATTAGTCCTTTAAGCATGTTCTTTTGGTCTTATAATAAAGGATTGGGGGAATGAGACCACCTACTTCTTCCAGAAACTTCTTTCACATCTACCCATTTGTTCAGTCTCATGGTTTTACAATTTCAATTCAGCTATTGTTTATTCAGATCCCAGAGGACACTGAATGACACTGTCTGAAGTGGAGGTTACAGCCTCAAAGAAACTTATGACCAAATGCAACCAAGGCAGATGCCCATGTAGACAAATGAGAGATAATAGGAGTAAAATTACCCTGGACAGTGCAGATTTATAACCCAGGCCAGATGCCATTCCTGGGGTCCCATTTGTTGCTCTGGGTTCTTTTATCTCATGGGGCCTCTGAGCAGGGCTGAATAAAAGTTACAGAAGTGCTAAAAGCAGACCAGATGCCCTCCTTTCTCCTTCTCATGATGACTCTCCTTGCTAGTCTACCACAGGCTGCTTATATTCTGGGTGTTGGCTCTTATTTTGGAGGTGGTTGGAATGATGCACTTCTCCTGACAGTGTTCTACCAATTGTACTAAGAGGCTAGTCCAGCCCAGGAAAACTCATGGACTTGTGTCAGGCACAGTAGCAGACTTGGGAGTAAAAGATGAAGAGGACATGGTGTCTGCCCTGGAGGTAGTGATTCTCCACTGGGCTGGACGGATCCACAGACACTTTCAGCATTACGGGCAGGCATAGGAACAGAGTGGGGCAGGGTGTGGATGGGGAAAGGGAGGGGTGGTAAGGGGCATCCCTTTGCCAGCTCAAGGGGATGCCTCCTGGCTGAGACATTAAGAAGGAGGGAGAGGTCTTCCAGCATGGAGATCAGCTGAGCCAAGGTGTGGAGGTGAGGGCAGCATGAGGCAAAATGCAAGCATCAGATTTGAGGCAAGAGGCCACAGGCAATGAGATCTGGCAGTGGGTGCTGAGGGTCTGTAAACCCAGAGGGTGCAGGGAAGGTTTGTATAGTTTCCTAGGGCTGCCCTAACAAAGTACCAAGAGCTAGGTGATGTAGAGCAGAAGTCTCTTGCCTCACAGTTCCATTGGCTAGAAGCCTAGAATCCAGTTGTCCACAGGGCCATGCTCCCTCTGAAACTTGCAGGGGAATGATTCTTTCTTGCTTCTCCCAGCTTCTGGAAGCCTCACATGTTCCTTGACTCCATTCTCTGCTTCCTTCTATGTATGGCATCCCTCCTGTGTCTCTTCATATTGTCCCCCCGTATATGTCTATCTTTGTGTTCAAATTTCCATTTTAATGAGGACAACAGTCAAAATGATGTAGTTGATTTAACTTGATTACCTCTGTAAGGGCTCTATTTCCAAACATGTTTACATTCTAAGGTATTGGAGATTAGGACTTCAGCATCTTTTGGGGGGAACACAATTCAGCCTATAATAGAAATGAAAGGACAGAAATCACCTTGAGTTTTTTTTGAAGTGCAAAAAGCACAAAAATAAAATCCCTACGCAGAAAATTCCTAAGTAAATCCCTAATTTCCAACCTAACTAAAATCCTGACTCTGCCCTTGTTTTAATCATCCTTTAAGAAAGAATCATCCTTGGAGCGCCTGGATGACTCAGTCAGTTAGGCGCCCAACTTCGGCTCAGGTCATGATCTACCAATTCGTGAGTTTGAGCCTTGCATCGGGCTCTGTGCTGACAGCTCAGAGCCTGGAGCCTGCTTTGGATTCTGGGTCTCCCTCTCTCTCTGCCCCTCCCCCATTCATGCTCTGTCTCTTTGTTTCTCAAAAATAAATAAAAACATTAAAAAATATATTTAAAAAAAAGTAAGAATCATCCTTGTGATCATCCACTCAGGCTCATGGTTCTTTGTAGAAGAGTTGAGGGTCCCGCTGTGCCATTTCTGCCTATTACAAATATTGCAGAGAACTGGTGCTGCCTTTTGAGGAGGGTTTCTTCACAGGCATGGATGGGAAATCACCCTGTTTCTCTCAAAGTTGTCCTTGACAAAGAGGTTTTTCCTTAACCCTCCATGAAACCCCTGTCTCCTCAGACACACAGCTATTGAATCCATTTGTAAAGGAAATACCAAGTGCAATCTTTGGGGTTTGTTTGTTTGAAGCAGGTTATAATTTTGAGTTCTCTTCCTTTATCAAACATTTTAAACCAACTATTTTCAATGGAAAAATACTGTGTAAGCACAAGGAAAAACAAAACAAAAAAACAATCAAATAGTATCAAGTACTAAACATTAAGCCACTCCTTCAGTCCCTTCCTCAGAAGTCACTACTCATAAATTCCTCATGTAGCCTTCCAGAATTATTCTATGGAGAGCACTGAGTTTTTTTAGACAATACACATTTAGTCGGAGACATGTTGTTAAATAAACAACAGCCTAGGGTGGAGGCTGGGACACATTCTCTGGCAGGGTCTGTTAGATGTCAGGGACTTTTACCACTGAACCCACTGCCTGAAAAATACCTTTTATTTCCTAGATTTTGTTCTTACTTTGCTCTCTTTCAGATCATCTTTCCCACCACAGGAAGGCATTTGTCTGCCTAATGAACTGCAGGCAGGAAGCATATTCTGTAACCTCAATTTGTTCTGCTGACCTTCATTGGAGACGCCTCAACCGATCTCTTTAAGATGGTACAATGACCATACACAGATGGGTGCTCAAGAAGGCTCTATTAAGTTCACTTTCTTCTGTTAGTGTCATTGTCTATATCATATAGTTCTTTAATCTTTTAATAAATTTTTAAAATGTTTATTTATTCATTCTGAGAGAGAGCAGGGGAGAAGGGGCGGGGAGAGGGGCGGGGCAGAGAGAGAGATGGGGAGAGAGCAGGCTCCGTGCTGTGCTGCCAGCGCAGAACCTGACACAGGAGCCCAAACCCACCAACCGTGAGATCATGACCTGAGCTGAAATTAAGAGTCAGACATTTAACCGACTGAACCACCCAGGTGCCCATACTGTATTATTTAAAGTTTGTATTTGTTCCACAGATATTTCTCAAGCACCTCTTATTATGAGGTGCTGTGCGGGTGAGGGTTCAAGGTGAACTAAAGCCCCTGGAGAGAGGCTGATGAACTGGGGGTTAGGGAAACGAGGGAGGAGGCATCATTTAAGGCTGGATGGAAGAGACACAGGACTAGAAAGCCATGAAAACCATCAGTGGCTGAGTTTTGTTGCCTCTTGTGTTCTGAAGCATCTGCATAGCTTGACTGTGGTTGAAGGTTTTGTTTATCACGTCTTCTTCCGTTGATGCACACAAGATAAAATACATATATTCTGAGAGAGATACAGATTGCTTCTGAAATGACTCCAATAATGAAGGAATTTTATATGTGACCTTTTTTGGGTTTTTCTTGAATAAACCTTAAGTTGTGGTGAAACAGTAGCTCAAGCTTTTTGAAAAGTGTGGCATCCCTATATATAGATCACCCATTCAGTGTGCATTAAACAACAGCCACTCAAGGCAGTCCATCAGGGGGTGTTACTATATTTGCATCCCTCATCACATCTGGCTCTTCTCTACCTAGTGCTTTTAAGTCTTAATGGGGGAGTCTTAATACCCACCCGCCCCCCACCCCCCCCAACACAGTATGCTCCTATGGCTATAGCTAAAACTGGGAGGTAATAGTCTGCATGATTCTTTCATATCAGTATGTGATAAGAAATATAAATATGTTTAATACAAATAACCAAACCTGCCTTAAAAAGTGATACATTTGACCAAATATGCTATGTGGGAGAAATAATTTTTAACGTCAGCTTTAAAAGTCTGAAAATCAAAAATAGAAGAGAATCTTTTAAGACTTTTGTCACACCATGAAGCATGCAGGCATGCTTGTTAATTCACGATGACATTTTAACCAGCCCTATTTTGGCAGGAGAGATAATGACAGGGCATATTGTCATTTCTTAGGAGGGTTACTACTTCAGCTTAACCCCTGAGGTGTAGGAAGAGTTACCTCTGGCCCGGCAGCTCCACCCAGAAGCCTCGGGTCAGAGCCCACTCTAACCAGCCTCAGCAGAGCAGTGAAAACGGGTTTCGCTTCATGAGTTTTTTCTTCAGGTGTCTCCTAGAGCATCCACCTGTGAAGAGGTCTCCCACTGAGGCACAAAAGAAGCATCCACTGGGAAATGCTGCAGTTACATCTAAGTTTAAAGAAAAGCAGAAAAGGAAAAAGCATGCTAACTTAGCTACTTTTGTACATGATCAGGAAATCATGAGAATCTGCTGTCCGTGTTCTTCAGTCTTGGCCCGGAACATGGTTTTGTGGCTGCCTTTGTTGCAATTTCAACATTACCTACCTAGATATGTTTCTGTGGAGAAATCCATAGTTTCACCTTGGCAGATCAAATTTTGCCCTATGAATACACAAACGTGTCATGTTAGTCTAGGCAAATCATACATTCTTTGTGCCTAAGTTCTTTTGTTTCTTGAACTAAAATCTTTAATTTGAATATTATTTAGCTATGTGCATGTTTATGACATTAAAGATAATCCAATGAGAATTAGGAAAAATATTTGTTGCAGCAGTTATTTGCAGTAGCACATATTAAGAATATAAAATCCCATCAACTTAAAAATCAATCAGTAAACTGTGACATATTCATACTGTATAATAAACTATGTCAACCTGGATAACTCGCAAAACAACATAGAGTCTTTTTATCACTTAATCTTGGTAGTGATATCCCATCACTTATGCCATAAACTGTTCATCAGAAATTAATCTTCAAGTCTGGTCAACATTCAAGGGGAGGCAATTGCCCAGAGTGTGAATACCAGGAGGCAAGGATTATTGGGGGCCATCTTGGAGGCTCCCTACAACAGCTGCTATATATTTTTAGGTATATGTGAAAATCGTGTAAAAGCATGAACAAAATTATGTAGTTATATCAGTAATAGTATAAAAACATGTGCAGGAAAGGAAATAACTAACTCTGGGATATAAGGGAAAAATAGGTTTGGGAAAAGGTGTACCAGGACATCAACTATACCTTTAGTTTTCTTTTAAAAGGCATGGAAAATGTTATAACTCAAAAAATTCAAGTAACAGTGCAGGGATATCCATTATGTCAGTTTCTACATTTTTGATATCTAGAAACAAAGATTTCCAGATCCAACATTTAATAGGTGTTTCAAATTTATGTTCCATAGAATAAATTGGTAAAATGATCTGATAAATTTTCTATTTAGAATGTTTACTTTTGGCAATACAGTGACTGCATAGTGCATTGTAAAATGTACAATGTAAAATGTACATACACATTTTGCTTATCCATTCATCTGTTCATGGACATATGGGTTGCTCATGTTTTAGCTGTGAATGATGCTGCTGTGGACATGGGCCCACAAATATTTCTTGGAGACTCTACTTTCAATTCTTTTGGGTATACACCCAGAAGTGGAATAGTGCATTGTCCTGAGCTTTTAGTAAACATTTTAAGTGTCATTTGGTTTTCTTGTAATTCTTCATCTTTGCTCCAAAATATCTGACTTTGTAAAAATAATACCCTTTTTAAATTGTGGTAAAAAAAAAAAACACAACACATAAATTTACCATCTTAACCATTTTTAAGCATACAGTTCAGGGGTATTAAATACATTCATACAGTTATGCAACCATCACCCCCATCCATCTCCTAAGTTTGTTTTATTTTATAAAACTGAAACTCTATACCTATTAACTCCTCACTACCCCGTTTCCCCAGCCCCTGGCTCTCACCACTGTGCTTTCTGTCTCTATAAATTTGACTACTCTAGGTACCTCATATAAGTGGATTCATACAGTATTTGTTTTGTGACTGTCTTATTTAACTTTGTATTATGTTCTCAAAGTTCATCCATGTTGTAACAGATGTCAGAATTTTCTCCCTTTTTAAGGCTGAATAAAATTTTGTTATATGTACATACACATTTTGCTTATCCATTCATCTGTTCATGGACATATGGGTTGCTCATGTTTTAGTCGTGAATGATGCTTCTATGGACATGGGCGCACAAATATTTCTTGGAGACCCTACTTTCAATTCTTTTGGGTATACACCCAGAAGTGGAATTCCTTGATCAAATGGTAATTCTATTTTTATTATTTTGAGGTGCTTCCATACCATTTTCCCACTATTTTACATTCCCACAAATACTGCATAAGGGTCCCAATTTCTCCACATCCTCACTAACGTTTGTTATTTTCTGTTATTTTATTCTAATTGGTGTGAGGTGGTATCTCGTGGTTTTGAGTTGCATTTCTCTAGTGATTAGTGATGTGGAGTATCTTTTCATGTGTTTATTGGCTACTTGTATATCTCTTTGAAGAAATGTTTGTTCCTTTGCCCACTTTTTGGATCAGGGTTTTGTTTTGTTTTGGTTGTTTTAGGAGTTCTCTATATTTTGTAGATATTGATCCCTTGCCAGATATATGGTTTGTAAATATTTTCTACCATCCTGTGGGTTGCCTTTTTATTCTGTTAATAGTGTCTTTCGATGCACAAGAATTTTTACTTTTCATGAAGTCCAATTTGTCTATTTTTTCTTTTGTTGCCTCTGCCTTTGGTGTCATATCCAAGAAATCATTGCCACATCCAATGCAAGACATTTGACTTTTAATTACAGTTGCCACTTCTCTTTCCCTCACTGTTCACCAGGGTGGAACAGATCTCATTTTTCTGTCTACTGAACTTATAAAACATGTATGTAATTACAGCTTGGGTGTACTTTCCATTTCCATTTTTCATTTTAACACCTCATCATTGTTACATTATCTTTATCTGATTTTATTAAAAACATTTTTGTTCTGAAGAATTTTCCCAGGTATTTTATTGCTGTAATTGGTATCATCTTCCTGAATCTCTTTTTAGCTGTTCTCTAGCATATTAAAGGGATGTATTTCTGTTCTGATTGCTGATTCATGGATTTGTTGGAATGCACAAGCAGATTGCATCTCTGTGAACAGTTAGTTATTTTAAATATGTCAGAATTGTCCCTAGAAGATTTCCTAAATAAAAGCTGATTCCAATCAATTTACTTAAATTCATTCTGAATTACCTCAGACTCTGTCTTTAACACATTCAATATTTATGCAATGCATCCTCATGAGTGTTTCAAATATATTGTTTGGGGATAGGATGAAGCATCCAAAAATAATTAACACAGTGGCAAAGATAACGAAATGACAAAACTGAAATAGAAGATGCAAATGACAACCATTTTTAGCACGAAAGGCAACAATCAATCGAGAGTAAATCTTTCTGGGCTGAAGAGCTGCATACAGCAGCAGGACCAATGCTTATGAGATGCAGCATTTTGTTAGATGGACAGGAGCCAGGATCATCATTGTGGTACATTATATGATCTGGGTACCGTTATGTTTCTATAATTGATTGGAATTGTCCACGGAGAATGTTCTTTGCTGCAATCCAAGGATTTCTTCAATGTTTCAGTTTCTCCAAAGGCCACTTGAAGGGTAATGTGTTTTTAGAGGAATGCATTTTTCTAAAGTATCAGAAAATAAGATTGAGGTTTTACTAAGATGTCCATATTATTCTGATGGCTCCTGCTAAAAACAGCACTATTGGAAGCCAGTGGCGTATTTTTTTCCTCTTATTTTTGGCTAGAATTAGGTTTCAGAAGTTGGATAAAATGGTGTAAAAATAGTTACTTCTGAAAGAAGAACCAAATATTTGCTTTTAAAGGGAAAGGGTTTAGGTTTTTACTGAATACACTCAAATTGATTTTCACGCTTTTACAAGCATGGGAGCAACACAACTCCCAGGGAGACTGGACAGAGTAGGTATTGCCTTGCAATGTTAGGAAAAGTACACAGATGCTATTAAGGAAGTTTTAGAACTTGCTTTAAAATGTCTTTCATTCTGGGTGCCACATACCTTGCATCCAAATACTTGGTGAAAGTGTGAGGAGCTCCCACACCATTGTTCTCAAAACCTGTTCTATTTCCAGAATAGTCCCTGTTTCTGCTGACTTGGACATCAGAAATGGCCCTTGGGAAGACTATGAAAGGGTGATGTTTATCCTCAGAAACCAGAAGGGGTAGAAATGAGGCAGTCGGACCTCTATTCCATTCGGTGGGGCCTCCATGTACCATTCACTACCCCACCAAAGCACATCCCCAGAAACTATTTTCAGAAAAGGCCCACTGTAGGAATCCTCATTCCCATGTACGCTGAGCTACAGCTGAAATTGCTCATGCATTTGTATTTGTGGAGGTGGAAATACTGTAGCACAAAGGAATGAAACACAAGTGAATCCCTCTCTGAGCACAAAGATTTTATTGTTTTTGGTGGGGGTAATAGCAATGGTGGGGTGGGCTCTTAGCCATAAAATTTATCCTGAGGATGAGTTTGTTTACAATTTATCACCTTAGGCTTTCATTTACCTTTTATTTACTCTTGACAGCTGTTTATCATTTTCTAAGCATTTTCATGTAAAAGATTCATTAAATGAAATTGACAAAACACTTGCTGTACCAGACACTGTGTATACAACAATGAATGAAGCTCACTGCCCTTATCACAATGGAGCCAAATACTATGAGAGGAAGTGCAGGCAGGTATCATCTCTGTTTTGTAGGTGACAAATGGAAACAGAAGAGTTGATGGAATACATTGTCCTAAATCTTCTAATATATGCTTGGATCACCAAACACAACACAGGGGCAAGGTAGTATTACAGAAACATAATTAAAACAACAATAACAACAACAACAAAAAACTCAAAACCAAAAACCAAAAAACCCAAACCACTTCTCTTGATACTGCAAGCCTAGCTTTTCTTTCCACTCCATACCTATTCCTTCTAGACCCTTGGTAAAACTGTGCTGTAATGGGAAATAGAGCATATTTTCTGATAATAGCCAGCTGAAGTAACACATGTAAAGATGCACATTCCTGATAGACCACCTATTTGTTTTGGTATTGTAACTGACAAGCTTATTTAAAAGCTTAATTGAAGTCACTGGCATTCTTTGTTAGAATGACTGTTAGACACCCTTTGTAGTATCAATTTCAGATTTTTGAAGAAGTATGCAATGATTTGTTTCCAGTGTGATCTGGAGTTTGGTGGAGAGACAACTATAATGTTGGAGTAGATAACGTTTGATTAATGAAGGTCTCTGACAGTAGCCTGCTTATTCATTATTTTATAATTGTGTTGTGAGAGTTTCCCCCCACCCCAATCCAAACTTCCTCTTCTGTACTTTACACCCATTTTATTTTTTTGCTGGTTCACCATGGTTAGTACTTTTTTTTTTTTTAATAACCCTTGCATCAATTTGACTAAAAAGCAGACACAAACCTAGACTTAAACATCCAAAAAAGATTTTTCCCTTTAGACCATTACTTTTAGAAAATATGCACCAATTCTGATGTGTTGCCATGAAGACCATTTTTGGAATCTCCCTTTTCTGATGGTCTTTGGTGTCAATTTACAAGCCATGAAAAAGGCAGTTTCATTTTTATGGCAGTCAGCATTACTCAGTGTTAGCCTTTTCATTTGCAGGAATTATGTGGTTATTTCAGAAGCTCCATTCCCTCCTGAAAAGTGGGCACTTTTGAGGCCATTTGGAAATATGGGCCTGATTGGCTGTAGGGAGTTTGAGAACTGGCTCCAGATTAGTCCTCCACATCCTGCAAAATGCAGTCTTCTGATTCCAAGGTGGAAACCTCGAGAATAAAATTCATCTTAGATCAGTCCTGCAACCCTCAAATCATTAAAAACTGCTTCCAATATGACTTGGAATCAAAGGGTGCAGTCATTCAAAGTAACTGTATTTGTTTTCAATGGACAGGCATGGTATCTATGTAGTTTAAGAAGTCCAAATAAAAGATAACAAGTAAGTGAACAAGGGTTTGGAGATTCAAATAATTTTTAATGACAGGGAGGTGCTGTGATTCTGCTCAACCAAAGATGGATTACAGTCCATCATCTTTTCCAGGATGTCTCTGTAATGAACTGGTTAATATTAATTTACAGATATAGCGTTACTCATGAAACTTTAAAAATATTTTCTGAATTACAGGCCAAATGAAGAGTAACAAGAAAAACGTAAGCATCCACTCAGATGTGGCTGGCTGTGTGTGCTTGACCTTGGGTAAGACTGGAAGCAACCTCTGTAGTACTCCAAGATCTCTCAAACTGACATGCAAAAGACTTGGGTAGAAGTTTCAAGCGAGGTAGAATCCCTGAAATCTCATTCAAAGGCCTCAAATTGGAAGAATTTTATTTTCCAGGAGTAGTATAGAATCCTTATGATGGAAAGTGAAAGGGCTGAGGCTGAAATTATGGGAGTAACTTTCTAGACCCTGCAACCATTCTCCATCACTTAAAATCGACAACCTGGAATCAATAATCATTCTTAGAATTTTGAGGACCTTAAAATGATCTAAGTAGAACTCATTAAACCAAAAATTTTTATCTCCTTGTTTTGCTTAGATTTAGAATTTAGATTTCTGAAAGAAGAAAAAGAAAGCTAATATAAGGGCTCAGTACATATCTTAGAAGCCAAGTTCTTTTATACTTAGTAATAATCAAAAAATTTAAAACTTACTTCAGATTTTTCTTTTTAAAAAATTAAGGTCATGAAATAATTTTTACCTACTCATTTTGGATTATTTCTGAAAGAGAGAAGGCTCAGAGTTATTATCAGTTCATATTCTTCAAGCATATAGAGTTCCTGTTTAGGGCTACTTTCACTGTGAATAGTCAGCCGTAGTGATGGAAGACAGACAGACACCTGGTAAGAGAAGACAATAAAACCTCAGGCTGAAAAGGCTTTATGATAATTTGAAGTTTTACAATAACTGTAGTACCCAAGATCCATGTTACATAACAATATTTCATTCTTCTTTTCCATAAATAATAAGTCATCATGATAATAAAACTACGTGGTCTCTCCATGTTATAACACAAGTTACACTGTACTTCTCACCTTGTATAAATAAATATCAGAAAGAGTATGGAAGGAAAGTCTTGAAGCAGAGGTAATGAAGAGTGGGGGGGAACAAATGGGAAGGAAGCAGGCGAGATAATTGAGTCAGCTTGTCTTGAAGTGGCACTCTAAATATTTTATTTCCACCAGTTATAGTACCCACATTTTCTAAGATCAGTATATTTTGCTTTCCTTATCATCATTGGGCTCTGCAATATAATTTTACATCATATATTATTAACATTTTTGACTATAAGAAATTCTTGAAACTCCATGTGATCAAAGTATAAATTTTGCTAACAACCCATATTATATGTCTCCATACAGATTTGTCTTATGTATTTTATGCTGAAGGGCTAGAAATCTGTTACAACAAATCCTAACACTGTCATGTCTCAGTGTAGTTTTCCTTAGAAAATAAGAAACCAACATTCCTGTAAACATTACACCGTGAGATGTAAGATTTGATGGATAATTCCTAAATATCATCTCAATATACACAAAAGGTTTTCCTACACGTGTGTTCATTTTACATATCAAGAAACTCACGAAGACAACATTTTGAAAGGCAACATTTGTTAAAAGGCCACCGCAGCTGACTTTGTGTTGCTGGAGTCAATACTGCAGCCACCGTCAATTTCCTGGGTGTCTTGAGGTTAGAAGTTGATTCCACCAAGGCAAACATCAAGCAATTCGACTTTGTCTAGATGAACAGGCAGACTTCTTAACCAATTCTCTCAAATGGACTGTTCGGGTCAGGTTACTTCACTTTCAGGTCAATCAAGGCATCAGAGACCTCCTCATTGACCTGGGCAGAAATACTCGCTGGTGTGACATTGAGATGAATGTCATACTGCTGGTCCAGGCCAAGGTAGCAGTCGCTCATGAGATACAGTGTGTAGATATACCTAAGTTTAAAAACAGAATGAAATGTAAAACAACAGTCATATTTAATTCTTTCAGAACTTGGGTGGTGAGACCCTGCTTACCTTCCAGGTAGTTCCGGAGTATAAAAAGAAATGGAAACAACGTGATGGTTTCGAACATATCCCACTCTTTTCAAAGCAATAAGTTCTCTCTTATCCACTTCTCCTAATATCAAAAACCATCCTTCATCTTTCAATTTGGGAAATCGGGGGGTAACTGCGTGGCTGTCTTGCTTTCCCTATAAACCAGAAAAAAAAAGAGGTAAGACATTAATAATGTTTAGACTTTCTATGCCCTTCGGTTGTGGTTAAAAGGCTAGGTTGTTTTCCTTGAAGGCCATAAATCGACGCAGTTCAGTGTTATCTATCTGGGATGTTTCAAATTTTATTGTTTGGTGTTTTTGATATGCTATCACCTGCCATTTTTCAGGATTCTCAAAGCACATTATAGACACTACTTTGTGGCTATAATCACCAGCATATTTGGCTCAGTTAGAATAGAAAGCCCTGAATCTTAATATCAAATTAGTAAATTCTCCCATCATTCTTATAAATGATATTAGTACCCTATTTGAAGATGGACGAATTGAGATACAATACTGTTAACCAAATCTTCCAAAGTTTTATTCACAAGAAACTGATACCTAGGGGAAAAAAGACAATCAAGACTAGACCTTGGACCTCAAGATAGTAAGCACTATATCATATAAATACCTTCCCTCAACCCAAGAATCAAACTCACATAAAAAAACATATATTCTAATATGGCAATATTAAAAAATCATTTCTGTGAGGAATGGGAAATTGTAAGCCAAGTGATTTGTAAAATGCATTAATCACCACAATCCAAGATCAGATATCACCATAATGGCAGCACTTGAAGTCTTTACTTTAGATCGATTTTAACAAATACAAGATTTTAGTGATTCTTTAAGACACTGGCATTATGGCATAAAATGTACTGATAATGACATGCTTTCAATCAGACATCATTAAATATTCTAGAGGGAGATGTTGCACTTAAGACATTTTAAAAGAGAAGTCTGAGAGCAATGCATTTTTACAGCATTTAGAAACAAAACTGAGAGTTTTTCTAGCATGATTAAGGCATGATTAAATTTTTAAGTAGTAATACTAAGGTAGAAAAATTGTAGTTTTCCCCCATGATTTTATCTGTATGATTACTACCATATTTTTTTGTAAGTGGGATACATTAGGTCTTCTAAAAATGCTCATATTAGAGCCTCTACACTGCCAGAGGCCAATCGGCTCGAACTTACACTGACTGATTTTTAGCATTAGAAATTAAGTGAGATGGGACCTGAAAGCACAGCACTAAAAAGATGTAACAACAGAAAGCTACTTGCCATTCTGTGTTTGAAAGAGAGTGGACTGTACTCACGAACAACCACTTCATTCCTGAGGGCTTATTTTAGATTTGGCACTGGGTGAAACAGAAGACAAATCCTTTCTTATTTCAATTATGGTACTAAAAACCAATCTGCCTACATGCTGTAGAGGCCCCAATATTTAATATTTGTGTCATAGGTAACAGAAAAAAGCACAGTAATTGGAAATGAACACACTTTAAATTTTTGACCTGTATGGGCATTGACAACACTCTCTCACAGGTATTATGGTGAAGGAAACAAGCAGATGTGGCATCTGAGGTGCAGAAAAGCTTAGTGTTTTACTCAAAGTCACAGAGCTAAGTGGTAAAACTTTGCTCCCATGCAGCCAAATGCGGTCCCTACATATCAAAGTGCCCCAGGGCAGTGCTTCCCAAACCTTCAAGTCCTTAAAAATCATTTGGGGTGCTGGGTAAAGGTACAGATTTTGAGACCTCTCCCCCTGAGATTCTGATGCAGTCACTCTGCTAAGTACGGCCAGGGAATCTGCACTCCAAAAGGCATTGCAGGGAATTCTGCCGGACTGAGTACATAGACCATATGATAGCAGTACGTCACGCAATGTATTATGTAAGGTGGATATTCTGGGGCTGAAAAATGGCACATGGGGAGAAATGATTGATTTCAGAAGACTGACTCTTGCCGCTTAAGGCCAGTTGAGAAAGCAGGATTCATGAATGACACGGACACATTAGTAATATAAAAGATATGTGTGGTGGCGCATGCCCGTGTCTGGTGTGAAGCATTTGAGAATGGAAACCAAACACTATACCTTGTGGAACCCAAAGTGGACTCTCTGCAAGCTGACTTGAAGCACATACTCTTGATCAGCATGCAATTTGATCCACCTGTTGTCATTTCGTTTGTCTGAAGTCAGAGTTGTGATAGAAAGTTCACCATGTCCTTCCACTGAGTCATCCCACCAGCCTT